>NC_062568.1:185683882-186307291 GCF_022837055.1 Prionailurus viverrinus | reverse complement strand
ATTTATAAAAAATTTTTTTTAACGTTTATTTTTGAGACAGAGAGAGACAGAGCATGAACGGGGGAGGCTCAGAGAGAGAGGGAGACACAGAATCTGAAACAGGTTCCGGGCTCTGAGCTGTCGGCACAGAGCCCGACGCGGGGCTTGAACTCACGGACCGCGAGATCATGACCTGAGCCAAAGTCGGCCGCTCAACCGACTGAGCCACCCAGCCGCCCCTGCACAAGCCCCCTTTAAATCCAGGCTTCCCAGCGAGATGCCTCCCTAAACACCAGCATCCTCCTTGTCCTTCTGTGCCAGAATCACTGCTAGTCCTGATTGTTACATTCCCATTTCTGGAGCCATCTTCCCCTCCGCAGACCCAGACTGGGGCTCGAGTCCCTCTATGAGGAAAGGGGAGGGGCATTTGTCAGACCACGTCCTGCTTTTCCTCTTCTCTGGCCCACAGCGGCTGGTACCACCAAGCCCCTTTGTGCCTCCCCCTTCCCTGGCCATGACTTAGTGGTTAAAGTCTGTCCAGAAAAACAGTTACTTTTTAAACAATTGAAAATATTGAAAATTAAAAATTTGACCTATAACATTGTGTAAGTGTAAGGTGTACGACTTATTGATTGGATACATTTGTATATTTTTGTCAGTTCTTTGATCTGAGCCTGGGTTTCTTTTTCCTTCCTTCCTTCCTTTTTTAAAAAGATATTTATTTATTTTTGAGAGATAGAGCACGAGCTGGGGAGGGGCAGTGGGAGAGAGGGAGACACAGAATCTGAAGCAGACTCCAGGCTCCGAGCTGTCAGCGCAGAGCCCAATGAGGGGCTCGAACTCACGAACCGTGAGATCATGACCTGAGCCGAAGTTGGACGCTTAACCGACTGAGCCACCCAGGTGCCCCAAGGGCTTCCTCATTTCTATAGTGGGAATAATAACACCTGTTGGGGTTCTTTCAAGGATTAAATAAGGTAATAAATTCAAGGGCTCCTAGGAGAGTTTTGGATAGCTGCAGGCATCGAATGTTGATCTCGTGGCTCTCCCCTTCTGTCCCCTTATCCCCTGTCACCTCTTCTCCTGTGTCCTGGCTATGAAACTGTCAGGAGGAGTCACCCAAGCCCCGGCCAACATTCGAGCATTGAAAAGGCCGCGCCACATTTGGTTAACTTGTCCCAAGCTGCCGGCTGGAGGGCAGAGGGTGGCTGCCCTTCTCCTCTTGGGGACAGTCCCGGCTGGCTCATCCCCAGCGGACCGACCACCCGAGCTTGCGTAGACTCGAGGGGGTATCTGAGACGTGCGACTTCTAGCGCCAGTGCCAGAAGCAGACTCTACCTGCCCTATTCTGTCCTCATCTCGCATGAGGTCTGCAGGGCTGGCACGGTGCTGGATCTTATGGTCGCATTTTTGGCCAGGGGCCCCGGTTCTGGGCTCTGCCGGCTGGCTTACCGTTTTTGCTATCTCTCCCCCTACTCAGCTAGGGGCGTCCCCTCTCCACCCCCGTGGGGATGGTTCGGAGCTGCAGGCATGTGGCCCTGGAACCATCAAGGCACCAGCGTGGGCTCCTTCATACCATTGGTCCCTGCCGCTCCCAATCGCTTTCGGGTCGCCACCCCGCACCGCTGTGCCGAATGGGAGCCAATTACTGTGCGTCTCCCTGGGAACCCGTCCTCAGTCTGGCTCTGCTGTGATATTATCAAGACTCTCTCCCTGCTTTACCTGTCAGCTCTCGGCTGACCCCGAGAAGCAGATCTCTGAGAAGCGGCTGTCATTTCTGCGTCACCAGCCCGAGGCTGGGCTTCCCGTGCCAGGCAGGGGCTCAGACTGTGTCTCTGAACCCTTCATATCAGCTCTGGGAAGCCAGGCCCTTAGTCCAGCAGCCTAACTTGTGTCAGCTGGTGGTGCAGCCCTGGGGGAGGGCCCGTGTGAGCAGAGCCCCTTCGCATGGATGACCCTTTGACTCAGAAAGACCTGGTTTTCATTCCCGAGTCCACCATTTACTCACGGTGCAACCTCAGGGCCATTAACCACCCTCTCTGGTCTTGCTCCCTTCTTTATGTGGAGAGCTGGAGGCGTAATACCTTCCACACAAACCCACCGAAGGAAAAGCTCTCGCCAGAGTGCGGGTGCAGTGCTGAGCCAGAATCTGGCGGGAGCTGACCCTTTCCTTGTTTCCCTTGCTGTGGGACCCTGGTTCATCTGTCTCTGGCCTCCCTGGCGTGAGACTGTCAGAAGTAGATGGGATAATAATAAGCAATGGCAGTCGTGATTTGACCTCTTTTTTTTTTTTTTTTTTTAACAAGCCTGGGACAAGTTAACCAAGTTTGACACAGCTTTTTACACACGGCTCAGTCACACCCAGCTTCACTAGACCCTTGGGGGTGGGGCACGGGGACTTGGTGACTCAGTCTCAGGGAGGAAGAGAAGCCTCTTTCACAGACTCCTCCTCCCCTTTCTGCCTGACCATCCTGGGGGTGGTGGACCGACCTCTAGGCTGGGCCTGGCCTCAGGAGGCCCCCCTTCTCTAGTGGTGAGCTGGAGTCTTGGGAGAAGCCTCTAGGTGTTTTTGAGTTTCCACTTGGTCATTGAGAAATGGGGATTTAAATTTTTTTTTTTCAATGTTTATTTATTTTTGGGACAGAGAGAGACAGAGCACGAACGGGGGAGGGGCAGAGAGAGAGGGAGACACAGAATCGGAAACAGGCTCCAGGCTCTGAGCCATCAGCCCAGAGCCCGACGCGGGGCTCGAACTCACGGACCGCGAGATCGTGACCTGGCTGAAGTCGGACGCTTAACCGACTGCACCACCCAGGCGCCCCAGAGAAATGGGGATTTAAATGTCTATCTAACAGAGGTTTGCGGGGGTGGGGGGGGGCTGCACTCCAATAAAATTATGGGCACAAATACTCATTGCAAAAAACAAAGTGCTGAGTGCATGGCGGTGGGAATGTGGTTATTATGTGACTTTTAGGGAAGAGCCAGTTCAGTGTCCTTCTTCTCTTTTTGGGGGCATGGGATGGTCGCAGGAGGGGTTGGATAAGGGTGGGGGGGGACCAGGGAGGGCCCTGGGGGTGGGGCCGAAGGGGTGCTGTAGACAAAAGGCCCACTGCCCAGTCGTCTGGGGCTCAGCTTGTCGCTGCCTGGCTGCATTGATTTACTTGAAAGTTTTTAATGGGTTATAATTGGAAAAGGCCTGGGTGAGATTTGCATATTGATTTGACATTTAAGTATATGATTAAATAAAAGCTGACTGAGGTCATCACTTGACTAAATTGGCTTAATGAGTGTTGATTACCCTGTGCATGTTAATTTCATTTGCCCTGATTACTCCATCCATCTTTCTCAGCGATCTGTTAGCACCTTTGACTGGATTGTACTTGTTGGGACGAGGAGCAGGACAGGGGTCAGTGGGGGTGGTCCCTGGTCTGTCCACCTGTCCATCTGGCTGAGTGCGGAGTTCCAGAGGTTCTAACCCCCTGTAGCATGTCCTCGGTCTCCCACCCTCTTCCTCCTAATCACAGAATCTGATCATCGACTCTTTCTAAGCAGGAAGGTCACCACCCTGCTGCCAGAGAAATCAGAGCCGCAGTAGGAAGAGGAGTGGGGGGGCGGGCTGCGAGAAGTGTCCCGTCTCCCCCTGCTACACCCTCCCCTCCCAACACACACAAGGACGCACCTTCCTCATGCAGCCTCTGGGGCCCTCTTCCACAGGTCGGCAGCATTTCTGAAGATGGGGACCCCACAGCTGGCTTCCATGTCTTCTGTTTGCCTTTCCAGAGCCACTCACTCTCTGCCCTACTCCACCCTGCTCACCCCTGTGGACCCGTGAACGGACTCCTTTGCCCGCCTGACTTCCTGTTGGGTTCAGGCAATGGGGATCCCCCAGCAGGAAATTAGAGGGAGGGAGGAGAGTGAGATTAGGCTATTTCTTGCCTGGCTCCTTCCTGCTGGCCGAACAAAGGGCTGGGTGTCCAGCAGCCCAGCAGGCTGGCTTCCAGGCTGTCTCCCTCTGGATGGCTACTGTCACTCCTCTCCTTGTCCCCCGCGGCACCAGGGCGGTGACAGAGTACCAGTTTCCCCACAAATGAGCCAGAAGGAGGGAACTGCGCTACCCTGAGGTTCCCCTATGCCCTGCCCACACCTTTGTAAATAGACCCTTCATAAACTCTCCTTAAATTACCCAATTTGAGTGTGCCATCTGTTTCCTGCTGAGACCCTAACTGTTACAGCAGGCAACATATTTTCCCACTCAAAACTCAGGACACGTGGTTGAGAAGTCCAAACGTGACTCAGGAACCGGGACCCAGCCCGCATCAATCCCGCAGGATTGCTGTGCCTCGTGTGCTGGGTCCCGAGCACTGGAGGGGGCTTCACCCACGCAGACTCTGCCATCCGCGTCCTGCCTCCCCCCGCTGCCCCTTCTCTGCACTGGCAACGCCCACTACTCTGACCTTCCTGGGGCCACCTCCCCCTCGCTCTCGCCGGACACCCTCGCCTCCAGCCTATTAGGAAAAGAGGCCAGTATTCTGTAAGGCTCCTTAATGCTTGGTCCTTTCTCACCTGTGACAGTTCATCTTTTGGGGATCATATTTTCTGAATCCTGTCCAGGACATATGTCCTCACCTCTGCCTGGTATCCTCTCCCATCTGCTTTCTGCAGGGACCCCCTGTGGTTCCTTTCCCCCTCTCTTGTCTCTTCCCTGAAGCGGGGACGGATTTCTCCCTCACGTCGCATCCTCTCCTCCATCGCAGGCAAACATTGACGGGGCTACGTCAACTCACTTGCTCTGCTCCTTCAGCCTCTCCGCGCCCCCTTCTGTGGGAGGCTCCTCTTGCCGGCTCACCACTGACCTCCATGGTGGCCGCAAGGGATTCCTCTCTGGTTCTGTTCCCCAGGCAGGCGGGGGGTCAGCAGGAGCAAGCCCCCTCTCTCCTTCCCTGGGCCAGCGTGGAGATTATAGCCCAGCATAAGGGGCTTTGGACTTCGGAAGCCAGAAAGATGAGCTGGGATGTGACATTGTCCTGACACACGTGCCTGGGTAGGTCAAAACCAGCTGGCCAGTCAGCAGACGTCCCCGTGTGCAGCCCACCTTCACCTGACGTGGCACCTGGACACGGTGTCAGCAGCTCCTCTCTGTTGTATAGACTCCCTTCCCCCACTCTCCCTCCAGCGTCGAACAGGCCATACATTCCGTTCCATACAGTCCCTTCGTCTCCATCCCAGGCAACACGCCTAGTTCTGGCCTCATCATCTCTTCCCTGGCCTGGTACCACAGACCTTCGCGGGTGCCCCTTTGCCTGCCATTGCTCCGTCTAATCCACTCTCTGCTCCTGGCAGCCAGAGAGGTTGTCCGGAAGCACAGATCTGAACCTGTGATTACCCCTCTGCTTGAAGCCCTTGGCGGGTTCCCATCACCCACCGGTGCAAGACCCAACTTTTTTTTTTTTTTTTTGTTAGAGAGTCAGGGAGGGACAGAAAGAGACGGGGACAGAAGATCCGAAGAGGGCTCTGTGCTGACAGCAGAGCCCCATGTAGGGCATGAACCCACGAACCACGAGATCATGACCCGAGCCGAAGTCCGACGCTTAACCAACTGAGCCACCCAGGCGTCCCAAGACCAAACGTTTTTAGCATGGCGTGGTGTGGGCCTAGGGAACTCCTATTCATCCTTCAAGGCCCATTCCATGGTCTTCTCAAAGTTGTCTCCACCCCCAGACCCAGCAGAGATCCCCTCCTGCCCTCCTCTGAGCCCCGCACCACCTGATTCTTGTATCTGCCAGAGAACACATGACAAGGTATCATAATGATCTGTTTCTACATCTGCTTTTTCCATTGTCTGGGAGCAAAAAATCGCCTCCAAGGTGTCTTTGTAGCCTTAGGGCCCAGGACAAGACCTGGCAGAGGGAGTCATCCATTCATTTAAAAAATATGTGTTTGGGCTTCCTGTAGAAATCATTGTTCTAGGATAAGGCACCGGGGTACAGCAGTGAACGAGAACAGACAAAAATCCCTGCCTTCCTGAACTTACACCCTAGCATCGGGTGGAAGGAGGCAGACAATGAACAAACAAGATGATTTTTTTTTAAATATATAATTTATTGTCAAGTTGGCTATCATACAGTGTATACAGTGTGCCCTTGGCTTTGGGGGTAGATTCCCGTGATTCAGCACTTACATACGACACCCAGTGCTCATCCCAACAGGTGCCCTCCTCAATGCCCATCACCCGCTCCCCTGCCTCCCACATCAACCCTCAGTTTGTTCTCTGTATTTAAGAGTCTCTTATGGAAAAGAGAGGCAAGTGCTGTGCAACTTTCTCTAGGTCACAGCAAACGAGGGGAAAAAGTAGAGCTTGAACTCAGTTCTTTCATTCAAGTCTTTTGCACACCCCCCCCCCCCACCTCCCTGCAGTTGTAGACCCTGGTTGGACACTTCTCTGGAGGATGTGCCCTTGGGGCCCCTCCCCTAGCCCCTGTTCCTCCATCAGTAAGGGGGGTGGGGAAGTCATGTTTGCCTGCTTCCCTTGGGGGATGGAGCTGGTGGATGTATTACTGCCCTGGGGCTGCCATCACAAAAGACCACAAACTGAGTGCCTTCTAGAAACAGCAGTCTATTTTCTCACGGTTCTGGAGGCTAGCAGTCTGAAATCAAAGTGTCAGCAAGGCCACGCTCCCTCTGAAGGCGGTAGGGAAGAATCCTCCCTTGCCTCTCTGTCCTAGTTTCTGGGCACCTCTGGCAATCTTTGGCGTTCCTTGGCTCACAGCTGTGTCGCTCCAATCTCTGCCTCTGTGGTCACATGGCCTTGTCCCCGTGTGTCTGTGTGTCTGTTCTCCTCTGGAGAGGACCCAGTTATGTTGGACGAAGGGCCCACCCTACTCCAGTATGACCTCATCTTATCTTACATCTGCGAAGACCTACTTCCAAAATAAAGTCATGTTCACGGGTACCAGGGGTTAGGGATTCAATATATCTCTGGGGAACACAATTCAACCCACTATCGCTGGCGTGAGAAGAAGAGAGAACAGACAGGGGAGGCTTGGAACCGAAGTTAGGAACATTAGACCCGTCTGGGCCTGGGGCCAGGCAAAATCTGGCTTCTTGTTTGGGGGCCCTGAACCTGGGAAGAGGTCACCGGGCCTCCAGCCTGGAGCCCGGGGAAGGAACCGCAGGGCTTCTGGCTCAACCCCGCCTAGCTGGGCTGTAGGTGGGGGTGACTCAGAGATGGGGCTGTCAAGCTCGAGGGTGTCCTAGAAACGCAATCCTGTGCTTCTGGGATATTTCCCTCACCTTATGGGGCCGCGAAATACAACATTTTTGGAAACTTGGAAAGCTTGGGTTAAAAAAAAAAACAAAACCCAAAACCTTTTATTTTTCTTTATGGGGAAAGGAGAAATTTTGGGAAGATTGGAAACAGACGCAATACTTATTTTTGTAGTGTACCCTTTTCATATCTAAAGTCACTCTCTCAATTTAGGAGTGCAAATGCAAACCTTATGTAATTTGGTTTGCTCAATCAAATGATCGTGTTTGGCAAATTCAATCAAAAACTATAGCTCGCTCAGACAATAATGACAAATTTGCTAATTGAGGCAAGCTTTCGATGTTTTAGACTTTGTGACAAATGGAACCCTGGGCAGCTGAGTGCCAAGCATTAGCTCCTCTGAGGTGAGCAGAAAAACAACAGTGTGATGGGAAGACGGACTAACACATGGAAATACACACCCACGTGCACACACGCACACCTATATTCTCTATAATAAAAATGCCAAATACAATCTAATGTTATTAATATTAAATAACAACAACTATGACTTGTTAAGCACCTGCTATCCTGTCTCGCTTCACTTAATCCTATGAGACCATGCCGTCTCCATTTTACAGAGGAGGAAACCGAGGCTCAGAGAGGTTAAGCCTCTTGCACGAGATTCTACAGCAAGTCACAGGTTGTGGCTTCAGATATATTAGAAGCTGAACTTCAGTTCTCTTACCAATAAACATCTCCTTCTGCCATGACACCATAAAGCTATCAGCACACGGAAGCCATAAAGCTGTAGAAATTTCTGTTTCTTGGCTTTGGTGTGGTCTACTGGGTGAGGCAGCTATGGCTGCCTTCTGCATTAGGAAGTAATCTGAGAACATGAGGGTACCTTGAGACCCTACAGGAACTAGGGCAGGGACAAGGCAAGGATGTTGGGCCCTGGGGGGATAGTTTGAGGATGCCAGACAACAGAGGCCAGGTGTTAGGTGACCCAGGGTGGGGTCCAGAGGGCAGCTAACCGTGGGAAAGGCAGCTGAAAGGGAGTAACGCAGGGGGTGCTGGCATCCCTGGGCCAGGGGCTGCCTGGGTTGGTCTCTATGAGGCCGAAGATGATGCTGGAGCCTGTACCAGAGTTGAGCTGGAAAGAGGCTATTCTTGATAGAGCACTCCAAGCTTCAGAGATGCCCAGGTTCTCCATAGAGATAGAGCGGCACAGGAGAAGGTGGAGAGGGGGGGTCCCAGTGAAGCCAGGCACAAAATCTAGAAAGGAAGCTAAGGCAAAACAGGCCCAAGTCCTGAGCATACCTTTCTGCCCCTGGACACCCTGTCCAAATCAGTCTCGTTTCTGACCCATCTGTCAGAGCTTTCTGCTTCCGTACCTTTATTATTTTACTTTGTACCATCTCCAGTGGCTTTGGAGGAAGGTGGGTCCCCAGGTCCCTGCCTCCTCTGGACTTGGTCTTCCTGCCCTTCCAACCTGGCAGTGACCGGCAGAGCTGACTTCCTCCTGGGCCACCTGCACCTGTCTGGCCCCCCGACTCCCCTTCCATGTCCCCTATGCCCTCCATCGCCCATTCTCTGGGCCCCAGACAGCCCTTCCTCCAGGGGGAGGGAGCTGGTTTCCTGGGCAACTGGTGGGGAACGGGGAAAAGGGGGAGGAGGCTGGTATTCCTGCCGGTGAGGGCTTGGAGGAAGCATATGCCATCCCGGCTGCCCTGTGAATTATTCAGCGGCCGTGAGAACTGACTCACTCCCAGTCTGCCGTCTTCTCCCGAAACCTTCCTGCTATCTCCTCCCCAGCAAGCCCTCTCTACCTCTGTCTTGGGGAACTTAAACCCCTGTCTGGGGCCTCTACCCCCAGAATGTCCTTTTCTGCGTATCTTTAAATCTCCCACCCGTATTTATTATTACTTATTCTTTGGCTCTCTCCTTTGAGCCACTGTCTGGCTGTTTCCTCTATACTCACCACTGTGCTCAGTGCACAGATGTGGAAACTGTACCCACTTGGGTAGGTGAAATAATGTGTCCAAGATAATACAGTTATGAAGCGACTGAGTCAGAATTAAACTTGGGTCTGACTCCAGGGCCTGTGTTCTTGGGTCTTGGCATGGTTCTAGGAGCAACGGAGAAGATTCTCTAGAGTCTGTCCTGGGGCCGCCTCGCGGGCTGGCAAGAGGGTGTTAGATACGGCAGGCGAGGCTGGTGCAGGGTTTGACCTCGTGGGCTGTGGATCTGAATCTAGAACCTGGTGAGCGGTGTCACCAGTGCTTCTACCGCAGGTCTATTGCAGGTTTGGCCAGAGTGGAGGTTCCTTAGAGGTCTTCTGGCCTGGCCACCTCACCCTTCAGAGGAGCAGGGCCAGGCCTAGATGCCTCGCCAGCAGCCCGCGGGCCTCTCTCTCCTGCGCCCTGGCCGTTCTGAGGAGAGGAAACCCTGCTCAGGGAAACCTGGGTGAAGTTTCAATACTGGGGGTAAAGGTTGCTCACAGAGGGGCCCCAGGGGAGACCTGGGAGAAGGGTCAAAGGAGCTGTGACCCAAGATGGCAGCAGCTGTGGAGGCCCCAGGGTAGTCTCTGGTCAGGCCCCAGGAAGCACCCTGGAAAACGTAGCAATGCCCCAGCAATCCAGGTGTGGACCTGAGTGGCCCCCATGAGGGGTCCAAGGGCTGTGACCACTCACGGGCTGTCGTTCTGAGGTGCAGACAGACGTGTTGTGCTTGGAGGCCAGGAAGGGGCACTCTCCCTGGCTCACTCAGGGACTCAAACACGTGTTGCAATTTTTTATCTAGTCGGTGGGGCTTCCTGTAACTAGGGACGCCTCCCTGAGAGGTTATATGCTGGGCTCTCTGGAGGCCCCAGGCTCCCGAATTTGTTATCCCCCCGCCCTGCTCCACGTGCCTGATGAAGTTGGCACGGATAATCTCGTCTCCCATTATGTTCCCGAGGGGCTCGTGACCCCTCCGGAGTTGCCAGCGGTGCTGTGTTTCTGCTTTAGACTCGGCTCAGGGATCAAATCAAGAAGGGTCATCTTCATTGGAATTTTAAAAATGAGCCACCTTGTGAGAATAAGGCTGGGGTCACCGTAGCATCCACCCAGCAAGGCACTTCCGGGTACCCCTGAACATTTGCTCACAAGGTTCAGCTGTGATGAGGTTCAGATCTACGGCTGGTGAGGGAAGGGGCAGAGGCTGGTGGTCGGAGCAGAGGAGTTAGCCTGCTCAGGCATGTCATCTGGTCTCTCGAATGCAGTGCCCACCCCCCCCACCCCCACCCCAGGCCCAGGCCAAGGTTTATCTCACAGCAGGCAGGTCCCCTCCCAGTTTCCTGTCCCTGGGGACACAGCTGTCGCTGAGGTGGGGGGCATTCTGTTGCAATCTGGAGGGCTGCCACTAGGCGGACGGTGGGGGTCTGTCCCCTTGAACAGAAAGCCTCTCCATGGTTGTGGATAATTGTAAGCATATTTAATGTTTTCCCAACTCTATGCATTGTAAAAACAAAACAAGAGAAAACAAAACCCCGATTCTGCGTGTGTGTGTGTGTGTGTGTGTGTGTAATATGTGTCTATGTGCCGTCGAATTTATTAAATAACAAAGCGTAACAACTAACTAATCTCTAATGACTACATATAAAAAGTGATGGCTAATTTAGAGCAAGATGTAGAAATAGCCAAACATCCGGGCAAATCAGGAATCCGCACCGGCCCCTCCGCTGGCAATAATTAAGCCTAATTTTATTTTGACTCTCAACTTCCCTCATTCTCAGGGCAATTTAATTTGGGCTTCTCTGAGGCTTGTCTGAGCCCCTGAGACCTCTGGTCAGCTAGACGAGGTGTTAAACCCCGAGCCTTTGCTTTCTGCGGCTTTAACTGTCCCGGTGAAAGAACCTTATCTGTGATTGCTTTCTGCAAATCCTGGCAAGGCCTTTGGTCCCCTTTGTCTGGGCTCACTGCCCCTTCCTCTCCCCCTTTCGCTGTGAAAAACGGACGAGACAGGGGATCATGCTGCACACGGGCTACATTTTCCAAGGGCTGTCTTTTTTCCAATTATAAAAAAGCATTTCCTCACCCTGACCCCTTCTCCTGGCCAAACTTCTCAACCTTTGGAGATGTGTCTTGTCTGAAATTTCAGTCTGCTTTTAATTCTTGAGGTCATCCATTAACCTCGTGACTTCACGGCACTTTGGCTCAGGCAACCTCCTCTTTGTGGAACTCTGCCCTCTGTTATGGAGGTTTCGAGTTAGGGCAATTACAAGTTATCTCAGCCTTAGGTTTTTGAAATATGATGAAAAGTGCATACTGACGTTTTAAAATGAAAATGTGTGCCTTCCCCAAGGGAGCTGTGATCTGATAGAGGATGTGTCAGAGTCTAGGGGGTCTTAGGACCATCAAGGAAGCAGGCCATAGACCCCCACTCTTTTCTGCCTCCCCCTCATACCCAGGCACTTGTTGCTGTCTACCCCAGAGCTTGGCAACCTTTAAGTCTGGGGGCAGGAGGGAAGTCGGGAAGGAGCTAGAAATAAGACAGGAGAGAGGGAAGGACAGACACCCTGAGCTCGGTTCGATAAAAAAAAAAATTGTTTTTTCAGTGCAAATAGGTGGTTTTATTTATTTATTAAAAAATTTTTTTTAACATTTATTTATTTTTGAGAGACAGAGGCAGAGCATGAGCGGGGGTTGGGGGGGGGAGAGAGAGAGAGAGAGAGAGAGAGAGAGAGAGAATCCGAAGCAGGCTCCAGGCTCTGAGCTGTTTGTTAGCACAGAGCTTGATGTGGGGCTCGAACTCACGAACTGCGAGATCATGACCTGAGCTGAAGTTGGATGCTCAACCGACTGAGCCACCCAGGCGCCCCTGTTCAGTTCAACTTTTAACATTCACAAAGCACTTGCTGAGTGCCAGGCTTAGTCCAAAGTGTTGGATTTTCAGAGCATGACCAGCCATATAAGTTGTGGGGTACAGTGCAAAATGAAAACGTGGGGTCCTTGGTTCAAAAACTATTTCAAAATTTCAAGATGATGATATAGAACGTTAAATCAAATGTGTGTGAGGGAGGGGCCAGACACATCCCAAGGTGCCTTGGCGACCCGAGGAATATAGTTGGAAACACATTGACAGGAGAGCCTGGGGCAGGGACCCCGTGCAGGTGGTTCATGTCTGGGACCATCTCAGGGAGCAGGGAGATGAAGGCAGGGAGGGAGAAGCCACAGTAGGAGTAAGTTATTAAGGTTGCTTCTGGGGCCAATGGGAGCATGTTCCCATGAAATGACCTATGAATGTTCCAGAACCGTCTGCCTGAAGGATTAGCGCCGAGGTGTATTTTCCCAACCTTCTAACCCCACTGGTTGAAGGGTGCCCCTGGGGACACTAGCTTTCTTGCATTTTTGAGTTGAGCTTTTACTACAACCAAGTGAGTAAGCTCCTGGAATGTTTGAGAAGGTCCTGGGGGGAAGCAGAAAGATGCCCGGACACAACCCCTTTGAGGTGGGACTTTTCAGTGCTGTGGACCCGAGCTCGCGGAGAACTGGCCACAGGCAGGAGGGGCTGACATCGCGGGTGGGCTGGGGGTGGGGGGAGGTGACACCCGGCTCACAGGTGTCTACTCCAAAAACTTTTGAGCAGGGGAGGGACACGGTCGTTCTGCATGTTGGGGGCTCTTCCCTGGCATCTGGCGAGGAGACAACCACCAGAAGAGGGGACAGGAGCTGCCCTGTCTGTGCCCCCACAGCCCTCGAAGGCCCCTCCCCTGCTCTCACAATTACTTCGGGCCCGTCCTCCGGGGCCTAGTTATTTCCTCCTGCTGCTGCGCTATCCGGGGCCAGGCCCGGGGCTGATTAGATCTCCTGGGCCAGCGACCGGTGGGCCCGGTTGTCACAAGTCGCTGCCTAAGCAGCCTGGCGCCTTCCCATTTGTCACCGATATTAGCACTCTCACAATGACCTGCCTGGAGTTCGAGAACGGGTCCCGGACGGCCAATGTGGATTTCCAATTTAGAATTTCCGTCCATTTACCAGAGAATCACCCCTAAAGAACACCATTTGCGGAGCTGACAAAGGCCAAATTAGATTTCAGGTTCCACCATTGAGTGTCGGTGACAGGCCGAGGGCAACGAAACAGCGGAGGGGAAACACCACGTTTGCAGGAAGACGTGCCGGCTCGTCCTCTCACCCACAGCCCCTATTTCTCTGCAGCTGACCTGTTTCTCTGGTCCTATTTCTCTGAAGCTGCTCTGCCCTTGGCTCCGTGAACATTCTTAGCCCAGGTCCCTTTCTGTGACTGCTTTGACCCGTATCTGTCCCTTTGCGTTCCAGGCATCTTTCCTCGGTCCCCTCACCCTCTCCCTGCCTTTGCTCCTGGTGACCATGTTTCCCTGCATCCAGCCCCTGGACCTCTTTCTCTGGGGCTCTGCCTCACCCTCTGTCCACTTTTGGTGGCCATCTGATTCCACGGATGGAAACCTCTATTCTGTGCGATCCGAGGGCTGTGGCAGAGATGATGCCACGTGTTCCCCGGAGCCTGCTGTATTCCTTCCCTGGGCAAGTTGGAAGACCCTGGAAAGGGATAATGTTAGCTTGAGGCTCAAAGCATGAACAGAAGCCAGCCATGGGATGAATGGGAGAGAGCATCTCGGGCAGAAGCTGGGATCAGTGTTGTAAGGGGCAACGGTTGGCCCCTGGGGACTGACAGAGGCTGAGACGACCGGATGTGCCAGAGGGAGTTATGGGTTCCGACTCCGTACTCCCCTGTAGCGGTATGATAGATCCACACACCTGCAGTGGCCTCCTGGCGGCAGGAGCAGGAGCGCATTTCGCCACTGTTTTCTTTTAGGGCTTGATCATGTGACTTGCTTTGGCCAATGAGATGTTGGTAGACGTAATGGAAGTAGCAATTTGAATTGTACTTGTGTGGTGGGCTTGTGGTCTTGGGTTCTGCCACTGCCGAGAGAAGGGCATGCCCCAGAGTGCCCCGGAACAATGAGAGATATGCGCAGGGCTCTGCACTGTCCTCCTCATCTGCCTCTTGAGGCCAGATGGGGCTCCTGTGTCCCAGGCTCGTCTGGCCAGCTGCCCGTTACTCACCATCCTGCCTCCTGCTGGTGCTCTGTGTGGGTCAGTTTTGTTTCCATCATGTTCGTTCCTCGGGTTGGAAAGGTTGTCTTCACCTCTGGCATACAAGCAGTTCCCAGGTCCTGTCACGCTGACCTCCTTAAGAGACCTGCCTGATGCCCTTCCTCCTCCTCCAACATCTCCCGGGAACCTTCTCTGACCTTCTAGAGAGGCAGGGCCCTTATCATACGCTTTTCTGCTTCTCTGCTCTTCTCCTGGGCAGCACTTAATTGCACTTGCAATGAAATAAATCATCATATATTTAGTTTTTTTAGTGTCTGTATTTCTGCTAGACCGTGAGGGCAGGGGCTGTTTCTGTCCTGACTGTGTATCCCCAGTACCTGGCATAGCTGGTGTATAGAAATACGTACGGGGGCCTGGGCAGTAACGGGCAGGGGTTCGAGACTGGGGAGCGGTGGGGCCAGTGCCCTGGTGTTCGGCACCTGCTCAGAAGAGCACTTAGTACGCTCGGGTGCAGAGCCCTGAAACTCTTTGCCCGGGCTCCCCCCGCACATCTCTGAAAACAGCGGCTGCTGAGGCTTTTGTTCTATGACAGGAGGCGAAGCAGCTACAAGGTCCTTAATCACCTCTCCACAAACATGGGGAAGCCTCATTAATCCCAGTGAGCGGATGATCTATTGTTTCCAGCTCAGGTCTCCGGTGGATTGGCCTTCCTCTGTAGAGGCGGGAACCCCATGCACGCACAGGGGCCGCCCATCCCCTTCTCTCCTGCACTTGACCTGCCAAGACTTGGTGATGGGACCCCTGGTGGGGCTCTTGGCCCAGGTGAGCCCCGGACTAAGTCCAGGACCAGTCCTCCACGGTGACCATTGCTCCCCTACCCTATGGGCAAAGTTGAAAAGCTGCATTATGTCCTGTGCTGCGGGGAAAGCGGCACTCAACGCACTGTTGGCGGAGGTAGGTGTGCGTGTGTGTGTGCGTGTGTGTGTGTGGGTGTGCATGTGTATGCGTGCCATCTGGTAGCATGGGTGGTTAAACTCAACTCTGGAGCCAGACCGAGTTAAAATCCCAACACTGGCACTCGGCAGCTACGTGAGCTTGGACAAGTCCCCTGTCATCTGCGTGCCTCTGTGTTCTCATCTGTAGAGTAGGGATAATAGGGGCGTCTCCTCATAGGGCTCTTGTGAGAGCAGGTAAGCTGACGTGTGTAAAGACTAGGTTTAGGTCCTCCTCCGTCGGAACTGAAACCCTGCAAAAGCCCTATTCCTTCTCCTCACCCCAAACCTCAGGGCGAAGGTTGCTATGGAAACATGGGGTGTCACTGGCTTCTCCTCGGCCAGGGTTTTGGGTCCTTCTTGGAAGTGAGACTCTAAACTCCTCCTGGCTTTGCTTCTGACTTGTGTGAACTGGAGCCGTTTGCCTTTCCGCGAGGCTTCAGTTTCTCCACCTGCACAACAAAGGAGCTGGCCTAGACGAGACACGAATTTTATTCCATGTGCCACTTCGGGTCGGCTGGCGGCAGCCAGAGACCTGGGTTGAGAAGGATTCTGGGGCTGCATTCAAGCTCTGTGGGAGAAAGTGCCTGGGATTGATTAGTGATGTCGGCAGTGGACATCGGCGGTGGATGGGAGAGTGGGACATTTTGTACTTACCATCCCTAAGCTAGACGCTTAATTTCCGAGGGGTCCACCTTCTTGATCTAAAGGTGTTCAGTGCTGTGCATGTTCAGGATGAGAGTCATTAATAATCTAGACATACTCTAGGCATTAGTCCCAGGAAGCCACTGTGCTTTAATAGTATTCGGGTTCAAGGGGCGGGGGGAAGGAGTCTTCTAAAGCTCTGTCCCCATTTACCCGTAAAGGTAGCTGCTGGTCACCAGGAAGGAGAGAGAGACTTTGGCTCCCGGGAGTGGAACCCACATGGGGTTGGAAAGCATGTGGGCAGGAAATAACTAGCCTGGGAGGGGCCAGGATAGTGAGCACCAGGGGGTCCCATGGAACACACGCAGCGCTGGGAGAGTTACCTGGGGCTGGAAGGGGCGGGGATAGACACTAAGAACAAGGGAGCCAAACTTACAAGTGTTCTTGGGGCTGGCTGGTGGTTGGGCTGGGATAGAGGAGGCCTCTCTGGGAACTCCTTCCAGAGCACTCCAGCTCAAAGCCCTACCATATTGGCCTCTTTTTAACAGAGCTCTCTCCTGGACCTTGGAATTGGGAAGCCAGGGCCAGGAAGCCAAGGCCAAGAAGAACTCGCTGGGCTTGGGCTGCAGCCTTGAAATGGGAATCTCCGAAAGCAGAGGGTTTTTTTTTCTGGAGCCTCCTTGGAAGCCTTGAGGTCATTATGGATTGCAAGGTATGGAAGAGGTGGGGACAGAAGAATGTGAATAAGGGCTCTATTCCTGGTGATGGAGGTTTTTTTGGAGGACATCTGTCACAGGCCCAAGGGTTTCCTAGCCTGCAGGCAATTTTAGAATCGATAAAGTTCATAAGCACAGAGCTCATCAACAATTAAGCTCGTGTAACCATCTCTCTCTTTATAAATTCACTGAGAGTTAGGAGAGCGAATTTTCCTTGTTCTTTAAATTTATTGTCTGCTAACTCAATCAAGGTTCTTTTACTAACTTAATTGTTCCTGGATTCAGGAGCTCCGAACTCAACAAAAGTGTCAGAAAATGAAGTTGATAGTTTAAAAAACTTTATTCTGTAGCCAGCAAGTACCCCTTCATATCTTTAGACAAGGAGCCGTTTTCTGCACTTAGGCTCTAAACACACAAGCCCAGGGCACGGTCTATGGAGCTACGCAGGCTGGGGTCACATATAGCTCTGGTAGTCAGACAGACCTGGGTTCAAGGTTCTTCCCCTGCCCTTCACTGCCACGTGTGGGTTTGTGACCTTGGGCAAATAATGTAGTCTACTTACACTTCAGTTTCTTTACCTGTAAAATGGGTCTAATAATACCTACCTTGCAAGGTTGTATGGTTTAGTAAGGTACATAATTGTATTTAAAGCACGCAACAGAAGGCAGTCTGACGCGTAGAAGGTGCTTAACAAACGGTAGCTATTATTATTTTTGGAGTAAATGCAAATTCGCAGTAACATTTAGCTGCAGGAAAGCATGGCTTCAGCCACTCATGCCGTAACACCTTGATACGATAACATAAATACAGGAGCACATAGCTACAGACTACAGCTAGAGCCCTACTCATGATACAGAAGTTGCCACTTATCTGTGGCTTTGCTTTCTGCAGTTTTGGCTACCTGCGGTCAGTTTGGGTTTGGAAGCAGACAGTCCTCCCTCCGACGTATCATCAGGTGGTCAGCAGTAGCCTAACGCTACGTCACATGCCTGCATCATTCACTCACTTCATCTGGTCACGCAGGCATCGTATCATCTCACGTCAGCACAAGAAGAAGGGGGAGTATAGAAGGCTAAGATATTTTGAGAGCTACCACATTAACATAACTTTTATTACACTATATTAGTATGATTGTTTTATTTCTAGTTATTGTTGTTAACCCCTTACTGTGCCTAATTGATAAATTCAGCTGTATATATATTTCAGTGCTATCTGAAATTTCAGGCAACCCCTGGGGGTCTTGGGACGTATCCCGGTGGAGAAGTAGAGCCTACTGTATCAGAATCAGTTGCATGGTTACAGTAATAACTCATAGATGCAGTAACACACACAGCCACAGTTACATATACACGTGATAACTCTCAGCCACACTAAGGTAGATACGTAACAAAGTAACAGAGCCAAAGTATCAACATGCCATATCACACAATACAGTGATATGTATGTGATAGTAATATATAGATACATAAAGCTAGATACAGTACAAATAAATACTGTAAGTTTCAGCTAAGGTAATATTCCCTCTAACAGATAGATAGCTCCAAAATTACGTGGATCCCATAATATGGTTACAGCGTCTTATGGGACTTGTCATGGATAAGTACAAGGACAGGTGGACAGAGGAATGCACCGTTAAAGACCTGTAGGAGCACTGATATAGACAGGTCGTGTTGCGTCCAGCATTCTCTCTGCAGTGGGAGTTTTTACACTTTTTGAGCCGTATCTTTTCTAAGAATCGTACAAAAGCTGTGGATACTCTTCTTAGAAAAAAAAAAACACACCTCCCTGAATGCATTTGTAAATGGCAAAATTTTGTACCCAGATAGCCTTAGCTCTAGCCTGGTATTTAGGCACCCTGGATTCAAATACTTGAGGGGCGCCTGGGTGGCGCAGTCGGTTAAGCGTCCGACTTCAGCCAGGTCACGATCTCGCGGTCCGTGAGTTTGAGCCCCGCGTCAGGCTCTGGGCTGATGGCTCAGAGCCTGGAGCCTGTTTCCGATTCTGTGTCTCCCTCTCTCTCTGCCCCACCCCCGTTCATGCTCTGTCTCTCTCTGTCCCAAAAATAAATAAATGTTGAAAAAAAAATTAAAAAAAAATACTTGAGAATCAGAGCAAGGAGAAATAATCTCTCAAGAGATCGGACTTCAGTTGACAGGCAGGGCACAATCCAGGCTGGTGCCTCGGTCTTCTTCCTGCTTACTGGACTCTGATCCGATTTGGCATTTAGGTGACCCAGACTCTCATTCTGCTGGGGCAAGCAGAAACCTATCTCTCTTTTTCTCTGATCATGGTTTCGATGCCCAGCTACTCTTGTTTGCTAATCTTACCTCTGCTGAGGCCATCAGCTTTGTCTGAGCAAACGTTTCTTTTGACCAATGTCCTGTAAACCTCCAAAGGTCAGTCCCCAGTAGAGCACACACGGGCCGGTTGGGTCTTTTGTACAGGGATATTAGCGGCTCCTGCAGCCTGGCTGGCAGTGGAAGAGGTGTAACTCCTTAGGGGCAGATGTTGGCCCCTGGAGCCAAGCTGATAGACTTCTTCCTAATCCTATTTCCCTGGACCAGTGTGGAGACCCAAGTCCTGACTTGCTTTATTAGTTAGCTACTGCTGCATAACAAAATATCCCCAAAGTTAGTTTAAAACAGCACACATTTATTATTGCTCATGGGTTTGCAGGTCAAGTGGATGGTTCTTCTGGTCTGGCCAGGTTTTAGCTGGACACACCTGTGCATCTGTGGTCAAATGGCTGGTCTAGGATGGCCTTGATTGGAGGAAGCGGCCCAGTTGGGAGCTCTTTCCACGTGTCTCTCACATCCCTTCAGCAGGCTTATCACACGGCGGCATCAGGATTCTGAGCGGGACAGCAGGGTTGGGGGGTGAAGGGAGAGGAGAGGCAGAGAGAGACAGAGAGACAGAGACAGAGATGCAAGTCTCTTGAGGCCTGGGCTTAAAACTGGCGCCCTGCCTTAAAACTTCTGCTACATTCTTTTAGTCACAGCAAAGCATAAGATTCAAGGAGTGAGGAAACAGACTTCACTTCCTGATGGAGGGGCTGCTGAGTTACATTGCAAGGGTGTTGATACAGAGAAGAGTAGAGGATGAGGGCTATTTTCGTAATCACTCAACCACACATGCTGTTTCAGGGGTCATTGCCGGGGCCTCTGCTGAGCCCTCGTTTGGATCCTTGAACAGAACCAAAACTGTGTTGTGGGGGGAGATTTCCAAGCGCGCATGCCTGATGCCTGGCTCCGTGTGGTCAGCGGGGCACAACGTCTGACCCTTAACCCTCACAAGCTCCTCTTCCTCTTGGCTAATTGGTCCAGGGTTACCCCACTGGGATCCCAAGTGGTGTCTCCACTGGCTTCCACCTGTGCCTTGCAGGATTTTCCTCAAACAATGAACTGGGCCACATTTCTCTCCTGGGAATTTGGAGTTGGGGTGCAGAGGTCTTGGGACAGTCAGTGGTGAGTGGACTCAGAGGGCTCATGGTGTGGTCCCAGGGCGGGTGGGGGGAGAAAGCAGGGAGACTCAGAGAGAAGCAGGGCGGAGACAGGCCAGCTGGGGCCAGAATGAAGGTGGAGGGGGAAGAGGCCAGGTCCCACTTTCCATAAAACCTTGGTGAACTTTATCTTCTGTCCTTGAATCCAGGGGAACCTCTGTGTCTCTATGCCGCAGTCCTCACTCTTGCTCGAGAAGGTCTGATGGGGGTTCTATTCCTTTTAACCGGACACTGTTGATTATAGGACTCCTTTTGGGAGAGAGGGCAGGCCAGACATCTCAGCTTCCGTGGCAGGGTGCCCAACTGGAGAGAGCCCAGCTGGGACCCTCCGGCTCTCCCATGTATCCCTCCACACGTGCCAGTGCGTCTGGCATTGAGAGCTCAGCCATGAGAGCACTAGCTCTTTAGATCTAGCTTCTGCCCTAAATCAGAGAGATAATTGGTATCTGACAGAAGGGATGAGAAGGTCACTGAGATTCGTTTCTGAACATACTAGAAGCTTGTAGGAAGAGGGCCACGTCACTCATCACAGAGATGGTTTCTCTAAACTAGGTTTGAATGTTCTTCTTCCTTTTGCTTTCATATAGGGCTGATCAAGAAACAGACACCTGAAAAGGGTTTCTACGCCTTCTGTTAAACTCTCATTGAAAGCACTGTCCTTTAAATATCTTCTATATAGAGTCCTATGAGGGTGATGAATTCCTTTAAAAATTCACTGATAGATACATGTCACGAAGAACATTTCACAAGAGAGACTTCTAAAATCCGATCTTTTCTCCTCTTGCCACGACTGCCAGGGAGCTCACACTACTTGCAGACAGCTCCTGATGGTGCCCATGTCTCTCTGAAAGCATCCTCTGGCTGGGGGAGAATCAACGAAGGATGAGCCTTCATGAGCTTAGAACAGAGAGACTGCGGTCTCCAAGTGGGGGTTTCAACATGATCTTTTGGAAGTGGGAAGAAAATACCAGGGCTGCCGTGTATGTTAATTTATTTAAAAACAAGAGCCAAGTCCATCTTTCCTAACAGTTAGCGTATGGATTGAGACACTGGTGTCCCGTCATATGTCAGGCAGTCATGGGATACAAAACGGCCAAGGTAGACGGAGGGAGGAGTGGAGCTCCACAAGCAAGGGGGTTAGTGGTATGTTTGGCCTCCTCTGTCACTTCTGGTTCTATATTTCCAGTTTATATGTGGTTGGTTGAGGGATCTATGGGTTATGCCATCTAGTTTGATTTTCAATTTTTTATTTGAAACTTAAAAAAAAATTTTTTTTTATTTATTTTTGAAGGAGAGAGAGAGACAGAGCATGAGCGGGGGAGGAGCGGAGAGAGAGGGAGACCCAGAATTCGAAGCAGGTTCCAGGCTCTATGCTGTCAGCACAGAGCCTGACGCGGGGCTCGAGCTCACGGACCGTGAGATCATGACCCGAGCTGAAGTCAGAAGCTTAAATGACTGAGCCACCCAGGCGCGCCTGAAACTTTTAATTGAAGTATAATCTCTACACAGAGAAGTGTACAAATCATAAGGATACAGGTCAATGGATCTTTGGGAAGTAAGCACATCCATATAAACGGCACTCAGAGTAAGAAACATAACATAAAAAAAAAAAAGTAAAAGTGCCAGCAGACCATTTTTATGCCTCCTTTTTTTTTTTTTAATTGATTTACCATTTTTTTAAAGTAGGCTCCAAGCCCAGCATAGAACCCAACATAGGGCTTGAACTTACGGCCCTGAAATCAAGACCTGAACTCAGAGCGGGAGTTGTACACTTAACCGACTGAGCCACCCAGGCGCCCCTGTGCCTCCTTCTGGTCACTCGCTGCCCCTGGCGACCCCCATCCTGGTTTTAACAACCACCTACTGGTTTTGCATGTGCTTGAACTTTGTGTAAATGAAACAACGTATTCGAATTCTGTTCAGCATCACATTTGTGCGGCTTCTGCAGGTCGCATCGTTTGTATGTATTTTTGTTGATTTGCTTGTTGACTTCCGTTGCCAAGTTGTTTTGGATAGTTCATTGGTTCTCCCCGCTGTATAACATTCCATCGCACACATATATCTATTCCCCCATTACCGGACGTTTCTGCCGATCCCAGTTTGGGCTTCAATGAGCAGGGCCGCCAAGAACACTTTGCGTACGTTCCTTTATGAGACAGCCCCATTTCAACGACAGCAACCCTCACGAAGTGGGCAGTGGCTTTACAATTTCCTGTAAAGACACCATGGATGGAAGATAATCCTCATGGATGCAAGCTCCAGCAAATAGCTAGAAGATGGCAACGCCTGAGACTTCTCCACATAGGAGGGGTGGGTCAGTCGCGATGGTTCAGTCAGCTCCTGTGTGACATTGGACAAAAAAGGAGGAAATCTGAAGAAGACTCTGCTGGGTGGATTTCCACACCTGACGTGTAACGATGAGCCTTGACACCTTCGCTGACGAGGGCGTGAAGTGTCTGCAGCGAGCAAGCGTGGATGTCACCGGAGCCACAGGACCAGATATTTGTGAGCCTCTACTCGGCACAGGGCGGGACGGACTCCTTGGCCTGGTTGGAGTTAAGTGTGGCCATGTGACTTGTTTTGGCTATTGAAATCTGAGCAGACGTGACCTCCAAACAGACGCCTTGAGCGCCGGTGTGCGATTGATCACGTTCTCTTTTCCTTTTGCCACAAGGGCTGAGAATATTCCGGAAGGAAGCGGCTTGGTCAGGCTGGATCCCAGAGGGACGGCGCTGTGGCCCAG
Source organism: Prionailurus viverrinus (assembly GCF_022837055.1). NCBI lineage: Eukaryota > Metazoa > Chordata > Mammalia > Carnivora > Felidae > Prionailurus > Prionailurus viverrinus. Next base: position 186,284,395 of record NC_062568.1, on the reverse strand, counting down.
AGCCCACAGCTGACCTGTGATGTGCCCGGACGTGCAACAAATCAGCACTGCTTTAAGCTACAGATGTTGGGAATGTTTGTTACCGTGTCGTCAGCTAACCTCTCCTTACTGCTACAGAAATAGCCTTAAAAATGAAGACCCACAACCCAGAGACAAATCTGTCATTTCTCTTTTTCAGTGACGTCTAAAGTGATGAGATGCTCCCTCTGGTTCTTTACACAATGTTCTGCTACCTCGCGACACATATTTAGATGCTTCTTTTGAGATTTTCTCACTTAATCGTGAAAGTTTAAAAGCCACACACCATCAAGGAAATGCTTGTTCTCCCTCAGGCAAGATGGATGAAATAATCCACAGAAACCAATCCACGGACGGACTAAAATGCATTCCTTTGTCAGCAAATGTGGCTGGAAGATGCAAAGAATAGGCTGCCGTAGATGTGAAGCGACAAGTAGCAGGTGGGTGATCTGCTCTGAGTTGAAAGTACACGAGTTCCTAATACGCCTCGGTCTGTGATGTGTGTTAGATTTGGGTTCAGTGATGAGATACACAAAGAGTTACTTCTTTTTTTTAATTTTTAAAAATTTTTTAAATGTTTATTTATTTTTGAGACAGAGAGAGACAGAGCATGAGCAGAGGAGGGGCAGAGAGAGAGGGAGACACAGAATCCGAAGCAGGCTCCAGGCTCCCAGCTGTCAGCACAGAGCCCGACGCGGGGCTCGAACCCATGAACCATGAGATCACGACCTGAGCCGAAGTCGGATGCTTAACCTACTGAGCCACCCAGGCAGGCGCCCCGAGTTACTTCTTTTTTTAAAAGAGGCGTACCAAGGAGGTATCATTTCAATAACCAACGACTGTTTCCGGGCGCCTGGGTGGCTCAACTGGTGGGGTGTCCGACTCTTGATTTCAGCTCAGGTCATGATCCCAGGGTTGTGGGATCGAGCCCTGCACCGGGATCCGTGTTGAGTGTGGAGCCTATTTGGGACTCTCTCTCCCTCCCTCTCTCTCTCTCTCTCTCTCTCCCCCTGCCCCACTCATGCTCTCCCTCTCTCTAAAACAATTTAAAATAAATAATAAAAGCACTGTTTTAAGGGAAAACATTATAAATATAACTACTGATAGAGTGGATGCTTTAACTGCAAAACATGATTCCAGATTAAAGTTACAGAGATTTGCTCCGAACGTGCAAGTGACTCAAAGGCTCGCTGTTGAAGCAAAGAAGTCCGAGGCCAGAAGTGCACAAAATGATAAAGGATGCCATTGATGTGGCTCATATTATAAAAAGATCTTTAATATATAGTAGAATCCTTATAGTGTTTTGCAACGAGGGCATAGAGATTTGATTATTTTGTAATGAGATACAGAGATTTGATGGTTATCTTGTGGCAAAATACTTTAATGAGATGGGGAACTTCAAGATGAGTTCTGCATTTTTCTTCGATAGAAAAAGAAGTGTTTCAGACTTGCCTACTATTTTTGTAATGACAACCGGCTGTCAATACTATGTGATACAACCAAAAATGTTAAAATAAAGTTTAAAATTTGAAATTATTTTAAATTTACAGCACAGTTTCAAAGATAGTAAGTACAGAGCATCCTTGCATACTCTTTTCCGGGTCTCCTGTAATATAACTTCTTACAGAACCAAGGTACGTTTGTCAAAACTAAAAAATTAACACTGGTACATGACTATTAACAAAACGCCAGACTTTATTTGGATTTCACCAGTTTGTCCACTAATGTCTTTTTTCTGTTCTAGACTCCAATCCGGGATACTACATTGCTTTTGGGTAACAAATATTAAAAAAAAATTTTTTTCTTTTTTTTACATTTTTATTTATTTTTGAGAGACAGAGAGAGACAGAGTGCAAGTGGGGGAGGGGCAGAGAGAGAATGAGACACAGAATCTGAAGCCGGCTCCAGGCTCCGAGCTGTCAGCACAGAGCCCAATGTGGGGCTTGAACTCATGAACCATGAGATCATGACCTGAGTCGAAGTTGGATGCTTAACCGACTGAGCCACTCAGGCGCCGCCCCCCACTCCGAAAAAGTTTTTTTAATGTTTATTTATTTTTGAGAGAGAGAGAGAGAGAGAGGGTGGGGGAGAGAGTGGGGGAGGGGCAGAGAGAGAGGGAGACACAGAATCCGAAGCAGGATCCAGGTTCCAAACTGTCAGCACAGAGCCTGACGCGGGACTCGAACCCACAAGACAGGAGATCATGACCTGAGCTGAAGTTGGACGCTCACCTGACTGAGCCACCCAGGCACCCCTTGGGTAACAGATATTTTGAAAGTAACGTGTGCGTGTGCACACACACACACACACACACACACACACATTTTGTTTGTCCTCACAGGGCCTTCTCTTCTCTCTGTTTATGTGTCTTCTCTTTGACTTTTTTTTTAAGAGAAGGCATGAGAATGTTTATTTTGTTATTTTTTATTTTATCATTTTATTTTAGAGAGAGAGCATGAGTGGGGAAGAGAGGCGGGGGTGGGGGGGACAGAGAGAGAGAGAGAGAGAGAGGGAGAATCCCAAGCAGGCTCTACACTCAGTGTGGAGCCTGCCGAGGGGCTCGATCCCATGACCGTGGGATCATGACCTGGGCTGAAATCAAGAGTCAGATGCTCAACCAACTGAGCCACCCAGGTGCCCCTCTTCTGCCTCTTGTAAGGACACCTATCATTGGATTTAGAGTCCATCCAGCAATCCAGGATGGTCTCACCTCAAGATCCTTAGCTTAATTACATCTGCAAAGACCTTTTGTTTGCTATGCAAACAATGATTGGAAGGTAAACTGCTTCCTGGAAGAAACTCATGCTATGGAGAGAGCATTTAAAAAACATTCGCACATATTTCCATTGTTCTGTGATTTGGGGGATAGAAAATGATGTCCCTACATCACGTGTAGCAACTCTCCCGTGTGTGTAAACTTTAAAAACTTGGAAACGGAATTTTCAAACCTGTTTTAAAAAAAAAATCCTTTGAACACGGTGTTTCAGAACCTATTTGCTAAAAATATAAAAATGTAACACCTTTTGATTAGTTTGCAAGAGCCGCTGATTGACATCAGGGAAACTGGAAATTTGCTTGCTGAATTTCAACAAAAACCTTTGCATAATTGGTGGATGAGAATGAGAAATAATAGTAAGGGTTTAGTAAGCACAGCCAGGATTGCTGTTTTCCCACTTGGATCAATGCATCTTTGCATGGTATCTGGTTTTTGCCCCCAGCCACAACAGCAATTAAAATCAAGTATCACAATGATCTGAATTAAGAACCAGGCTTTGAGCTGCTTTTCATAAAGCTTTGCCTTTGAAAAATGAAACATTCCCAGGGCGCCTGGGTGGCTCAGTCGGTTGAGTGTCCGACTTCGGCTCAGGTCGTGGTCTCACGGTTCATGAGTTCGAGCCCCGGGTCGGGCTCTGTGCTGACAGCTCAGAGCCTGGAGCCAGCTCTGTGTCTCCGTCTCTCTCTCTGGCCCTCCCCTGCTCACGCTCTGTCTCTTTCTGTCTCTCAAAAATAAATAAATGGTAAAAAAATTTTTTTTAAATTAAAAAGAAAGAAAAAGAACTGGTGGGGGTGACTGGATAAAGCAGTTTGGGACAGGGATAGCCATGGAACCAGCCCCTGGGGATGCTGAGAAGCGAGTAGCTCTGTGGAAGCTTCGGGGAGGGGGGGGTGCTTCCGGGAACAGAAGGGGTCAGAGCTGCCAGACTCCCACGGCATGAGCCAGACATCAGGCTCTGTGCCAAGGAGGCATCAGGACTGTCATGACAGCGGTGGCCCGATGTCACTCCAAGTTCAGGGGAAGGAAAGGAATCTGGAAGAGGCTTGTTGTCCAAAGAAATCCTTTGTGCACTCATACACCTATCAAGTTGCAGTCCTTCCTAAGCCCACCTTTCGGAACTTGTCTGGATGTGGGATTCCCTGTGGTTTTGGTGACAGCACCCGGTGCCTTCTCTGGATCCTGGAACCTCAGGCTGCTTGTCTCTGTGTGGCCTCTGCCCAGGCCAGACAAGGTCCTCTGGAACCCCTCTCCTGTGGCACTTCACATTGTCTACAGGGGGTTCTATCATTTGGGGCTATGCCTTGCTCCCCCTTGCTTGTAGTGGGTTGAATGGTAGCTCTTTTTTAAAAAAAATTTTTTTTATGTTTATGTATATTTGAGAGAGAGAGAGAGAGGCAGAGTGTGAGTGGGGGAGGGGCAGAGAGCGAGAGGGAGACAGAATCCGAAGCAGGCTCCAGGCTCTGAGCCATCAGCACAGAGCCCGATGCGGGGCTCAAACTCACGAACTGCGAGATCATGACCTGAGCCAAAGTTGAACGCTTAACCGACTGAGCCACCCAGGAGCCCCGAAAGGTAACTCTTAAAAACATACATCTACGTATCCTAGAACTTGTGCATGTGACCTTGTTTGGAAAAAGTGGCTTTGAAGATGTAATAAACCCAAGGATCTTGAGATGAGATCAGGCTGAGCTACCCAGTCGGTGGTAATCTGTTAAGGCAACCCCAGGAAACCAAGACACCCACTAACTTTTTAGTCCCGGCATCGATATCTGGGAAACCTTCTCTGGCCTCTCCAGTCTGGGATCTAGACCCTCCTTCGGGTTTCTGACCCGTCTCTGTGCCAGGCTTCTCCAACTGGCATTTATTCATGTGTATTAGAAAACACCTGGTCTACCTGATGAGCTGTTACTTTGCTGGGGTCACAAGCCCTGCCATTCTTATCAGCCATTGTTCTCCACCGCCCAGAAACAAGTCCACTGTATGATGACCATATCTTATGTTTGTTGAGAAGTTACCAAGTAAAAGACATTACGAGGAGCATTGAGCACAATAGCTTATGGATTCCTTGCATCATCCTTACATGGAAGGTACCGTTATTAGTTCTATTATATAGATGAAGGTAACCGAGGCTCAGAGAGGTGACGTGACCTGCCCGACGTTCACACCCCTAGTAAACAGAGTCAGGATTTGAACTTGGATCTTTGGCTCCAAAGCTTGCATTCTTAGCTTCTACTGCCTCGGCTAGCAGGTGCTCAGTAAAGATTTCTCAAAAAAAAAAAAAAAAAAAAAAAAGAATGATCCTCTTCCTTAGGGCAGGATCCAGGCCTTCCTCCTCTGGGATCTGGTACTTTTACGGCAGCGTCTTGGTCAGGGTCCTTTGCCGGAAGCCACGTGGCACACAAGTCTGGCGAATGGGTGACCTGGCTTCACAGCCCAGAACAGAGAAATCCGTCCAAGCAGGGAAGGGTTGCAAGAGGTGTCACTGTGCCGTCTAGAAGCTTGATGGGGAGGGGCTGGGAGGGGTGATGACTCTGGAATTTAGAGCAGCTCCAGGAGCCCCACCTCTGCCAGCCCCAGGGGAATGCTGGGTGACGCCTTACTTTAGCAATGCGTGTTCACTGGTGAGCCCGGTATCCAAGCTAAGCTTAACTCCTGCTTGGCGTCCTCTGGTGTGTGTGTGTGTGTGTGTGTATGTGTGCGTGCACGTGTGTGTGTGTGTGTGTGTGTGTGTGTGTGTGTGTTGAGGGGGGTGCAGTGAGAGGGGATAGATACAGGGGGGTGTGATACGTTTCAGGCGATTTTTAAAAATCAAAAAGGGGGGCGCCTGGGTGGCGCAGTCGGTTAAGTGTCCAACTTCAGCCAGGTCACGATCTCGCGGTCCGTGATTTCGAGCCCCGCGTCGGGCTCTGGGCTGATGGCTCAGAGCCTGGAGCCTGTTTCCGATTCTGTGTCTCCCTCTCTCTCTGCCCCTGCCCCGTTCATGCTCTGTCTCTCTCTGTCCCAAAAAATAAATAAATGTTGAAAAAGAAAAATTAAAAAAAAAAATCAAAAAGGGTTAAAATCAAAGTAGTATTTTGGTGCCTAAAGGGGGTAAACTCCCATTATCTCGAAAATTTCCTTTTGAGCAAAAGCCTGTTGCTGATAATTCTGAATAAATGAGGTGTTACCGTATTAATATTGTCAATAATGACAAACATTCGCGCAATTATTTTCAGGCTACAAGACATGCATGCATTCATTCATTCACTCACTCACTCACTGGCCCTTGTATCATCAGATAGGAATGTTTACGGCTGTAAGATTTTGCATACCAAATAAGTGGCTTGAACCTAGCGGGTATTTCTTGCTCATGAACAAGAAATTTTAAGGTAGGAGGTGCCGGGGTGGCTCTGGCAGCTGAATGGTATCCCTGAGGAGCCACGTTCTTTTCTTTCTCTTCTGCCATCCTCGCTAACGGTGACATTTCCTGTGGTTACCAGTTGTCATCTGCAGACACCGCACCTCCCAAAGCAGCCTGGAAGGCGTGAGGAGGAAGAAAGGTCCAGGAGAAGGAGAACCCTGTTCCTGCGCCTCCCTCCTTTCCTCCCGGATGGAAACCTGTCCCCAGATCCTCAGGTGACTTTCCCTTATATCTCATTGGCTAGAACTGGGTCACGTGCCCACCCCATTCACGGTAAAGGGGAACAGTGTCGGCATGACTTATTTAGAGCCATCAGGCACCATTGTTGCCGGGCCTGAATTTGGGGTCTGTTAGCAAGAGGGAAGGCAGGGTGGCCATCGGGTTGGCCGCATCCATTCGTTCCACAAACATCTTTCCTGTGCCTGTTCTAAGTGCCAGGGCCACACAAATGATCGAATGGAGTTCTGGTGACTGTGCTCTGTTATCTCCATGTTACGGATGAGCAAACTGGCTCAGACCACCCAACCGACCTGCCCAAAGCCCCCGTCCAATGGGAGTGATTCAGAATTCGACCCCACGTCGTTCTGAAGTCCATACTCTTTTTCCACCACAGGGAGCTGCCTCTTTGCACTGACCTGTCGGACTCACTGACCTGGGTGCGTGGCCCACAGCCTCCCTGGCAGGACGCTAACGGGGCTGTTTTATGCCCTGATCTCTCCTGGGATTTCTGGAGTCCCAGGATGCTCCTGGGGGATACAGATGGGAGATACCCCCTCTCTAACAAGCAGGCAGGCTCCCTGCAGATGGGCCCCAGATGGTGGCATTATCTGAGCAGTGGGATGGAGGCGGGGGAGGGGTACTGGGAGAGGGTGGGGGCCAGGCGTGGCTAGCCAAGTGTTCGGTGGAGAGCATGGCCCAGCCTGGAGGGACAGTGCCGTGTAGGTTCAGAGCTGCTGGCCTGTGACACGTTTGGCCAAAGTTGGCACCACTGGCCCAACCCTGACACTTAACTTTTCCCCTGGGTCAGGGATCAGTGCCTGGTAAATAGTGGGGCGGTCTCTGGGCTTGCTGGGGCTTCTTGGGGACAGGAGCGCTCCTGGCTGGGTCTTCACCTTTGGGCGCTGACCCCATCTGCAGACCTGAGCTCCCGGAAGCTCTTAGGTGGCTCTCTCTCATCGCCCACCCTTCATGCCACATGAGGCAATAAGAGTCGGGTGCAGTCAGGAGCCTGGCCCTCTGGCTCTGCCTCCCAGCTCACCACCGATTCGCTGTGCAACGTTAGGCAGGTCATTCAACCTCTCTGTTCCCAGGTTTTCTCACCCATCAAACGGGACCAACAATGGTGCCAACGCCATGGGATTGTTTTGAGGGTTGCATAAGTTAGTGTGTGAAACACTTTGCTCAGTGTTCGGTGCATGGGGAGTGCTCTACGGGCATCAGCGGGCCTTACTATTACCGCCACCCACCCGGCCCCCGGGACCGTATGGGTCTCACTAGTTTGTTCAACCCAGATGTCAGCTGGATGTCTCCTTGCTCTCGTTTTAAAATTTTTAATTTATTTTTGAGAGAGCGCGCGGGAGAGAAAGAGAGCATGGGAAGGGCAGAGAGAGAGAGGGAGACAGAGGATCCAAAGCAGGCTCTGTGCTGACAGACAGCAGCACGCCCGAGGCGCGGGCTCGAACTCACGAACCGCGAGACGGTGACCTGAGCTGAAGTCAGACGCTCAACTGACTGGGCCACCCAGGCGCCCCAACGGGATGCCTCCTTGCTCTTGCATTTGAGTTAAAACTGGGGGGATCTTCCCAACTCCTATGGCTGGGGGAGGTCCGTGACTTCTCCGGGAATGCCATGCGATCCGGGTGCCTGGGGTCTCTGGTCCCCACCACGTCGCCTCAGGCCCACCTGGCTGAAGAATTCAGGTGGTTTTCACAGCAAATCCAGCCTCGCCAAGTGTTTCAGGAGAGAGAGCGATGGGGGTGGGGACGTCACGAGGCCCCGCTGGCCACATGGTGCCATCTCACTGCCCATCCTCCCGCCTTTCTAGGCCCCCCTCCCCCGCCCCGCTCCTCCCTCTGTTCAGCCAGGATGCTTCTCCCTGAGTCATACCAGGCGCTACCATTTGTCAAGCACTGGTTGTGGGCCAGGAACCATTCTAAGCACTCTGCAGTCACCTCATTTAAACCTCACGCGATGTCTGTGACTATACGCTTTTCCTAGCCTCACTTTGAGGGGCAAGGAAATGGGCGACACGCTCGGCCCAGGCAGTGGGGGCCCGAGCCGGGGGCCCAACCGTCCGCTGCACTGCTTGGCTTTTCTGGAAACCCTAGCTCTGGGCTCCGGGGCTGGGCTGATACCCACGTGAGCGCTCTGACTTGTCCCTTTTTCACTCTGTCTGTCTGTACCCACAGGGAGGCAGGCAGGTGCTTAAGAAAGAGGCTGAGCTCTGGTGCTGCTCAGACGGGAGTTCTGGCCTGGCTCTTGGGCCAGTCACCTCGCCTCTCGGAGCCTCAGTTTCCCCTCCTGTGAAGTGGCTTAATGACAGTATACAGGTTGTCGGGAGGGTCAGCATGGGTGACCATATAATCGGCCTCTCTGTCCTCAGCTCCCAGCCTGGGTCACGCCGGAAAGGCCGCGCTGGGTCACATTTCCATGTCTTCAGGGCTGGCTTCTGTCTGTGCAGCTGGCCTACGGTACGGTCTTTCTTGTTCTATCCCTTTCTCGTTTCTGCCTCTGGCTGAGTCCTCTCTCACAGTGAACTCCCGTCTCCCTGTGTTTGGGGTCTCCAGGGGCAGAGGGGCTGCTCTCCCCAGTGCCTCCAGACCCCCCGCGCCCCGCAAAGCCAGCCCTAGGACAGAAGGAACAGGCTTGTGGGGGACAGACAATCTCTGAGCGGATGGGTGTGCCCGGCCCGGCCCGCCGCAGGCCGAGAGGACACGGGCAGATGACCCGGGGCTGGGCCGTGGCGGGCATCTCCCGGTGGCGTGAGAGGCAAGCAAAAGCTCCTGTGCCCACGATCTGCCTAGTTCCCTCTGTTGGCCCTGTGGCCACCTCCCCGAGTAGAGCTGCAGAGTCAGAGGGTGACGGAGCTGGGAGTCCTCGTTTCCAGCCCCAGGCCCGAGCGGCTTTCTCCAGTCTGTTCTTTCCACTCCTCTCCCATCAGGGTGGTCCCTGACCCTCCCCCACCCCTTTCCCCATCTCTGTCTCTGCTTCCCCACCTGCCTCCCCTCGCCATCTCTCCCTTCCCCGTGCCCCTCTGTCTCCGCCTTTCCCATCCCCAGCCACAGAAACATGCTGACAGTTGCTTCTCCGGGAGGCGTGAAGACAGAGCTGGCAGCTGAGGAGCTGTGGAGGGGGCAGAGCCAGGAGCCTGGTGGAGGGGGACGTTCGGCATTCGGGGTGGAGAGCGGTGGTGTCCCGGCCAGCAGCCCCGGGAAGAGCCGCGGGGTCCAGTAAGGTCAATGCTAGGATAGCACTGAGGTCTGCAGGGAGCTGGAGGCAGGGCGGATAGGGGGTGAGGTTCTGAGGACGGGGTGTGTGCGCGTGTGTGCCCGCATATGTACGTGGGGGGTGGGAGTGAAGCCTGCAGGTTCTCCTGCTTTTCTGCGTCTTGTCCCTGTCCGCGCTAGCCCAGCTTGGGCCTGGCCACTAACACATGGGGCCATAGCAGATGGCACAAGGGACCGGTTCCTGTGAGCCGTGGGGGCAGCAGACAGGAGAGGCCTGTGGGTTTGGGAGCAGAAGGGGCCCAGCGTGCGTTACCGCGCGGTCAGTGACGCCAAGGGGCTGTGGAGGAAAATTGGAGGAGCGAGATCCGTGGGTCTCCTGCTCTCCAATGCCCTGACCACGCTCCACGGCACTGAAGCTGTGACCAGAGGGCCAAGGGATCAGTCATCCTGTACTCTTCAGTGCCAGGGAGCTCACCGCTCACAGAAGCAGCCCGTTCTGGGTTTGGAAACCGGTGTCTCCTGGAAAGAACAGACAGGGTGACAAACTCCTATTCATCCCTCAAAGCCCAGCTCAGAGGTACCTTCTCACGGGAAGCCCTTCACAGCTCTCTGCCTAGAGACCTGCCGTGGCACCGAGCCCACCATCTGGTAACATTGCTGTACCTTTGTGTCTTCTTTATGAAACGTGCAGTCCCTTGAGGGTTGGGCAAATATCTGATTTACCTCTGTGTCCCCAGTGTTCAGCATGGAGTGACCCAGAGTGGGTTCTGAGTCACACAGATCCTTGGGTCACTCACACTGGGCCCGAGGAGTGGGGTTGTGTGAGCAACATGCTTCAAGCCCCGGGGTCCCTAGGACTCCAGGTCTTGGTTAGTCACTTGGTGAGCCCTGGGGACTGAGGGCCCATTCTAGTTACAGCTGGCCCTGGGACCCTGGGATGGACCCTGGGATGGCGGTGCTGGGAACCCCATTCTGAAGGGAGGGGTGGCCCTGACAGGAGACCCTGCCGTCTGAGAAGGACAAAAGTGGCCCGTAGGCAGAGTGTGTCCCTTCACCCTCCAAGCTGGCTTGTCACCACAAACCTGGATGATGTCTGTCTGTCTGTCCTTCTTTAATTCAGTTCTAAAGGGATTCCTGCACCCCCAATCCTGTGTCTAACGAACCTGACATTCAGAGGAAATGTCTTCGGGAAAGGTCACCAGAGGGAGGTGGCGTTCTCGCTGACAGCACCTGTCCTTCCAGCACGGGCAGACTCTCCTTCAAGACAAGTGCCCGTGCTCCTGTCCCTCGGAGCTGCCCCTCCCCACCAGCTGCCTCTGCCCCTTCAACCCTTCATCTGGAAAGACACGCTCAGGACCCGCCTGATTTGTCTGTTCATGGTCCCTACTGGCCATTGAGACACAGGGACGACTCCGATCCCAGCCCTACCTGGCAGGGCACCCGGGAGGGCAGATCCTGAGATCACGGCTCAGGGGCGGGAAAGAGACGAGGCGGGCAAGGGAGGCAGACCCTCGTGGTGAGACGTCACATGCCCTGCGCTCAGAAGTTTGACCTTCGTCCTGAGGACAATGGTGAGTGACTGAAGAGTTTAGGCAGGGAGGGGCCCCTGGGTGGCTCAGTCGGTTAAGCTTCTGACTCTGGCTTTCGGCTCAGGTCATGAGCTCACAGTTCGTGAGTTCGAGCCCCGAGTCGGTCTCTTGTGCTGATGGTGTGGGGTCTGCTCGGGATTCTCTCTCTCCCTCTCTCTCTCTCTCTGCCCCTCCCCTGCTCATGCTCTCTATCTCTTGAAATAAATAAATAAACTTAAAAAAAAAAGAGTTTAGGCAGGGAGGCGTTGGTCATGTCTCTGTCGCAGGAGGACTGCTCGGGCTGCGGGGTGGAGGATGGGTGCAGGGGGGAGGTGAGAGGTGATGGGGCCCCCTCGCTTTTTGAGAGTTCTTCTTTAGATCCTATTTCCTTCTGAGAGTGTACTGATTACTCAGCACCACAAGCTGGGGAGCACCTGCCGTTGTGCTCCCATTACCAATGGTGGTGGTGGGGACAGTTTGGATGACAGGCTGCCCTTTGTCTCAGAAGGTCATGCCTGACTCCCCACGTGGCGTAGTTGTAATCTTCGCTGATTGCTGATCACGGATTTGCCTTGCAGCCGTCAGCTCTTGGTGTTCCTAGAGAGTTAAGGGGGCTGGAATTTGTTGTCCGACATCGTGGCTCAAGTCCGTGGGAAGTGGGGCACCAGGCTTGAATCTGTCATGCCTCCGGTTCCTCGTTAGTAAACTGGGCACGGCGGTAGCCCTCTGCCCTGCACGCCCAGGATGGTAGTGAGAAGGACCCGCTTGTAAATGTGCAACGTTTGGCTGACGTGTTTGTCGTGTTGAGAAGCTGTTAACCCGAGTGCCGCTCCCGGGCTCTAGGAGACCATACGGTTAGGAACGTGTGTGCTTTAATCTTGGCTTCGTGGTTTCCTCACTGCCTGTCTCAGCCTCAGTTACTTAGTTTATAGCAAGGGGGTCATGGTAGGTGCCTCCCTCAGGGTGTATTGAAGCGAAAGCTCCTTTCAAACCACAGCTGTGGACGGGCCCTTCCTTCTTTTGGGAAAGGGACACGGGTCTTGGAGCGACACGTCCCCTGACTCGACGGCTGCGTTTGGAGCGCAGATTGGCCGCCCCCTCCATCCAAGGGCGTGGACTCCACGGGTGGCGCGTGACCTTGCCTCGATCCGTCGTAGCAGGGGCTGTGGCGCCCTGCCCAGTCCCCCAGCCGTCAGTGCTGTCCTTCTGCAAGGTCCCGCAAGCTTCCGACGGAGGGCTCTCTCTCGCTTTGCACCAGGTACAGGCTGGAGCTGGTGCGGCTGAGAGCAGCCCTCAGCTAGCAACGGATGCAAGGTGACAGCTAAACACGGCTTCTCTGACCCTTGGGGGGGCCACCTGTGAGGCGTGTTCCACACCGTCTCCCAGGGGTGTCCAGTGCCACCGAGGCCCGGGTGCCCACGGTGCCAACCCGTTTGTTAACACTCTCTGTACCGGCTCCCTTCCCTCCCCCTGTCATCCCCAGCCCCTTAGCTTTGCCTCCTGGGGGGCACTTCCCAAATGAGTCACTCGTACCCAAATCCCCGTCTCAGCTCTGCCTCTTGGGGAACCCAGTTCGGGACACCTGAGATGGTGGGGGGATGAGGGATATGCTTCCCCCGGAAACGAGGGAAGAGAGGCCAGGAGGCTTTTGAGAGACAGGGGGTCCGAGCAAGATGGCGAGCACCCACAGGCTTAAAGACGAAAGGTGGCGACGAAGCATTACCGGGAACGGCTGAGGTCAAGAGCACTGGTTGACTTCTAAGTCACATGCTGTGCTGTGTAGCCACTGTCGTGGTCCTCAGACCTCCAGGAGAACTCACTCGGGTGGAACAGCACGGCACTCATGGTTGCTTTGAGGAATCAAAAGGAAAGGCTGCAGCGTTCTTTGGGTTAGTTCGGGGCAGGGGGACGACTCCAGTGACGGGGGTGGGGGGGCGAGATCCAGATGAGACAGAGAATTCGGCCGCGTGATGTCTAGGAGAAATAGAAGCCCCTGCAGGTATTGTTGGGGTTGCAGTGCCCCCCACCACCTGTGGCATAGATGCTGGGGCCATTTTGCTTACATAGTAAGAGCAGGGTGAAGCCACAAGATTGGACAATGTGGGGACACCCAGGTGCCTGCCAACAGGAGGTTATGTGCGTGAAGCACCCAGCTCAGTGCTTGGTTCACCCTCATCGCTCAGGAGATGGTAGAGAGGGCCCCTTCTGAGCAAGGTCGTATGCTGTGCCAAGCAGGTGCTCAAAGAGCACGAAAGCTTGGCCTCGTAGAACTGGATTTGAAATAGTTGGGCCAACCCGGCGGGCTGAACCCCACCCCATCCCCTGTCCTCGCCAAGTGCCTGGGGATCCTCTCCATGCCTCACCTTCTCCTTTGTTAAGCAGGAAACTCCAGCACAAAATACGTGTTCTTTTGGTCGATTTTCTGGACATCCTCCATTTGAGAGCATCCAAATCTCACACTCTGGGGGCATTTTATTTCTAATTTGTGGCTAGACATATATAGCCACAAATAGGACTGCCGGTGAAAGTTGCTGAACGACCAGGAGGCAACTATTTTCTGTTTTTCCTTTTGCCTTGAAGTTGTGGTATCTTCCTGCCCGCCACAGGGCCTTTGCACACACTGTACTCTCTGCTCAGAATGCCATCCTGCGGACACCACCCCTCCTTGCCGAGTTAATTCCTACCTGTCTTTTGCGTCTCAGCCCGGGTCTGGCTTATGAAGGAAACTCCTCCTTGATTCCAGGTTTCCTTTGTTACGGACTGTGTTCTTTCCCTCAACCTCAGCCTATGCGATTATGTGAATGGCACCCGTGAGCCAGGAAGCACTACAAGGCAGGAACGGCGTCTGATTTTCTCCCTATTGTACTGCCAGCACCAGCACAGCTGGCCCAGAGAAGGTGCTCATTAGATATTTGCTGAAGAAATCAGTGGAGATATTTTTAGTTCCAGGGTAAAGGGGTAAACTTGGACCTCATCTGTGGGTTCCAGGGCTAATGGGGCCTCTTACCAGCCATCCCTCTGCCCTCTGCCTCCAGGTGAATCATTGCTTAAAATGCAAACATTCCCAAGTCCTGGCTCAGCTTCCCCCCTCCCCACCCGTGTGCCTGAGGAGCAGTAATGGTGCGGGGATGCCAGTGCTCATTACATGAACAGAGGGCAGTGTGGGACATAAATCTAGAAAATTGAAAGGTAAGTGTTCTTTGTTCTCTCTCCCTCTTTCTCTCTCTCTCTCTCCTCCCCTTTCCTCCCTTCCTCCCCTCCTCACTCCCTCCCTCCCCCTCCTCTCACTCTCTCTCTCTCTCTCTCTCTGTCTGTCTCTGTCTCTCTTTCTTCTATAGGTTCTTCTCTGAGCTTTCAAATGCTAATGAACATGGTGAATCCCCAGGAGGGTCTGCTCTGTAGCATGTCCCAAGTGTGTTTGATCCTAGAATTTATTGATTCATTGATTTTTTTTTCTTTTTTTTTTTTTTTTTACGGAGCAAATTTGGGATTCGTGTTTCACAAGACATTCTTGGGAAAATACTGACCTACAGAGTTAAGTCCAAGTTTCTTAGCTTTAAGTTTAAGGTCCATAAAGACCTGGGTCCTGTACGTCTCAGTGCTCCCCCTCCCTCTCCAGTTACTCTGCTCTAACCACGCAGGGAAGGGTGGTTTTCCCATCACCACATACTCTCTCATGTCTCCATTCCCTCTGTCAGGATGTCAGTAACTCTGTTGTCTGCTGGCTGACCTCCTGTTCAAGACCCAGACCAAATATCACCTCCTCCGTGAAGCTCTCCCTCACCCTTCAACTGTGTTCCCAGAGCCCCTGATGTATCCTTCCACCATAGCATGGCCATGGTTGGCTATAAGGAGCTATAGTGTCTCTGACCTCTTTTTAAACTCCCCGGGGTCAAGATCAAAGTCATGTATTCGCAGCCGTGTCCCCAGTGATCAACACAGGACCTATCACATTATTCATGAATAATGGCATGGATGAGGGCTGAAACGGAAATGTTTCCAGTCTTTAAAAGGGGGGAGACAGAGATGGCCCAGCCTCCCTTGCCAAGATCTGCAGTGAAAATCTCTATCCCTCCATCCTTGTCTTCTGCTTCTATGGTTAACCCCATCCTGGGCAGCTGGAAGTGATATATTCCATTCTGGTGAGCTTTCCTTTGGCTCAGGGGTGGATGCTGCACACAGTGTTTGCCCTAATCAAGGTTATGGGCTGGATTCTTCTGGTCACTTTGGGGTCTTCACCGAACTTGGCCTCTCATCGACACTGAACAGAATTGCTCACTCTCTCCTTGAAACATCATCTCCTCTTGGCTTCTAGGACACCACATCCAGCTCCCCAGTCCTTCCCCTTCCCCCGCCGGACCTCCAATTGTTGTGGGGCCCAAGGGGCTCAGTCCTGGGCTCTTCTCTACATTCTCCCTCAGGACATCGCGTCTACTCCACTGGCTTTGAGTAGCACCTCTGTGCTGCTCTCTCCCGTCCTGACCTCACCCCTGAGATCCAGGTGCATTCACCCAAAAGCTCCACTGGATGTCTGAAGGCATCCAAACCTCCTAAGGCCAAAGGGGGATCCTTGGTTTGCCCTACCCCCAAATGGCTTTCCTCTCTGGTCTTCCCATTCCAGAAAATGGCCCCATTACTCACTTAGTTGTTCAAGCCCAAAACCTCTTAGCAAATGAATCTGTCAGTAAGTCCTGCATAGTTTATTCCTAAATATGGATGCGATCTGCCCCTTTTGAACCCTTCCTCTGCTATTGTGCCGCCACGAGCTCTCACCTGGACCACTGCAACAGCACCCACACTGATGTCTCTGCTGCCCCATCTGCCCCACACTCCTTCCCATTGCCACAGGCCAACCTCATAGAGTTCGTGAAAGAGTGAGGGCTTTGGGGTCCGGCGTGGGTTTATGTCCCAGTTCTACCACGTATGATCTGTGTGACCTTGAAGGAAGGACTCAACTTCTTGGAGCCTCAGTTTCTCATCTGTGAAATAAATATTAAAGCAATCAACTTGCTTTGGAGCTGAGGTGTCTCTGGGGCCTTCTTTCCTATGGTTGAGATGATGAGATAGAGCTACAGGGTAGACTCCTTGAATTTGATTTCACCAGGAAAACACAAAGTCAGACTAAATACCTGGGGAGAATTGCATTTAGAAATATGTGTGTGCTGGGGCGCCTGGGTGGCGCAGTCGGTTAAGCGTCCGACTTCAGCCAGGTCACGATCTCGCGGTCCGTGAGTTCGAGCCCCACGTCAGGCTCTGGGCTGATGGCTCGGAGCCTGGAGCCTGTTTCCGATTCTGTGTCTCCCTCTCTCTCTGCCCTCCCCCGTTCATGCTCTGTCTCTCTCTGTCCCAAAAATAAGTAAAACGTTGAAAAAAAAATTAAAAGAAATATGTGTGTGCTAATTTTTGTGACCATTGTAATTGTATCTACTGAATGTCAAGCCCTGCTTTGGGTAACTTACATACATTGACATATGAGGTATAAAACAACCCCGTGAGGATGCTTGGCTGGCTCGGTGTGTAGAGCATGGGACTCTTGATCTTGGGGTTGTAAGTTCGAGCCCCACGTTGGGTGTAGAGATTTCTTAAAAATAAAATCTTTAAAACAAGAATAAATAAAACAACCCATGAGATATACTCATGCAGGAGACTCAGAGTAGTTAAGTAACTTGTTCAAAGGCACACAGCTGCTAAATAGCAGGGTCAAATTTTTGAACCTCGGTTCCATTCTTTGACCCTAAAGAAGCTGGCCCCGCCCACACAGAGGTGGTCTCATTCAGCAGAGGGAGCCCTGGACTTGGAGTTGGCCCTGGGTTCGAGTCTAAGCTCTGCTGCTCAGAGAAGTTGCCTCAGTCAAGCCACTACATCTCTCAGAATCTCTATTACCTTGGGGCGTCTGGGTGGCTCAGTCGGTTAAGCATCCAACTCTTGGTTTTGGTTCAGGTCATGACCTCACAGTTCGTGGGTTCGAGCCCCACGTCAGGTTCTGTGCTGGCAGCATGGAGCCTCCTTGGGATTCTCTCTCTCTCTTTCTCTCTCTCTCCCCCTCCCCTGTTCATGCTTGCACTCTCTCTCTCAAATAAATAAACTTAAAAAAAGAATCCCTATTACCTTGTGAGAAAAAAAACACGAAGACAATAGCAGTTACCTCCTTAGGTGGTGTGAAATCAGATGTGATATGGTGTGCTAACGTGTTCCACAAACTGTAAACACGTGAATTATTATTTCCCCCCTCGGTATTAGTGAGCAATATGGGTCAGAGAGGCTGCTTTTGGGGGCCCCCGTCCTGCATCCTGGAGTGCATCAGCATCACCGCGGTGATGTGTCCCCTGCCTTGTGAGCCTGGAATCTCACTTCTGCTCACCCTCCCCTTAGCTGCTATTATTTTCTTGACTCCGTTTCTCTCTTGAGCCATTCGTCTCTCGGTCCTTATGTTCCATTGTTCCAGCCTCCTGGAAAACCTGCCTAGAGGCTCTCACTTGGAAGACAACATCTGCCTATCCAACTCCCAATTTGTATTACTGTATTATTCTCACTCAAGGGAAGACAGCCGTATTCTTAGCCCCCATGTAACAGTAAAGTTTTTGTTTGTTTCTTTTTGCATTTCCAGAGATGTTTCTTATTGGGATGGGGTTGTGAGAGGCTGCCTCTGTTCAGACCCAGGGCTTCCTCTGCTTCCTCATTCGGGTCCCTGGGACGTAGCCCCCAAACCTACCCTGACCCCAAGAGTGGAGCGCATGATGGCCTGTGGCCAGCAGGGGGCAGCAGAGGGCAGCAGAGTATGACCTAGAAGGGGCTGGCAGAAAGGACGCGTGGTTGGTTCTGTCCCTGCTGGGCCAGGGGCTCCAGGGGAGCCGGGCCAGGGTCTGGTCACTGGGTCTGCCCTGCTCCGAGTCTCTAGGCCACACCCTCTGGGCTGGCCTGGAATAGACAGCAAGGAAATGGGAACTGTCTCCAGAAGGCTGGTGGAGAGAATGCATCTCTAATAGGGTAACGGAAGGCTGGTTGCAAGTGACAGAGATTCCACCGGAAATAGTTAAGACGGCTTTCATGTTTTATTCTCCTGCAGATTGGCTCCTTCCAGGAACGGGAACCATGGTCACCAGCAACCCCTGCCTCACGTGTTCCCTGATTCATCGTCTTCCTTTGGTTCTGATTGGCCAAACCTCAGGGGGTGACTTATCCTCTGGAGTTGGGTTATGCCCTGCGCATGTGGCCGGGGGGCGAGAGTGTCCTCTGACTGACAGCCAGGGCTGCATGCTGGCCTGGGGGGAGGAGGGTTCTCCAGATGAAGGGCTTTCTCTTAGGGAGGCATAGATGGGCACTGAGCAGACACAACAATATGCATCTGCCACGGCCACGGTTGTGTGTGACAGTGTCCCTTTGGTACAAGGGCACCCGCCATTTCTCAGATTCACGAGCTGACCTTCAGGGCCCAGGTTAGCAACCTTCGTCCCCACCCCCCTTTCTGAAATGAAGGGGTAGCATCCCAGGAGGACGACAACCTGTCTCTCCACCTTAAGTCGCCCTCCCCTCTGATCCCGTCATGTGATGAAGGGGTCACCACGAGCTACAGTCTTAGCTGGAGGGCATGAGAGGAGAGGAGGGGCCTGACTACCTCACTGAGGTCTCAATGAAGATCGGCAATAAGGAATCATTACAAATGCTCTGCTCAAGATACATTGTAAAGAGTGATTCACTCTGTGCCCATTTCCTGCTAGCCCTGAAAGCTAAGCGGGGGCTGCCTGTGCCGCAATAAATGTCACTATATGAGCATTATTAGTGGTATCTTCTCATCTGCGGGGTCATCTGGTGAAGCATGGGGGGCAGAGGGGTCCATGCAGGCTGGAGGAGACCAGAGCAGTGTCCTGGAGCCCCCCTGGGGGACGAGGCAACCGAGGATGGGGACGGTGTGCCACACACCTGGGGCAGGATCCGCCGTGGGTCCCATGGCGAGGTGGGGGCAGGGGGGAGACGGGACTCAGGGGATCTGGCCAGATCATTGGGCAGTTTTCACCCAAATTCCTTAAGTGTGTAGAGTATCTGCCATATTTGTTCCCATTTCACCGTTGAGGAGGTGGAGGCTAAGAGAGAAAATGATTGGTTTCGATTCCCAAAGTCAGTGGTCAAAGCTAGGATGGGGTCCAGGGCTCCTGATGCTCAGACCAGGTCACACTCTCTGTTGCCTGGAGGGTGGAACAGAGGCGGCTGGAAGGGGGAAAGAGAAGGCAGCTGCTGGGATGCGTCCCAGACATCTGGGGACAGAGGCCAGTCCGTCCCGCGGCACCCTTGGTGGGATGCACGAGGGGAATTCTGTAAAGTGAGTCATTGGGATTGCTTTAGTGACAACGCTGATTGCTGAATGCTACTGGAGCAAATGGGTGTGCTCCCGTGGATGACTGCATTCCACCTTCTGGCACCTTCTTCAAGTCCAGACCTCTCTCCTGAGCTTCCAGTCCGCATGTGCACAAGGACATTCCCTTGAGGAGCTCTCAGTCCTCTCTGTCTCCCTGGATCTCAAGCTCATCTCTCTTTCTCCGTCCCCAAACCGCTCCTTCTCCAGGACCCCCCACCTCAGTGAATAGGACCATCTTCCCCGAGTCATTTCAAGTCAGAGCCCCAAGTGTCACCTTCAGTTTCCGCTCCCCTCTTCCCCACGTCCAGCCGATCCCCGGTCGCCTGGACTCCTCTTCCCTAGTGCCACTCAAGATACATCCTGGCCCGGGTCCCATCCAAGGGACCCAGACGATGGAAGCTGGGGTGGCTTCTCCAAGCACCTCTGGGGAGGTCTCCTCTTGCCGGGGCTGAGAGTGAGGCATGACGGGAGATGCCCCCATCGAGGGAGGGGCCAGCAGACTTGGCATCCTTTGGGGAGGGGAAGTAGGCATGGAACAGAACTGTTGACAGACTCCGGGCTGCTATATTGGGAAGATCTGACAACACACACAAGGAGAGAGTGAGGGCGTGTTGACGGCTGGTGAGAGGCGCGGGGGCCGGCTGGGGACGTGTCGCCACCACCCACGCAGGAGGAAGTTGGGAACAGATGGCTTGGGACCCGTGCCAGCCTCCTGAAGAGTCGTCCGCTCCCTCTCTCCCGGTGCTGGCACCTGCCGAGCAACTGGGGAAGGGACTGCCGCGTCCTGAATGTGTGTCCTGAGATGAGAGTCCAACTGTGCACAGAGAGGCCTCCCTACCATGTGGCCTCAGTTTCCCCAGCCCATCCCAAGCCATCCGACCCTAACATCCTGCACCTTTATGTTCCCCTCCTGTGTTATCTCCTCCCGTCCCCTTACCTCCGAGGCTCCCACCGTCTTCTCCCATCCCACATCCCAGAAATGGCCCACGAGACATTTCTTCCAGTTGCATTTCGTGGTATCTCACCTTGAGTGGATGCGAACAAGAGAAAGAGGTTCGTGTATTATTTTAGGGCTCTCCGCCCCACGCTGGTTTGGGACCCGCTAAGCAGTAGCACAGGAATCGGGCAGATAGAGTCGTGGAGAGTGTGGCTCGGAGGACAGTGGTCTCGCCCCTTCTCCTGACTTACCCTCCAGGCACAGACAGACCTGGACAATCACAGGCCTCTTCTCCAGGGGCAGCCCCGCGGGGTTAGTCCACATCCCGGATTCCTTCTGCCCGGTCTCCCACTGGACAAATCATTTCCTAGGGCGATGCGAGGGATATCTGTAGTTGAGTATCTCTGGGCACACAGTGGATTGAAGCTCCTGGCGGAGCGGACCTGGCTAGGAGGAGAGAAGCAGAAGTGCCTTGTGAGTGTCAGCGCAGCCCCGCCCCGTCCTCCACCGCAGGTGACAGAGGGGTTGAGAGGACCGCGACTTGCCTCCCACATCACTAGATCTGAGGAGGAAATAAGAAAATGAGAAGTAACCTCCTTGTAAAGTGCCTGATGTGAGCACTCAATCCATTAAGCCCGTGTCGGTGGTTTGGGGGGAGTTGAAATGCCGTCTCTACTTCCTCGAATTATTTGAGCGGCTGTTCTGCAATGCCCCCCCCCCATCTCCTGGATCCTCTGAAATGGGATCCCCATTCCCACTGGATCTGTTGTTCCTCCCGAGGCAAGGGGGCGGGAGGGGAGACAACGGATTCCGAGAGACTGGCCAGCCTCAGCCCCCCGTCTTCTCCTCCCCTCAGTGAAGGGTGGTCATCCGTAAGGGACAGGGCATCTGCTGGGGCCGAGTCCACGCTGGCCCCTACCTTCGTCCCTGGGCTCCCCTCCCTTCCTTGCCTCAGCCCCCCCCTTCATGCTCACATGGCCCTTCCCACCCCTCCTGGGAGGGGGGGGGTCCCACCCTTCCTGGGAAGTTCACACGGACCCTATTCTCTGGGAAACTGCCGAGGGGACCTTGGCAATCAACCTCCTTTGTAACTCCTTTTTCGCTGTGCCTCTCAAGTGACAAGGTCATGAATGCAGTCCAGAGACTTGGGACTAAGCTAGCAATTACTGAATTCCTGAGGGGGAGGACCTGAAAAGCACTTGAGTGTGTGTGTGTGTGTGTGTGTGTGTGTGAGTGTGCTCGCGCGTGTGCGTGTGAATGTATGTGCATGCATGCCCGGGGAGTGGGGCACAATCTGTGAAGAACTCTAAACAGACCGGTTAATCATACCTAGAAGTAACCGGGTGATGAGGGGATTCCTGGAACTAGCTGGCCATTCAAGTTTTGGCTCTGACCGTTAGGAACTGTGTGGCCTTGGGCATGTCAGTTCACCTCGTGACTCCACTGTCCCCACTCCCGTGGGCGCCACGGGTAGATGTGACTCCTTGTTGGGGGCAACCAATGACATCAGGGCGGGGCAGGAGCCCTGGAGAGTCAGGTGCTGCATGACGGCCATTGTCATCACCAAGTGGCAGTTGGGACCCCCACCCCTGCTGACGTTCTAGAAGACAGCTCCACCAAGTGCACCGGACAACCATAGGGCTTCAGGCTGGGATGTCTGGAGGGTCAGGACTTCCACAAGCAGAGATGAGGGTGGCCTGGAGGGCATTTCATGGGAGGGCAAAGGCTCACCTGGAGGTTGGAGGGTTGCGAGGGCAGCATCTAGCGGTAGGGGTTCGTGTGTGTGAGACGCAGGAGGGGTCACCTGGACGGGAAGATTGGCCAAACCACTGGCAGCTCAGGCTGGCGAGAATGGAGAGCTCAAATTGGCCAACCCACCCTTTTCACAGATGGGCAAACTGAGACTTGGAGACGGGCAAAGACATAGAGCTGCTGCAAAAGGAACTGGGGCAGCTCAGGTCTGAGCTCCCGGTCTCCACTTCCTCTAGTTCCAGAGGCCTTGAATGTCCAGCTAGAGCACTGGTCCACCTTGCTGCCCCGGGAAATCACTGTTGCCTCTCGAGCTGGGGAGTGTGACTGAGAGATGATAGACAGACTGGATCAGCTTTCCTTGAGTGTTGGCGCCCCTGGGACACCACTGGGAGCTTCTGACTGACGACACTGATAGGCTGGAGTCGGCTCAGGATGCTGGGCTGAACCGGCAACTCGCATCTAGATGGGAGGCCCCCGTCCTGACTGCATGTCGGGGTCACCTGGAGAGCGGAACAAAGCGGCCTAGGCTCTCCCAAGCACGCTCTACAGGTGATTCTTCCCCAGCCAAGCTGCTGGCCATCAGGGCTCCACGGGGCCATCGCACAGTCCCCTCCAGAGCCAGGCCTGGGGAATGGGTTTCCTGAGAAGAGCATGCCGGAAGCGTGATTCGTTACAGCTGAATTTCCATGGGAACAGGAAACCCGTGTCAAATGCCCCAGCCGGTCCCTCCCTTATGCACGTTTCCAATCACGTGCCACTGACCTGTCTGAAGCGCCTTACCCTTGGGCTGATTCTAATGAGACAGCACGGCCCCGCCGTCCCCATGTGCTGGATCCCTAACTGCCGCTGCCTTCGGGATGGTCATTAGCACCTCCGCATTAATATCTCCCGTGTCCATCACGGCAGTGATTAGGGTCTGCGACTTGCCCGCCGGCTCCCGGGGGTGTGGGGCGTCCCCGGGGCCTGGCTGCCAGGCCCGGAGTGGGTGGGGGCAGCAGGGGGACAGGCCAGCTTGTTAAATCTAATTACCTGGCTGCAGACGGTGGGCCTGAGCCCTTCTGAGAGCCGCCCGGCCCACCGCCTAATCCTCTGCCTGCCTTTCGCCATAACGAGCCTGTGCCACCAGCTGCCGCGCGGCTAGATGGGACTGAGTTTAATTGCTACCCCAAATGTCAGCCCTTTCAAACCCACAGTATTTCATCACTTACCTTTAAAGAAGAGGGGGAAAAAAAAAATCAATTTGGACCGTGAGTTTCGGCAGCAAAGCCTGCAGAAAGGGCTGCCCAATTCTTCAGGAGAGCTGTTCTTTTCATTAAAATAGCTATTTTTAAAACTCTCTCCCTCTCTCTCTCTCTTTAACACGAGATGAAAAATCCCAGCTACAAGGAGAAACCCTTTCATGAGGGAATAATAATATAAAAAAAGAGTTTAAAAAAGCCCACTTCTAAAATGGGTCCTTTTTTTTTTTTTTAACCTCTCAAAGGTTAAAAAAAAGAAAAGAAAGGGTTTTATTCTCAAAGGGCTTTCACACCTGTGATCTCATCCACTCTCAGAGCAGCTGGGGGGTGTTGGGGGAGGGCAGGTGTCATTGTCCCCATTTTATGGATGAAGGAATGCCCCCAGAGGCTAAGGAGTTGCTGGGGGCGGGGCGGGGGGGGGGGGGGCGGTGGCTGTCACACATCTATTCAAGCACCAGGAAAGAGGATCCCCACTTTCTGTTCCCCAGACTGGCCTCTTCCTCTGGGTCCATCCGGTGCTGTCGCCAGATACACCCACCTCCTAAATTCAAGCTATTTACCTACTAGTCAGAAAGTACAAGTAAGGGGCATAACAAAACGACAACAACAACAACAACAACAAAAACAACCAACCCCAGAGACCCATTGGAGTTTAACACTCATTTAACTCTCCGTGAGATCACAGCCATCCTTTCTTCCCTAGGGAGAATTTCCCCCCTTTCCTTTCAGAAGAAAGGGATGTAATTCTTTTGGAGATTACATTCCCCGGAAACTTGGTTTCTTAAGCTCCCGCCTGAAGAAGTGTTCCAAAGTCTGCAGACTAATTAACCCCATTGTTCAGAATTAATCACCTCAGGAATATTTGGAGTCAACAAGAAATGTATCAATTGGGCTCTTAATAAACCTAATGAAACGACTCAACATAAAGGCATATGAAATAGACTGAAAACATTAGCATAAACCACCGACCTCCCCCGAGCTCTTAGCAGCACAATCTTAATTGACACTTTATTAGCACCGAGAATTGCTATCAATTTGGCAAATCCCCCCACATTGCCTACTGAAGTGATAGACGTTTTTTTTTAAAAAAGAGAAAGGGGGGGGGAAGAAGTGACTTGGAGTTCTGGGAGCACGGAGACAGAGGAGACATCGCCTCCGAGTCCCGGCTGGAAACAGAGTGACCTTCCCCTCACTGGTGTCCAGCCGAGGCAGGGGTCTGCACCACCGGTCCCTTCAGGGTCGAGCAGCTGTCACGGACACACAGCTAGAAGCAGCCCCAACCGTCTGCCTGGATGGTTCGCCAGCATGGGCGCTCTGCAGGGTTTGGGGTGGGGAGTCTGGACACAGGTGGGAGTGGAAGAAGGGGTGAGTCATGAGGAGACTGGAATCTTCCTTGGGCTTTAGCTTCCTCTGGGATGAAACATCTGCTTCCAAACACTGGGGACTGTTTCTCGTCCCACATTCTCTAGTCCCTGTTAATTTCTGATAATTCTGCCCCGAGTTTGGGGTAAATGTCAGAGGGGCTCCAGGTTCTCCTTAGCAATCCCAAATTAACAAGGAGCCAGGAAGTCAAATCCCCTGAGGTTTGTTTGTTTGTTTGTTTTCTTTACTTTAACGGACTTGACACAGTTTGGTGTTTCTGTCCTGGGGGTCTGTGACCACCCTGACATCGATGATCTGCTTCTCACCTTCTTCCTCCTTCTCCTTCTCTCTTTCCTCTGCCTGTAATTCATGAGACACGGTTTTAGGGCTCAGCCCAGCTAGGCAAGGTGGCCTCACATGTTTTGGAGTGGCTCCTGCTTGCTTGGAGCGGCCAGAGGGGAAGAAGCCTTGAAGAACACGATGCTGTCCCAGACAGGGCAGAGACAGTGGCAGTGTCCAGCCCGTGGACAGAGAATTGGAGAAATAAAGGGGAGACAGCTCCTGCTTGACTTGAGACTGACAGGGGAGTCTGGCGGTTCCTGCCGTAAGCCCCCAACTTGGCTTGAGCTCTACATTGTGCAGCTATTACGGGAACGGGCCCGGGGCCACACTGCCTGGATTTGAATCCTGGCTCTGCCACACCTTACCGACGTGACTTTGCGTCAGTCTTCTCATCCGCAAAACGGGATAGTAACAGTGCCCCCCTAAAAGGATTGTAATAAAGTTTGCGGGGTGCCTAGACGGCTCCGTCGGTTGAGCATCCGACTCTTGGTTTCGGCTCAGGTCATGCTCTCACAGTCTCGTGAGTTTGAGCTCCGTGTCTGACCCCGCGCTGGCAGCTCAGAGCCTGCTTGGGATTCTCTCTCTCTCCTTCTCTCTCTGTACCCCGCCCCCCGCCCTCCCCGCCCTCCCCCCCGACTCGTGCCGTCTTTCTCTCAAAAATAAATAAATAAACTTAAAAAAAAATACAAAGGGGTTGTCATAAAGTTTGAGGAAGTAAGTGCAAAGCCCTTAGACTGGTGCCTGTCACGAAATAAACACTCTACAAATGCTCTGCTCTTGTGAGCGAAAAGGAAACCGAAAGAAAGCGTGGGCGAACATTCACCGACCATTCATTGCATGGTGTCATGAAAGCCCAGGGCGGAGAGGATTGTGGAAGGGAAAAGTCAACAGGGTCGAACACCCCAGATTGATAAGATGCTGCCTGGGGGTCTCCCACTAAGGCCTTGGTGACCACTGGATCCAGACTGACTGAGATCTGATGTCAGACTGATCAAGACCACACACGCCGTCCCTCACATGCATTATCTCGGTTCATCCTCACAGAATCCTCTAAGGCAGGCACCTTATTTACCCTCACTCTATACACAAGGGAGCTGAGATACAGAGGGGTGAAGTCCTTGGCCCACGATCACATAAATGTAAGGGACAGAAGTAGGACTAAAACCCAGGCAGTCTGGATCCAGCTTCTGTAACCTCAACCAGTTAGCCATGCACTGGCTGGGACTTCGTGCTTCAGCTTGGAGAGAGTAACATCAAAGGGCTCAGTGGTAACTGTTTTTCTCTAGAAACCGTGCCAGAGCTCGAATCTGGGAGCAGAGGACACTGACTGGGTCTTTCTCTGAAGCCCGTTTAGGTCGTTCTAGTGTAAACAGACTCGAGCAAATCGTGCTATAATGCGTCGTATCAGTTTCGACGGAGGCTGATAGGCACGGAGGCTTCTTTAGGTCACTGTGATCGGCGTGCGGAAAGAGTTTTAGAGTGCCGTGGCACTGTCTGCCCAGGGGCACGTGCCCTGCTTTGCCCAGGCTATGTGGACTTCCCCTACGGACACTCTTGCTGGGACGTCCCACGACTTTGCCTCACTTCTTTTTGCCTGAGTAGTGTCCAAAAGAGCTGGGCTGTCGTGTGGTACTCTGCCAGTAGCTGTCAGCATCCAGGACAGGCAACACCCTACTTTGAAAAGTCCTTGAACCGCGATCTGAGCAGGAATATGTTTGCCCACTTGGGTTACACAGAAAGTTTTCAAAATTAGACAGGGGCGCCTGGGTGGCTCAGTTGGTTAAGTGGCCGACTTCGGCTCGGGTCGTGATCTCGCGGTCTGTGAGTTCAAGCCCCGTGTCGGGCTCTGTGCTGACAGCTCAGAGCCTGGAGCCTGTTTCGGATTCTGTGTCTCCCTCTCTCTGACCCTCCCCCGTTCATGCTCTGTTTCTCTCTGTCTCAAAAATAAATAAACGTTAAAAAAAAAACAAAATTAGACATGATCTGTCCCTTCCCTCGCAAAGACCCTGATCTTACAAAATTTCCCTTTCTCCTTCTCTTCGTCTCTTGCTTTAAATGTGATCCCGGAACAATATATTCCCAAATAATACATTGTTTAGTTTGATTTTCTAAAAAATACTACAGCCGAATGGTCTTTTCAAAATGCAAACCTGATCAATCAATGTGATACACCGTATTAATAGAATAAAGAACAGAAACAAAATGATCATCTCAATAGACACAGAAAAAGCATTTGATAAAATCCAACACCCTTTCATGATAACAATACACGACAAACTAGGAATAGAACTCCCTCAACCTGATAAAGAGCACCTATTAAAAACCCACAGGTGACATCGCACTTAATGGTTAAAGCCTGCGTTTTCCTTCTAAGATCAGAAATGAGACAAGGATGTCCGCTCTTCACACTTGTATTCAACACTGCATGGAAGCTCTAGCCAGGGCAATTGGGCAAGAAAGTGAAAAAAAAAATGAAGCAAAAGGCATTCAGATCGGAAAGAGAGAAGTCAAACCACCTCTATTTGTAGATGACGTGATCTTACATGTAGAAAACCCTAGAGAATCCATAGAAAAACTCTTAGGATGAATAAAGAAATTCAGCAAAGTTACAGGATACAAGATCGATGTGAAAACCAGTTGTATATCTATATACCAGCAATGGCAAATCTGAAAATGAGATTAAGAAAATAATTCCATTTACAAGAGCATCGAAAAATAGTAATAAATTTAACCAAGAACGTGCAAGGGTTGCGCTTTGAAACTTAACTGAGTGGAAAGACATCCACGTTCATGGACTAGAGGACATCGTGTCGCCAAGATGACGTGGCCTTCCCAAGCAAAGTAGAGGCAGTGCGTTCCTAGTAAAATCCCCACTGCCTTCTCGCTCTCTCTTTTTCAGAAATGGACAACCCGATCCTAAAACTCCAGGGGAGACATGAGGCGCCCCAAATAGTGAAAACAATCTTGGAAAAAGAAGGACGGAGAGGACCCACAACCTCCTATTCCAAACCTTACTACAAGGCTGCAGGAATCAAAATATTGTGGTGAGGCAGAAGGATAGACATACAGATCAGTGGGAAAGAAGGGAAAGTCCAGAAATAATCCTAGACATCTGTGATTTTCGACAAGTTTGCCAAGATCGTTCAATGGGGAAAGAAGACACTTGCTTCTTAGCAAATGGTGCTGGCTCGGACAATGGCAATCCACACGCAAAAGAATACATTGGTAGTCCTATTTTACACAATAGTAAAAGGTTAATACAAAACGGACCCAAGACCTCACTGTAACAGTTAAAACTATAAAACCCTTGGGGCGCCTGGGTGGCGCAGTCGGTTAAGCGTCCGACTTCAGCCAGGTCACGATCTCGCGGTCCGTGAGTTCGAGCCCCGCGTCAGGCTCTGGGCTGATGGCTCGGAGCCTGGAGCCTGTTTCCGATTCTGTGTCTCCCTCTCTCTCTGCCCCTCCCCCGTTCATGCTCTGTCTCTCTCTGTCCCAAAAATAAAATAAAACGTTGAAAAAAAAAATTAAAAAAAAAAAAACTATAAAACCCTTGGAAAGAAACAAAGGTGTGCATCTCAGTGACCTTGGATTAGGGTCTGGTTTCCTTCTTTCTTTTTTTTTTTCTTCTTCTTCAAGTTTTTATTTAAATTCCAGTTAGTTAACATAAAGTGTAGTATTAGTTTCGGGAGTAGAATTCAGTGATTCGTCGTAGACAGACAACACCCAGTGCTCATCCCAACAGGTGTCCTCCTTAATGCCCATCACCCATTTCACCCATCCCCCTCACACACCCGTAGGGTCTGGTTTCTTAAATGCGACACCAAAAGCACAAGCAACAAAAGAAAAAAAATAGACAAAGTAGACGTCAACAGATTAAAACATTTGAGCGTCAAAGGACACTATCAAGAGAGTTGAAGACACAGCCTACAGAATGGGAGGGGATATTTGCATTTCATCTATCTGACAAAGGCCTGGTATCCAGAGTATATAAAGAGCTTTTACAATTCAATAACCAAAAGACAACCCAATTTAAAAATGGGAAAAGGGTTTGGATAGATAGATATTTCTCCAAAAGAGATATGCTAATGGCCGATGAGCACACAAAAAGATGCTCAGCATCATTAGTCGTCAGAGAAGATAAAAATCAAAACCGCAAGGTAGCATTTTACACCCACTGGACGACGATGTAGAAAACGAAACGAAAAGGACAAGTGTTGGCAAGGACGTGGGAAAACCGGACCCCCTCGTGTGTTGCTGGTGAGAATGTGGAAACGGGGCAGCCGCTGTAGGAAGCAGGTGCGCGCGTCCGCGAAAAGTTAGACAGAGTCGCCACATGACCCAGCAATCCCACTACTAAGTACGTACGGAACTGAACATACACGTTTCCACAAAAGCTGGAACCGGAACGCGTATAGCAGCAATACTCAGAATAGCCGCAAAGCGGAAAGAGCCCAACGTCCATTAACTAGTGACGGGGTACACAACGTGTGGTCTAATCACGTCATGGGAGATGTCTGACCATAAACAGGACGGCGGTGCTGACGCGTGTGGCGACACGGGGGGCCTTGGAAACGTGACGCTCGGTAAAAGAAGCCTTCTGCAAAAGGCTACGTGTTGTTTCCTTCCACTTACGGGAAACGCCCAGAATGGGTGATTTCACAGCGACAGAAGTAAATGATTCGTGGTTGCCGGAGGACAGGGGGAGGTGGGCTTTGGGAGTGGCTACTTACTTAACGGGTACCGGGTTTCCTTTTGGGGTGAGGGAAATGTTCTGGAACGCAGATAGTGACGATGGTTGTACAACACTGTGAATACACGAAAAACCACTGAATTAGACATTTTCAAATGGTGACCTTCAGGTCGTGTGAGTTTTATCTCAATAAAAATAATTGCCAAAAAATAAAGCAAACCTGATCATGTCAGTCCCAGCCTGAAATCCCTTCACTGGCTTCCTGGCGTGACCTCGGCTGCTCCCCGCCATCCGCTCGGCCCCCATTTCAGGCCATTTGGTCCATCAGCCTTTGGATTTCAGCCTTCCTTCCATCGATCCCTCAAGGGAACGTGCATGTTCCCTCCTCCCTCTGGGCCTTTGGACAGGCTGCTTCCTCCGCCTAAAACACTCTTGTTCCATTCTCTGCATCTTCCAAGGAAACTTCCATGACTTTCCAAACTATGCCAAGACTCACAAAGCCCTTGTTCTTTTCCTTCTGAGTATTTGCCCCTATTTGTGTGTTTGTATGGGCACACGCCCAGGCGCACACACACACACACACACACACACACACACACACTTTATTTGACTAAGGTCTACCTTCCCCACTGGACCCCAAGCCTTGTACCCTATTCTATCCTGGGTCCTCAGCACAGTGCACAGCACACAGCTTCCGGGGTGAGCCTCTCTGGTCCCTTCTGTGGCTTATAGAGCCTGACTTCACCAGCTCCTCGTTCTTGGTGACTCCGTTTCATCCCGCTAGCCAAGAGGTTCTCAATCCTGGTTGCCCACTTGGGTTACTCAAGGAGTTTTCTTTTTTTTTAATGTTTATTTATTTATTTTCAGGGAGAGATAGAGAGAGGGAGAGAGAATCCCGGTACAGGGCTTGATCCTGCGACCATGCAATCACACTCTGAGCCCATATCAAGAGTCGGATGCTCAACTGACTGAGCCTCCCAGGCGCCCCTCTTTTTTTTTAAACCTATGTCCAACCAAACAATTCGATCAGCATTTCAGGGGGTGAGGCCTGGGGCAAGGATGATTTAAACACTCAGTGTAGCCAAGGCTGGAGCTAATCGCGTCAGTCTCTCTTCTCTCCCTGCTCACCTCCATCCAGCCTGCATTTACGCTGAGCACCTGTGAGGTTGGTCCAGTCCTATGCAAGTCCTGGGAAAACCCCAGAGACCTAGACACCATTCCTGGAGAGAAAACACCCACTTCTGAGTTGCCCCAAGGGCTTTTTAATACCAGCTGCTACCAAGACACAAAGTCAAGCAAAGAAAGCGTGGAAACGTTTCTGAACTCAAAGTCATTGCTGAGGACTCCAGCAAATAGAGCTGTGACATCTTTCGGTCTGAGGCCTCCCCCAGCCGCTGACCCAGCTCCTTGACCCTGCCTCACTTTTGCCCATGGCTTCTCCAATCTTCTTTTTGTATCGGCCCTGGCTGGGTAAGACAGAAGACCCTTAGGGGTGGCTTCAGATGTTCAAAGTCTAGGTTAATACACATTTGCAAGTCTAACCTGCTTCTGCCTTGGCAGGCCTGGCTGTCATGCAGAAACCCCATGGGGGTGGCTCCAAGTTTCTTGTGCTTCCAAGTGGGAGGGGTTGGGGTCACAGGCTGGTTGAAAGCAGTTCGGGGTGGGACCAGGGGATTTATGTTGAAGCTACCCTTGCGTTGAAGCACATAATTTTAACTTAGGTCATCTACGACAGATCAAGATAAGTAGCAAACATTGTAGAAAGAAGACTTTATAATTTTTTTTTAATTTTTTTTTAATGTTTATTTATTTTTGAGACAGAGAGAGACAGAGCATGAACGGGGGAAGATCAGAGAGAGGGAGACACAGAATCCGAAACAGGCTCCAGGCTCTGAGCTGTCAGCACAGAGCCCGACGCGGGGCTTGAACCCACGGACCACGAGATCATGACCTGAGCCGAAGTCAGCCGCTTAACCGACTGAGCCACCCAGGCGCCCCGAGAAGACTTTATAATTTAACAAGATTGGGGAAACATCACTTGCTCGTATCTGAGAACATTATTATTATTATTATTATTTTTAACAGTAGCTCTGGAGGTGAGTTGGTGAAAATGTTGATGGGGCCCAAGCTATCCCTCGACACTCCCACTGAAGAGACTTTTCCAATCTTCCTGGAAAATGCCCTATTGAACTATTCTCTGAGCTTAAAAATGAGAGCAATACTCACACCCTCTAAAATAAAGCTCTGACTTTGGCACGTGAAGCAAGGAGCAAAGGACTTTGGCCTCTGTTTCCACTGTTATTGGCTGACTGAAGGACCCAAGGAAACCAAGTGCCTCAGTTTCTTCTTCCATAAAATGGGATAATAGAACCTACCACAGAGGGTTTGGGGGAGACTCAGTGAGATGATCCACATAAAGCACTTAGCACAGCACCTGCTATAGAATAAACTCTCAAGAAGCTTTACTGTAATTAAACACATGAGCTACGCCTGGATGTGTGCACCTGTCTGTCTATGTGCATGAGGGCCAAACGCCGTATTTCTGGGACTGTCCCTCATGCACCATATCGTCTAATGCACATCACCTTATGAATAATTGAAAAATTAGGCATTAATATTTAAACTGTGCTCTACATTGCTGATGTTTTATCACGTGGGGATGGCTTTGGAATTATTTTTGGTCTGTGGAACGGTATGGCAGCAAACATTTCATCAATGGGCCCACGTGCTTGTTTTCCATGTTTCTTCCAATGTTCACTCATCCGAGAGGTGGTTTTTGATGAATCGAGACCATCACAAGGTCAGGCCATAGGCCTGGGCTTGGAACCTGCTTTCAGCCTCCTGCTGCTGGTGTGAGACCAGCCTCTTGGAGTGGGGGGGGGGGGGGAAAGAGGAGAGGCAGGGGTGCGAGGGGCAAGACTGGGAGCCTTCCAGCCAGGGGGACCTGGGTCTGAGCCCTGCTCTGCCGCACCAGGCCAGTAACCAAATGACCTGAGTCTCTAAACAGTCCTGTGGTAGTGGGGCTGTAAGTCTGCTTGGCAGAGAAAGCACCCGAGGCTCACAGAAGGGACGGGGCCTGCTCTAAGCCCCATGGTGTTGCCGCTGGAGGATGCAGGTGTGGTTCCAAGTCCCTTGCTTTTTGCTGTCTGCCAGGAGAGTGGCCCAGGCTTTTCCAGCTGGGTGGACAGCTCCACTCAGCCCCTCTGCACCTGTCCTCTGCACTTGCTCCCTACTCCGGCCTAAGTACCTTGGGACAGGGAGCTGGGAGGGTTTTGGGGAACCCCTTGCCTTAGGTGTGTAGAGACGCAGCCACAGGATGGAGAGAAGGCAGAGGTGATCGGGTGTGGATACCAGCCTCCGGTTGGAGGGCGGGATGTTCCTGGCCCCGAGTGGTTCTCATGCCTTTCGCTGTAGTGGTGGCAGAGGGGGATGGGAGGTGGTGACTGACTGGTGGCCCAGGGGCCCTGCATAGATGCCTGGGAAACCGGTGGGCAGGGATGGTGAGCAAAGCTTGCCATCCTAATTCTGGGCGGGTTGGGGGGACACACAGGGAGAGAATGGAGGGGCGATCGCCAGAAGCCTGTCTCTCAGAGGTCCCTGCCCCAGCCAGGGGGCTGCAGCTGTACATCCTGGTGAGAGAGACGGGCGTGGGCAGAGGAAGCTCACTGTCCTCTGCGCCTGGAGACCTGCCCTTCAGTCAGCACTGTGTGTCTTTAGAGGCTGTCCCTCCTCTCCTGGAAAGAACCAGGTGACACGCCCTGGCATCTCTGAGTGCAAATACGGGCACCACCAGCTACAGCGACAACCTGCTCTCCTGAGAAGAGCCTGGCCTGGAAGCTCCGTCCCCAGCCTTCTGTGTGTTCCTTCCTCTCTCTGGGCCTCCGTCTTCCCGTCTGTAGAGTGGGGAGATCGCCTCTGGTGGCCTCTGACATCTCTCCTGGCTCTGACAGGGACGGTAGCCAGTAGAAACCTAATCGACGTTTGTCGAAT
The DNA here is from genome assembly GCF_022837055.1 of Prionailurus viverrinus. Taxonomy (NCBI): domain Eukaryota; kingdom Metazoa; phylum Chordata; class Mammalia; order Carnivora; family Felidae; genus Prionailurus; species Prionailurus viverrinus. The sequence continues at coordinate 186,250,523 of NC_062568.1, read as the reverse complement.
AAGTGAAAAAGTAAATGTGCTCCCGGGTTGGTGACAAGAATGAGCAGGAGGTGACTTCTGAAAGACAAACGAGGTTGCTTTAGCCTGGAGACATAACAATCACGGTGACCATTGACTGACCACTTCTGCTGAGACCGACGCTGTGCCAAGCACTTCCCATTTGTTGCCTAATTAAGTCTTCATCACCACCGAATGATGTGAACTCTACTATTTTTCCCGTTTCACAGATGAGAAAACTGAGGCACAGAGAGGTACCCGGCCCCACAACACCCACCAGAGTGATGCTATTACTCAGGACCCTTTCAGCTGTTTGTAACAGAAATGGAACTCTTCTAGGCTTAAGGATAAAAGACAAGTCATCGCTTACGTGTCTGTAAAGTGCAGGGGTGGCTGGACCCAGGGGCTCAAGGGATGACCTCAGCACTTCCTGTCTCCTCTGCTTACTTCACTGTGGTTATCGACAGCGAGGCCTCCCATCCCGAGGAGAAACCATAGCGCAGACGTTAAGGCCCAATGTTTGAAGTCAGAGTAGCTGGGTCAAACTCTGGCCTTGCTGTGTGGCCCTGGACAAGTTGATCAGTTTCTCTGGCCTCAGTTTCCTTGTTGGTGAAATAGGGATAAGAGGAGTTACCTTGTGGAGATTACCCCCCCCCCTTTCTCTCCCTCTCAAAATAAATAAATAAACTTAAAAAAGGGGGAACCCCTGGGTGGCTCAGTTGGTTAGCAATCAGACTCTTGATTTTGGTTCAGGTCATGATCTCATGGTTTGCGGGATCAAGCCCTAGGTCGGGTTCTGTGCTGACGGTGCTGAGCCTGCTCGGGATTCTCTCTTTCCCTCTCTCTCTCTGCCCCTTCTTCCCTCTCTTGAAATAAATAAACTTAAAAAAAAAAAAAAAGAGGGCTTACCTTGTGTGGCTGTTGTGATTAGATGAGCCTGTAAGTGTAAAGTCATGGGAATTGGACTTGACAGTCTGTGTGCACCCACGCTACCACCTTTAGATTCCACGTGGGGCACCTGGGTGGCTCAGTCGGTTAAGCACATCCGGCTTTGGCTCAGGTCATGATCTCTGCATCATGAGCCCTGCGTAGGGCTCTGTGCTCACAGCCTGGAGCCTGCTTCAGATTCTGTGTCTCCCTCTCTCTCTGCCCCTCCCCTGCTCACGTTATGTCTCGCTCTCTCGCTCTCTCTCAAAAATAAATAAATATTAAAAAAAAAAAAACAAAGAAAGAAATTCCCCGTGAAGAAAAACTCCCCTCCACCAGCCCGAAAAAGCCCACATCTGACTGCTATTGGACTGCCCTGGGTCGTGGATCACCTCTTAAACCAATCACAGTGTCTGGGGGGAGGGGATATGCAGATTAGCCCTGGTCACGTGCCTACCTTGGAGCCGTGGAGCGCAGAGAGGGCCAGTCCTCCCAGGGCCAAGAACCAAGAGTGGCAGGGAGTTGAAATGCCAGAGGAAGAGTACAGCTTATCACCAGAGGGGGAGTGGACACCAACCAACAGGAGGACACTACTGTAGCCGGCCAGGGACTTGAACCCAGACAGCTCACCTCGCAAGCATGCAAACATAGATTCTGGAATGTTTGGGTCTTTTTAAGGTAGTTTTCCACGTATTTAAAAAAATTCAACTTATATGCCAAAAAAGGATATGTTGGGTTAAATTCTCTGCATTTTAGCGAGTGCATAGAGTCTTAAAACCACCTCTACAAACGGGATACAGCACAATTCCAACACCCCAAAGTATTCCCTTGCTCTGGCCTATTGTAATGTGCTCTTCCCCCGCCCCAATGCCTGGCCACAAGTCTGTTCTCTGTCCCTCTAGTTTTTGCCTTTTCCAGAAGGTTCTACCAATAGAATCATCAGCCTGGAATCTTTTGCAACGGGCTTCGTTCACTGGACATCATGCACTTGAGATTCCTCGGTGGCACTGTGTGTGCTCATAGTTCATTCTTGTTCATGGCTGAGTAATATTCCAGGGCGTGGCTGTACCACGTGGTGTTTCTTCATTCATCTGTTAAAAGGCGTTGGAGTTGTTTCCAGTTTTTGGTGATTACGGGTAATGAATAATGCTGCCGTAAACATCTGTGCGCGGGGTTTTTTGTGTGAACACAAGTTTTCGTTTCTCTGTAAATAAATACCTAGGAGTCAGGTTGCTGAGTCATACGATAAATGTTGTAAGAGACCGCCAGACTGTTTTCCAAGGTGGCTGCACCACTTTGAGTTTCCACCAGCACGTTAGGAAAATTCCAGTTGCCCCACATCCTTCCCAGCAATTGCTAGTTGCCAATATGCTCTGCTGTTGTCGTTGTTAACAGGTGTGCAGTCCAAGCATGGAATCGTGACCAAAACTTTAAGTGAACGGTATTGGCAGCTGCAGAAGTCAGGAAAGGTCTTGCCAGAGTGAGCTGGGGACTAACCGCTGGGTCGCAGACACTAGAACGGTGCTGGGGTTGGTGGTAGGGGCTTCTTCGAGAGTCTGAAGGAACTGGGTTAAGGCAAATTCATGATGGACCTGGGAAGGGTAGAACAGGTCTCCGGTGTCAGAGCCATCCAGACCCCCAGACGTCACCCTCAGCCATCTGTCCACTGTACTGATGAGGAGACGAGGTCTGGTGGCCAGGGAAGGGTCTTGCCCAGACACACAAGACATACAAGAGTTGCCCAATAAGTGAGTGAATGACAAAGGGACCTTTCTTCTTCAGGACCCCGCTGGGGCTGAGCTATTCAGCTATGCTTGTGCCGGAAGTAAGGGGTGTACTGACCGATCTCTCCTGGGTTCTTTGAACTGAGGGGTTCTTGGGCAGAGATCCAGCTCAGTCGCAGCTCTGTGGGGCCTCGGGGGTACCCCGTGACCCCCCTGTAAGGAGGGAAGGGTGTGGGATTGGGACGGGTGCCAACTGTCCACTCTGCAGATATTAGTTGAACCTGTTGCATGAGAAGTGGGTCATTTTCCGGTCCCTGTGTGACCCTGACCGACAGCCCTGGCGTCTTCCAGGGACCTCTGGGTCCTCATTAAAGCCACGAGGCCAGCCCTGAAGGCGACAGAACAGTGCTGACGAGGAGGGGATCAGGATGTGGCTCTCCCAGGCCCGGAGCCTGGGGGACTCCACTTACCTCTCCTGTATCTGATCCTCAGGAAACCACAAGGAGCGGATGGACCACGGTTCTGGGAGACCCCGTGGGTTCTGGGGAGGAGGAGTAGGGAAGGAGAGACATCGGACATCGCCTTGACACTGGGCCAGGTGTGATTTGGCCCCACCACAGCTCCTGCAGGGGGTTGCGGGGTTCTCTGACTTTGCATCTCAAGCCCTCACAGAAGGGGACGAGGGGAGGCAGACGAAACCCCTCTTCCGGAAGCCTCGGTCAGGGAGGCAGCCCTGCCAGCTACGACTGTACTGGCACGACTTCCCAGTCCCCTGCTGTGCCGTGTACCCAGAATCCTACGCTTAAAGCCTCTCTGTTGACTGATGCTCTGACTCCAGCAGAGCTTTGTGGACCTGTAGATGTCACCCGGAGACTTAGGAAGTCACTTAGGAAGTGCGGAAGGCAGGGCTTGCAGGGGCTGGGGCCTGACAGGGGTGAGGCTTGAGGAGCGGGGGAGGGAACGGAGAGGATGGATTGGTCAGAGCCGAAGGCCCGGCCCGGCCCAGTCCGGGAAGGGGGGCATGTGCGTGCCTTGCGGGGATGGGGAGTCCAGGGTGACCCAGGTGGAGAGAACCAGACTGACCTCCAGGGCCCGGTACGGGGTCCGGAGGAAGGTGCGGTGATGCGCCTGGAGGCATCCTTTTTGCTCGCTTTTCCCGAATCACACACACGCGCGCACACACACACACGCACATCTTGAGAAGCGTGTGCTCCTGAGAGCGTCCTCAGACGCTGTGCCAGGGCTGCCCTTTGGGGCTCCCGGGAGAGTCCTCGAGGACCCCGGCTATCGTCTCGTTACCTTCCTTCACGGCAGACTCTCTTTGGCTACGGGAGCTCGTGACCCAGGAAGAAGAGTCCTTCACCTTGGCTTCCTTCTCCCCCGCTGGCGACATCAAAGCGGCCACCTCCTCCCAGTTAATGCATCCCGGGCTGAGAAGTCGGTGTGACGCAAATAATGACGACGCCACAGCAAACTGGAGCGCTTACTTCCTGCCATGCTCCGTGGAGGCACTTCACGTGCGTTTCGCGGGATCCCCACAAAGACCCCATTACTTCCCCATTTTACAAATGAGGAGATGAGAAGCAGCTGGTTCAGGGGCATGTGGTGAGTATACAAAGATCAGGAATTCACAGGCAGGTCTGTCTCAGTCCGGAGTGGACGCTCTTGACCGCCACTCAAGGGCAGATGACATGGTCTGCCCCTTCGATTCAGGTCAGCAGAGGAGCATGGCACGAGGAGCCCCTGGGGGTCTAGGTCTGTGTTGGGCAGGAGGTGGGAGCTGGGCCGTGATCCAGACCCTGCCCGAGGGAGCCCCGGTCCCTCTGGTGGCGATGGGGTGGCACTGCTGAGGAATTGTGCCGATGCCTCCTACTGGAGCAGCCCCCACCCTTGGCTGGCATCCACAACAGGACTTCCTTGTCTTGTCCCCAGCAAAGTTTATCCAAGGAGAACTTGGCTGTAAATTTCTGCCAGTCCGCAGCCGCCCGGCCCTGGCCCCAGCCTTGGTCAGGGGATGCTGCTGAGCAGACAACAGATTCGTCACTGGGTGAGTCCTGAGCCAGCACAGCTGTCAGGAGGGAGGAGTGGCCCTGCACCGCGACCATGGCACGTTTACCCTTGAGCATGACAGGTGCAGACAGAGACAGCCGAATTTGTGGCTTTTCCCTCTGAGTGATGGACGGACTGGCCCCTCCAGCCTCTGCTCCGCCACCTGCTGTCAGAGGACGTGAGTCGGGCTCAGGGGTGGGGGTGGGGAATGAGGCAGAGGGCAGGACATGCCTGCCGTGGGCCTCTAGGGCAACTTGATCAGGGGGCAGGGCGGGGCATAGGCGCGGTGACCCTGGCCAGACTGGAAGAAGGGACTTGAAGCCCGGGAGCCTGAAGGCCACCACTTCCTCACTTTCTCTCTTGTCAACCCTCCCACCGTCCAACTAATACCCACGGAGCACGTGCCATTGGCAGGTGCTGTGCCAGGTGCTGGGGACAGAGCAGTGACCCAGACCCCCAAGGTGCCTGCCTAATGGCGCTCTGAGTCCAGTGGGAGCAGAAGCCAACAAATGCAATAAAGAAACAAAAACTTCAGGGCAACGCGGAGAACTAGGAAGAGAATTCAAACCGAGTGGTGGGAGAGTGACCAAGGGGCCACTTTAGCGTAGGTGATCTGGAAGGTGTCTCTTGAGAGGTGACATTGAATGACGAGACGTGGTCTAGGGGAACAGCTGGAGCCAAGCGCCTACGGCAGGGTGAGGACGGAATGTTCACAGAGTAGACGCAAGCCGGTCGGGCTGGGGCAGAACAAGTGGCCGGGGACGCGACACCGCGTGGAGAGGGCGAGGCAGGCCAAGGGCTGCCTCTTCCCTGGGCTTCTGAGTCAGCGCGAGGAGTTTGGCTTTTATCCTAAGTGGGATGGGAGGCTATTGGGGCCTAAAGGAGGGGAGAGGCATGATCTGATTGATGTTTTGAAGCGATTATTCTGGTTTTGTTAGAGCAGATGCCACCAGCAACATCCAGACTTGCCACAGTGCTGCAGCTGCCAACACGCACAGCCTGTCCGGAATATTCCATGCTGTTTATCCTGCTGCCATTCTGACCATAGTGAATGCATTGTGTCTAAGACGATTTTAAATGTGTAGAGTTCCATAATTGTGTCATTATACACAGACACCTCGCGCCTGAGTGTTTCTTGATGAGGCATGTGGACAATGTCCAATCTTACCCGTGGAAGATGTGGAGCCTTGAGCAAAATTGGCATGGTTACAGACCATCCTGAGTCCATCAGTTACAAAAACTGCTCTTAATAAATCGAGTAAAGTTGGAAAGTTAAATGCAGGAGCCTTAGAAGCATGGGCCCATTGGCCCAAAGGGATATTAACAGATTGGCATTTAAGTGTTGATGTTTGTTGAGCTTTTGGGCAGCGTCGTAATTCAACACATGGTTTGGTGTGACAACATTTAGTGTGATATGCTGAATCTGGATGAGTATGTCATCTATAAAAGAGAGGGAAAGAGCTAGCTGCTCAGAAAGGGAAGGGAGAATAGAAATTGAGAAAGACGTATTAGAGCATGATAAGAAAGAATTCAGGAGCCTTGGAGTCGAAATCGAAAAGAATAGCATGAACTTATGACTTTAACATTCCGCTCAAGCACCGAAATAACCCAGGCTGCCTCTGGGCTGGTGCATGTGCCCCGGGTGTCGTGATATAACCGCAGAGCAACACCCCCCCCCCCCCACGCCCCACTCCCCACCCCTGACCATGGATTCATCTTTTAAATCACTTTGTACCAAAAGGAAGCAGGGATTCCCTGAAGGGTAAATTGGATCTTGGGTGCAGATGTCTTAGTGTTAGAAGGCTTTCAAAGATGCCTGCAGGAAAATTCGAATGTGCACAGAGCCCAGCCCAAAGACAGTGCCCTTTACCCCCCTGTTATGATGACCAAGTAGGGACAATCGGGGCATAAAAATCAGTAATTACAGGCAGGAACAAGCTAAGTCCATAAAAGTGCTTATGTCTACAAGGCTATTGGAAAACGGAAGTTAATAGGAAGTGAACCGGGGGAAGTTGGTATGCACACCATCAGTTTTCAATATGGTTTACAGAGGGATATTGATCAAGTCACACGGCTACGGACTCATGCTTAACTTGTGGCCAGCAACCAGGTCGCCGGTCCAAATTTTTGTTGACCTGCTCCAACTGTTTGCTCAAAGGATTAAAGGGCACGCAGACTCATGCTGTTCCTTACAATGTTTATTTGGTTGTACCCAGGGTTCAATGTTTGTAATAAGCATAAACAGCATAAACACGCTCAGACCCCACAAAGCCCAGGTTTTATCGTTATAGATTTTTGGACGGCACCTCCACACTGCCCTTGGCCCAAAGAGACCTTTGTCACCGGAGGAAGCGTGTGTATTTTACCAAGAAGAAATCAAGATGTCTTGAGAGCAGGTCAAGAACAGGGTTGGTATTGTCGTCAGTTATGTCATTGCAGCTGACTCCCCAGAGCCGTATTTAGCAAACAGATATGGGTGCATCTGTGGGCATTTTGACTCTTCTAGGGTCAAAAAAATGTGAATTGTTGCAAAGTTTAAAATTAGATTGAACATTTAATCCCGATTTTCAGTTTCTTTAGAAAAGTTAGAAGATCACGGGCACCTGGGTGGCTCAGTCGGTTGAGCATCCGACTCTTGATTTCGGCTCCTGTCATGCATGATCTCGTGGTCGTGAGATTGAGCCCTGCATCAGGCTCCACTAACAGTGTGGAGCCTGCTTAAGATTCTCTCTCTCCCTCTGTCCCTCTCCCTCACTCAAGCGTGCTCTATCTCTCTAAAATAAAATGAAAAATTAAAATGAAAAATTGGAAGATCTGGAAATGCTAAGCTGGCATTTTCATCGCTCTAGGAGGCTGGAGTTGAATACGGACCTTCTTTTCTAGAGGGAGCTCACCACTCCAGTTAGCCCCAGGCCCTGGGACTCCAAGTTGCCTCTTATCTACATTATTTTCTTGAGCTCTGTAGGTATTTGGGGTTTTGTGTCGCGATCAATAACAGCCATAATAAAGGGCCATTATTACCATTTTTTACAGCTGGAGAGCTCAAGTAAATTGCCTCCAAGCCACAGGTTAAGGGAGAGGCTGCTAGCTGATTATTCTACCATTCATTCTTCCCTTCCTCATTACTAACAGAACCCTATTTTATTTGGACTGGCAGTGTGCCCAGGTAAGAGTACATTCCCCAGCTTCCCTATGGTTAAATATGGCTATGTGATTAAATTCTGGCCAATGACATATAGGTGGGCGTGTTATAAGACCACTTTTTAAAAAATCCTTAAAACAAAGGAGCAAGTCCTTTCTTCCCCCTTTTTTAAAATCCTCTTTCTTGTTACCTGGAATGCTGGTGTAATGGCTGGAGCTCTTTCAGTCACATTGGGCAATGAAGAGACCTTGAGGATGGAAAGCATGTTCTGTTTTCAGGACAGAAAGGTAGGAACTGGATTCTCTGATGAGTGTGTAGATCCTCCATACCAGTCCTGACCCACATTATGGCAGCCTTCTTTTATGATAGTTTCTATGCCCGGAGCTGATACAGTGATGAGGTCAGGATTCACGCTTCGTATGCCTGGCCCCAGAGCCTGGGCTCTTAGTTTACTCCCTACTCAGCCTTCCAGTCTGTACCACAGTAGCGGCCAATCCCAGACCTTCCGTATTGCCTGAAGCTGGTTTCAACCCTCCCTCCTTTGCCCGCTGGCAGTGAAGGGGCAATGGTACCACATGCTCGGGCTGCCTAATGAGGAAGTGGTCACTTTCCAGCTCTACAGAAGCCACAAACCCGACTCATGCGAGGACAGTTTGGGAGTTCCTCGACCGGGAACTGCATTTCCATATGTCACTTCACTCTAAGAACAGTAGCCTCTGAGCATCCTTTCTGGGCTGCCCTCCAAGGCCAAATGACAGATACACAATGCCTGCAACAATGACCAAATGGAGGGGGTTCTCGGGGAGACCCCCCCCAAATCTGCCAAAGCTGTCACCAGCCGGCACTCTATTTTTACTCACGCGAAGGGTGTTCCTACAATGACAGGTGCCCTTTCGGTTCAAGGTAACGGATCCCTCTTGTTGAAGTGGTTGAGAATAATCTGGCTTTTGGCAAAAGGAAAACCCACGTGGTCAGATATTGAGACTTCTCTGGGGGCTGTGAATGGACACAGCCTTTGGGCTGGAAAATTCTCAAGGTTTGTGCTTCAACCTCTCCGATCCTAAAACCGCTGATGGTGACGGTGGCGGTGATAACGGCACTGGTGGCCATCGTGCCATCGTCCTTTTTGCCTTCGCTTCTTCAATGAATGATCTAAGCCCCTTCCCCCATGATGTCCCTTCCCTCTTACTCCTCACCCAATGGCACCTGCTCCCGCCCTCTGGGGACAGCTCTGGGTAAGGTCATCAGCCACCTTCTGTTGTGAATCCAATGACTTTTTTTTTTTCTTTTTTAGCTTTTATTCTACCGGACCTCTTTGTAGAGTTTGATGCTATTGACTACTTTTTCCTTAAAATATTCTACTCTTTCGACCTTCTGACGATAGGATCTTTTGGTGTTCTCTCCCCGCCTCTCAGACCAATTCTTCTTTGGTCTGAAGTTCACCCATTCTCCTGTTCCTTGGAAGTTTGTCTTTGGTCCCCTCTCCTTTCTTTCCTTTCTTGTCTCACTGGACACAGTGTCCCCAGGCTCTCTGCACCCCCTCCATTTATCTAACACTCTTCGGCGACAATGCCTGTCTTAGATCAAGGTCCTCAGAAACAGGCTATAAGATGTTGAACTGAATTGCTAGCAGAAGCTTCCTGAGGAACGCTTCCAGGAACAGCTTCTGAGTGGGGCGAAGGGCCAGGGGCACACGAAGGAAGGAATGAACTGGGATGCCATGGTACCCAAGGCCTTAGCTGAGCCCATGGGGGCCCGGACTGGGGATGACCATTCAGAGTTATCCCAAGCGGAGGCAGGGTAGCCCAGCCTTCGTGCTCCTGCAGGGGCAAGCCTAGTCGCCGGAGGCGAGCTGGCCCTGAGGGGCATTGCTGTGGGTGAGGGAGCTTCCCTCCACCGAAGGCAGTTCCTGAAGAGTGGCCCAGCGAGAGCAGTTGGCCACCTGTGCTCCCCGTAGCTAAGGAAATGCAGCCTCGGTCCTGAAGAGGGATCTGGACAGCACCACGGCATGCAAGATACAGTCCCAAGTCCAACTACACTGATGGTCCTGACCTTCCTCTGAGTAAGCATCACGATTGCATAGCCATCTGCTCTGAATGTATTCACCCATGCCGGCTCCGGTTCCCCGAACGCAGCGTGCTGGGGACACCGCCGTTCCCCTATGCCTGTGCACTCCCCTTGTCCCCATTCATTAATTCCACACTCGTTTATGGAGTGCCCACTCAGCGCCAGGCACTGTGCTGGGCCCTGGGGTCCCGGCCGGGAGCTTAATGGAAGTCAGCTCTTGGGCGAGGAGTCCACCTGCTGGGTCCAGAGAGGCTGATGGGGCTGCCCTGGCCAGCAGGGCCACGCTCCCCCACTCTGGAGGCTCCTCGTAGCCTGGAGGGTGTTCTGGCAGGAGTGAATCTTGGAGCCTGGGACGGGCAGGGGCTCAGATGACGGACGGATGTGCGGGAGGCTTGGGCAGAGTGGAGCAAGGGTGCCCTCCACGCCATGTAGCCCCTGCTTGGCTCCTGGAGAACCTATAGGCACCCGCTCGCTGAGGGTCAGCTCTCCTGCCGTGAGAAATGGCCCGCAGTCCCTTTTGGCTCAGCGGACTTGGAACCGCACACAGACCCACGTGCCCGCAAACAGAGCTGTGTCCCTTGTGCACAAACAGGAGATCATGCCTCCGATTCTCCCACAGGCACGCACGTGGGTGCGTCCATGTTCCCCATGTACATACATGTATGAATGGGCGTGCCACAACCCAGTGTATACCCACGGCCCTGTGTCCACACTCACACGCCCCTCCCGTCCGCGCCCACAAAAGGCGGGGGCCCGTCTTCCGGCTGGCACGCACGCACACACGCGAGGGCTCTCACGTGCTGGTGTGGGCACGCGCCCGCACCCACCCGTGCGGGAAGCCTGAGTGACAGCTGTCAGGCTGCACGCTGCTGGGCATCTGCCAAGTCCCTGCCGCAGACCAGGGAGAATTATGTTTCCGATGGCTGCATCAGCCCCGAGAAGAGAGAGGTGAGCCTTTTCTCTTTCCCTTTTTTTGGGGCCAGCCTTCTGAAGTGCCACGAATAAGTATTCAGGTCCCTTCCTTCCCCAGAGACCAGGTTGCTCTCTAAATACCAAGGCAGGAAAGTAGAGACTTAAAAAGGTCATTACCAAATATCGAGAGGCTGGTATTTAGCTGGTGAAGTGGCTCCTGGAGAAGAACCTCAGACCTCAGTGGGGAGCCTTTGTTAACAGCACGGTGGTCGGCTGCCCTGGGTCCCTGTCCCCCCTTCCCTCCTCTCCCCCCCAAGCCAGATGGGGAGGAGCAGTAAGTCTCCTCCTCCGGGATGGTGTGGCCCCCTGAGCTGAGGAACAGACCCCCGAGGGAGCACCCCAATTTTTCTGAGGTGCACGTGGAAGGACACAGGACATCAGTGAACATCTCAGGACCACGGGGCCCCAGCCAGAGCCAAAAAGCCCGTCCCTCTGCCTCTAGACTTTGCAGAGGTTTCTGGGACAGGAATTACTATCTCCCTCCTTTCTCTTTTTATAGTTAAGGTGAACAAAAAAAAAAAAAAAAAATGGTTATTTAAGGGCCTGACAGCACGATTCCTCTTAGGGTCTTTGTTTAGGGAAACACCTTGGTCAGCTGTCTGGGCAGGAAGGTGAGACCCTGATGCCGATGCTGGCAGGAGCCAAGGCAATAAGAACGAGAAACTGGCCAGACTTCTCTGCAGGAGAAAGTGAGAGGAATTCGTTTTTCTCCCGAGCAGGGAAGAAAGAGAGTAAAGACGGGAGGGAAGGGAGGGGAGAGCCAGGCCTCCAGGGGGAGGCCGGCTGCTGGGTCTTCTCCACCTGCCCTCCACATGTGTCTCCTCCCTTCTCTGCTCCGCTCTGAGCCCCAAGCCCGACTCCCTCCAACAGCTCTGATCTCAGAAGCCCCCCTGCCTCTGGCTTCCGGTTGGATTTGGCCAATGGGAGGTGCTTCCGGGAGAGCAGAGGGCAGGAGGGAGATTGGGGTGTCTACCCTCTGGCTCCCTTCCAGCTTCTACCTGAGGTCACAGGTCTTGCCGAGAGCCCCCCACCCCCACGCCCAACTCCAGTGACAGCCACACACGCAATCCTGCGTCTTCCTTCCTGTGTGCCGCGGTGACTTCACCACAGCTGGCATGAGACTCGGGGACAGGACGCTACTGTCTGCTTCTAACTCGGCACAAACAGAGCACCGGGCCCCGAGGGTTGTGTCCCCCGAATACATACATTGATGGTGGTGGTCTTAGAGGTGGGGTCGTTGAGAGGTGACTGGGTCTTGAGGGTGGAGCTCCCATCAATGGGATTAGTGACCTCCAGAAAGAGACCCCGGGGGGCTCCCCTGGCCTTCTGTCATGTGAGACACGTGGAGAGATTCACAGTCTGCAGCTCAAAGAGGACCAGCACCAGAACCCGGCTGTGCTGGCACCTGATCTCAGACTTGCAGGCTCCAGGACTGTGACAGATAAATGTCTGTTGTTTACAAGCCACCAGTCTGTGGTACTTTGTCAGAGCAGCCCGAGCTGACTAAGGCAGAGAGGAAGGGCGGACATGGATGGATGGATGGTGACGGGAACCATGTTCAGGGCATGTGTCGGGGGAGGGGGTCGTCAAAACGAGGCTCGCGACCCTGAAGGGGGGCCTTCCGTGTGAGAAAACGCCTGGGAGTCTCAGGGCCCCACCGCCAGTGACGAGGGAACTGGCTTCCCCTCACCCCTGCAGGTGGCTGCGGGTCCTGGCCTGCCTGTGGCCGTGGGAGAGCCAGGTAGGGGGCAGTGGGGGAGAAGGAAGCTACAGGAAGGGTGACTCAGGGATAGATTTATTTTTCTGGCTCCTACGAGGCAGCAAGGGAGGGGGGACAGGCAGAGGGGGGACTTTCAGGACTCATGACGCATAATGCAATCAGATGACATTTAAATATTCATAAAAAAGAATGCAGATGTGAGTGTGAGACTGGTAGGCTAATGTGGGAGGGAGGGAAAGAGAGAGATTGGGAAGCACAAGCTGCATTTTCCAGAACCACAAGGTCTCGGAGTGAGAGAGAGCACTTGGGATCATTCAGTTTGACCTTTCGCTGTTGCAGGAATCTCTTTATGGCATCCTGATTGGCAGGGGGCGGGTGCCACCACAGACAGGGAACCTACGCCATCCTAAAGCAAGATTTTCTATCTTGGGGCGGCAATCCTTGCTGCAGGGCGTTTGGCTGCAGAGTGGATAGGGTTTGGCTTCCCGGGGAAGCCGGGAGGGAGTGGGGTGGAAGGAAAGCAACCCTAGCTGGTGGGATCAGGAGACCTGGGCTCCTGATCCAGGCTGGATACTTCCGGCTGTGTGACCCAGAGGTGGTCACTTCACCTCTCTGGGCCTCGGTTCCTCATTCATAAGGCAGACACACCTTCCTTACAAGGAGTCCATGAGGGTTAATGAGCTGGGAAGGGCAGGTTCCTCAGCTGGCAAGGCCAGGACACTCAGCTGGGTTGGGGGTTCTCTGGACCATCTCTGGAGGCGCTGGGGGGAGATAGCCAAGGTCTGAGGACCCTTGGCCATCTGGGGCTCATCCCTGGAAGCTCCAGGGGGCAGCCAGCTTCAGTAATTGTCATGGAGAAGGCTTGGCGGGGGGGGGGGGGGGGGGGGGGGGGGCGACTTCACCACTCAGTGATGCAGCATCCGCTTAGGGCTGGACAGGAGCCCCGCAAGGTGGGTGGAGAAGAGCCGGTGGCCCAGGGCGGAGGAGGTGGGACAAAAACCAGGAGCTAATGAATGTCCTTTTCCTTCTCAACTGGCTTTGTGGCCTCGGGCAAAAGCCCTAACTTCTCTGACCCTTAGTTTCTCTATGTGAAAAATATGGAAAACAAATAGAACCTCCCAGGGACGTTCTTTTTTTTTTTTTTTTTTTTTTGATGTTTATTTATTTATTTGTTTTTGAGAGAGAGAGAGAGAGAGAGAGAGAGCGTGAATACCAGGGCGAATACCAGGGCGAATGGGGGTATAAGGACTCCCAAGAGCCAGATGGGGCCATGTGTGGCGGTGGGGGGGTGCTGAGGAGGATGTCAGCATACCTTTGGCTTGGCCAGACTCAGCCTTGTCCCTGTACACCTGGGGCAGCAGGCGGGGAAGTAGAACCCATCCCGTTCCTTCACGACCTAGGGCAAGATAGGACACGGAGGGCCACCATCTGACTTCCCACCAGGTGTGGGGACCCCCACCACAGGCCCCAGCTGGGATTCTTGGCTTAGACTTCCTGACTGCTAGGGAGCTCACTGCCTCCCACGGTAGCCCCAGAGGCTCTGCTGGGAATTTTCGCTCGGCTGGGCTGTGTTCTCCGTTCTCCACAGTCCCATCAGCCCCCTGGCCCCAGACAGGCTTGGGAAGGTCTAAGAAGCTTCTACCCTTGGGGCTGCAGCGAGAAGAGATCACATAACAGAGCCGTCAACGGGTGGATGGAAGGAAAGGCTATTCCTGGGCCTCTAGTTGTCCTGCCAGCCCTGTTCAGCTTCATCGTCATCTGTGTCCCCCCCCCCCCCTTGCCTCCACCCCCACCTCAGACGCCCAGCCGTTTCTCTTGCTGTTCCCTCAGCCTCCCCTGTGCCCTTGACTCTGTCCCTTCCACTCCTCTCGTGGGGCCTTTCCTATGAGTAACTCTTCTCTCGGATTTCACGACCTCTGCCTTCACACTGCCCTTCCCCCTTTAGCCTGTACACCTACCAAAGGCTCTTCCATTGTGAAAAATAAGCCCACAAAGAGGCACGGAACAACAGCGACAGCCCTCCCAGGACCCGGTGGCTCCTGTGGCTCTGATCCTGTCCTCTTTGCCTTGAAGCCAAGTTTCTCAGACGCTTTCTACTCCTATCCTCTCCTCCTCGTCTCCGCTGACTGTGGTTGGTCTTCTGCTCCCACAAAGACCCTTCCAAGGTCTTACCAGTGGCATCCGTTTTCCTAGACCCTACAGACACCCCTCAGTCCTTACTTTTTTTTTTTTTTTTTTACAATTTTTTTAATGTTTATTTTTGAGAGACAGAGTGCGAGTGGGTGAGGGGGCAGAGAGAGAGGGAGACACAGAATCCGAGGCAGGCTCCTGGCTCGGAGCTATCAGCACAGAGCCCGACGCGGGGCTCGAGCTCATGAGCTGTGAGATCATGACCTGAGCCAAAGTCAGATGCTTAACCGACTGAGCCACCCAGGCGCCCCCTGCCTCAGTCCCTATCTTGACTGACGTCCTGAGCCTCTTTGCTCCAAAGGCACCCCTCTTTCTGGGTTTTCTGCCTCCATGTGGCCCCATTAGGCTCTTCGGTATTCATGCTCCCCAGGGCTCTGCACCTGGCCTCCTTCTCTTTCTATTCCTATATTCCGTCTGGGTTGGCCCACCCCCTGGGTCACCCTGCTTGCCATCGCTGTGCCAAGGACTCCTGAATCTCCACCTCCAGCCTCGACCTCCCTCCAGAGCACCAGACCCGCACATCCCACTGGAGGCTGGCCAGCTCTGTATGGATGCCCTTCGTGCTCACTGCGTCCAGCCTGAAGTTTATCTTCCCGTGTCAGGGAACGTCAACGCTACCGACCCAGGCTCCCCAAGCCAGAACCCTGCGGCCCTCCCACTCTGACTGCCCCCTCTCTTACTTTCCTACTTCCATTCGGTCGCTGGGTCCTGCCAGCTCCACCTCCCGAATATCTCCCTTCCTTTCTGTCTGTGAGCACCACACACAGCAGCCTCTCCTGCCTACATCACTTACACAGCCCCCTACCGGTGTCCCAGCCTCTAGTCCCCCGATGCCAGCAACGTGGTGCTGTGTCCCAGGGAGGAGGTGAGACAGCTGCAGACGTCAGGGATTCGGGCCTCTTGAACCTGGGACAGATCAGGAGTTCTGTTTCCCTGTGACTCGGGGCCTGGCCTTGGGGAGAAGGGATATGTGCACGTGTGTGCATCTGTATGTGTGTGCATGCGGGTACCGTGTGCACGTGCAATGTCCGCATTGTGTGCCCGCGCGCGCGCGCGCGCGCGTGTGTGTGTGTACGTGCGCGTGCCGGAGGGCGTGTGATCTAGGAGGGGCTCCCATCCCCACCGTCCCTAGAGATGCTTCCCAAGAGCCTGTCTCCGGGCCGTCACCCGCCCACACGGGAGAATAAAGCTCTTTCCAGCTGACTGCCGCCCATGTTTGCGAAGCCGAGAGTTGTACGTCTCAATTTTTATCACATGAAAATGAAATAAAGGACGCTGGTCCAGATCCCGAAGAAGCAATATTGCAGAGGGAGACGACTCCTTTGCTGCAGAGTTCCCCATCCCCGCTGCACCTCCCCGGAGAGCCTTCCCTGCTGAGATGTCAGCACTCTCTCTCTCTGGGACCTTCAAAGAGGGTGTCGTGGCTCTTACATTCAAAACACAAGGAGAGTTAAATGCGCCACAGCCGCGAGAAAAGCGGTCCCGAGATGCGCTAGTGTTTGCTGCCGGCTCGCGCAGCTCGCCTCCCGCCTTGATGTAGCTGCCTTGACTCGACAGAAGATGTTTTCCTTCCCAGTTAGGAAAAATCCACAGCTTCCTGCCCCACGTGGGAGGTGGCAGTGCTGTAATTAGCAGGGGGGGCTGTGGGGAGGGGGCGGCAGAGGCCGCGGCTCCCTCCACTCGCCAGGGTTTCAGCCTCAGCCTGGCCTGGACCCACGTGCTGGCTTCCTTTTGGGTCTTTCCCTCCCTCCCTTCCTCTCTCCCTCCCACTGGTTCACACAATAAAGGTGAACTTGAGCCACTTTGCCGCTCTGTGCCGGGCCCCTTGGTGGATCAGAGGACACAGAGGAATGAGATGTGGTCCCTGCCCCGGGGGGTGGGGGGGGGAGCCCAGAGCGAGTCAAAGGCAGCCATGGAAAAGATAGGTAAGCCAGCCTCTTTCTGTTCCCTAAGATCAGATCGATTCACACCCTCCTTCAACAGCCCGTATGCCAAAAGCCTCCCAAGATCCCTGCACGTTCCTGGGGGCTTTCTCCTGTGTTGTGGTTAGGAGCCCAGACGCGGGGCAGACCGCCCGAGTTCGAGTCCGGCTCTCCCCTGCCGGAGGGACCCACGTCACTCGGCTGCTCCGTGCCTCCGTTTCAGCAACCCTGGAAGGCAGAGGGCAATAGAAGCTACTTCACAGTGTTGTTGCAAGCATTAAATGAGCTAGTTCGGGTGCAGCACTTGGAGCAGAGCCCGGCCCATCGTGAGCACCACGGACGATCGGCTCTTTCTTCTCCTTGTCGTTTCTAGCTTTGAGCCCCCGCTTGCATTGAATTAATTCAGTTTGTGCATCTTTTCACCCCACCCCTGCGGGTGCTGTCAGCTCTAGCCTGAGTCCGTGCTCAATCCTTTTCTTCATATTCCGTTACAAAAAATCGGCCTCACCCCTAAAACAAAGCGTGGCCGGGCACACAAAGTCCCTGTGGGTAGCACACATTTCCAAAGGAAGGAGAGAAGAAGGGATTTACAGATTGCGCGAGCGCCAGCAGCGTGAAAGCCCATCTTTGATATTTCCCTTCCTAAAAGCCCCTCCGCGTTTCCACCACCTGGGTATCAGCCTCCTGCTACATTGTTTTCGTATTTTCCCCTTTGCTCCCTCCCTCTCTCTCTCTCTCTCGTACCTCCCAATTCCCACTTATTTCCCATGCAGAGCAGTTTAACTATCTCTTTTGCTTCCTTGCCTCCTGTCAAATCATACCCTCAGGATGTTACCTCCCCACCAAGTGCCGTATCAAGGTATTTTGTTATACAAAGACATTTGCTTCCGGAAGAGGAGTTCTGGTGTCAGATGTTGTATCACTCAGGATCCAGCCGGGAAAAGAGGAAGCTCTGTAAACATGTAAGACGGGAGGGATTTAATGCAGGGCGTTGGTTACCCAGAGGATGGAAAGGCAGAGAAGCCGAATAGTGCCAGCGTGTGATACGTCGAAAGACGTTCATGCTGTAAAGGGTCGCTGCCTCAGTTTCCCGAGGGTTCAGTGTTTGGGCCTGCACCCCCGAGCCTGGATGAGTGGGGCCTAGAGCTATGTGAAAACTTCTGAGATCACCAGGCAAGCGTGCATCCATGGAGCCGGGAGCAGCACCGGGGAGACTGGAGGCAGGCCGACCTTTGGGAGTCTGCGGTCAACAGTTCCAGGGCAAGAATCCCATCACTGGGCCCCGGTTCGCTTCTAGGCCTCTCTGCCGGGTGGTGTGTAGGCAGCATACCCTCCCCACCAAGGATGAGCTCTGCCTGGGGCGTTGGCCCATCTTTTTACAGATCGGGAAATCGAGGCCAGAGAGACGGAGGTTTGCCCCCGGTCATAGAACAAGTGAAGACCAGTGCTGGGGCTCCTGCGGCCCAGCCGAGAGGGCTCTGCCCCTGCGTCCCTCCCCAGACCTGCGCGGTAACGCGGGCACCTCGGAGTCCGGAGGAGGGGGAGACGAGCGAAGAAGAGAAGGCGAAGGTGAACAGAACCTTCAGATTCCGCTCGGAGGGAGACAGCAGAAACTAATGAGAACTCTGCAGGACGCAACAAAGCTGGGAGAGGCCTTTGAATGGCTGCGAGGGAAGGGACTACGGGGAAGTCAAGGACACACACAGCCTAC
Source organism: Prionailurus viverrinus (assembly GCF_022837055.1). Taxonomy (NCBI): domain Eukaryota; kingdom Metazoa; phylum Chordata; class Mammalia; order Carnivora; family Felidae; genus Prionailurus; species Prionailurus viverrinus. The sequence goes on along the minus strand of NC_062568.1, from coordinate 186,232,102 downwards.
CTCTGTGAGGGCGGGGGGAGACGCAATTAGCGGTGGGGAAGCGGCCGCCAAGCCTCTCTCCAAACAGACGCGACACAAGGGCCTTGCTCCCCGCCTGTTGACCTCAACCAATCTTATCAAAGCGCAGCCTGTAAGAACCGAAGGCTGTCATTTGGAGATGGAACGTCCAGTCCTTCTTGGGTCAGCGGGGGCCAACCTGGTCTCGTTTGAAAGTAACCGAGACAGGCTCTGGGCAAGTTACGCGACAGGGCATTGAGGTTCTCTCAGACTCAAGTGGGGACGGGAGATCTGGCCTCAGAAACAAGGTGGAAGTGAGGGGGTGGCGGGCCAGACCGAAGGGAGCGTGTGCGCCAGCCTGGACAGTTTTGGGGGGTGCCGCCAGAGCCAGGCCGACAGTCCCTTCTACCATGGCATCCCTCCAGGAATCACGTGGTAGTGTGAGCAGAGGCCCCACACCCATTGCCGGGCGGCCCAGGGAAAGAAAAAGTCATTCTCAAGGACCGAGGGCAGTCACCGGGAGTTTTCTTCCTGCTGAGACAATACTCGATGTGGGAGAGGTGCCCTCAGCCTGCTCCCTGTCGCCCCAATCCAGGTGATATTAGGAACTGGGTCTTGGGTGCTCAAAACCCAGCAAATATTCCGCGTGGCTTTCATTTGGAAGAACCCCAGAGGAGAGCCACCTGTCCACCATCACCAGTGACCCAGTGCCTCAGCCCTGCTAATGGTTTAATTATATGTCTCCTTTCCGAGGGCCTGTGTCTGAAGTTGGAGGGTTCTGGAGAGAGCACGGGTTGGGTGTGGCCTCGTTCTGAATGAGCTGCGCTGCCTCCCCGAGCACTGAAGGGCTGTGGTGCTCCATGGCAGGTCCTCCCTTCCCCTCCGCTCGGGGTCTGCCTGGAAGAAGTCCTTCCTGCGTGGGGACTGGGTGGCTATGGCATAAACTGGGCGTAGCTGTGAAGTGGACCCTTGGGTGCCCCAGGTGGCGGGGAAGGGTGGGGAGTGGTGGCAGCAGGTGCCCAGCTGTGGAAGGAGGTGTCTCCTGTTGACATGGCTGACCCAATGTCTGGAGCGTGCAGAGATGAGAGATGGGAGGGAGCTGGGGAGCGCTGACCCTGGGAACCCCCCCCCCCCAGTGGCCCCATCGCAGTCCTCCAGCCCTCCTCCTCCCTCCCACCCTCCCGCTCTCCCTCTTCTCCCAGGGGCTCAGGCTTTCATTTCAGCTGCAGCGATATCTGCTCAGGCAATCGTCTCTCCCCGTCCGCTTTCCTCCGGCAGCTTGTCGCTGTTCACTCTGCAACCAGGACATATTTAAAAGAGAGAAACTTTAAATTAAGTTTGGGAGAGTTTAAATGAAAGAAAACAAACCCTCACTATTATCACAGGGAAGAAAAAAAGAAGCTTCTGGCTCCTGGTGGAGAATTGCGGGCTTTCCTTCATCTTGGAGCCAGGAAAAAAAGAAAAAATCATGAAGCTTTTTTCCTTTCCCTCACCCCCCTGCCACCCAGGTGCCAGGTTAATTGAATAGGAGGCCCGTCTGTATCAAAGCTGCCGAGTACCGGTCCAGCTCTGGAGGACAAGGTTCCTCCTCTCATGCATTCACGCAGAGCTCAGAGGCTCTGCAGGGTGAGAGGGAAGAGGGTTCTTTGATTTCAGCACCCTAGGCCTCTCCTTGTGGGGAGGGGAGGTGGGCTTGGAAGGAAGGAAGGAAGGAAGGAAGGAAGGAGGCAAGCTTGGCCTCCACCTGTAGGCTACCTGGGCCCGGGAGGGGAGGGGCTATCCTGATCATCTGGGTGAGGGGCTCCCCGGAAAGCCAGGCTCTAATGGGTTCCCCCATGTGCTCATCCCTGTCCAGGGTGCTGCTGAGGAAGCATGAAAGAAGGGGGCAGGTTTCATGGATCGCTCCATTTCTTCCTGCACCCATGGCCTTCCCCATTCCCAGGGGGCGGGGGGCGGGGGTGGTGGTGGAGGCTGGGCTGGAGCTGGAGGACAAAGACATTTGTCAGCACCGTGCTGCGATATGGAGCTTGACCATGCCAGGGATAGAGCTTCAAGCCTTCCACTAGGTTACTCCTCTGTCTCTTCCTCCCTTGGTTCTAGGCTCTGGGGAGCACAGACCTCTTGGGCTCATCTTGGATGGGCATCTCTAGAGCATCCGATGTAGGGAGACGATCCTGAGGCTGCCTCTCCCCGGCAGGACAGGGGGTGCGTGGTCAGGCTGGCTCTCCTCCGGGCATTGGGAAAACTGCTCATCTTCCTCTTTTTTCCACATCTCTTTTCCTGTCTGTGGTGAGATTTAGGGGGCAGGGATTTGGGGTGCGAATGCGGCAAGACGTGCCAAACGACACTGTTGGACCTGTTCACTGTTGTCAACCTCGGGTTGGCCTGTAAGTGGACTTCGCCCCCTGGGCCCCCTGCGATCGGTCCTCCTGGGCCCTCAGACGGCAGCTGGGGTTTGAGGTTGAAGTCTCAGTACTTGGGGAAGCCCCTCTGTACCCCCTCTGGCCTAGCCTATGGTGACAGCTGGCTGCTAGGGGTTCAGAGGTTGTGTCTCTACAGTCCATCTGAAATATTAGTTCCTGTGACGTGAGCACCCGCTATGGGCCAGGTTCAGTCCTAGGAGCTTCACTGACGTTGTCTCTCTCTTTGTTATGGAGGGAAGTTTACAAAACATAAATTAGGTTACAAACACATTCCCCTATGTCTTTTAAAATATTTGTCAAGTTTATTTCACAGATCGCGTTCTTAATTCATCTGAGATCTGGTTTTGTGCATGATACGAGGTAAGAATCTACCTTTATTTATTTTCCAGATGGCGATCCAATGAACTCAACGTGACTTACATTTTCTTCACTTACTTTTTTAAGAGTTTATTTATTTTGAGAGAGAGAGAGAGAGAGAGAGAGAGAACATGCATGTGTGAACAAGCAGGGGAGGAGCAGAAAGAGAGGGAGAGAGAATACCAGGCAGGCCCCAAGGTGTCAGCACAGAGTCCAACACGGGGCTTGAACCCACGAACCATGAGATCGTGACCTGAGCTGAAACCAAGAGTCCACGCTTAACCAACTGAGCCACCTAGGCACCCCTTTCTTCCCTTATTTAAACGGCCACCTTTATCTTATGCTAAATTCATGTAGCCTTTACCTTAATATGCATTTATTGAATTCCTACCCTTTGCCAGGCATTATTCTAGGCAGTGAAGATACAGCAGTGGACAAGACAGACAAAAGAAAGCAGAATAAAAAACAGAAAACAAAATGAAAATGCAAAATTCTATGGTCAATTTTGACAACAAATACAACTGGATTAAATTTCCCTAATGTAAAGCAAGAACTCTTGGTGTAGATAAAAAAAAATGTAAACTTAATTCTATTCTAGTCCAAGGATAGTCAAATAAGCAAGAGGAATCAAACAGAACGCCCAGACACAGATCCTAGCACTTAAAATAATTCAGTTGGCCAAAAGGTGCCCTTTGAAATGTATGCTTAAGGTTGGATTAGTTAACACATGACCTTGGGGCAACTGATTAACTATTTGAAAGGGAGAAAAGTTATATCCTCTACCTCACTGTTATCCAAATAAATTCTAGATGGATATGTAGCTTAAACTATTACATTTTATTTTGTATTTAATTTTTTAAAAATGTTTTATTTATTTTTGAGAGACAGAGAGAAAGAGCGTGAGCGGGGGAGGGGCAGAGAGAGGGAGACACAGAATCCAAAGCAGGCTCCAGGCTCTGAGCTGTCAGCACAGAGCCTGATGTGGGGGCTCAAACCCACAAACTGTGAGATCATGACCTGAGCCAAAGTCAGATGCTTAATCGACTGAGCCACCCAGGCGCCCCCAAACAAGTGCATTTTAGAAGAATCAGAAGGAAATAGGGGTGAACTATCTGATTTTGTAGTGAGGAAGGTATTTCTGGGCAGGGTTTTTTGAAGAATGCAAAAAGAGAAAGAATGACAAATCTGAAAACATAAAAACCAAACCATTCTGGAGATCAAAATACCATAAACAAAATTAGAAATCAAACAACAAACTAGGAAGAAGTATTTATAATGTATACGTTAGGTGAGGTGAATCACTCTTACGGATCAATAAGAAAATCTGAAAACCCTATTAGCAAAACAAGCAAAGGACATAAATAAGAAATTTACAATAGAAAACTACAAATAACCAATAGATATATGAAAAATTTCAGCCTCATTAGCAATAAAGGAAATTCAAATTGAAACAATGAGACCTACGGTTTGCTTATTAACTTAGCCAAGCTTTTAAAAAATCATAGTGCTTCAGGCTGGCAAAGGTTTGAAGGAAAGGAAATTCCTCTGCTCTATGGTGGGAGTGTGAATTGTCACAAACATTTGGAAGGGTAATTTATTTATATGGATCAAAAGCTTTAAAACGTCTAGACCTTCTGATAAAAACAATTCCATTTATAACCATTTCTCCTAAGGAAATAATTAGAGACGTGCACAAAGATTTATTTCGAAGGAGGTTCGTGGCGGCATAGTAGGCAATAACAAACGGATAAAAACAAACAGAAAAATAAAGAGAATTGACTTAGGGTCCCCCCTACGAGGAGATTTGTTGAACAAATTATGTGAGACTCGTATGAGGGAATGCGATGAGGTCATCAAAAATCACGCTTCCAATCGTATCTAGTTTGGGGGAAGATGCCCAAGATATAGAGTCAAGTGGAGATGAAATACCGGACTGCATTGATTGTATGGGTGATAAATTTCCAAGTAAGTCTGGTCAGTTACCTGCCGCGTCTCTACTTCCGCCCACCCGCAACTGTCTGCTGCTTCTTCCAGGTGCTGCTCGTTTGCCCAGCATGGTCGTCTCTCCTGGGGTCTCTGCCACTACCCAGCATAACAGCTTTGCTGGGCACTGCTCCCCTCGTCGGCACCTTTACCATCCACGGGCTTCCAGCATCTTCAGCCAGACCCACCGTCAGTGCATTGGAGTCACCCGGTACCAAAGCCTCATTGGGACTCTGAAGTTCTAGAATCCCAACCTGCAACGGCTGGATGAGAAGAAGAGTTGATTGGCTCGCCACCCATGGGAAGTAGAAAGATACACTTGGAGTACAGAAGTGACAAGAGCTGGGAGTTTGACTGCCTTCCCAAACCTCCCGACTGCGTCTCTCCCCTCTGCTTCTCTTGGTGCCTTGGCTCTGTTTCCTACTTCACACTGATCCCTCCCACAGGGTGGGAGAGGTTGTCACCAATAACTTTGAGGATCACGTGGCTTTGCCTTCAGGTAAAGACTGACCCTTTACCCTCAGTTCTGATTTGACGTTCTCAGAGAGGATGCCTGGTTGGCCGGACCCGGGTCGTGTCCTCTCCCGTGTGGCTCTAAGGTTCCCTCCTGGGATTGACATCTCCCTCTTGAGCTACAGGATTGGAGTTGGAGACGAAGCAGCTTCCCAGAAGAAGGGAAGGGGGGGCAGGCAGACAGGTCGCACTCTTCTCTTTCAGTGGAATGCCAACGGAGTATGTTAATGTCGCCGAGGTCTTAGGGAGGATTTTAGTCGAGTTACTCTTTTTACTTTTGCTTAAGTTCCCTCTCTCCTTCCCAGGACCATAGACAGGAGTCCAGGGGGCTGGGCCGTGGCCAAATCATTCTTCAGGCTGAGGCTCAGAACTCACACATTATCACTTCCACCCACCTACACTGGCCTGAGCTACCCAGATGCCCATGGCCAAAATCAACTGGGTGGGTATGATCACATCACTCTTTTTCTTTTTTTTTTAATGCTTATTTAGTTTTGAGACAGAGACAGAGAGAGACAGAGAGAGAGAGAATGGGGGAAGGGCAGAGAGAGAGGGAGACACAGAATCCAAAGCAGGCTCCAGGCTCTGAGCTGTCAGCACAGAGCCCGACGTGGGGCTCGAACTCATGACCCGCGATACCATGACCTGAGCCGAAGTTGGCGCTTAACCGACTGGGCCACCGAGGTGCCCCAGATCACATCGTTCTTTATTACTTGTTTTAAAGTCACCTTGTAAACCTACAACCATATACTACTCTAGTCTCATGAGAATGGCTAGAGCAAGCAAACAAACGAAAAGCCCCGAAAAACAAAACCCACAGAAACCTGACAATACCGAGTACTGGTGCAGACGGAGAGAAACTGGGAACCTCATGTGTTGCCAGGAGGAAAGCAAATTGATACAGTTCCTTTGGAAAACCGTTCAACAGGTTTTAATCAAGTTAAACATACACTGACCATACGACCCAGCAATTCTATCCCCGAGAGAAAGGAAAACTTACACTAAGCTAAAGAAACCAGATTCAGAAAGGCTTCCACTCCATTGATAAGACACTCTGCAAAAGGGAGGACTATAGGGACAGACAACAGAGAACGGATTTTAAAAAATGATTTACAGCAAAGGTGGGCCTTTCTAAAAACTCCTTCTGTTTCCTTTGGTGAACTGTTTTTGTTAGAAGCCTCTTCTCCTTACCCTAGACTGGTCTGGCCACTGTTTTCTGTCACAATATACTGTAGAGCCTGTGGGGCTTGGAGTTAGCCTTTCTACTATCAAAGGAAAAAAATTATCTCTCTACATCTAGTGTTTAACTGTAATCAGGGAGGGTGGATTTTCCTTGGTTCTACTCAGTCTACCTGGTTTGCAATTTTTCTATCTGAGTTCAAACAAGATCAGTCCCCAGCACTCCTTTCCCGGTCCGTCATAGCTGGGCCTGACCCAGGCCAGGGGAGCAGGTCCCAGACTCAGGGAATCCAAGTTTAAGAGATGATGGGTGGCGTCTTCAGTGTGGCTTGAAAGAGAAAACCAATGGGAGAGGGGCCCAAGGACAAAGGAAGCTCAGGCTCCAGGTGGCTAGGCTAGGTGACGGCGAAGCCTGAAGTTGTAGCCTGAAGGGGACGAAGCCGAGGGGCTTCAGGCCGGGACAGTTGGTCCATCCCCTGGCCTCGTCCCAAAGAAAGGCCAGGAATGAGGCAAAGGCAGGGCAGGGGGTTGTTATCCAGGCTTGCCAGCCCTTGGGAACCACGCCCCCACTGCCCAAGTTCCTCTGTAATTGAAACCCTGCCTCCCCCCCCCCCCCCCCCCACCATGAGCCCTACACGGATCCTCAGCAGGTAGAGGGTTCACAGTGAGATTTGTGGCTAAGAAGGCTGCATGATTCTGCAGAGATGAGCTTCCCAAGGCAGCGGATGGGCTGGGCTGGTGCCCCTGGCTCCTTCCTCTTGTCCCTGAAATGATCTCTGGACAATCAATCAGTCACTCTCTTCCGCCCCCCGGTCTGCTCTGGGCGTGCAAGCAGCCTGCTGGTCTCCCTGGGGTGACTTTGGCTTGGAGGCTGGCATGGGGCAATGGCAACATCAGGGCTGAGCCAGGACTAGCGCGGCGCCCCCCCCTCCCCCCATCCCTGCCCCAGATATAGAGCTCCTCTCGATTGCAGCCATGACTCCCTTATCCCTGGAAGCCTCTCACTTCCCTGGATCAAGCTTCCAGCTTGGCCTGGCTGGGGTGTGATCTTGGGAAAGTCCCTTCTCCTTGGCTCAGGGGTCCTCTGTCAACCATCCAAGGCAGTGACTGGTCCTGGGAAGGGAACTGAAGAGAGCGGTGGTGGGTCTCGAACCCAGGGAGGGTCACCTTTCCCCACTAGGTCTGGACTGAGCTGAGCTGGCCTCTGTCTACGGGGAGAGGAGAAGCCAGGCAGAAAACGCTCTCTAAGGGACCTTCTGCGTGTGTGCTGGGTCTGTAGATTCAGAGAAGCCACATCCCATAGCAGGTTACTACGCGTGCATTTTCCCTTCTGTTATCCTCGGACCTTCTGCGGAGCCTTAGTAAACATCCCAGACTGGTCCCCGATGTGCTGCAGGAAATGACGAAAGAGTCTCATCTCTGTTTGGGACAGAGTGGCAAGGTGGGGCCCTGTTTTTGCTGAAGCCCCCTCCGTGGTATGAACACGGGCAGGAAGAAGGAAGCCTGGCACCCCACAGCAGGGGTGAGGTGAAGGAGTTTGCACAAGGGACTCCAGGGAAGCTGGTGGTGGGTGTGGGCTGGGGGGACGCCCTGAGCAGCACAATGGGGGCATTTTGAGGCGGGGGAAGCTTTTGTGAGGGTAGGTAGTGGCTGACGGTCCAAGTTACTGCCATTTAAGAATTCCTGCGAATGGGGGGGCACCCGGGTGGCTCAGTTGGTTAAGCGTCTGCCTATTGATTTCAGCTCAGGTCATGATCTCACAGTTCGTGAGATGGAACCCTGAGCTGGGCTCTGTGCTGACAGCATCGAGCCAGTTTAGGATTATCTCTCTCCCTCTTTCTCTCTCTCTCTGCCCTTCTCCTGCTCTCTCAATAAACAAATAAACATTAAAAAAAAAAACAAAAAGAATTCCTGGGAGGGTGACCTCCTTTTGCAGTCCAGCTGAGGAGGTGGGGACATTGTGGCAGCAGAGGGAAGGGACATTAAGTGGCTCCTTCAGTCTGGGAGGGGAGGGGAGGGGACACTTTCCAGAGGGGCCGCTGTCTGAGTGGATCTCAAAGGGCACATCAGGGAACATCTTTGTTCAGACCCCTTTGTGTCTATTTCCTTAGGGCAAATTCCAAGAAGTGAAATTTCCGTGCCAAAGCATAGGGGCATCAAATTCTTGCCTGTAGTAACAGAACGCCCTTCCGGCTGGTGTATCTAGACTAAACAAGTGTGGGCGGGCGGTGTAGTAACTCACCTCAGTGCAAAAGCCCAGAGGGTAGACATGGCTTCCGTCATGGTGCCGTCCGGGTCTCAGTCCATGTCACTGGGGGCTCGTTCTCTCTCCCTTTGCCTCTAGCTAATTTCTCTCCCAGGACCAGCCCTGAAACTCCGGCTCGTATCCCGCCAGCTCAGCCATTGGCGCAAAACGAGAATGTCTCTTTCCTTTTCGGTCCTCGCAAGTCCTGGGCTGAGTCTCATTGGTGTCCCTGAATCAGACACAAAAGGCGGGGACATGACACAGTGTCTCAGCTGCCCTGAGTCTTGGGTGGCGCGCCTATTCCTGGGCGCTGGAGGTATTGTCCACCCAAACCCAGGGTGGACCCAGAGTGAGGGAAGGGGGCTTCCCAAAGGCAAGTTGGGATCCTATTACCAAAAGATAACAGGAAAAGATGACAGCAAGCCCCACAGGTGTCCACCATGAGCAGGGGCATTGCTAACCCTCTCAATATTTCGTCAAAATTTATTTTAAGCAATCCCTCAATGGCCGTGGAGAAACCGTTGGAGCAGAGGACCAAGGAAGGCCGGGAATCCTGGAGAGAATCCTTCGCTCCACGTGGATGGAAAACCACTGCGTGGCAGGAGTGTGGCCAGACACCCTTCTCACTACCGGCAGAGAACTTCCATCAGAGTCAGGGGGTCACAGTGGGCCTTGGTGGGGAGGGGCAGGGGGGCTTGCGGGGAAGGTGGGGCTTGAGACTTGAAGGAAGACGGATAAGACGGGAGGGGAGCTGTTTGGAGGGAGCTGAGCAAAGCCCTGGAGACCAGGAGAAAAAATGCACAGTAACTCCAGGTGGCTGAGTGTGGCTGAAGGCTGGAGGGGTCGAGACAAAGGGAAAGAATGAGGAGGGAGGGCCTTGCCAAGGGGCTTGGACTTGACCTGGGGCCACGGGAAGGCAGTCAAGACTCCGAGCCGGAGAGTGAATCTCCCAGACGTGTGTCAGCCTGCTCAGGCTGCCACGACAAGCCAGCCCGGCTGTTTAAACAGCGGAGAGTTTCTTGCAGTTCAGGAGACTGGGAAGTTCAACATCAGGGTGCAGCCAATGCGGGTTCTGATGAGAGCCTTCTTCCTGGCTCGCCTAGGTGTGGGCACCTAGGTGTGGGCACAAGGAGACCGAAGTCTCTCTCTCACGTTCTTGTAAGGCCACTAATCCCATCGCGGGGGGCCCCACCCCAACCTACTCCTAATTACCTCCCACAAGCCCCGCCGTCAAATACCGTCATGGTGCGGGGAGCGGGGGCTTCGACATCTGAATTTTAGGGGCACACAAACATTCAGTCCATAACAGATGGTTGGGGCAGGCGTGGAGGGACTGGTGTCCTGTGGAAGCTGAAGAGTAATACAGGGTCACACCCCTGAATTCCCCCACTTTCCCCCTCCTGTGTCTGTCCTGTCCCCACCCCCTCCCACTCTTCCTCCCCCCCTCTCTCATTTTCCCTCTTCCCTTTGTCTCCTTGGAGGACGGGGGAGCTGCCTTCCCAGAAATAGAAGTTTATGGGGAAGTTTATCCTTGGCGTGAGAGACATTTGCCTCACTCCAGAAAACCCCCGGTAAAATAAATCTAATTAAATCTGTTACTGTTCACAGAGACTAGTTTTGTGGGCAATTGACCTGTTTTATTTATTATGTAAACCATCATGAAACCCAAGCTCCATATTATTTATGCTAATGGAAGGGAATAGGTAATAAATCCCGCCTGAGGATGTGGGCAGACCAGATGGTGTGGTGGCATTTTGATGGCTGGTGTTGGAGGAACCCGTGCCAGACGTCACTCCCCACCCCGGGAGAAGGGTTGGGGGTGCCGGGAGGGGGTGGCACGGAGTCCTAGGGGCAACCTCACCCTCAGCAAATTGAGAAGTGCTAATGAGAACGGGGTGGGGGGGGGGGCTTTCTGGGTCATCTCCCTCTCGGAGGAAACTCCAATCTGTGTTATATCCCTTGGGGAGGTGGGACTAAAAATAGACGGTTCTCCTCCTGTGTGCCGCGTCCCAGGGCAGGCACCGCCATCTACACGATCGCATTGCATTTTCACAATAGCCCTGAGAAGTAGGTCTTATTTGCCCCATTTTATAGGCAAGAAGAAGAACGCCTAGCCTGGGAACCGGGGTTTGAGCCCGACGTGTTTGGCCCTAAGCCTTTGGCCTTTCCAGGGTGCATGAGGATAAAACAGATCCAGGGAGGGAGGCAAGGCATGAACCAAGAGAGGAGAGAGGAAGAGGTACTCTCTTCTGCCTCTGAGCTCAAGCTGGCCCTAGATCTTCAGGGGAGACGGGAGTCGGGGAGGTATGCGGGGATAAGTGCAGGGACGGTCCACGAGCAAGTGGGAGAGGTGAATGAGGGCAGCTGCCTCTTAGAGAAAATGAAAAGCAGGGAACTTATTTGCAGCTGAAAGCTGCGAGCATCATCTGTTGGAAGAAAGGAAGAAAGGAACAGGACTCAGGAGGCAACGGAGAAGGCTCCGGGTTTACAGGAGCCTTGCAAGTAAGCGGAATTGGCTACCAGCCCACAGCCGCTCCTCCCCAGTCTGTGCCTCCCCCTGCAGGCAACACCAGGCAGACACAGCGCTCTCTCCTGCACGTCGTACAAATTCTTGTTTTCCTTGCTTGTTGTGTGGGTAAAGGGGCCCAAAGAGAGGAGCCGCATCCCCAGAGTGGTTTGATTTATTTTCAAACAGATAAGGCACAATCAGAGGGATACAGAGGGGGAATGAAATCAGAGAACAAAGACATTGAGTTTACCGTGGGGGCAGTGGGAGGGGTTTCGACTAGCCGCGGGAACTTGAACCAGTCAGTGTGTGTGAGCCTCCGTCTTCTCAGGGGACAGCAGTGCCCACCTCCAATGTTGTCGATGAGGACCGAACAGGACGAGCCACATGGCAGCATGGTGCTCCGCACAGGCGAGGTGCTTTCTGAGGTGGGTCTTGGGGAGGCACACTCTGAAATGGGGAGTTGTATGCGGGGAGTTCAGTTGGGGCTGTGGGGAGGAAGGACCCTGGACTGGGCAGAAGAAGGAGCTGGGGAGTGATGCGCTTGCAACAAGGCCTTGGCTCGCAGGGAGCTACGATAGACTCGCCCAGGATCTACAGGGTTCCCAGGTTACAGGACTAAAACTGAAAAAGTCCTAGGTGAACTGGGACACACCGGTCATCCTATGTCACTGAGTTGTCCTGCTTCTGTGGCACAGGGGCTGGACCTTTGTATCTCAGTGGATGAAGGCTATCTCCAAGGAGGGGACTTAACTGTGGGCAAGGTGACTCCCTTTGGCTGAGATCAGTTTCTGGAGAGGGACTTGGCTGTGAGCCATTTAACCGTTTATCCGTTTCGTTTATCTAAAGGTTTATCCGTTTCGTTTCTCTTTTCAAAGAACCAGCTCCTGGTTTCATTCATCTGTTCTATAGTTTTTTTAAATCTCGATTTCATTTATTTCTGCTCTGATCATTATTGCTTCCTTCCTTCTACTGGCTTTGTGTTCTGATTGCTCTTCTTTTTCCAGCTTTTAGGTGTAAGGTCAGGTTGTTTGAGATTTCTTTATTTTGTTTCTTGAGGTAGGCTTGTATTGCTATAATCTTCCCTCTCAGGACAGCTTTTGCTGCATCCCAAAGATTTTGGACTACTGTGTTTTCATTTTCGTTTGTCTCCATATATTTTATTTTTTGATTTCCTCTTTGATTTCTTGGTTAGCTCGTTCACTGTTTAGCAGCGTGTTATTTAACCTCCATGTATTCGTGTTCTTCCCGTGTTTTTTCCCTTACGATTGATTTCCAGTTTAATATTGTTGCAGTCAGAAAAGGTACATGATATGATTTTGATCTTTTTGAATTTATTGAGATCTGTTTTGTGGCCTAACATATGATCTATTCTGGAGAATGTTCCATGTGCACTTGAAAAAGAATGAGTGTTCCGCTGTTTTGGGATGGAATGTTCTGAATGTGTCTGTTCTGTCCATCTTGTCCAGTGTGTCATTCAAAGCCACTGTTGCCTTGTTGATTTTCTGTCTGGATGATCTGCCCGTTGCTGTCAATGGGGTGAGCCACTGCCACCTTTAAGAGCTCAGGAGGGCTCCTCCAGACCCAAGCAGGCTCCGTGCTGACAGCAGAGAGCCTGACATGGGGCTCGAACTCTCTGAAGTTGGGGACACTTAACCGACTGAGCCACCCAGGTGCCCCGGGATTAGCAGATTTAAAACAAAATTGTTTTTCAATGTTTATTTATTTCTGAGAGAAAGGGAGAGAGAGCACGAGCAGGGGAGGGGCAGAGAGAGAGGGAGACACAGAATCCGAAGCAGGCTCCAGCACAGAGCCGGATGCAGGGCTCGAACCCATGACCCACAAGATCGTGACCCGAGCTGAAGTCGGAGCTTAAACGACCGAGCCACCCAGATGCCCCAGCAGATTTTTTAAGTAAGATATTCTTTTGCTTTTCTCGTGGCGATTATTTTTTCCTTCCTCTAGTCTGGGAGTCCCAGACTATCTTCAACTCGGATAATTAAAAGAATTAAAAATTAGTAACAGTTGACATTTGTAGAGAACTTTCTAGTTGGTGTCCAGGCACTGTTCTAAGTGCTCTACATGTAACAAATCAGTGTATGCTTCCAACCATCCCAGGGGTAGGTACAGTGATCACTCTATACCATTGCAGAAACTGAAGCCCAGAGAGGTTAAGAATCTGCTAAAGGTCACAGTAAAATGAAGGCAATAAAATAAGGATACAAACCCAAATAGTTTGCTTCCAGAACTTGTGCTCTTACCCACTGAGCAATGACACCACTAGACTGGGATTGCCGTATAAATTCAGACTTAGTCTGTTCCTGCTGGCAGTGCTGTTCCTGCAGCCTTTAATAGTAATATTATTTTTAGGGGCGCCTGCGTGGCTCAGTCGGTGAATTGTCCGACTTCAGCTCAGGTCATGATTTCACGGTTCATGGGTTTGAGCCCCCTGTCGGGCTCCGTGCTGACAGCTCAGAGCTTGGAGCCTGCTTCCGATTCTGTGTCTCCCTCTCTCTCTGCCCCTCCCCCACTCGCGCTCTGTCTCTCAAGAAATGAATAAACGTGGGGCGCCTGGGTGGCGCAGTCGGTTAAGCGTCCGACTTCAGCCAGGTCACGATCTCGCGGTCCGTGAGTTCGAGCCCCGCGTCAGGCTCTGGGCTGATGGCTCGGAGCCTGGAGCCTGTTTCCGATTCTGTGTCTCCCTCTCTCTCTGCCCCTCCCCCACTCGCGCTCTGTCTCTCAAGAAATGAATAAACGTTAAAAACAATTTAAAAAATACTATTATTTTTAAAATATAAGGGGTGCGATTTGCAGGGACTAACCCTGTTATCAGACATCACGCTAACTGCTTCGCCTTTGTCACCTCTTTGATTATTTTCACAATCCTATGAAGTAGTCATTCTTATTATCCTCGTTCTATAGATGACTGTCACTTACCCAAGGTCACAAAACTGCTGGGTTACTTACTACAGAAGTAAGTTCTGGTTGCTTACTTCTGGGTAAAAGACTCTCACAAAATTGGTGGCTTAAAAGAGCCACCTTTTTTTTTTTTTTTTTGTATCTGACTATTTTGTGGGTGAGGCACTCAGGCAGGCTTCAGCTGGGTGATTCTTCTGCTCCACGTGGCATGGACTGGAGTCCCTTGAAGGCATTCAGCTGACTGCTGGGCTGGGCTAGAGGGTCCAAGGTGGTTTCTCTCATTTGTCCGATGTGTTGGGAGGCTCAGCTGGCCCCCTTAGCTGGCCCTAAAGCCTCCCTGGCCCCTCCACACAGCCAGGTGCACCCCTTATGTGGCAGCTTGGGCTCAAGAATAAGTGTTCCAGGAGGCAGGAAGTGGAAGCCGCCCAAGGCCTGGGCCTGGAAACTTCCAATGTTCTCCATTGGTCAGATCCATCGCAGCTCACCCAGATGCCAGGGGGAGGGGACTTGGACACCCCCATGGGAGGCGGGCCAGAGAATTTCCTGCCACCTACATCTCCCACGGGGAGTGAGTCTGTCTATCTCCCACATCTTCCTGCCTTCCTTATCTTGCTTCTCCGTTCCCTGTGATTCCTTCATTTTAGGACACTGGTCGGCCAGCAGACTCTCCTCGGCCTCCAGACCTCTGAGAGTGGCCTCCAGGATAGGGCTGTTCGGCTGGGGGACAGAGCCAGCCTGGGTCAGCGCTGCTGCTGGCTTGGGAAACTCCACTCCGGTCAGGTCCTCGTCATCCCCGTCTGCCTCAGGCTAAAGTCCTGCAAGACCCGAGGTGCCTACTCTGCACCTCACCCCTCCGCACCCCCACCTCGTACTTTGGCCGGCCGCACTTCCTTTTACCTGGGAGGCTCTAGGGCTTGGGGCAACTGTGGCCGTCTTAAAACCGTGAGAAGCCTGGGAGGGGAGCTGCTGCTCAGGAGAAAGTGGGGGGGGGGGGAGATGCATAGAAAGCAGGGGAGGAGAGTGGAGAAAGAGGGGGAAAGAGGATGAGAGGAGAAGGGGAGGGTAGGGGGAAGTCGAAGGAGAGGGGAGAGAGAGGGAGACGGGGAGAGAGAGAACCAGGACAACTGTCTGAGATCTGGATCCAGTCATACCTGAAGCTTTACCAGATTCATCCCGCTCCTCAGCCACACGAACCAGTGTATTCCCTTATGCGTTTAAGCCAATTTCGGCTGGAGTTTCTGTCATTTGCGACAAAAGAGCCCCAGTGATGGTGGCTTTGCAGAGGATTAGCTTGGATATTCAGGCCTGCGTAATGGTAATGCCCCTCTCCTCTGGGGAAAGAGCATAGAATTTGACTGTCTGGGCTGGAAAGCCCCAGCTCTGCCCTGTAGAAATGGGAACCCGAGGTCCAGAGAGGCAAGATCACACAAACAGGGACTGAGGTCTCTGGACTTCTGGTCGGCGCAGGAGGCTGGAGAGCCACAAGGCTGAGCCCTGATGACGTGGTGTGGACACCACATTTGCTTGTTTAACTCACTGTAGTCCGGCCACACTGGCCTGCTCAGGTTTTGGAATGTGCCATCAGATTTTGTATCAGGGCCTTTGCACGTGCTGTTCCATCTGTGTGGAAAGCTCTTTCTACCCTCCCCTTTTTGCTTTCCTCTCTCTTTCTCATTTTTCAGGGAAAGTGATCTGGGAGCATGAGAGCAGGAGACTGGCAGGGGTCACACCGTGGTCTAGGCAGGTATGATGGCTGCTGGGGCTGGGATAATAGCAGCAGCGGTTGGATTCTGGATACGGTTTCGAGGTAGAGCCGGCAGGATTTGCCAACAAACTGGACACGGGGCGTGAGAAAAGCAGGCAGTGGTTTTGGCCTGAGCAACTGGGTAATGCCAGTGAGATGAAGAAGACTTAGGAAGACAGGTTTTCGGGGAAGCCGGGGGCTATCTAAAATTTGGAACGCCTCTCGGGCAAACGGGGAGGTCCAGTAGGCAGTTACGTATATGCGTTTGAAGTTCAAGGATGGGGGTAGCTCTGGACACATGCATTTGGGCACCCTCAGTTTACAGAAGGCATCTGGGGCCACATCCTTGGGTGAGGTTGCCGAGGGAGAGAGGGTGGAGAGAGGAGAGGAAAGGTCCAAGGTCCGAGCCCTGGGACCCACCAGTGTTGAAGGTCAGGACTAGCGGGGGCGTGTGATAGTTTCCCGGGTGCCTTAAAACAACAGAAACATTCTCTCATGGGCACAAGTTCAAAGTCAGGATGTCTGCAAGGCCGAGCTCCTCCCAGATGGTCTGTTGGGAGAATCGTCGCTTGCCTCTGGGGGCTCAGGCGTTCCTTGGCTTAAGGCTGCTTGGCCCCATGTCTGCCTCCCTCTTCATGGGGCCTTCCCTCTTCCTGCCCTGTGTCTCCCATTCCGTCTCTCCTCAGGACACTTCCTGGATTTAGGGCCCATTGGATAATCCAGGATTATCTCCTCTCGCGATCCTTACTTTCATCTGCAAAGACCCTGTTTCCAAGTAAGTTCACATTCACAGCTTCTGGAAGGTGGACACATCTTTCGGGGGGCCACCCTTCAACCTACTCCAGGGGCATGAGCAGAGGGATAGAGGTGGCCAGATAGGGGAAAAGAAGTGAGAGTGACTTCTGAGAAGCAAGCAGAGAAGATTTGCGGGGGAAAGAGGGAATGACTGACTGGGTCCGGTGCTGCAGAGGGGTCAGGATGAAGCCTCGGAACTGACCAGTAGCTTTGGCCCATGGAGGTCACCCAGGGCCCATTATATGCTCATAAAGCAGCCTTCACTGTCCCTTGGTCCCATGCCCAGAACTACAGAGTTATTTGTAGATGCCTACCTCCCCTACCAGACCGAGACTTCCAGAGGGGCAGGAACTATGTCTGTCTTGAACAGTCCTGGATTCTCAGGGCCTCCTTCAAGGCCTGGCACATGACAGAGGCTCTGTAACATTTTTAATGGATGCCAGAGGTGGAGGCTGGGAAGGCTGAGGGCTGACACCCCAACCGAGAGCAGAGTAGGCAAGGCCAGCTGGCCGTTTTGCACAACGTCTGCCCGTTTTCAAGCGATCTGACCTTCAGGACCTGCTCCCAGGGTGCTGACAGTCAAGGGTAACAGACCTCAAGGAATAGTCAAGAGCATCTGGGCATCCCCAGGGACCCTCAGACCATGGGTTTCCAAACTCTCCTGGAGCAAGCCTAGGGCTGCTAAGGTGTGAGCTGCCTCCCCAGGGTGAGGGTAGAGACAAGTACAGTCTCCCTGGGCCCCAGGGCGGGGTGTGAGACAGAGGGATGGGGCTGGAGGAAGCTGGAAGGCTCCACGGAGCCAGCTGCTGGCCAGGCCTGGCCTGGGGAGGGGGGCGGGGAGGGGAGCAGGCGAGTAGGAGGGCTCCGGGCTCTTCCTCTTGCTGGATGGAAATTCACCCCAAATCCTTCCCTCACATCTGGGGCGTGCTGCCCACCCTCTTCAGCCCGGGTGCCAAATGCTAATCCTGGTCTGGGCCTCGGTAAGCTGCTGTTTAAATAGTCAGAGATTAGTTTTCAAATTGACAAATAAAGCCCATCTGGAGTGCTTGGAGCCGGCCCCTCCAGGGCTTGGCTGAGCAAACTCAGTTTAATTATCGGGTGCTCAGCCAGCAGGGGTGGGGACAGTTTGGGGTGGGAGGGTGTGGTGGGGGTGGGTGGTAGCATCTTCTACGTTAGCTGCTGGCCTCTCGGAGGCAGCAGCCGGGCTCGCCTCTGTCTATCTGTCCTAGCCCCTTCTGTCACTGCCCTGGGCCCTCAAGAGTCAAAAGACAGGCGCGAGGTGGGAAGAACGCAAGACCTCGCCGGTCCGGCCGCGGGGACCACCCTGATGTCCCTTCCCTGGCCGTCCGCGTTCACCTGGGCCCATGTGCACGCCTCTCGGCTCGTCCGCTCACCCTTTCACGCATCTGTCAGAAGAGCACTGAACACCTACTGCTCGCCAGGCTCTGTTCTGGGCACAGAAGAGGGGAAGGCTCTGCCTCCTGGAGTTTTAGTCTAGAGGGGGGTAACAGATACCGGCCAAGCGATCACACAGACGAGTATTCAGTCGTCGCCTGTGAGATGTGCTCGGAGAGAGGCGGGCGGCGTTGGGGCTCGCTGCGGTCGGCAGGGGTGAGGCGAGGCTCCCGGGGAAATGGCATTGGAGCTGAGACTCGAAGGGCCGAAGGGCCGTGGGGAGTCAGCCAGGTGAGGGGGATGAGTGTGAGCGTGCCCCGGGGCCCGTGGTATTCCAAACACTGGGCGCCCAGTTCCCCAGGGGAGGGAGCATCACATCCTTGTGCTCCTGAAAGAAGGCCCATGTGTCCGCGGATGGGGAGTGACTCAGGCCAAGAGGAGGTGGGAACAGGAAGCAGGGCGGCCACCCCAGTCTCTGACCCAAAAAGCTGGGGGACCCTTGCGGGCTTCAGGCAGGTGCACGGGGCTTACACCTTTAAAAGATGGTGCCGGCTGCAGTGTGGACACCTCCCTCCCGGCTGCCTGGGATGCCGCCCCACCCACTTTACCCTGGGGTGGGGAGAGCTCATTTAGAGCCAGCTTGGCTCTGCCCTCCCCCTGTCTTCACCCACCACAGAGGCTGCAGGCTGCTGTTTCTTGCCACGTCTACGCTCCTTTTGGACTTGGTCTGTCTTTTCAGTGCCCACCTCTGTGGGAGATAAATGAGGAAGGAATGAATGAACGACGGAAGGAAGGAAGGAAGGAAGGAAGGGAGGGAGGAAAGAAGGAAGTCTTGGCTCTACAATGAGTAAAGACAGTTCCAACCAAGCTCGGGCCCCCAGATTTACCCACTTCTCCCTTTCTTCAGTCACGGACCCTACACAGACATCTGTCATCTCCCCCAGCCCCTGGGAAGTGGTGGCCTGGCAAGCGTTTACCAGTGGGCTCTTCAGAGGGGGGGAAGGAAGGTCTGATTGGTGGCATCTGCTGATTTCCGGAAACGTGCCCACCACGGCCAGCTTCGCTGGAAGCGGAGTCAGGAGGGATGCCCGCTGCCAGCGCTCAGAAGCTGTATGAGCCGCTCCCTCCCGCCACTGTCACAGGAACCTGGGCACGCAGTCTGATCCGGCCCAGCTGAGCCTCAGGCTGATGTCTTCCGGGCCCAACGGGGAACTTGGCTCTTCTGATTCCCCCTGGCGAGGCTGAACCCTATGCCCGACTGCTCCCCCTTCCCTGCTCAGCTGGCAGTGGGGGGCCCCCCATTTAAGGTCTGCATGTCCCGGCTCAGACTCATTCCCCTTTGACATCCGGAACTAGGACCCAGGGCTCTGCGTGGCAGGAAGGCTGGAACTTGGGGGACACAGTCCTTGAAGCCCCCGTTTGTCCTTCTCCCAAGTTTGCTCCAAGTCCCGGCGGGCAAGACGGTGGCTGGGGTTTGCTGGGGGCTCTTACTCACCGGCGTCTCCTTGCGAACAGCCCTGGGGAGCCCAGCCAGGATCCAGGCTGGGCCTGGACATACACACACGTGCCCAGTTGACCGGCACTCTGCCATCCTTCAGGACACAGAGGGGAGGTGGCCCATGAGCTGGGAAGATGGCAGTCGGCACAACAGAAGTGGGGCCAGGCTGGGCGGAGGCCAGGGCTCCCTGACGGGTTTGCTTTCTGCCTGGTGATTACCCATTACCTCCCGTCAGTGCCTGATAAACCGTTATCATGGAATTATCCGCCGCAGGCTCCGGCATCGGTATGAAATCCATTACTGTCCGTCAAGCCCTGTGGCTAATGGGAAAAACCCGGCAGCTGCCCGGTGTGCCAGGCGGGGCTCGGACAGATCCGTTATCTGTCTATTACTTCAGCAATCACACCTCGTAATGGAATCTTGGATGGGAAATGACAAGAAGTCCCAGGATGTGTCATTCTGAAGGGCGGCCGGTGGGCGGGGCTGCCTGGCTGGCTCTGGAGGGAGGAGTGTGGCAGGGAGGTGACCCGAGGGGTCAGCCCTAGTGCCAGCCCCCGAGCTGGGAGGAAGCCCTTGTGGCTCAGAGCAGAGGCGCATTACAGAGATACAGAGCCAGCTAAACATGTCGGATAGAAGGCTGGACGGACAGACAGACGAACAGTCCGGGGCGGGCGGGGGGGGGGGGGTGGGGTCGCAGGCTGAATCCTAACACGCTGGAGTCTGTGCTTCATTCTGTCCCTATTAGCCCCCCTCTGCCTGGACTGAGCGCCACCCTGGCCCACGTTCAGGGATCAAGCTCTACAGCAGCTGGCAGGAATGTGGCACCAGAATCAGACAGGTGGGTCTGAAGCCCAGTTCCAGCACTTTCCGGCAGCACAGCCTCAGGCAGCTGACCACTGCTCTCTGCCTCAGTCCCCTTACCTATAAAATGGGGCCAATAGTAAAGTAATGGCAGCTGGCTGATATTCTGTGTGCTGGGTGACCGGAGGGCCATCCCCCATCTTGTCCCTCCCTGGGTATGACAGCCAGCGATGGCCGTGGCATATCCTCGTTAAGCGCGCCGACTTTGGAACCAGCCAGAGTTGAAGTCCGGGATCCTGTAACCTGACCGTAGGCCCAACACTTCATTCATCCACTTCTCCCATACCTCATCTGTGGAGTGGTCCTAACGGTAAGTACTTTGCAGTGCAGGAGACGGGACTGTGAGAGACACCATCACTTGTAAGACCTCATTTCCTCTTCTCCCCCTGCTCACGCTGAGCCAGCCACTCTGGCCTCCCTAGTCCTCAAACACACCAAGTTCACTCCTACCTCAGGGCCTTCGCACTTGCTGTTTTCTCTGCCTAGAATGTTCACTCCTACCTCAGGGCCTTTGCACTTGCTGTTTTCTCTGCCTAGAATGCCTTTCCCCAGATCTCCTTCGGCCGATGCAGAGCTTCACCACGTGTCACCATCTCCGTGAAGCTTTTCCCAGCCACCTGATCTCAAATGACAACCTCTCCCTGCGCCCATTCCCCACGCGCCTGTCTACTTTGTTTTCCTCCCCAGCACCTGCCACCACCTGACAGCCTATGTATTCACAAGAGCTGATTGCTCCCTCCCTCTAGAATGGAATCTGCCTGGGGGCAGGGAGTTTTGTCTCGCCAGCACCCAGGGGAGCAGCTGGTCCAAAGGCCTTCACTAAATGTAAATACGAATGAATGAGTGATGGATATAAACACGGCTCGCAGGGAGATGTTGGAACTTCCACACTCTTGGGGACCCTGCTTTGTTCACGTGTGTCCTAACTTTTTCCTCCCTCCCCCTGGCCCTTCCTCTTTCTCTGTCCCCGTAGAGTCCGTCGTCCACACAGCAGTTGGAGTGGATTTCTTAAAATACGAATCAAGGTATACATTTTCCCCTGATTAAAAGCCTCCCGTGGACTCCCATTGTAACTAGAATAGATTCCAGCCCCTTCCAGGCCCTTCATGCTCTAACCCTGGCAACCTCCCAAGTCTTCCTTCTCGCTCGGGCACGCTGTCCTGCCTGCACCCTCTGCCTGGACCGCTCTTCCTCCAGTTCCCTCCATGGCTGGCTCTTTCCCATCACCGGCTTCCTGTGCAGGGAGCTATTTCCTAGACACCCAGTCCAATCCCTTCCTTCTTTTCTTCATGGACTTGCCGCTAATTGGAGTTCTCTTTATTTATTTGCTTCATAAAATAGTCGCTCCCCCACCAGAATGTAAGTCCCTCCAGGGGAGGGGCTGATTTATCTAGTTCTCTGCTGGAACCCCAGTGCTCAGTACATGTTAGGTTATGGAAAGAAAGAAAGGATGAAAGAAAGGAAGCTAAAGAGGCTGGAAGGGCGGGGGGAGGCCTCCTGATGACTTTGCATCTGACTCTCATCTTCCTCTTTTGCAAGTTCTGCTACCGTCCTGGGGGCTCAGCGGCCACATGGACAAGCAGTCCAGCACCTGGCCTCTGTCATAGGGGCTGTGCCTCGGGTCCTCTCATTGCTCAAAGCAGATGCAGTTAAGGCGCGCCTGGGTGGCTCAGTGCGTTAAGCGTTCGACTTTGGCTCAGGTCACGACCTCCCAGTCCGTGAGTTGGAGCCCCGCGTCGGGCTCTGTGCTGACAGCTCAGAGCCTGGAGCCCGCTTCGGATTCTGTGTCTCCCTCTCTCTCTGCCCCTCCCCTGCCCCTGCTCACACTCTATCTGTCTCTCAAAAATAAATAAACATTAAAAAAAATAAAAAACAAAGCAGATGCAGTCGTATCTGCTCTACCCCGTGTCTTTCTACAGCCTCCTAGTCTTTCGGTGTCCTTTTCAGTAATTCAGTGGAATTAGCTGATTAGCTGTGTGATCCCGGGGAAGTCACTTGCCCTCTCTGAGCTCCTTTTCCTTACCTCTGGAATGGATCTACTGATCCCTGCCCTGCAGAGCAAGGCAGCAGCGAGCGTGTTAATGAGCACAAAGTGTTTCTCCCAGTGCCTGCGCTGGCTCCTGCCCCCAGCCGGGCTGCAGGTGCACACTCCACAGGTCCAAGGGCGTGTGACCCAGCGGGCTGGCTCAGGCCCAGCAGAGAAGGCACAAAAGTGCTTGACGGAAAACGGAAGCCCAATACCAGGTCGGGGCAGGGCCAGCAGGGCAGATCAGAGTGCGGGTGCTTGAGACCACGAGCACGGTGCTTGGACTGAGCGCCCAGGGCAGTGGTTTGAGGCTTGCACTGTGATTCTCATCCCACATTACAGATGAGGGAACTGAGACCCAAGAGGTTAAGGAAGTGGTGTAGGGCTGTGGGGAGCCCAGCTGGGAACCCAGGCGGCGTGGCTCCAGAACCTGGACCCTTAGCCGCGTCCTGTTCACGTGGCACACAGGCACACCGGGGGGCCCCCGACGCGTGCACACCCAGACCCAAGCACATGCTCACACCTGCCCAGTCGCGAGAATTCCTTTGGCCCTAACTCACCCCCCTCCTCCATATCCCTGAAGTGTCACGCTGGGTGAATTCGTGGAAGCAGAGCAGGGGCTGTGTGCGAGGAGCAGCGGGGGAGCACTAAGCAGCCCACCGGCTCCGCCAGGCCCCACGGAGACTCCGAAACCCAATTAGCAGTTTTATTAAGGACAATTGGATTAGACACGTCTGCAGCCAGCGTTTGCTTGGCTTGAGCTGGGGGAGTTTATTCATTTTTCATTAGCGTGTCTGCTCCCTGCTCCACTGTCGGTCCTTGGAGCTGGCTGGCTGGACACCCGCCCTGGCTGCCTCTCTCCTCTCACCTCACCTCACCTCACCTCCTCTCCTGCCTCCCACTTTCCCCGCTGCTCCTCTCCAGCTCCCCAGGACAGCACCTTGCCTCCCTGGGCCCCCAACCAGCAGAGAGGGCTCCCGGCCAGTCTGGGGCTGGGCCCAGGACGGGGGAGCCTGCGGGACTGAACTCTCTCCACTGTCCCCAGGCCTCCTCCATTACCCTTGAAGCAGAGAGGGGACTTCACACGCTGGGGCCCCTGCTCCCTGCAGGGAAATGTGCCGTGCACATGACCACGTCTCCTGTATTATTCCCTCTGGGCTTTCGTACTTGCTGATCCTTCTGCCTGGAGGCTTCTTCCCCAGCTCTTTGCACGGCTCCTTCTTACCTTTCAGGTCTAAGCTCATATGTCACCTCTTCAGAGAGACCCTCCCTGACCACCCTACCTCAAGTGACCTCCCCAGGTTGTTGTTTTGTTTTTTGAGAGAATGAGAAAGAGAGAGAGAGAGAGACAGAGGAATGCACGGGTGGGGGTGAAGAGAGAGAGAGAGAGAGAGAGAGAGAGAGAGAATCCCAAGCAGATTCCACGCTGTCAGCACAGAGCCTGATGTGGCTCATGAAACCATGAGATCATGACTGAGCCGAAATCGAGAGTCGGACGCTTAACGGACCGAGCCACCCAGGTGCCCCTCCCAAGTTATTCTTTCGATCATCACTCTGCTTATTCATAGCTCTTATCCAGGTGGAAATTATGTGGTTTTGCATTTCTCGGATAAGTAAAAGAATCCTCATGACAAGCCTGTAATGGTCATTCTCATCCCCATTCAACTGCTTGGGAAACAGAGGCACAGAGAGGTTAAGTAACTTCCCAAGGTCACACAGGAGGTTGGTGGTGGAACCTGAGTTCGGTGACGGCAGAGATATTACCCTTTCCCCGCCCTTCCCACGGACTCTCTTCTTAGTGAACATAGGGTCCTGGGGTGACACGCGCATACACAACGTCATTCCAGCCCGGCATCCTGGGGATCCCTGGGGGATGGGTGAGTGGCCCAGCCACCTCGCCTCTGTGCACCTAGCCTGTCAACCGCTCCAAAGCAGAGGTCAGGCAGGCTGTGGCCCCAGGTCCAGGAGGGGCAGCCACAGGCTGCGCACCAGGAGGCTTGACCTCATCCGGCAGCAGTATATTCCCTCCCGCTGCAGATATTAATTTGGGGGTTTATAGAAAAATCCATACGATGTGAGTTATCCAGGGCGGCGGTCGCAGGGAGAGGCACAAAATCAATAGTGAGAGATTGTCGTATTTCGTGGCTTCTGTAAACGGGGCTGGCGGGCCACTCAGGGGTAGGTGCAGGCTGGCCGGCCCCGCACTGCCGTAGCCTGTGGCCCCCAGCCCTTGGGTGGAGGGGGGGGCTCGTCTCAGCGCCTGCTGGGGCTGATTTGTATTCTCCCTCGGTACTGTCAAAGGGCTCGGTAAATATTTATTAACACTTCTCCGCGGGCAAGAGCGCCTCCTTGGCTCCCTCCTCTCCCTTGGCTGGGCCACTTGACTCCATTTGTAAGCTCAGTCCTGCTCCTGGCCACGTCGTAGCTGGGATCAGACATTCTAGAGCAGCGCTGTCCAACAGATATATGAGCCACAAAGGTCAGCCACGTGTGTAGCTTCAAATTCTCTGGTAGCTGTGTTGCAAAGGGTAAAAAGAAACAGACACAACTGAATTTGATACTATATTTCAGTTAGCTCAGTAGATCCCAGGTCTCAGCATGTAATCAAAATTAAAAACCGGGAATGAGGCATTTTCAATTTTTTTCTGTCACAGGAGGTCTTTGAACCTCGCCACGTTTCAAGCGCCCGAAAGTCACACGTGGCCACCGGGTTGGACGGCTCAGGTCTAGAGAGCACTGAATGGGATTCACGTCTGTGCCCAGTGCCAACAAAGAGCCAGGCCCAGGGAGGGAATGGGGGACTGAGCGGACAGCGGTCATTACGTTGTCTGTCAGATATTTCCAGTTCTGGGCACAGGATAGGACGGGACTCGTCCAGCCCGTAAGGGTAGAGGCGGTCACGTGACTTGCTTTGGCCCGTGGAGCTGAGTGGATGTGGGACCCGTAATCTCCAGGCAGAAGCTTTAAGAGCCAGTGTGCAACTTGCCCTGCTTTCCTGTCCTCTGCTGCAGTGACCAACAATGCTCCAGATCACCGGTGGCTGCCCTGTCAACCTGAGCCTCAGAGTGAAAGGCCAAGGACCCAGATGATTTGTCAAGAGCCCCCCCCCCCCCACACCGGCATGAGCAAGAAGTAGATTTTTCTGTTGAGGCCCTGACACCCTGGGGTTGTTCGTTACTGCCTCGTGTCCTGGCCAGTCCTTGCTGGCACCGATGGATGGAGGTACGGAAGACTTTATTCGCCCATCACCCGGCAACGTTGAATGAGTGCTTCCTAAAGCCGAGGGCCTGGGGGTGCCACAGAGACGCAGTCAAGCAAGGACCCTGCCCTCCAAGGGGACCCAGGCATTAAAGAACAGCTTTCGCAGGTATGTGTCTGGTAAGAATTGAGACCCACAATCTAAGAGGAACGTGAGGGGGGCGCCTGGGTGGCTCCGTCGGTTAAGCGTCTGACTTCGGCTCATGTCGTGATCCCACGGTTCGTGGGTTCGAGCCCCGCGTCGGGCTCTGTGCTGACAGATCAGAGCCTGGAGCCTGCTTTGGATTCTGTGTCTCCCTCCCTCTCTGCCCTTCCCTCACTCACGCTCTGTCCCTCTCTTTCTCTCGAGAATAAATACATGTTAAAAAAAATTTAAGAAGAATGTGAGGAGCAATGAGATACTTTACCTGGGGAATCAGGAAGTCTCCGCAGAGCAAGAGATTCTTAAGCTGGGTGCCCGCACTAGGGGGAAGGAGGCAGGTAAGGGGATCGGGGTGGAAGCACTTTGTTGGTCTTGGGAACAGCATGTGTGACCCTCCTGAGGTCTCAGGGAGAACCTTCCTCCCCCGCTAGGAAAGGGAGAGGAACCGTCTACCCCAGAGAGAGCAACCTTGTCCTTTGTCCCTTGCTCCTTCCTCCCGGCTCCGATCGAGGGAGCAGGAGACACTCTCGTGTTTGGGAGCCCGGAACTTGCTCCATTCGGCCCTTTCCCCTCTCACCGGACTCACACAGGAATCTGAGTCTGGACGTGGGAGGAAAGAAGGACCTATACGTCCTTCCCTCAAACCTCAGCGGTGTGTTTGACGAGATGGCCCAGTGCCAGGGGAGCAGGTAGCGGAGATAAGGGCAAAGGGGCGGGTGGACAGGGGTCAGACTCTGCTCAGCCTTGTAACCATGGTGAGGGTTTTCCAACATGATCATATTTGTGTTTTCAAACGTCCTTCGGGAAGGAGAATGGATTGGAGGAATCGGGAATCAGGAATCTGTGCTTCGGGGGGCTTGGGACAGGCGGGTGTCTGGGCAGGTGAGCGTGGTGACCTGGGCAGGGGGAGGCCGCGGGGATGGGGAGAGGTGGTGAGCCTGAGTGTGGTATCGGGAGGTGGAATCAACAGGACTTGTTGGTGCACGGGGTGTAGGGGGGCACAGATGAGTCCCAAAAATGCAGGTTCAGGGCAGGCGGTTCGTCTTGATAGGCCACCGTCTGTCTACAGATAGGCTCTTCTGTCTACACCGCCTTCTCTGTGTACTCAAGCTGGCGTTCTGACCCCCATTTGTCTCATCCCGGTGGGAAGAGAGTGTTGTCATGTATGCTTTCTGGAGCCTCGGTAGCATCCCCAAAAGCATCCTGTTAAAAATTTAAAAAAAAAATTGTTTTTGAATATTTATTTTTGAGAGAGAGAGAGAGAGAGAGAGCATGAGCGGGGGAGGGATGGAGACAGAGAGGGAGACACAGAGTCCAAAGCAGGCTCCAGGCTCTGAGCTGTCGGCACAGAGCCCAACGCGGGGCTCGAACTCACGGACCGTGAGATCATGACCTGAGCTGAACGGACGCTTAACCGACTGAGCCACCCAGGCGCCCCAAAACTTTCAAAAAGGAAACAGATATGTATGTTTTTCAAGTCAGGGAGTTTTACAAAATGCTGGGTTGCAGATCTCGTGCCCGATGCCCTTGGCGCTTCACAGAAGACACCCCCCCGAATGCCAAGGATATTTTATCACGACGTGACAGGGCGCAGTAAGAGGTGCCTGAATGTGGTGAGGCCAGACATGTCACACAGCTTGCCACTCACGACCATGTGACCTTGGACTAAGCACCTAAACAGAAGAGCGGGACGTGGACTTTGTGTCACACAAACCTGGGGTTGGAGCGTGACTTCCCTATGCACGGTGTGATCTCGGAAAAATCGCTTAACCTCTCTGAGCCTCAGTTTCCCTATCTGTCAGATGAGAGCAAAAAGAACTCCTCAGGGGGATCCCGGCACGCGGCTCGTGGGGCTAGGCGCGCCCTGTGATGGGTGGTGACCTTCGAGGGGGCAGATGGGTGGAGGTAACCCAGAGACACGGGCCACGGACCATTCTGGAGCCTTTAGAGATGGGCTTGTCTTCCCCTACCCTATCCTTTCTCTTCCTTATCTGCTTAGCATCCTTTCAAAAACTCACGCCACCACCCACCGCGGAGGCACAGGATACATTCCATGGAGAGTGACCCACCTCCACCTCTGTTCCCGGGTGATTTCAGGTCAACCTGTCTCGGTGTTTTGGTTTTTTTTAATTTTTTTTAACTTTTTTATTCATTTTTGAGACAGAGAGAGACAAAGCATGAACGGGGGAGGGGCAGAGAGAGAGGGAGACACAGAATCGGAAGCAGACTCCAGGCTCCGAGCCATCAGCCCAGAGCCCGACGCGGGGCTCGAACTCACGGACCGCGGGATCGTGACCTGAGTCAAAGTCAGACGCTTAACCGACTGAGCCACCCAGGCGTCCCTGTCTCGACATTTTGACACCACCCGATCGAACCTCTTTATTTGCTTGCAGCACTGTGGGTTTTTCTCACCAAGTGTTTACTGGGTATGTAAAATATAATCACAGCCTTATGAATATGAACTAGATTATTTTAATGATGGCAGGGTAATTTAAAACTTAAGGGCAATCACATTTCCCAGCCATCTTCTGGTGCTTTAAAAGCACGAGCGAGTGGTTCTGGAGAGCCGTGGTCTCGCACGTCTGCCCCTCAGCAGCATCCCTGCTCCAGCCCGGTGTTACAGTTATCTGATTATTGTAATTGATGACATTAGGAATAAGGAATGCGCACAGAATAATACGGGCGCCTGTCATGCCAGAGTGGTTTTATTCATTGTCAGAGAAGTTCATAAAGTTGAAAGAAGCATCCACGTGGGCGAGGGCAGCACAAAGCGTGTTTCGTCCTTTCTCAATTTCTGAATAAGATGATTAATTCCTGAAGCCTATTTTAACGGACGAGTGAAGTAAGCCCTGTACAGCTGCTCCCTCCTGCTTTGTACCCCAGGGAGTTACTAGCTGTCACCCAGCGTCTATGGGAAGCCCCTGCCTTGCTTGTCCACAGCCACCTCCGGGGCCCCTGCTTTTCTTTGTCCCGAGGCCTCCAACTTCTGCGTTCCTTGTCTTTTTTTTTTTTTTAATTAAAAAAAATTTTTTTAATGTTTATTTATTTTTTTTGAAAGAGAGAGAGAGAGAGGTACAGAGCACGAGTCGGGGAGGGACGGAGACAGAGAGGGAGACACAGAATCGGAAGCAGGCTCCAGGCTCCGAGCTGTCAGCACAAAGCCCGACACGGGGCTCGAACTCACAAGCGGTGAGATCATGACCTGAGCCGAAGTCGGACGCTCAACTGACTGAACCACCCAGGCGCCCTGTGTTCTTTGTTGATTCTGCCGTCACCTTGGTACCCTTGGGTTACCCTGTCCCCAGTTTGGCCTCAGAGCCAACACCTTTTGGGTTTGACTGCTAATGACAGACACAAGGACCTAAAAGCTCTAGAACCCCAGACTCTCTTTTCGGGGGGGCAACTCGAATCTCCATAGATATCTGCTGACCGTTTTGTAGTTAAATTAATACCCTTCATTTATTGAATGTTGCCGTGTGTTGGTGGTGTTTAAATGTACATGGATTGGGGCGCCTGGGTGGCTCAGTCGGTTAAGAGTCCGACTTCGACTCAGGTCATGATCTCACAGTTCGTGGTTCAAGCCCCACGTCGGGCTCTGTGCTGACAGCTTAGAGCCTGGATCCTGCTTTGGATTCTCTGTCTCCTTCTCTCTCTCCTTCTCTCTCTGCCCCTCCCCCACTTGTGCTCTGTCTCTCTCTGTCTCTCAAAAATAAATAAATGTAAAAAAAAAATTTAAATGTACATGGATTCACCACCTTGTGTTGAAGATTTTAATTGTTCACATTTTACAGACAAGGACACTAAGGCTCAGAGAGACTAACTTACTTACTTACTAACTTACTTGCCTTAGGAAGTACATTTTAGTTGCTGGCAGTCACAAGATTCAAACCCAGTTTCTCTGGTTCTTACTGGTTCTAAGTAGCTTTGCCTTAGAGGGAGGGATGTGCACGCAGGAAGGTGGGGGTACACGGCTACAGAGGAGAGTGAAGATTTGGAGGCACTCCTAACACTTGGTTTTTCTGGGAACTGGGAGGCCGGTCCTTGGCTGAGCAAGAGAGAAGGAGTTGGTTGAATGATGGATTAGAGATTTGCGGAGAGCAGAGGTGTTTTAACATGTGGGGTGGGGTGGGGTGGGGAAGGAGAGGAGAATTTCTTGATCAGCAGCACGTAGAAGGCATCGAGAGTGGAGGTGAGTGAGGTGCCTAGGAATCAGGAGAGGCTCTAGGTCACATGGCGGTATGGTGAGCCACCAGTAGCCTCAGAGATAGAGGGGTGTGGACAGCCGCGAGGAGACGGGGTGTTGGGCCACCTCGTGTTCCTCACCTCGAAAGTGGCAGAAGCGAGAGTCACATGGGTCCAGCCCGTTGACCGTAGGGGACCACACCCAGGCTGCCCCCACACCCCCATTCCCCTTCCCTGATCCTCCCGGAGCCACGTTCTGCAGGGTGACTGCAGAGTCCCAGCTCGGGGACACGGTTAAGGTAAGACGATTTTCCTCTCATTCCTGCTAATTTGCTGCTTCTGCTTAAGCTCGTAAAAAGTTTCCCAGCAAAACCATTCCGGCCTGAGTTCCTGCTGGAGCCTGCTGAGTTGCTGTAATTAAGCTTTGATTAGCCAGCTATAAATTCCCTTTCGGAAGCCAGCACGGCCCTTGGAGGGCCTCAGCAGAGCGTTCAGGGCATGCGTGCCCTAGAACTTGGGTCAAGTTGCCCAGCAGTGATGGTCAGCGAGAAGGTGGTCAGGGAGGGAGACAGGGGGCGGCCTGCTGGGGCTGAGACAGGGACTGCCGTGTAAAGACCCAGGCCGGCCCGCCACCTCCCGGACGTGGGACAGCGGCGGGCTGGGGTTCCAGGCTCTGAGGAGGGCGACTCCGAACGGGAGGCCCCGGCCAACTATATTTTTCTACCGCCACAAGCTTGTTGCAAAGTCGGTTTTATGGATGCACTAAACCTGCCTTTTAAATTATCGTCAAGTGTAATAAAACGGCAGAAAATCGTCAATTTTCCTGAGAATGTGAGTAAAGTGAAAGTTAGTTACATGTCGGCCTGGGAGCTGCGGTCCAGCTGTGTCTATGATCGGAAATTAAGCCCTGAAAGCTTTGCGGGAACAGCTGTTTGGGGACAGAGCAGCCAGGCTTAGACTTTATTCAGAGGAGGTGAGGAGGCAGAGAACCGAGGTTCCTGCATGGCCGCACGCTCACCTAGAGGCCAAGGAGGAGGCGATAGCCAAGGTCCCCACCTCCCACCACCACAGCCCATCGGCTGCCAGCTAAGGGCCAAGAGAGCGTAAGACAGTCTATGCAACAGGGAGTGGGCAGTGGGGATGCTGTGTTTCGCGACTGGTTCCCAAACCCAACTCAACCCAACCAACCACTGATGAGGTACAGGTATATTTGCCGAGTTCCATGGTATAAATACGCCCCATGTTGAAGCACCGATGTGATGTCACTGCCCTCAGAATTGGGAAGAGACCCTCAGCGACACACCCTTATACAGTGTTTCCGGGTTCGGTAGATGTGAATAAGCTCATGGTCACGGATGACGGTCAAAAAACAAAGCCTTGATGACGGTTGAGCATTTATTACCTTCGTTCATAATATAGTTTGTTTAGTTGTTGGTTTACAGAAGTCAGTTTTTAATGATGGCTCGGTTTAACAGCCGGCTTGAACATTTGAGAAGAATTAACTATGGGCCCTTGCCGGCCGGCTCGAGCCCTCTGCCGCACCCCGCAGGGAGCCGGTCTGGGAGCGCCCACCGGGATCGCAAAGTCTCGAGGCACGACCACGGCGTCTTGGGTCTTGGTGTTGCTCACTGTCGGATCCCTGCCACCGAGCTCAGTGTTTGGCGCTCAGTAAATGATTCCAGAATTTACGAATAACAGGTGGCAGGAAATGTTCCTTGCAATGCGTTTCGCAGTGGCAGGACTGATTCAAAGCCAAATAACTCTTCTCTCCTCCATCCTGGAGCTGTCGGGAGACCTCAGCAGCTATCCCCTCCTCTCCTCCCGCACCCCCGTCCTTGGCTGGGGTCGGCTCCCCTCAGGGCAGCTAACGCTATGGAAAGAGAGTGGACTTGGGAGCCAGATCGCTGGGGCTCAAATCCGGGCCCCAGCTCCTTCCTGCCGCGTGACCTTGAACAGGTTGATGATTTCCCCGAGACGCATCATCAGATGAACAGAAATAATCTCTTCTTCCTTCAACAAATATTTATTGAGCACCTACTAGGTGCCAGGCGCTCCCATGAGTGCTGCAGGCACTCAAGAGCAGAGCACAAAAGAAAAGGCAGACACGTGTACTTAGCAACCGTTTATAAAGCATCATAAATTGTGATCATGCTACAGAAGGAAAGGGAATGGTTTATGAGACAGAACCGGGGGGGAGCATGGTGTAGAGGTGGTCAGGGACCTCTAGCGAGGGAACAGCATGCGGGATGTTGGGAGCTTGTCCAATGGCAAAGGGGTGGAGGAACATTCCAGGCAGAGGGAGCAGCAAAGACCCAGGTGGGCAAGAGTGGTTGGGAGGTCTAAATCGGTATTGCGGATGCCTGGCATACGGGAGGAGCTCAGTACACATGCCTCCCTTGCCCTCCTCCCCGATTCTGATTCTCAGTGAGTCCCAGGGGGCAGGACAGAGACTTCCCCGGACAGGAGGCACCAGCCCTATCAGCTGGGCACCAGCTAGAAGGGCCAGGGAGGGAAGCTGAATCTCCGGGGACAGGGCCCGGGCTCTGGATCCCCGCCATCTGTCCAGTGAGGGGGTGGGACTTCGGGCCCAGAGAGCACTGCCGGTCTACAGAGTCTGGGCGGGGTTCTGAGGGTGGGCTTTTCAGGCTGGCTGTCGTTGAGAGCATTCTGATATCTGTGCGTCTCCAGACCAAGAGTACATGTGCAACCTGTTTGCTTTTGTTTTGTGGACCCCCACCCCCACCCCAACCCGCCAAATCCAGCAACAGATCCCGTCTCCTTCTGCTTTGGCCTGGAACCAAATTCCTTCTAGTAACTTATGGTTTGTAGTTTCTATCCCGACCCTGCTCTGAATTTGCCTGTTCTCATTTCTCTTTCCCTCAATGTTCATTCAGTGTATATATTGTTTGAAGCCGCCTTGGATTCTTGATTTGACTGTGGTAGGAGAGATTGGGGAAGGAAGG
Source organism: Prionailurus viverrinus (assembly GCF_022837055.1). Classification (NCBI taxonomy): domain Eukaryota; kingdom Metazoa; phylum Chordata; class Mammalia; order Carnivora; family Felidae; genus Prionailurus; species Prionailurus viverrinus. The sequence goes on along the minus strand of NC_062568.1, from coordinate 186,199,116 downwards.
AAGGAAGGAAGGAAGGAAGGAAGGAAGGAAGGAAGGGAGAAGGGAGGGAAGGAGAATGGAAAGGAGAAGAGACAGAGACGGAGAAAGACAGAGAGAGGAGAGATTGAGAAATGGAGACACAGGGAAAGAGTTTATTGTGGCCCACTTCAGGGACCTTCCAAGAAAGCCAAACACCTGGATCAGATGGGCCACTCTTCCCCTAGGTGAGCCCGTTCTGGGCTCCTGGAGATGCTAGGCAGAGCAGGAGAGATAGAAGTCTCTGGGGACACACAGACCCTATATTCTAATGTCCAAGGTGTCTTGAAGACACTACTGGGGGTGGCTCAGCATTTCTGGACCAGCAGAAGATTCCTGAGCGGACTGGCCGTTCCTGGTACCAGGAGTGAGTGGGCAACCTGGGCTGGGTGTGGACCTGGTACCCTGTGGACTGAGCCTCTGTGGCCCCATCCCCACCTTCCCTGGGCCCAGTGGCACCACCGAGATGCTGTGGGCAGAAGCCGGTCCCTGCAGCCTGGACCTGCTAAAGCAGCCGTTGGGTGTGACCCAGCCCTGCCTCCCGTGGCGGCTGCCTGGCCGTCTCCTCACCTCCTGGGCTCAGCCACCACCCTCTCAGGCCCTGCTTGAGTCCGGGGCTGGGCTCGGCCCCCAGAGTCCTGACCTTGTGGTCCTGAGCTGACCCCAGCCCCCGAGGGACGTGTCCTCGGTGCCCCATGCTCTTTCCTTCCTGAGGGATCTCATTCGTTAGAATTCTGTACAACATGAGGCTCTCGACCATTCCCCCACCTCCTGTAGTAGGTGAATAATGGCTCCTCGGGGATGGCCTCGTCCTAATCCCTGAACCTGTGCCTGTTGCCTTGTATGCCCAAACCGCCTCTGTAGATGCGATCCCGTTAAGGGTGTTGAGATAGGGAGATTACCTTGGCTTCTCTGGGTGGGCCTGATGTAACCACAGCAGTCCTCGCGAGAGGGAGGGAGGAGGGGATGACGACAGAGCAAAGGGACAGAGGGGAAGGGCTTTGGGGAGGCCCTGCTGCTGAAGGCGGAGGAAGGGGACACAGGCTGAACAACGTGGGTGGCCTCTGGAGAAGACAAGGAAGTGGATTCCCCCTGGAGCCACCGGCCCAAACCAGCCCTGATGAGACCTTGACTTCAGCCCCGTGAAGTGCCGTCCGACTTCCAGCCTCCAAATCTGTAAGAATATGCGTTGGGTGGGGCGCCTGGGTGGCTCAGTCGGTTAGGCGTCCAACTTCGGCTCAGGTCATGATCTCACACTCTGTGAGTTCGAGCCCCGCATCGGGCTCTGTGCAGACAGCTCGGAGCCTGGAGCCTGCTCCGGATTCTGTGTCTCCCTCTCCTCTCTGCCCCTCCCCCACTCATGCTCTGTCTCTCTGCCTCTCTCAAAAATAAACAATAAAAAAAAAAATAAAGAAAGAAAATGCATTTGGGGTTTTAAAGACCCAAAGTTTGTGATAGTTCATTAGAGCAGGATTAAGAAAATAAGAGACACACACCCAGCGTCTCACCTCCACCTCTGGCCTCCGAGCCTGACCCGCCAAAGGCTCACCTCCAACAGCTGGCCTCTAGGGATCCCATTTAAGCTCTCCCTTCTAGGTCCCTCTGCCAGCTCTGCCCTCTCAAGGCTCACTTCTGACCTCTGATCCTTGAGGCTCCTCTCTGACATCATACTCCCCCAAACGCACCTCTGATTGCCACTTCCAAACTCTGACTTGCCCCCACAGCGCCACATTTTTACCCCAACATCTGGTCTTGGGGGCAGACCTCCAGCCTCTCACGTCCTGCGCTTGCCTGGGGCCTCCCCTAGGTGCCCCGCGGGTCAGCATGGGCAGAGCCTTGCGTGTGGATGGCTCTCAACCCCTTCTCCAAGGGTAGAGCGAGAGGTGGGTGGAGGGGGCAATGACTTCCGGTGACCCTGCCTTCCCGGGGGTTTATACGGTCCAGTGGCTGCATCCACGTTAACACCAGAGCAAGTGGTCCAAGGGGGAAACGTTCAGCGTTTTCACCAACCAGGAGAAAAGAAGTGGCTTATTTTGACTACGTGATGAATTCAACCAAGTGGTCAATAGGTATTGAGCTGAATTGACCTGAATAATCTAATAATAGCCAGGGCGACTGTGTATTGAGGACCAATAGGTCTGATGTGTCAATTAATTTTTCGTCTAAGTCCTATAGTGACCTCCTGGAGAAGTACTATTATTTCCCTCTTATTACGGGGGGGAAAATTGGGGTTCAGAGAGGTCATGGGACTTGCCCAAGGACACACAGCTAGAAGATAGAAGAACCAGGATTTGAACCCACCAGTGTGGTCCTACAGTGCCCATGCTCTCCACCCCAGTCTTAACTATTTCCTCCCATTTGAGCCCCCGTTTCCCCAGCTGTAGAAAGGGAATAAAGACAGTACCAACCTCATGGCCCAGCATGTGGTAACTGGACTTGATCTGGGCTCTTGAAATGACAGGGGATGAGGGTGCTGTTCTCTTAGTCTTTGATGCCAAGACCAGACTGGGCACCGATTGCCTCTGGGTCCCCAGGGACCCCCCTCGCCTCGCCCGGAACATGCCATTCCCTGGGAACAGCCACACGTCTCCCACGGCCTCCTCTGGGTTTTCTTTCAAGAAAACCACTCTGTGCCTGCCTGCCTGGACGATGTTCCTTGTGAAGTGCTGTTTGTCTCAGAGCACCGAGGAGGAGGGGGGGCTGCCTGCTGCCTGAGAGCCGGCTCACTAATCCCCGAGCACTGACAGTTCTCTGTGCGCTCCCGCCGCCCCTCCACTTCTCAGAAATGCTTCGTAAGTGGCACATCTGTTTATGTGTCCCCTGTGCCAACAGGGCACCAGGACTGCGCACGGTCCGACTTGCAGCCATCCCGAGGTGCAGAGGCAGCCTCCGTGGTCCTGGGAGATGCAAACGCTTAGGGCAAAGGTCTTGAGGTGGGGACTCGGGTACTAGATCACATAGGGGGCCCTGCCGACAAGCTGACATCTACGGGTACGGAAAGGCTCCTCCTCACCAAAATTCCTCCCCGGTCCCAGTCTTATCTAATGTCTCGCATCCACCCCCCGTCCCCCACCGCCTGCATGTGTACCCTTCCAGTAAAGGGCTGAGATCCAGAAGGCAAGTCAGAATACAAATGTGGTATCTAAAATGAGTGAGGGGCACCTGGGTGGCTCAGTCGGTTGGGCATCTGACTGTAACTCGTGTCATGATCTCACGGTTCGTGAGTTTGAGCCCCGCATCAGGCTCTGTGCTGACATCTCTCTCTCTCTCTCTCTGGAATCTCTCTCTCTCTGTCTGTCTGTCCGTCTCTGCCCCTTCCCCACTCCTGCTCTGTCTCTCTCAAAAATGCACAAACAGGGGCGCCTGGGTGGCGCAGTCGGTTAAGCGTCCGACTTCAGCCAGGTCACGATCTCGCGGTCCGTGAGTTCGAGCCCCGCATCAGGCTCTGGGCTGATGGCTCAGAGCCTGGAGCCTGTTTCCGATTCTGTGTCTCCCTCTCTCTCTGCCCCTCCCCCGTTCATGCTCTGTCTCTCTCTGTCCCAAAAATAAATAAACGTTGAAAAAAAAATTTTTTTTTTAAAAAAAGAAAAAAAAATGCACAAACATTAAAAATAAATATAAACAAATAAATAAATAAATAAAAATGGGCGAGATTAGTAAAGCAGGATCCGGACTGGACCTGAGTCCCACTGAGGGAGGCACTGAAGCAGGGTCCAGAGCCCTAGCTTAGGGTCAGAGGTGACCCAAGCATCAGCGTAGCCTGAGTCTGCCTCCTACCAGCCCGTGACCCGGGGCCAGCCTCTTAATGCCGGCCTCACCCTTCCTCTGGAGCCGGTGGTGGGATCCGTCTCGAAGAGCGATGGGCAGATCGCATGGGAGAGCGTACATCACGGGTCTGTCTCCCTGGAAGTGACCAGCCCCAGGCTGAGACTTGGGCACGTGAAATTCACATTCCGCCTACCGGAGACCCAGGAGTGCCTGACCTCTGCTTTTCTTAGACGGAGCCCTTGAGCATCAAAGCTAGGGAGGACCCCCCCCTCCCCGCCCCCGAGATCTGCAGGCTCAACCCTCTCATTGCACAGCGGGGCACACTGGGGGCCTGGACAGGACGAGGACCCTCCCTCGGCCCTGCAAAATGCCGGCACATGGCCTGGACCTTCCGCTTCCTCTGTTTACCGGCAGAAGGTCTGGTTCTGGGGTTAGGCGGGGAGGGTATCGGAGAGGGACCCGGAAAGCCAGAGGAGCTGCCCAGGGAATTCAGGGATCTGGTGACTTTTGGAGGGCCCTGCCTCCAACAATGAGCTTTCCTGGAGATCTCAGTAAGAAGCTCTTCCTTCATTATTCCAGTTAGCCTCCAAGGAAATAAAAATATTTCACTCCTTTGACACGGTTTTTGTGCTATTTTGCTTTTACAACCATTCCCTTTTAAGTGCATTTAGTTTTAAGCTCCTCAAATCCTTTTTAAGGACATGGGGATAAGACTGCAATGAATGAAGCAATAAATAGAGAAATCCAAAGGGTTGCGAGTTTCCTCTTCTTCCCTGCTTTCCCTCTTGCTCTCCCCAAAGCTGGGCCGGGGGCCCTGACAACCACCAGATCTAGGCCGATCCCTCCAGGCAAGGGATCAAGGTTTACCCCGGGGCGCATGGCTGTATCTGGGCACGGGTCCGTCTAGCTGCTCCGCCTGGGACAGCCCCGGGTCCTGGCCAGCTCCAGGCCACCCCTGGACCTTAGATCTCGTTTCTTGGACCCCTGTTTGGTGTCCAAGCTTCCCTGTTTGGAAGCAGAGCATGAGATGGGGGTCTGAGGGTGCATAAGGGGTTGAGGAAATGCTCTCCAGGCAAGGGGAGGGAGGCAGCAGGGGCCTAGCTTCACACTGATCTTGCTGCCGAGCTCTGGAGCACAGATAGCATTGTGGCTTGGACCCATCTTAAGGACCTGGGGAGGCCTCTGCACGTCCACGTTGTAGGTCACCGGCTGCGAGCGGCTCCAGGTGCTGAGAGATGGGGAATGTAGCCCCCTGGGTGAGGAGGTGCCTGTAAAATACGCCTAGAGGCCATTACCAGCCGATACCCACAGACGCAGAGGAATGAGTGCACCTTCTGGGTGAAGGCGAGCCGGGCAGGGAAACTTCACCTACAGTGGCCCAACAGCTCTGGAACGGGCCTCTGTCTCCCTCTCGCCAGGCTTCCGCTTATGCCCGGGGGAGGTCTTGCTGTGGGCCACACCCTGTGCCGAACATTTCATATCCGTCTCGGTGCATTTTTCTAAGACGCTCACAAGGCACGGCTTCTGAGCACTTGCTTGCTGAGGCGGCTCAGAGAGGTTGAGCAATTAATCCAAGGTCACACAGCCGCTCTAGGGTAGAACTAGGATTCCAATTTAGTTTCCAAAGACCACATGGGCACTGTGTTCTAGTCCCTGCACTCGTTAGGTCTGTGAGATTCTGCTTTGTGGGACCTTCCCAATCTCCTGCAGCCCGACGGCTTCGCATCTCCTAAATAGTTTCTCCTCTGGGTTGCTGCGTCCTCCTCACTCACCGTCTTCTCCCACAGAAGCCACTCATTGCTGGTTTCTGGTTCCCTGCCCTTCACCCCGTGCAGCCTCACATATCTGCCCCCCGCTCCGACCTCCGCTATCTCCAGAGCCCCACGTTCTGCCAGGAGCAGGAAATACCCGACTTGCCCGCAAACGACATCTCTCTGGGGAGGGATCCGTTTCTGTCACCACTGTCTTTGCGGGCACCTCCATCAACACAGATCTTCCTAAAGACAACAGACATTTATCCCTGACAGCCAGAGGTACGACTGTAATCAGATGCTGGAGGCCTGGATTTCGCGTTGTCAACAAACTGACGAGGCCTCTTCAATCAGTGAGCGGAAGGGGGCCGGAGGAGAGGGCTGGGGAGTCAGAGATAGCCTGTCCTCGGCAAGAGCCGTTTCCCCTGGGTCAGGGCTGAACTGCGGCCACAGGGGCCACGGGGTGGCTCACAGGACACGTGACGGAAACGAAGGGGGGAATGTGGGGTCTTGAGCACGGTGTCAGCTGGGTCTAGGAGAGCCAGCGGGATATGGGGGCGGAAAAGTATGGCGGAAGGTGTTACCGGGGCTCGCCAAAGTTGTTCTTCCCTTCAGCCCGGCTAGGTGGGGACACACTACTACTCTGCTGGCCGTTAGGGACAGTTATGGGTCTGGTCTATGAGATGCCAGTAGAAGGAATGTGTGTCACTTCTAGGTTGAGGCAGTCAAGAGCGCTTCAATGACCCTTCCATCCATTCATTCCTCTGTTGAAGCAATTACAGAGAAGGAAGCCTTCTCTCTAATTGTAATGGTGGGGCCACACCATCGAGTCAGCCCGGATCAGCGATTTTCACAAGGGAGGACAGCTGTCTCAGAGGACGGCCGGACCACAGAGAAAGAAACATTGTCGTATCGAGTCACCACGCCATCGGGGCTGTCTGTTGTCCCGGCATAGCCCAGGCTGGCCTGACTCACACATTTATGATCACCTGCCGTGTGCCAAATACGTGGTAAGTGCTCGACGTGGATCCTCTCGCTAAATTCAGCACCTCACCCTCCAGGAAGGACCCCGTTGTCAGTTGCCTCCGATGGACGAGGAAACTGAGGCAGAGAGGGATTAAGGGACTTCTGCACGTTGTCCCACAGCTGGTAGATGGCAAGTTGGAAGTCAGGCCCGGCCCTGTGTGATTCCGTATCTGGAATTCTTAACACGAAAGTTCCAGGGAGGCCCCTGTAATTCTTCTGTCCTTACCGAGCTCAGGGCCCGGGGGAGCATGAGAAAGCTGTCCTCAGAGCATCGCAATCATTAGCAGCGTTGCTGACTGGGGTCTGTCCAGGGCCACACGCACACGTGTCTCTGCTCCCATGGCGCTCGAGGTCTGGTGGAGGCACGAGCCATGCCAAGTGTGGAGTCTGCGACGAGTAGTGTGTGTGCGCGTGTGAACGTGAGAGCGGGGGACAGATGTGTTCCGTGAGCAGACTGGCCTGGCTAGTCTGCCGGAGGAGGCAGTGTGCCGAAGGGGAGGGTGTGCCCCAGGCCAGAGAGCAAATGGAGCCCCCCACCCCCCCGCCCGCCCCAGCCTCTACTGGTGAAGTGAAGGCGTTGGGCTTACTGGGGGGTATGGGTCTGCCCTATATCCATCAATCCTTCCCAAGGGGACCCGGTACCCCGACCTTGTGTTTAGGAGGCAGGGGACTATACAAGTCTGCTTCTTCCTGTTTCTCGGACTACAGGGCGGGGCTCATGACAAGCCCATCTGTGGACAGCGGCCCCACCTCCACCCCTGGAAGGCAGCGAGCCGCGGTGTGTGGCTCAGTTTCAGCCCCTGATGAATGGAAGCCTGAGCCCTGAGCTGGGGGGAAGACAGCACGTAGGATAGAAAGAGGCAGACAGATGTGAGTTTAAATCCAGCTTTGACTACTTGCCCCCGAGTGACCTTGAAAAAGTCTCCATATTTTCCATCATCAATATCCTCATCTGATAAGTAGGAACCATCACTTTTCCCTTGAAGGCTGCTTGTGAGGACTCACTGGCATGAGGTGAGTTTTTTCTCCCTCCCTCCTTTCCTACCCTTTCCAGAATGCTCCCTCCAGCAGCACCTGGGTGACCGGGGCCAGGCCACAGGTCCTCTCTGGCGTGGGGGGGCTCACCTTGGATCCAGCAGACTGGACCATGGACGAGGCCTGTCCCGGAGGGTCAGCTGGGGCCCAGCTGCAGGTGGCCCCTGCCTTCATCTGGAAAAGAAAGATCAACTTGAACATAAAGTACCCCCAGCATCTCCCAGCATTATGTTCCCAGAGGGAGTTTGCAGGCGGAGTAATGTATGGCTCCATTTTTAGATGTTGCTGAATTCCATTTGCCGGAGATCTGTGTTTTATTGCCGTATCAGTGTTTCTAAATTGCACTATATTTTCTTAGCTTGATGGGAATTTACAGCACCCGGATTGGAGCGAAATTGGGCTCTCCCCGAGGCTTGGAAATCACCGGGGTCGGTTGCTACGGCCTCTGCCTCCCCCCTCGGACTGTTTCTGCTAATTATTCATATTAGGAAGAATCTGAATCTGAGAAAGGACACCCGGGAGGTTCACTCGGTGAGGCATGTTTGAAGGCCGGGAGGTCTGCGGCGGCTCCCCGTGGGGTCTGGGGTGCCCAGATGAGGTGGGAGGGCTGTGGTGCAGAGGGCTGAGGCGGAGACGGATTGGCGGCTGGGGGGCTGGGGGGCCGGGGGGCTGGGGAGGGCCCAGCATTTCCCAGGAGGCACTGGGCATTAGGTTGACAGCCCAGATCACAAGAGTAACAAAGCTGCACGGGGAGCATCCCCTTGCTGGGTCTCCAAGTACTTCCACATCTTCTGGATTCTCCTGTGAGGAAAGTGGGACAGGGATTACCAGCTCCATGTTACAGATGAAGAAACTGAGGGCTCAGGGGACCAAGGCACGCAGCAGAACCGCGATCAGAAGCCAGGGCTGTCTGAGCAAAATGGTGTTTATTCTCCCCTGCACCCGTGGTGGGTTTTGGCCCCTCTCCATGTCCACGCTGGGGGCTTGGAAGGGGTGCTCTCGTTTACCGAGCCTGCTACGTGACGGGCACAGCACTAAACATTCACGGCATCATCTCACCCGGCCCTCCTCGAGGTGGGTATTACTCAGCCCGCTTTAGCAGAACAGCCTGGGGATGTTAAACCACGTCCGCGAGCTCACACGGCGACCCGTAAGCGGCCAAGCTGAGATTCAGCCCCAGAAATATGTGATTCCAAAGCTCATTTTTAGCCACCTTGCTCCACTGCCTCTGGTGACACCAGCTAACACAGCTCCTGCTGCTGTAGGAATGAGTGCCCCGACCGTGGGATGGGAATCCTGATGCATTCTGGGAGTCAGATGGCACTGACATTCAGCAGGCTGCAGGCTCGCGTGAGGAAGGAAGGCCGGCCTGCTCGGGCTGCACCTGCATTTGCAAATCACAGCTTCCCCCCGGCTCCAGCCTCCCTGCGTGAGGCGGTGCCACTCAGGGCGTGGGGCGGGGAGAGGACCGAGTCCCCACGACCCAGCTGCGGCCTGCAGGAAGTTCTGGCCTGTTTCTCTGGCAGGTCCTGGCAGTTTGTCTCACTTGGCAGTGATCCTCTGTCTAAAAGCACGTCCGACGTTTTGTGCAATAAAGTTAATGGACTTCTCCATCTTAGAGCAGCTGAATTCTCTTGGAGCAGATGCTGAGGGTTATGGATGTTCTAATTAGGACGCTGCCTTTGGCACTGAGGAAAGGAGGGGAGGCTCGTGACGTTGCACGTCCCGCGAAGATCCCCTGCCAGACTGCTTTCCCGGAGCTTGCCGGGGCAGACACACTGCGGCACAGGAGAGAGACATTCCTTTCCCCTCCCGTCTCTCCCTTCCCTTCCAGCACCAACGTCCTCCTCCCTTCCAGAAGGGACCAACGGGCCCAGGCGGGGTGGCCGCGGCCTCTCAAGTCTGAGGAGCCACCAACAGGGCTTTAGTGTTGCCATCAAATAAAACTTACAACCAAGTTAATCTGACACATTTATTGATGTGCATAATTGTTATTGGACTGCACCGCAATTAGGCATAAATGGTAGGTCGTTCCTGTGAGCGACTATAATTAGTAATTCTCATTTTGGGCCCAATCAAGTTTGGATTTTTTTTTTTTTCCCCCTACAAGTGTAGAAGTTCCCCAGTGTCTGTAAACAGCACGGGTTCTTGACTATTTTCTGATTCACTCATTCGTTGATTCACGTACCTACTTAACGAATCTGTGCAGCAGAGGTCCCGCCCCGGAGGCCTCGTGCCCATGCTTTCTGGGTGGCTGTGGGTGAGTTGTTCTACTTTTCTTGGCCTCCGTTTCCACATCTGTAAAATGGGCATGGGGTCTGGAGAGTGCTAGCACAGTGCTGGGTCTGGAGTTGTCGCTCAGCTGGCTGGAATGTATTCTTCTTCTTCTTCTTCTTATCGATTCATTTTTATTTGTAATTAATGACATCTTCTCCCAGCAAAGAAAGATACCAGCACTAAGAGCTCTCAGGCTTTGGGTCATCTGATCAGAGACGGCTTCGGAGGACAGAGCTGGCCCGTCCCCTGGACTTCACACGGAGCCGCAGGCAGGGTGTTACGAGAGGGCACAGAGCCAGTGACACTTGGGTTATGGCAACTGCCCCGATGTCATCGTCACCCACAGGTGAGTGGGGGTGAGAAACTTCTGGTTTTCCACATTTCTGCATTTTTTTTTTTTCGGTCTCACCACTGCCCAGACCTTCGGAAATGTGGGGCCAATTCAGACCTCCCCAAGGGGGAAGGTGCCCACATAGGGCGGGAGGCTCTTACGAAATGCTGGGACCTGTCTCTGCCCCAGAGGATGCCCTATCCGAGTCCTCAGTCACCTGAGGCTGGATGAGGGAGAACCTGATTACAAGTAAAGGTTTCGGGCCAGAGGGGCTGGGCGGAGGGGGGCGCTCTCTTGGAGGGAAATCTGGGAGCCCACAGAGTCCTGAGGAGAGTGGGTACTCCCCCGACACACTTCACACTGGGAGAAGTGACCTGGAAGACAGGCTGGAGCGGGCAGGGACTGCGGGGCTCTCGGTGAGGCCAGAGCCGCCGCAAGGAGCACGGGAGAGGCCAGGGCAGGGCGCCAGCAGGTGGCGAGGCCCCGGGGGCTCCTTGAGCTGGCGAGGCGAACAGCCCTGGGTGAACTCTGCGCTGCCACTGAGTCACCGGAGCTTGGGCAAGTTACGTGGCCTTTCTGAGCCTTAGGCTGCTCGTCTCTACAGGAGGGTCACAGGACATGCGGTCGGTGCCTCGCATGTGTCTCCTGCCTTTACCACTTCCCCAGAAATGGCCCGGTTTCCTACCTCCGTCTCCCGCATTGCTTTCCAGGAGGCTTCATGCTGCCACAGAGCCCATCTTGCTGCCTGTGGCGTGTCGGAAGCACCTGGGATTGACACCCCAGGGGACTAGCCTGGACCAAAGGCTGGCATATACACACTCCTGCTCTCTCCCCCTTGAATGGGAAACTGGGAGGCATGTTCCATGCTGCTCCCAGAGGTCCGTGGCAGGGCGAAACCCCAGTTGCCTTCCACTTTTCCCCTTACATCTTGCTGGGTACTTACAACTCACTATTCAAGGGCCTCCTGCTGTTGAGGAACTGGGGACAGACGCCCGGAGCCAGGCTGAGCTGACACTTACTTGGGTCTTCGGAAATAAGGGAGTGGGGAAGCTCGGGGATAGAGGCAGGACGCGGGGGCTGCTTTGGCGGGCACTGAGCATTCCGGGGCAGATCGGATGCTCTGAAAGTCATCTCCACGGGACCTCCTCGTCCCAGTTCTAGTCTGGAGGCCGAGGCAGGCAATAAATCCCCTCGGTGGAGCTGGTCCCAGCATGGGCCACCCTGCAGAAAGGCTTCATCGGCGGCCTCATTTGCATAAGATAATGAAACCGCAGTAAAAATAGTAAAAGAAAAAATGGCCTGGCAACTTTGTTTCCATAATGACAGATGCTTCTTAAACACTCGGCTTCTGTTTCCCAAGGAAGTGCCATCAAGGCCCCCGGGGGAGCCGTGTGTCCCTGCCGCCTGATTCTCGGAATGGTAACCTGCAGCTCGAGGAGTGCCCTGGCTCTGACCTCCTCCTGCTCCTTGCTCACTCCAGAGGGACCCGGAGGGGACGGAAGTGGAGAAGGGGAGGTGACCGAAAGGCAGAGAAGGACCCCCACAAACAGTAAGCCCGTTGCCTGACACCTGGCGAGTGCTTTCATGGGAAGCCTTTCCTTTCTTTGTCCCATGAGCAACACGAGGCACAGGACTGGGAACCAAGGCTGCCCGCTTAAACCAAGGAGGCAGAGGGGCCTGAGGCTTGCCTCTGATTCTGAGTCCCTGGGTCCTGCCATGAGTGACAGGAGGCCTGTGCCACAGGAGACGGCAGGAGAGGGAGCGGGTCTGTGACCTAGAGGGTGGTGGGGACTGGTAGCAGCCAGCTCGATGGGTCTCAGATCCCTGTGCTCCAAACAGGGCAAGACAACCAAGGTCAAAGGAAGGTGAGCCCTTAACATCAGGATATAGTTTTCTGGGATGGGACTCTCCCAGGCATAGAGGCCAAAGGATCTGCTTTTGGCCCGGGATCTGCTTCGGGACCATCTGGACCCATCATCTCCAGGCCACCAGGGCTCTGCAGTGACTGCATGAGAAGCAGACATAACAACCACCAACACAATAATCACGATGATGATGATGATGGTGATGAAGAACACAATAATGAAGAAGTGGGTTGTTCCCCCGGCTCAGAGGGAACATTCTTGTATAGTCCCACTTGGCTAGGAGTATATTGGGGGATTTCTTGCCATGCCACCGCATTCCCTCTAAGTGCTGAGGACAGAGGCCTGGTCCTGATTCAGTGAGAGAGGGCGTGGCCAGAGAGGGTGGGGAGAACGGGGTCTGAGTGAATTCACGGGGTACAGCTGGTGCTTTGCTCACGCAAATTGGCCAGTGGGAGTCACCTGGGTGCTAAGGAAGGTGTCCTTACGGAGGGGCTGAGAAGGACCTCTGGGGGGCACGTCCCTGCTCTGGACTCTTGCAGATCCCCTGGGATCCACCCCCTGGAGCTCGCAGGTTGGCAACTGAACGTGGGCGCTCAGGCAGAAACTGAGGGTCCCCCGACACCTGACTCTGTTTCTGTCTGGTGGTTCCTCTTCCGGTTACCTCCTCGTCTTGGAATCTTTGGCCTAATTTGGGAAATGGTGGAGGGGGAGCAGGATCATGTGTCTTTCCAGATGTGTTGGGTCTTAGACTGGGACCCAGATCTTTGCAATGAGTATTTGATCATCTTTGCTTTCTGATTCCTCTGTGTCTGGGCTCTTGGCAGGTTGGGGAGGGCTCTGCTCATTTGTTACTTTCCTCCACCATAAAAGCTCTCATTGGTTGAGTTGTACAGGTATCACGTAATACAGGCTCCTCTTCCTTCCTTGGGGAGGGAGCGGCGGCGAGAACCCTCTCTGAAGGGACAGAAACAGCACTTCCTGCTCTCGGGGTTGAGGTGAGGAGGGAGAGACAAGGCCTAGTATCATTTGCTTGTCTCCTCGAGACAGGGCCATGGAGAGAGCTCAGTGCCCAGGAGGGCCAGCCAGGTAGAGATGGGCTCTGAGAGGTAGAGTCGGGGGCTCTGAGAGGCTCAGCATATAGTAGACCTTAGTTCTTTTCTCCCCTTCCTCCTTTTTCTTAGTGAAAATTGCTGTCACTTATTGTTGGCTTATGTACTATGTCTGTGCTAAGTACTAACCATGCTTTTTCTCATTTAGCCTATACGACCATTCCATGAGGGGTGGTTTTCATGACTATGCATTTTAGATGAGGAAACTGAGGCTCAAGGATGTGAAGTTGCTTGTTCAAGGTTACACAGCTCGTAGGTGGTAGAGCTGGGACTCACACACAAAATATTTAAGTCTGTGAATGGATGGATGGAAGGATTGAGGGTGGTGGGCAGGCAGATGTATAGATGGATGGAGTAGTTGATGAATCGGTAGGTGGGTAGAAATGTGTTCACAGGAATGGGGATAGATGCGTGGATGGATGGATGGATGGGGGAATGGATGGATGGGTAGGTAGATGGATACATGAATGGATGGATGGATGAGTGGGTAATCTACCTGTTCCTTCCCCCTCAATGTGGGCTTCGTTCCTACCCGGTCTCTTCCCTCTCTCTTATCCAAGTTATCCTACTCCTTGTTGGACCTGGAGTCTACCCTGAACCCCAGTGTATTCACTCCTAGGCGATGGACTTTACCTTTGTCTCCCAATGATAGACACTTATATTTCAACCCAGGGCCTCTACCTACCTCTTACCTGGCTTAGACCCAAAACTTCTTCCCGGGTTGTGGCTGTGGGCTAGACCAGGAGCCCACTGGGTCCTGGCCTCCTCTCCATTCTATAGGGATTTCTGGGACACTGGATTGGCACTTTGTCAGCTGACGGAATAGGAGGGTGGATATTTTAGGAGGTCTGCTCAACCCACATAGCTTTCTTTGGAATTCTGGGTGTTCTCAGTCCTCCTAAAGCAAAGAGCCTGGGTACCATGATTATATTATGAGACCCTTCACTCCCTCCGGCCACAGTTGATTGGGCCACAGGCGACCAACGAACCAGAGCTAGTCTAATAATAGTCATTCTCCAGGGAATTAGAAGGGGGACACCGAGATACTGAGTCAATGGTGGTGGACATTCGGACTGAATCTATGGTTGGGTCTGAGCTGTGTCAGGTTCTAAGGCAAGTAGTAAAGGAGATAATAATATATGTCAAGAGCTTCGCATAGCACCTGCCACGTAGGAAGTTCTCAATAAATATTAGGACTTATGATTGTGATGGGGAGCATGGAGGGTTCTGGATGCAAATCAGTCTCTACCAAGTCGATTTGCATAAGCTGTGGAAGGCAGAAGAGAGGTGGAGGCCACCTTTCTGCCCCCTTATGGGCTGTCTCTGTCGTGGAAACGTGAGAGTTTTCCACACTATTGCTTCCCAGGTGACGAGAAGCATCGTGATGGGGCCAGGGGTGACAGCAGCTTCCTGACCCTGGATTACAGGCTTTCTGAGCCCTGGATTACAGCTCGGGGCGTGACCTTGCAGCTCTAGTCCCAGAGTCTCCCTGGATAGGTCTGTTCTGTGTTGCTCTGGGAGCCACGGGGGGGGCCCAGCTGGCCCTTACTCCCTCATCGCTTCCACTGGTTTTGTACACATCTGTGTTCAATCCACTCCTGCTTAACATGTCCTGTCCTGAGCCCTGGTTATATGTACGGTTTCCATCTCCTGAGAGTAACTGACTTACAGCTGCATTATTTCCACTTTGAAAAAGCTCAGGCAAGACCTCTGACTGGTCAGGCTTGGATAAGAGGCCCTCCCAACATCCCCAGCTGTGGCCAAAGAGGCAGGGTCACATAAGGACACAGTAACTCCCAAGGTAGCTACGTGGATGGTGATGAGTTCGGGACAGATGTGCCCACAAGGAGACAGAGGTCAGACGCCGTGAAGGACAGTCACCGCACCCTTCATATCTGAAATAGGAACCAGGGGCCTGGGCTGGAGCCCCCCACCGGCTCACCACTAGGGGCTTCTGCCGGGACACAGTCAGTCGGGGGTGAAAAAGACATAGCTGCCCAGTACCCTCTGGTTCGAAAGAGAGAGAAAAGCAGCAGAAAACACACCTCGAGGGGACCCTGTTTTCTAGAAACATGTCTTTATTTAAAATTTAAAACCATATTACTTCATACAGCAAACTGTGCACTTTAATATATCACAGTGTCTTAAAAAGGAAAATAATCAGATTTGTTTGGAAAGTTATTTACATCAGCCTAGAATGATTGGCAAGTAACACAGTTACTATGAAACCCAAATCGTTACAAAATGTTTACAAAAAACTATATTCATAGAAATTCTGCATGTCCACAAAGGGCATCCCCTGAATGGCCCAGAGACCAGTGTGTGGGAACCATGTTGAGTGGGAGAGGGGGGCATCCAGGCACTCTGGTCTGGGTGGTGGGACAGGCCAGGGGTCTCACATGGCGCTGTCTGGGGGCTCAGCCCTGGGGCGGGGAGCCCAAGTCCCCGACCAGGGAGGCCCAGCCAGGAAGTCGGCCCAGGCAGAGATGGGGTGGGGGTTTGGAGCACAGTGGCATGAGGGCCCCTGGAGCCAGGACCGGCCCCTCCTCGGGGGGCCGGATTCAGATGTGCTCTGGCGGGGGGGGCCCCAGAGGCAGATTAGTGCACACCAGCCTGACGCGTGGGACCCGAGCAAAAGGCGGGCTGTTGACCGCACGGAAGTCTACTCTAGTACCTTCTCCCTTGCAGACTCCAGAGGTGCTCTGACCGGTGGCAAGGGCAGGACCACTAACAAAAAGGCTGGCATTATGTAGAACAGGAAGACCCAGGCGGGGCAGGGCCGGAGGTCTGTAGGTATGGTGGGGGGTGGGGGGGCGGTGCTCCCGGCCGACCGCCCTGCCGGGGGAGGTGTAGACAGGGAGAGGAGGCAGACAGATGGCGTGGGCTGTGCTAGGGCCAGAGGGCCTTGCTGGCTTCTCATCTTTCACCGGGTGTCACTGCACTGTTCGCATCTCTGGCTCCTCGGTCACTCCCTAACAGCTGGTCTCTGGGTCAAATGGGTCTGGGGACATTGTCTGCAGTGGGACAAACTTGCTGGCATGACTACAGCCGCTTCCCCGTATCGGGAGGCCCCAGAGTTTTGATCTGTAAAACAGAGACATACTGCAGGGTGGTTTGAGGTCTTCTGTTCTAGAAGGCAGGGGATGGGGACAGGGTCCATAAGTAGGGCACTGGGACATTGCACTGGCATGCTGACAGTGCCTCTGGGGTCATTCCCTCTGAAAAGCGTTTTTTCCCTAGCTGTGAACTGCGTCTCTGTGTGGGGGTGAGAATCTGAGGCAGAGGCCTTCGCCGCCTAGAATGTTCCAGCCTTTGAGGGTATTCCGGGTGGAGCCGGACACATGCCCGGCCACTGTGACCACTGTGAGGTCCCAGGAGCCAGGTCCCGGTAGGGCATTACTCCTCAGGCACAGGCCGTAGACACGCTCGGACTGACACAAGGCCTGTCGGTCTCTCCTGCCCTGCCCCCACCCCCAGCAGAGGCTGCCCGGGCAAGGCTCACCTCCCAGCCACAGGGTCCTCTTCTTCAGGGTTTGGAGCTCTGATGTGTGCTCCCCATCCCCGCGGGGCTCTCTGCGGCCCCTGCCCCAGGTGGCCTCCATTCCAGACTTGGCTGCTATCGCCCCATCCCTCACCTGGTCCCCACCCGTACTGGCTGGGTTATGTACACTCTGTGTGCAGACGTGCAGGGAGGGGTGCGTATACACATGGGCTACGGGTCATATATACACTGTGCATATATATATACATATATATATATACAGCATATATATATATATCTTTTTACATTCATATATATATGGTACAGAACATTAACCTTCTACCAAAAACAGTTTTGTGACGTCACATATGGCCTCAGCTCTGAAATCTTAACTCCAGGGCAAATCCACGACTGAAAAATGAGAGCTCGATTCAAACTGGCATGGGGACCAAGGGCAGGGCCCTTCTACGGCGGCAAGCAGCTGGGCCCCTTCCAGATGCGTCCACTCAGCCTGGGAGACTGTTCCGGATGCGTCTATTCCAGACCTGTCCACAGAACTGGGCTCATTTCTTGCATCTGTCCAAGGGGTTGGTCCGTCCCAGATGTTAGGTCCTTACAGTTGTTCGTCCAGATCCCTCGGCCCTTCCAGATGGCTATCCACACTGGACCAGTCCAGACATGGGCCAGAGTTTGGCCACCTTCCAGATGTTTGTGCATACAGCTGAGAAAGGCTTGGGGAGGGACCGGCCTCATGCTGAGCCACGAAGCAGCAGCTTTGCAAAACTCCACACAGTAACCCCTGGAAAAGAAAGCAGGGAGGGAGCCTCTGACTGTTCTCCGTGAACATGTGCCTGGGTCTGTCCCCTGCTCGCCTCCGGTGTAAGGAAGGGAGTGACTTCATCCGATGCTGCCACACCCCTCCCCCATTCTGGGCCATCACAGTCTGTCTGCCAAGTGCATTGGGGAGGAAGCCGGGATGTGCTCTTCTCGTTGAGGCAGTCTTGGCCGTGAGGTGGGCGTGGAGAGGCCCTCCAACCTTCCAGAGACTCGGAGTCAGCTCACCTGCCAAGAGAGCCTTATTCCCCTGGAGAGACGCTCGCAGAGTAGGGCCGCCTGATGGCAACAAAGCTGTCAGGGTTTTCTTAACTGTCCACAGCAGAGAGACCAGGAACGGGTCAAGGGGAGAGAGAGAGGAGGAGGGCTCATCGTCCCAAATCCCCAGGGTGGCTGGGGAGGGGGTAGCCCCTCAGTTTGGCCAGGCTGAGCAGGCTGAGAGGAGGCACTGGCATGGCGGGTGGGAGACGCGGGTGGAAGGTGGGGGTGAGTCTTCTGTGAAGGGAAGGCGTGTGGGGCCAGACGAGGGCGGTCCGGCAGGTGCTCGCGCGAGTCCCGTCTTCCGTGCCATCAAAGCCAGCTTTTACGCTTCCATGGGCCAACCTCAGTGCCACCGCGTGTGGGCGTGCCCACGGGCACCCTCTGCAGCCCCGGGGTGCACCTGCTGGCAGGGCGGGCCCAGTCTTGACTTCCTCTTGGTCCGCCTCCACGGTAAAACCTTCTGCCCCAGAAGTGCCACCCGGCACCTTGTCTGCCCCGGGAGAGATGACAGCTCACGCTTGGGCAGAAGCGGTTTCCACTGCAGTTTGAACACTGGGCTGGCCTCGAAGCCAGAGGGCACCAGCCGGAGTCTGCACATTCGCCGCACACACGGACATAAGGCTTGAGTGGGAGGCAGAGTCGGGCAGCATTGTCACCCCAATCACTTAAGTACTTTCTGGGGGAGGGGGGGTTCCCGATGGAATGGTGCCTCTGATGCCCACGACTGTTCACGCCACCGATGAAGCCTCTTCCCAGCCCATGCCACTTTTCTTTCTCCCCCCCGCCAGTCCACGTATGCGCGCGGCCCCAGAAGCACACGGCACGTTCACGGAGCGTCATACGCAAGAGCACACGATGTCGACAGATCCTTGTGACCGACGATCTCTCCCCCACAACAGAAGTGCAAATAGACCCTGGTTCCCTGCCTTGCTGATTGTCCATCTGTGCTTCTGCTGTGAGCTGGGAGCACATGTGTGAGTGTGAACACACGTGTGCGAGCATGTTCCCCCCAACACTGAGAAACTCCAGTTCCGCATGGCTTCTTGCGTACATGCACTGAGCTGTGCTGGCCGTCTGTCTGCTTCTGTCCTCCCTCCTGCTCTCTGCCGCACACACGAGCCCACACACACCCACGTGCACCCCTTGATGACATGGCTTCTCCTTTTCAACATTTGGCGATGCTCCAGGTTCTATCCTGTCCTCCAACCTCTGCCACTGGCGCATAAATGTGCACGCACGTGCACACACACACACACACACATGCGCACACATAAGCATACCCACTTGTGCACGCGTGTGCACATATGTATACTCACCAGAACCCCATTAAGACATGGCTTCTTCTGTTTTTACGTGTATGGGGCTCTGCTGCTTGTCCAGATCTGTCTCCCTCATCCCAAATGCACACACATGGGTGCACACACACGTCAGAACCCAGGGATTGTGTTCATTTCGTGCCCTGGACTCTGTGAGACGTCCAAATCTGTCCTTCGGCCCCAGCCCCTAAAGCTCACGCACACACAAAGATACACATATATGCACGCACACACACACTCCTACACATGGAAGCTCACGACAGCATGGCTTTTCCTGTCATTACGTGTTGGCGAGGCCGCACATCCAGCTCCCTTCTCCCGCCTCCCAAGCGCACAGCCTGTTGGAGCTGCTGGGATTGCGGGAGCCAGCTGGTCTGGTCCTGCAGCTTCACAGCTTGGAGGAGGAACAGTATTAATCACGAGTCAACTGCACTCTCCTGCTTTGGGAGTCCCTGGGGGGTGGGACCTGGAGGTTACCCTTAACCCCGACTGAGAAGGCCCTCGAGATCTCAATGGAGGTCTTCCCTAACCAGACTCCCCGAGCAGAAAAAAGACAGAGGAGGAAGGGTGGTGACTAGTGTCTTCGGGGTCCCTGTCCGGAACCTCCAGCCCTCCCTCCCCTGCTCAGAGACTGCCCTTTGCCCTCGGCAATGGGAAGCCCTGCTGGCCCCATCATGTTCTCTTTAAGGACACTTTGCTCCTAACCCTTCCACGTCTCATTCCTTTTCTAGAATCGTAAGACTTCTAGAGCATCCATTCTACCTAGCTGGAACCCACAGATCATCTGGTGCACCCGACTGTTAGCCCATCTGCGACTATTTCTTTGCTGTACCCCCCAACCCCACTAAGTCCAAGCTGCTCTGGACAAGAGACTGGGGCCAAGATGGCCTGTGTCTCTGTGTGGGGTCTTTGGTTAATTATCCAGGAGGCAGCTTTTCTTTCACCGTTCTTGGGGCCTCTATGAGCTCTGATATTCTGTCCCTGAAAACTTTCTTTTACTGGGGAGCATCTTTAGGTTTGGCAAGCCCAGGACACCAAGAGTTCTTTAGGGACCGTCTGGCTTTCCCCATCTACCCCAAAGTTAGCCTGTGCAGCAGGACTGTGATCCTTCTTTTGAGGAGGAGTGACGACGTCCACTTCAACCTAGGCTTCTCTTCTCCTTCCGAGATGACAGAAGGAGGTCAAGGTCAGTTGGCCAGGAATGGAGAGTTGCTGATGAGTAGATGGTGAAGCGCCCAAGCTCTCAAATGCCACTAGGGTTTAGAAAACAGCCCAGTGACCAGCAAAATGAGACCCAATGGCTCAAGGACCTATGGGATTTCCATGGAATCCATTGTTCTTCTGGCTTCAAATACTGACTGGATCTCTGGTCATCCTTTGTGAGAGATTCAGGGGGGCCTCTATCCTCAGGCCAGAAAGAAAATTTGCTCTGACCACTCCCCCCCCCCCCAACTTTATACTCCTGGGGACCTCCTTGAGGAATGGGAGCCACTGGACATTGTCCATAAGAATTCAAGATGGCGGCCTCTGTGCATTCTCCTCTCTCCCATACCGCAAACTCCTCTTTTTCTCTATGGGGCTTTCTGCCTTCAACTTTGCAAAGATGGGGGCTGCCTGAGACCAGGACTATGTGAGCAGCCTCTGAGGGTGAAGGTCTTCCTTCTGCTCAAGACGTGTGGGGTGGCCATCCCATCTTCAGCTCCCAATGGCTGCCACACTACAACCCTTAAAGTACCCAAGGTTTGTCTCTGGTCTCACGGTCAAGGCCCAGGAGGCCTGGGCTCATGGGGAAAGAGTGGCAATATAAGAGCCGTTTCTCATTTTCTTTGGCCTCTGCAGGGCCGTGGTAGAAACTTCTGACTGTTGAGGAGAATTGAGGGGCAGGTGAGTTTGGCCTGAGAGGCATGTGCTTCCTTTGGCCTTGGCTGTCTCGGCTGGCAGCTTTAGAAACCCACAGAAGAAATGAGAGGCAAGTGGGGGCCTGCTGGTCTCCTGGTAGGTAAGGGCAGAAGGCTCCTGGCCCAGCAGGCAGGCAACGGCCCTGGTCCCCAAGCCCAGTGTGGGCACGGGGGAGGTGCCTTCCAGTCTCCTTTGCTTTCCTCTGCCCTGCCCCCAGGCCTTCGGTCCCCACCCCACCTGTGCTTAGGGGAATACAGGGGCCAATGGTGTGCTGCAGGCCATGCTGTCCTTGCCCGGAAGCCGGCGATCGTTGAATGTGTGCATGTTGATGACAGCGTCAGTCTTGACCATCATGGGAGGCTGCGGCTTGTGCTTGACCCGACGCTGGCAGGTGAGGGAAAAACGGATCTCGTCGGCTACGGTGCTGCAGAAGGAGCGCTGGGGTGGGGTGGGAGGGCAAGGGGCACATGGGTGAGGCTTGGCCTTGCAACCCCAGCCAGTGCCTCCCTTTCCTCCCCAGGCTGTGCCAAGGCTGCCTGTCTCTCTCTCACCTTCAGGCCACCCACCCGCTGCCCACTCAGGATGACCAGTTTGTGGGGCAGCCTACAAAGCATTACATTCTTGTTTGGAGACTAAGGGAGATAGGGCAGGGGGTATCATCCTATCCCCATTTCACAGAGGAGCAAACTGAGGCTCTGATTGGCACGTACCTTAAAGTTTGAGGAGCTGACCTGTCTGGTTTTTCTCCACTAGATTCTGAGGGCAGGAACCAAACCAGCCTCATCCGGGTGAGCCCAGCTCTGGCCTGGCCCAGAGTCAAGCTTAAGAAACACCCGGAGAATGTATGGGTAACCTTTCCCCTGGGAGGGCTTCCAACTGAGGGGAGAATCACTGTGCTCCCACTAGGGAAAGTCCAGCATGTTTCTCAAGGTGCGCAACTGGGAGGCGGGTCCCTGCGAGGCAGCGGGGTGGCAGTGGCTTCTGGCCTGGGTCCCTCATGGGCACCCAGAAGGGAAGGCAAAGGTACAGCTTTGCCTGCAGGTATCTGAGGGCAGTGGCTCCTCTGAGCCCAACAGACGGAGGCTGTCCTGTGACTTGTCTGGCAGACAGGGGGCGCTGTTGATAGCTCAACTTCTGCATGTGGTCAGGGTATTAGCACACCCAGGCACCTGTGGGCGGCTGGTGTGGTGCAGGGGAATTCGAATTCTGGCTCTGCCTCTTACCCGCTTCCCCTCCAAGCTTCCCCTGTTCACCCACTAAACACGGAATAGCCTCCCTCTTACCTCCCTTATTCATTCTGAAAATATTTATTGCAGGCCTACTATGTTCCATGCACTGTTCTAAATGTTAGGCATACAGACGTGAAAAAGACAGGTCTCAGCCCTCAGGGAGCTTACGGTCTAGGATGTGATAGAAACAGGTAATAAACTTGCAAGCAAATAAATCACTTCAGGGAATGGTAACTATCTTTAAGAGAATAAACCAGTGGAATGGGATAGAGCGGGGGCTGGGCGTGGGGGCAGGTGGGGGAAGGCTACTTGAGTGGTGGCATTTGAGCTGAAACCTGAATGGCTAGAACAGGCCAACCACCGGGTGCTCTGGGGCAAGAGCATTGCAGGTGGCTGGAACAGCATGTGCAAATGGCCTGGGGCTGAACTGTGTTTGCTGTGTTAAGGACTAAAAAGAAGGCCGATGTGTGTGGAGCAGAGTAAAGGAGTTCAGTGTGAGAGGGAGAAAGTCAGACAAGTGGACCAGGACCAGGTCTTGTAGGCTTTTGGTGCAATGTGGAGCTCATGCCAATGATATTGGGAATTCCTAAAGAATGTGGTGGTTCTTTTTTAATGTATTGTAATTTTTTTTAGCCATTCTTTTTGATCGGACGTCAAGGGGTCCCCCCCACCCCATTCTTCATGTGACAATTAACACTTCCGTGAACATCCTTGTAAATAAAACTGCATCTACCCTTGGCCGCTTCCACTGGGTGCATTTCGAAAAGTAGAAATTCACTGTCAAAATGTGTGGCCACTTTCAAGACTCTGTCCAGACCGCGAAGTGGCCTTCCAAAAACGTATCCGCTTGGACTGATCCCAGCAATACGGGAACATGTCCCTTTCCTCCTGCCCAGGAGAAATGCGACACCAAGAATGATCTTTCCCCTTCCTCTTTGCTGACTCTGGCTTTCTGATTATAAAGGGCCCTATTTCATTTCTGCTGGATGTAAAAAGCGCCTGTTTTGAATGGTCCCTTCCACACGGGACTTAACTGCAGTCTCCTTCCACACTGGCCCTACGTCCCTTTGAACTTCTCTGTGAGAGGGACCTCTGTCCAGCCCTCAACTCACGTGCACATTTAAATCACCCTATAAGTACTCTTTCTTAAGACACCAACGCCAGGCTCTGCCACAGACCAATTAAAACCGCCTCTGGGAGTGAGGCCAGGACATTAGCACTTAAAAAACTCTCTCCCTGTGATTCTAATTTGCTACCAGGACCCAGAAACATTGCTCAACCACACTTGAATTAATCAGATGGGTTGAGCAGACTTCTCCTGCATGTACACTTGGGCCAGACCTCTTAACATTCTTTTCTTTTTTAAACTTTTGATTATGGAAATTTCCAACTATATGCAGGAGAGGGAAGTGTATAATGAATCCCTATGTAACCATCACCGAGCTCCAACAATTACCATGGAGGGTTTTGTGCAGGGGAACGACACAGTTTGAATTAAGCGTGAAACAGGGCACTAGCTGTGTATGGAGAGCGGATGGGAGCGGGGAGGCAGGAAGGCCAGACTGGAGGCTGTCGCACGGTCCAGCTGGAGGCGAGGGGGCTTGTCCTGGAACGGAACAGCAGCGGTGGGAGTGTGTGCTCGGAGTCAGAGCAGGGGTGGGGCCGGCGGGCCTCCTGGTCGGGGAGGGGGGGGGGGCAGGGGGAGGCAGGGTGGGCTCACATACCCCGTGCGCTTGGGAGGCACGAACCCAGCCGGAACCCTGTCCTCCCTTCTCCCTCCCCTCCCCGCGCAGGTCGCGGTCCTCAAGGCTCACCTGCTCTCGCTCCGCTGTTTTGCGGAGCTTGTACACAAACTCGCCCACGGCCACCAGCACGGACAGGACCAGCCCGGCGGCCAGGACGATGAAGATGCCCCCGATCTTCTGGACGCCCAGGGCGCTGGCCTCTTTGTTTTCCTCCTCGGGACACCCGCTGCCTCGCCACCACTTCTCCTTCATGATGTGGAGCTTGTCTTCCTCCTGCAGCTGCAGGATGGCAATGGTGATCTTGTCCCGGTACGGGGAGCCTGCGTGGGGGACAGGGGTCCGGCTGGCAGCTGCGTTCAGTGCCGTGTGCGTTCGCCCTGCCGGCACCCTGCTCGGTGCTGGCCACCATCTCCATAGGCTCACAAAAGCCCCTCTTTGAATGATCTATGGTGTTTGGGTGGGAGAAACGTCCTGATTTGGGGTGGGGAGTTTTGCCTAGGAGTCCCTGTCTCCACAGGCCCCTGGAACGCACGGTGTATCTGGGCTGCATCAGCAGGGGAAAAGTCAGGGAGAACAGCCATGACCTCTGAACGGACCCCACCCCACCCCCGCCCTGCCTCACCCCGCCCTGCCTCACCCCGCCTCTGGGTTGCCCCCAGCTCTCCTCTGCCCAGGCCCCGGCTGACCCCGCGAGGTTGGGACGTACGCCTTGGTCTCTGGGCTGAAGAAATGCCACCTTTTCAGATTCGGTTGGATGAGCTGGGAGAGGGGGCAGAAGACTGTGTGTGTGGGTGGATGTGGGGGCCCTGCCCATCCTCTGTCCCCCAAGCCCCACTCCCGCCTGCAGCCCCTCGCTCACCCATGGGTGTGCCAATGCCGTAGCCCTTGGAATCGATGAGGCCCCCGATCTGCGTAAGGTTGCAGTTCCTCTGGGTGACGTACTCGATGGTCGTGGACTCCATGAGCAGCGCATAGTCGGCCGTCAGGGTCCTCTGGATGCCTTCCTCGTTGTTCTTCACCAACGCCGAGGGCTTGCTGCTCATGAAGGCCCACATCTTCTCAAAGGTGGAGATCTTGGATTTCTGGGCCACGAGGGGAGGGGGGGATGCACACAGTCACCGAGCACACCGGAGGCCAAGTACCATACCCTCGACTTAGCAGCGCTCTAGCCACTGAACCCTGTCTACGGCCCTCAGAGGAAGGAATGCGACCCGTTGCTCAGACGTGGATACTGAGGCCCTGGGAGAGGAGGTCCCGACACACACAGTTGGGGAGTGATGAAGCCGGGATTCAGACTCAGCCCCCCGCCCCCCCTCCCCCACCCAGAAACGCCTGGCTCTTTGCCGTGGCGCAGTGGTTTTCGGACTGACTGTTTTTTAAAGGAGTTTCCTTCCTCTGACATGTATTAAAGGTCTACATGTGCAGGCCTTGTTCTAAGAGCTTTATCTGCATTAACTGGCTGATTCTCCACGACGATCCGAGGAGGCGGGTACTACCCTTAGCTCCGTTCTATGGAAACGGCAGCATGGCCAAGTAACTTGCTCAAGGTTAGTAGCAAATTTAGGCTTCGAACCCAGGCCATCTGGCTCTAGAGGCCATGCTCCTAACCACTGAGCTTCACTGCCTCATAGAAACCTCTGTGAGGGTAGACAGGGAGAAGTGGATGCCAGTGAGGGCAAAGCTTGGTGGGTTCTGGCCTCCCCCCCCCCCTTCCACTGCAGCCAAAGAGGGCTCCCCCTGTGTGCCGTGTTCCAGGGGAAGACGAGGGTTTGTCTGTTGTGCTTCATTGAGGAGGGGGGGGTGGCGAGAAGTGGGGGCAGTCAGAGCAGGTGGTCTGCAGGTCCTTTATCTCCTGTGATTGTCCCCAGAGCATCCCGGGCTGGATGCTGCGGTGCGAACACAGCTAGCATGGCTAAGATCAGGCCTGGTGGGTGGGCAGCTGTGCTTGCCCCTGCTGGCTGGGGAGACTCAGAGAAGGTGTGGGGGGCAGGGGAGGGGGCCGAGGTTGAATGTCCCCTGCTGCTGAGAAGAATGGGCAGATCAGGCTGCACAGCATTCCTGAGTTTTCTCAGGAAGTTACAGTCAGCCAGCTAGCTGCTCCCAGTGGCAGGGGGGGGGGGGGGGGGAATGGCCCTGCCTCCAGGGTCCCCAGGGGAGCAGGTGGCTCTGTGAGCCCCACTGTGCCCTGCCGCTTCCAAGTCTAGCTGTGCCTGTCTGTGATGTCAGCCTGTCTCACTGGCACCCGGCCCAGCTCCGGTGTGCGTGACAGCAGGGGTGTGCTTGAACAGGCTGGTGCAGGGCCGGGGGGATGGGGAGGGGATGGGAAAGAAGCTGTGTTTGTCAGGAGTCAGGGCGGTGGGGGCAGGGGCTGGGAGGAAAGTTGTATCTACTATTCTCCGGGGCCTTCTGGCTCTGGTAAGGGCTGTCCTCTCCAAAACTGGCTCCTGGAGGCCCAAGCATGCCTAGGGGAGCGGGGTGCCCCAAAGCAGCAGGCAAGACCCCACTCCTCCGGGCCTGAGAAGCAGCCACCATCCCACCTGCAAATATACCTGCCTCAAAGCTGAAGGCCCTTGATGGGTTCCATTCGAGTGGCAAGCTGGCTGCTCCCAGCAACCCAGCCATCCTACTTCCTATTCCTGCCTACAGCTACTCCACCATCAGCTACTCCGACCTCCTCAACCCTTGTCTCCAAACCCCGCGCTCTCCAGCTACTCCATCTCGCCAGCTACTCTCCCCCCTCAGCTCCTCCTGCGCCACCCCCCCACCCATGCCCTCTCCCAACTAGCCATTCTTGCCCTTAAAAGCATTCCTTTTTCGAGACTTTCTGAGTCCTCAGACATTGCTTATCTTCTAGATAATTTCTGGCATCCAGACTCTCCTTCTCTGGCTCCTTTTATCCCACAGGGCCTTTCTCACTCTGCCCAGGTTCACTGTGCTAGGAAGTTTCTATCCAGCTCCAGAGATCCCCGTCCCTGGTACTCATGCCCTTGCGTAATCCCCTCCCCTTGAGTGCGGACCGGACTACTGATTTGCTTTGAACTCCCCCTGCCCCCATCACGAGTGATGGGATGTCACTCCTAAGATTAGGCTCCAGGAGACTGGCCCTCTTGCTCGCACTCTCGCTGGCTGCTCTGATGGCAGCCGGCTGCCATGCGAGTCGCCCTGTGGAGAGGCCCACGTGGCCAGGAACAGAGGGCAGCCTCCAGCCAGCAGCGAACACAGAGCTGAAGCCTTCAGTGCAACAGCGCGGGAGGAACTGACTGCTGACAACAACCACGTGAGCGAGCTTGGAAGCGCAGCTTTGGGATGACTGTGGCCTTAGGCAACACCTCGACCGCAGCCTGTCACAGTCCCCGCGCAGAGGACCCAGCTAAGCTGTGCTGCTTCCCGACCCACAGTCAGTGAGATCGTAATGCCATTGTTTTAGGACACTCGGTTTCAGGTAACCAGCTGTCCAGCAAAAGGTAACAAATACACTCTCTCACCCACATACGCACACAAGCTACTGCTGTTCCTCAGATCGTTGTTTTTTTCAGATAATCAGTTCCAATGATTCCTCTACCAGGTCATCCAAGTCCAATCACCCCTAGTGCCAAGTACACATGCTCCTCAGATACTCTGTCTTCACGGTCATTATAACTAAGTACTATTATCCCATCAGTGGCTCTGGAACCTCAGCTTCTTTTCCATCTCAGTCTCTCCTGCTTCCAAATTCTCCTTCCATCAGAGGTGGGAACCAGGTGTTGATGAGACTGTCAGGGCTCCCCTTATACCTCTTAATGCATGAATCCATCTATTCATCCATCCATCTATCC
Source organism: Prionailurus viverrinus (assembly GCF_022837055.1). Lineage (NCBI taxonomy): Eukaryota > Metazoa > Chordata > Mammalia > Carnivora > Felidae > Prionailurus > Prionailurus viverrinus. The sequence continues at coordinate 186,171,359 of NC_062568.1, read as the reverse complement.
ATCCATCCATCCAACCATCCTTCCATCCAACCAACCATCCATCCAACCATCCATCCATCCATCCATCCATCCATCCAACCATCCATCCATCCTTCCATCCAACCAACCATCCAACCATCCATCCATCCATCCATCCATCCATCCACCCATCCACCCACCCATCCATCCATTCTTTTATCCATCTATCCATCACTCAACCATGCATCCACTTCTCCACCTCACCCATCTTACCCACCACTCTCCCATGAAACCAGTCATCCATCAGTAAATCCCAAGTGCTGGCAAAAGTAACTTGACAACGAACCACTCAGGAAGCCCTGCCCCACTCCTTCTGTCTCAGAAAGCGATGAGAACTTATCCTCATTCTGCAAACTCCTCCCTGCATCCTCCCCCAACACCTTATTCCTTCTTTCCACAGCAAGTCGAGCAGAAGCAGGGTTCTGCCATCAAAACATATGTTCTTTCCAGTAACACTCCACCATAAATGGAGACAGAAATTTCTTTCGGGGGGTTGTGTGTGTGTGTGGGGGGGGTGTTGAGGCTGAAGGCCTCCAGTAGCCTCAAAGCTGAAGGATTACAGGGAGGGAGCTGGTAAGAACACCAGGAAGCTAGGGCCTCTTGAGAGGAGAGGTGACAAAAAGGCGTGAAGACGGCTGTGATGCTGATTTCAAGAGGTTCAGCTCTCCCAGTTCCAGTGTCAACAAATTCTCACCTCCAAACTTTAAACAGGTGGTTCTGAAATCTGCCTCCCTAGAATGGCCACTGACTGTGCTTCTGTATTTTGGGGCTCCCATTTTCAGATGCTCAGCCATATCCACTCATGGTCTCTGGCTCCCCTTAAATTCCTTCCTTCTGTCCTCCAGGGATTCTGTGATTCCAAGGCACATCTCTGAAAAGCTCTTTTCTAGCAGGGCCCATCTGAGGCAGGGAGGGATATAGCCAGGGCCTCTCCTGGAGTCTCAGGTCGGAGCTATGATCACCACCCCAGGGAACGGAGTCCCGCACACCTATGGCTCCCACGTCATCCTGCCTGTCCCAGCTCCAGTGGGAACCTTAATAAGCATTGCTTCAGGGCCAGTCACCCAAATCAATTAATGGAATCGTTTGGAGCCGCCAATACAGGGCGACGTGCCAGGACGGAGAGGCTTTTTTTATCAGTAAAATTGGCAAGAAAGTAAGTTTCAGGCTCACGACTTTCAATTCCAGCCTCCTCAAAGAAGTAAATTGATTTTCCCCAACTGAAGATACTTAATCTTGAGAATTTAACATTTCTGTACAAGAAAAATGTATATATATATATATATATATATATATATATATATATATAAATTTCAAAGGGAGCTGAATCCCAGGGAACAGGTGCAGAGAGGCAGAAGCGATGTGATTCCATGCGAGACCTTGGGTATTTTCCATGTTGGAGAGGAGACCTTTCCTCAAATTAATTGGCTTGCTTATCCCTGGGTGTGGAGGCTTTGGCAGTTAATCATGTCTCCTGGATTATTTCCTTAGGGACCAGGTGGCTTCCCGGAGTCTGCTGCTTCTGCCCGCCATTACATGTCACCTCACCAGGACAGACTCACGGACCCTCCAGTCTAGCGGTCACCCTGCTGTCCGCACATGCCCCCTGAGGCTTGCCTGGGAAGGTGGGGGCTGCAGGCTGGGGATAGAGGCGGCAGGAGGGGTCAGCTCTGTTGCATGGACTCTGGTGTCATGCCAACCTGGGTTCAAATGCCAGCTCCTTCTGGGACCACAGGCAAGTGACGTCACAAATCTGAGCCTCATCTTCCACCTCTGTCAAATGAGGGCTGGCTTAGCACAGGGCTGGGTCCCTAGGAAGTGCTGGGCAAGTGGATGGCATCATTATTACTCCTTAAGGCTAAGTTCTCTCATCTGGAAATCGGGGACAATAATTGCTATAATGTAGAGTTTCTATGGAAAACAAATGACGAAAAGCGCAGGGTGTAGGAAAGCCCGGTGCTGCCGGGGGCCAGGGAGGGCGCTGTAAAATAAGTAGGAAATGTTGAGTGGAATTGATACACTGGAGAGATTGATACTTGCCTCTTGGCTCCCACAACTGGTGCTCGGCGAGAGAGCAGCTCAGTGATGCCAAATCTTTCACGTTTTCAAGAAGCTGGAAATGTGAATTTTTTAAATGCAAAAAGCTCTCAATTTTAAAATGCTGGCAACTCACGTAAGAAAATGCAAGCGATGTATGGCCCCCAAAACGGCATCTGTGGGCTGAAGAGGCCTGCGTATCTCCAGTTTCAACAACAAACAATAAACACAGTTAGCACTTAGGGCATGTAGACTCCGTGTCAGCTCCGGTTTTAAGCTGTTTACGTGAATTATCCCACTTAATCATCTCAGTAACTCTGCGAGATGGGTACTATTATCATACCCATTCCATAGATGAGAAAACGAAGGCACAGAGAGGGCCTCAGGAACAGTAGTTTTCAGTCACTTCCCCTCATCACTGGCCCAGCCCGGCACCTGTCCCTGCCCCTCTGCCTGCCCTCTCGGGATCTCTCCTATTCTGAGGATCTCGGGGCTCCTTCTGAGTTCTTAGCTCTGTGCGGAGGCATATGACCATCCCGTGAGAGGCACCAAGGTCCTTCACAAAGCCCACAGACCCAGGGGAAGGGAGATTCACCAGGTGTCCGCTGGCTGGTCCCTCTCCAAATCCTTTGGGGACTACGGGGCCAAAGGAGAAAAGGGTCCGGCCTGCTTCCCAGTCTTCTGGGTCAGCCAACCAGCGGAGCATCTGACTTGGGTGCTTCTGCGTCCAGCACTGGGCTAACCACTGTACGTGCGGTAGCTCGTTGAGTCCTCTCGCTGAGTGCCGTCTGGTGGCAATCAGTACCCACGTCGTACAGGTGAACAAAATGAGGCTCAGAGAAGTAGTGACTTACCCAAGGTCCCCCAGCAGAGACAACAAGCCCTGGGCGGTCTGACTTTAAGACGGATGTGACTGGACAGGGCCAGGCTGCACGGCACCGAACCTCGCCCGGTCCTTGCGTTTTGGCCCTCCGACCCTCCTTCTGCTTGAAGGCAAGACTCTGACCCTGGACAGGCCGGCAGGTGGGTCAGGAGAAACTGGAGGCTGAGATAGGGTGAGGCTTCCAGCTCAGGGAAGAGTCGGCTGAGCGGCTTTCCAGCCGGGGGTGGGGGGCTGGACAGAGGCCTCTCCAGGAACTCTCCAGGCTCCCTTGCTGCAGCAGGGCAGGGCTATACAAGAGGGAGGGGCTGACGGTGCCAGAGCCCCAGGGAGCCTGGAATTCTTGGCCCCCAGCTCTGGTCTCTGCCCTGAGCGGCTGTGTCTCACACGCAGTCCCTCCCTCTGCGATGTGCCTGCCTCGCGCCAGCACCAAAGGGGGCTAAATCCTCCGAGAGGCTGTTTTCCTACAGCTTCTCCTTTCAAAGCTGCCCAAAGAACACGCTTCCCCAATGTTCTTCTTTACATTTTGCCTACATATTTTTACAGCCAAACAGTGCTTTCAAAGACTTCCTTTTTTCATCTCCTAATTAATTTTTATCTTCCCAGACGGAGGGAGGACAGCACGGGAGACGCTGTTTGTGATGTCTGCTGCTCCCCGACAACTCTTCAAATGCAATTTCCTTTGGAATGCCGGGGCGCCTTGAGCCGCCCCGTCTCCCAGGCTGCAGGGTGGGCGCAGGGCTCTGGCGCACCCCCTCCCCTTCCCCCCCTCCTACCCCAGAGCCTGGCTTTCTGCTTCCCGCTGCTGCCTTTGGATAGGAGTGGGTTCTCTCCCTGGAGCTCTCCTCTCAGTCGGGGCGGGGGGCGGGGGGCGGCGCTCTGTAGGAGCACACGAAGTTCCCCTGCCCTGCACCCCAGGATGTTCAGGGAACCACCTGCTCAGTTCCTGCCCTTAACACGTCTCCTGCACCTGCTCTACTTGGCTTCTGCCTCTTTTTTTTTTTCCAAACTCTAATTCAGCGACGGCGTCCGCTCAACGTGTATCGCTTGAACAACGACGCGGGATGCAGTGGGACCGTGTGGACTGGGGATACGCACTGGCTGCAGCTCTGCTCCTCCCCAACCGAATCCCAGACCGTGGCTGACTCCTTAGAGAAGCCGCATGCACACAGCGACAGAGAGCACGGCCCCTGGTGCCAGACCGCGGGGGTTCAAATCCCGGCTCTGCATTTCATTAGCTGTTGATCTTAAGCAAGTCCGTGTGAACTCAGGCCACTTTTGAGCCTGCTTTCCTCAGGGGTAGAATGGGAGATGATCACAATGGTCTCTACCTTCCAGAGTTGTGAGGAGGACACACACGGATACAGGCCAAGTGCATGGAATGTTGCCCGGCACCCAGTGAGTGCTTGATAAATGTTACCATTATCGTCGACCTTGCCAATGTCTCCTAGGCTTCCTGTGTCTACTCCTGAAGCTGATCCCCATCCGACCCTAGCGCCATATTCACTCATGGGCAGGGGAGAGGGGAGGAAGCAAGCTTGTCCGGGAAACTTCTGGGTGGGTGTTGGCTTCTACCTCATCATCCGAGGCAGGGTTAGGGTCCCCATGGTCAAGCTCCTCTCGGCCTGGAAAGCATTCCCACTGCTGTTGCCAGAGAAAAGGGAGCCTGGGCAGGAAGAGCTGCGCTTGGATTAAAGCAGGAGGCAATGTAGGGGCGCCAGGGTGGCTCAGTCGGTTGAGCGTCCGACTTCGGCTCGGTCATGATCTCGCGGTTCGTGGGTTCGAGCCCCGCATCGGGCTCTGGGCTGACGGCTCAGAGCCCGGAGCCTGCTTTGGATTCTGGGTCTCCCTCTCTCCCTGCACCTCCCTGTCTTGCACTCTGTCTCTCTCTCTCTCTCTCTTTCAAAAATAAACATTAAAAAAAAAGCAGGAGGCAACGTAGCCAGACATCCAGAGGAATTAATTGGTGATCAGGAGAGCAGGAAAGTGGAGTTGGTCCCGCAGGAGATTCGAGTTGCTGTTTCTGGCCAGCGGCCCTTGTGAGCATGGGCCCTCGTGCCCCAGCATCCCAGCTGGGTGACAGCATCTGTGTCCCTCCCCCGCCCTCCTCGCTGCACTGTTTGCAGGGAAGGTGCGTGAGGGCGGAGCAGGCTGCCGGGGGTGCTGCTTGATGCTGAGGACAGAGGCTCGGCGGGGAGCTGGAACTAGGCTCTTGGAAGCCAATCTGAGCATCTTAGCATGGAGGGAGGCAAGGGCATCCAATCAGCGGCAATGAGCCTGCACCGGCCTTATTTATGCCGCTTCCCTTTGATCGGGAGCCCTGCTTAGAGATGGGCTCATGTGTAATGCATGAGAGATGCTTTGGCACAGTCAAAGGGCTGGGCCACAGCCTGGGGACTGGCACGAGCAGGCACACTCACACCAGCACACACACACACACACACACACACACACACACACACGTATGTGTGAACCATCACACGCACATGCAGACACATGCATGCAGGGGCTATGAGGCACACACACACATGCACGGACCATGACATACACTTGCTGACACACGCACGCAGACACACATGCGTGCAGGGGCCATTATGCACACATACAAGCTATGACACACACACACGCGTGGGCTGACACAGAGGTCCACCCCCCCATGCTCACATTTGTCTAGACACACCCACGGGGACATGTAAGCAGACACGCACACACATAATCTCCATGCACACACACGTAGACATTCTGGCATATACACCTGTGTACACATCCACATGCCCAGACCACAGAAATACACGCACGCATACGCTCGCCCGTACGCCCACAGATATATGCAAACGCTTATGTCTGAGCACCAAGATGCACATAGACCTGCACAGGCAGACTTTGTACACGGGCACCTGTGTGCACCCATACGTGCCTAAATGCACGTTTATGTGTACCATATACTATGATACACACATGCAGGCATACACATGCTCACATACTGCCCACACTCATGAACACCTACACGGGGTCCCAGAGAGCCCCCAGCATGCCTGCGACGACACTTTTATATGCTCCTCGCACCAGATGCATGATAGTGACCTCTCAGGAAGGCCACATTTGCCACTTCTTGGTGGCAGCAGCGATGTTCACAAGGGGAGCCCTTTTCCTCTCTTTCCTCTTCACTAAACATCTGCTGTCCCTCAAGGAGGGACACAGGGGAGGCCAGGGTAGGGGCCAGTGCTGGTGGGGTTCCAGGAGGTAGAGGCTTTCCCTCCCCGCCCTCTCCTTCCTTCCTCTCTCCTCCCTCAGGCCCCTCTGGAGGCTCAACTCATCCCTCAGAGGCTTAGCGTGGAAGGACCCAAGAGCTGGGGGGATGGGGAACCAGGGCCCAGGGTTCTAGACTGATTGAGAGCAAGTGACTAATAAATAAATGGATGGATGCCTAGACCTACAGTCCCCGAGTTCCCGAATCCTAACCATTTCTGAGAAACCCTTAGAGTAGTGGTTCTCCAAGTGTGGTCCCTGGACCACCACCAGTGGCACCTGGGAATGCCTTACACATGCACATTCGTGGCCCTGCCCTAGACCTACAAAACCAGAAACTCCAAGGGCGGGGCCCAGGAATCTGGGTTTTCCCCAAGCCTTCCAGGTGATTTGGATGCATATTCCAGTCTAAGAACAAACGGCCTGGAACGTGGGCTTTGGAGGAAGGCAGACCTGGGTCCTTCAGCTCTGAGTTCTTGAACAACCTGCTTAATCACTCTGAGCCTCAGTTTCCACACGTGCAAAGTGGAAATAGTTGTGGTTCCCACCTCACAGGCCTTGTTCTGATGATTCAGTGAAGCCAAGCCGCCAGTCTGGCCCACTGTGAGCTCTCGGCGGTGGCCGCTGTTGTTTTTACTTTAATTTCCAGAAGAACATTTACTGGTTCTCAGGGTCAGTCAGTCTCCTCCACCATAGCTACTCTGGTAGGAGGTGGAAACCCTGGGGGAACTGAGCCAACACCCTACCGGAGGAGCAGGGAGGCCATGGCTGGATGCCCCTCAGGACAGTGACCGTAGCAGGTGGCAGGGGCTGTATCTGGACACCGGCATTCCAAGAGTGTAACACGCTAAGAAATGTTTATAGACGCCTGTTCAAGTTTTAACCTCCTCCCTTCCTTGGAGGACGTGCCCCCGGCCATGCTCTCCATGGTGGAGAGCTCACCTCCAAGTGCAGGGCAGCCTCTTGGAAGATGGAGGTCATGAAGACCCTAAGCCAGGCGCAGGGAGCCCACTGCCCCGGCCCCCGTTTGGGTGTCCGGGCCACACTTCTCCTTTGCCTTTTCCAGTCTCATCCTCCCACCTGTGACGATTTAAGAGAACAGCACATTTACCCTGCCTGTCCCAGGGGTGACAACATGTACTCTCTGTGCCGGGACCAACTCAGGTGGCCACGTCATCAAGCTCCCTGAAACCAACCGGTCTCAAACAGGCCGGGCCTGAGCCCCCCCCCCCCCCCCGGGGGTTCCTGGCCCATGGATTCTGTGCAGTTAGGGAAGGACAGTGAAGGGCACGGGAGGGTCAGCTTGTGGTGCTGCAAGGGAGGGGGAGGGTCTCACCTTGAAGAAGGTCATGGTGGCCCCGTCTTTGACAGCCCCATACTCGATTTTGGTTTGCTTGGCCAGGTCATCAGCAGAGTCGATGGGAGATTCCATGCGCTCCACGGTCAGAAAGGCGGCCAGGTTGGCCGTATAGGAGGAGATGATGATGAGCGTGAAGAACCACCAGATGCCGCCGATGATGCGCGTGGACAGGGCTTTGGGCATCAGTTCCGACCCTGGGAGAATGGAGAGGGCAGGCGGTCCCTGACAATGTCTAGGGCTGCTCAAGTCCTCTGGGGCCCAGACTCCACTGATAATCCAGTAAGAGCTGAGCAGCGGTTCTCAGTGTGGTCCCTAGACCAGCAGCCTCAGCGTCACCCGGGAGCTGGTTAGACAGGCACGTCCCCAGGCCCCTTCCCAGGACCTACTGAATCAGTCATTGAGGGGTGGGGCGCCGCAGTCTGGGTCTGGTGAGCCCTCTAGGGGATCCTGGGGCAGGCTAAAATTTAAGAACCACTGTTCTAGAACAACACGCACACGCACACCATTTCACAGGCTTGTCAGCCCCCTGGGGTCCCAGGTTCCGAGTAGAAAGCCCTGGGTTCCTGAGTGAATCATGCTCCTAACTCTGTGTGATTATGCCAGACGCTTTCCCCCTCTGGAACACTGCAAAGCACGGAGAATCGTCCTTCCTCTGTCCCAGCCTCGCACAAATAGCGTGACAGAACTGAAGGAGAAAGTGTGTTGGAAATACAAGCGGTACACAAACACAGGATTGCTGGGTGGTGCTTCGCAGGAAGAGAAAATCAACATTTTTTGAAGCTTTTTTGCCAAAATAGATCACTCTTCCTCCCTGACCTTGGGTGCGGAGCACAATTTAGATGAAACCTTCTAACTGAAGTAATTAACGAGGCGGCTTTCAAGAGATTTAAATAGCAAGTGACTCCTGAACTTCCCAGAATGTTTGGACCTGCAATCTGAAAAGTGTCTGCTTTGATATGGATGATTTTTTTTTTCTCAAAGAAATCACTCAAAGGAGAGTTTTTCAAATACATAACTATTTTTCTCCCTCCTAATCAAAACCTCGTGGGGAATACATCAGGAGCCCATGCTTTGAATAGCAGCTGGAGAGAAGCTATTACTGCATTGAGGGGCTTTCCAGGTCTTTCCCAACTGTCATCGAGAAAAGATAACGATGGACAAAGAAGCAAGGTGAGGCTTCAGGGTACTCATTAATAGCGAGGACTGAAAGAGACACTTCCGTCAAAAGGCGCCTGTCGCTTCCCAGCTCTGGAGACCACTGGGAGCTCTGAGGCTCCCTTCCCCACCCGGCCACACCCAGCCTCATCAGATAGCTCCCAGCTATGGCGAGGGCTGCCCCCCCAAGAGGGAGAATGAATTGTTTTCCCTGTTTCCTTCGTGGACTCCGCCAGGCCCTGCTGGACCCCTACCCGGGCCCCTGAGCTGGCCTCTGTCGTGGCTGGGAGATCGTTCGAGTCGGGGGCAGATTTCTCTCTCCTCTTCCTCCATTCTAGTGCCCAGCACAGGGCTTGGCACGTAGCGGTCACTCAGGACACGCTGGGATGATACCATTCATTTGGCATTCGCTGATCGAGGTCTACTGAGGACCAGGGTTTGTAGCGGGCCTCGCGAGCACACACAGGTGAGCGAGGAACAGAGAATTCTTGCCCCTGGGATCTCCTTCCCTTCCTTGCCCCCTTGTCCCCCACCTTCCCACAGTGGGACCCTAACATAGGCAGAGACTTTGGTTCCACACTCCCCTGCAACACCTCATTCCCTGAATTAAGAGGCTTTAGACGTGTGACTCGACAGGCAGAAGCAAGGAGCATGTGGCTCCTGGCCAGCAAGGCTGGCTCGTAGGGCGGTGGTGGTGGGATCCTCCCCGGGAGCTTTTCCTGCCTGGGGGCTCCTTTCCTTGAACGCGCGCTCCAGCCCGTGGCGTGTCTGCACCACGCTCCTTGCAGCCCGTGCAGGTACTCTGCTTTGTGAGACGTCTGAGCAGCTGCTGATCTGGCCAAAGGGGAGGCCACCAGGCTGGCGACAGGTGCGGTACACCAGCACCCCCCCCCCCCACTCTAGAACACGAAAGAAAACGGTATCCTTCCGTGCATACCGTCCCTGACGCGCTCAGGCTAATGTCCCCACCTCAGCCAGGACCCTTCCGGTTCCCAGGCTCCCCAGGGCTGGGTGGTCACCAAGTCCTGTCCCTGCGACATCCTGAAGTTCTCTCGGTCCATCTTTGTGCTCCACCCCCACGGCCATGACTCCAGTTCAGGTCTCATGCTTTCATTCCTGCAGTGACCTCCCGCCCTGCCTCCCTGCCTCCAGTCTGGCCCATTCTCAGCTCAGCTTTGCTCAGCCAGAGTCTAAGGTGGCGAGGCCATCGGTGGGGCTGGCCCCCAGAAGCAGGATGCTGTTATGTCCACTGCAGCTAGAGCAGGAGAGGCTAGGGATGAGCCCTGCACGCCACGGGTGGGCTGGCTTATCTGCTTTCGCCTCAGGCCCTGAGCCAGTTCGGCCAGGGACCCGAGACAAGGCTACACACCTGACTATCCAGGTGTCTCCAACCTGCTGGCAGCTTAGCAGGTCTGAGGCTGCCCTGGAAGGTGGGCAGGCTCTGCGGACTCAGGAGAGGAGGTACCCCCTCCTGGAGAGGAGGCCCCTGGGGAGAGGCCACATACCTTGCTGCATCAAGGACCCCATGCCGAACCAGAAGCTGTTGAGCAGAGTGAAGTTGTTTTCCACCACCTCGGAGCCAGGGTTGCAGGGATGTGCATCGTACCACTCGTAAGGGCTGAACCTGCAGCAGGGAGAGGGGAGCGCTGGGGGGGAGCTGTGGGGAGCCGGCCGCGGGGGAAGGGGCATCGGTGCCACCACGGGGGCTGCTTGCTTAGCAAACGCGGCCGCGCTGCCCCTTTAACTCCGATCGACTTAGCGTTCTGCCGGGGAGGCAGGGAATGGGAACTCAGGGCCATTTTGCTTCTCGTTCTTTATTGTTAGTGCCCTTTTCCGGCTGTAAAAGTAATTCAGCAGTATCTCTTAAAATTAAAAGTGCACATGTCCTTCAACCTAGCAATTCTGCGACTCATTATCCAGCCTAGAAAAAACGCCCGTACACGAGCATAAAGAGGGTGTTTATCAAAGCATTGTTTGTAATAGCAAAAACTGGAAACAGCCTAAATGTCCTCCAACAGAAAAATGATTAAGTAAACTATGTCAGAACCATACTCTGCAATGTCACACAGCTGATGGGAGAGCATGAGAGATGTCTAGATGTCCCGACAGGGAGAGTCCTTCCACACATGCTGTTGGGTTAAAAAAAAAAAAAAAAAAAAGATGATAAAAATACGAACAATATGATCACATTTATATAAATAGATTCCTAAAGACACAGCCCTACACCTCTTCACATACATGTGTATACAAACCCATTGGAAGAGTCTGGAAAGATTCCTGTCTAAAAATGTCAGTGTTGCCCTCCGGGGAAGGGGTCAGAATGGTGGCAGGAATTTCAGGGAAGCCTGTTGCCTTATATGGATTATATTAATTTTTAAAAATAAGAATTGGTTTTTCTTTTTTTAAAATATTTTAATGCTTATTTTTAATATTTATTTATTTTTGAGAGAGAGAGAGAGCGAGGTGAGTGGGAGAGGGGCAGAGAGGGAGACAGACACAGAATCTGAAACAGGCTCCAGGCTCTGAGCTGTCAGCACAGAGCCCGACGCGGGGCTCGAACCCATGAACCGTGAGATCATGACCAGAGCCGAAGTCGGACACGGAACCGACTGAGCCACTCAGGCGCCCCAAGAATCGGCTTTTCAATTACTTATATACTTAAAATGGAAAAAAAAAAAAGAAGCAAAACATGCTCTTCATAAAATATTCAAACGGTCTAGAAGAATACAGTGAAAAAGTGAAGAGTACTGGAGGGTTCCCACCCCCGGAGAGAACAATGTGTTACATAAGTGTTCAGATTTTTTCGCTCTGAATCTACAAATACCTGTATGACAGGAAAAAAAATTGTTACTTAAAGCCCCCCACTGCCTTCTAAGGAAGAGAAGTCCTGATTACGGAGGGATCTTTGTTTATTGCAAAAGGGTTGCAGTTGAGGAAGTGTAAAGCCGGAGGAGGCTAGAGTCCTGGGGGGAGACTGAGAGCCCGTGGAGACGGTCCCCAAGAGGCTGGTGTGGCTGGCGTGGCTGGCGTGGGGTAGGATGCTGAGACGAGAGACCCAGAAGGAGAGACGTGTCCAGGGGAATTTTGTTTTGTTTTTTAACGTACGATACGCTTTAAGCATGCTGTTGTGACTTTTCCAGCCCCCTCTTTAAAAGCTTTAATGAATTATACATTGATCGCCAAAGCTCGCGTGAGAATTTTGTCCTCACAAGGTGGGAAGATCCTACCCGCGTGAAATTTTAAAGGGAGGCTTCCAACCAAGACGGGGATATTCAAAGGCAGTGGCCACAAACTGGCTAGGGGCTCTAGAAATCCAGAAGGAAGAGAATGAAGCCCGAGGCGAGTGGAGGTGGAGGCTGCTGTGGGAAGGTTCTGGGGAAGAGACCTCTGGAGAGCCGCGCATTCAGCGGTCCTCGGATCTCCCCGTGAAGTCTGGGGAGAGGGGTTCCCACGGGACTGCCGGGGGGGCCCAGCAGGCGGCTCTGTAACGAGGTGGACCACCGCCTGGGTCCATGTGTGTGTGGCTGAGGTGTGCCTCGTGGATGCACGCAGGAGGGCAAGTCCCTGCTGCATGGCATTGGCCTGCGTGCCCAGACACAGCCAGGTGTAAGGACCCTGGGCCAACAGGGCTTCCCTGGACCAGATGGGCCCGGCTCCACCTTGGGTCCTATCCGAGACGGGCAACAGGACTGTAACAGGGAGAAGCCACGGGGCCTGGGCTGTTGCAGGGCTGGGTGCTGAGCGGGGGAGCAGGCCGACCGAGGAGGCACTGCCCAGGCAGGCCCAGGTGCAGGCGAGGGGAGAAGTCTGATTTGTGAACGAAGGTAGAAATGTCTAGAAATGTCGAGGACTATACCGGACTCAACTTTCTGATTTTTTTTTTAAGTTTGTATTTATTTATTTTTGAGGGAGAGAGAGTGAGAAGGGCAGAGAGAGAGGGAGAGAGAGAGAGAGAAAACCCCAAGCAGGCTCCGCACCATCAGCACGGAGCCCGACCCAGGGCTCGAACCAACCAACCGCGAGATCACGACCTGAGTCGAAACCAAGAGTCGGACACTTAACCGACGGAGCCACCCAGGCGCCCCTCATCCTTCCAGCTCCTGAATTGAAACAGTGTTTGTGGTTGGAGAGAGACCTAGGGTTTCTGAGACCTGGAAGTGCGCCAAAAAGTGGCAGGCCCCGAAAGAACTTTCACCGGGGGGGCAAGGACAGCCTCGCCTCCGAACACACTGGGAGGTGGGGTGGGAGATAAAGATGATTTCTGACGAGACCCCACCAGTCCTGTGTGCCCACATACACGGTACCTGTGATACTTTTTAAACACGCAAAAAATCATACCATAGTACTCCCTAAAATTTGGATTTTCCACTGAATAAGTTACCAGCCTCTTTCCAGATCAGTTCTTCCGGATCTGCCTAACTCCCTGTAATGACTTCATAGGTGCTTTTTGCCACCCCTCTGCTGACGAGTGCCGGCAGTCCTGTCCTCTGTGAGATTGCACACTCCCTCCTTTCCTGTCCTTCTGCCTCTCCAGGCATAAAGCAGAACATTGTGGTGGCGGAAGAAGGCCTTGGTTAATGCCTCGACTCCTGGTGCCCGACAGACACAGGCCAGGCCACTTTACAAGACGGACGGTCGTGCGACACAGCAGAGCGGCCCTGAAGTGGGCCTGGGGACCTGCCCACACTTCACGGACCCCACCTCTGGGGCAGCTGTGTCCAGCTTTCCAGCAGCCAACGTGGAGCGGTCTAAAGGACACAGGCCACATGGGAGGGGGGACAGAGGGCCACCTCTAGCCTATGGATGTGCTGGGCTTGACCCTGACAGTGTTGTAAAAAAATCAAGTTAGCGGCTACCTATAGAAGTCATGAGCTGTCCCTTGAAAAATCTACATGTGTCTCTAAAAACCATGAACTCCACCCTTCTGGCCCCGCATTCCTGCCCAGTGCCGTCTGCTGGAGCCCAGAGAGGCTGTCCTCCCCAGGGGAGCGTCCTCCAGTCTGCTCCCGTCTCTCCCCCTCCCTGCTTCCCTCCCTCTCGCTTCCTGTCCAGCCCCACGGGCACCTGTGTTTGCCACCCGACTCCAAACTGACAGGCCTCGCTCTGGGATCCAACTCTGCAAGAAAAAGCTTTCTGACCTTAGGCACCGACTTAGCCGCTCTGAACCTCGTTGGCTACTTCTGCAAAGTGGGGAGAATTATACCCACTTCCCTAGACCTTTCTAAGGATCAGACGGGAAGGGTGTAACATGTGTGTTACCTAACGTGCCAACTGTACTATGACCCTGTTCACGGCTCTGTGACCAGGTCCCTTGCCCCTCTCCTGTCCTGTCATTCCAGCAGCTGCAGAAATCCCATCTCTTCCAGAAAGTCTCCCCAGCCTAACCTTGGCAAGGGGGCCCCTTTCTTCTTCGCCGGGAGGCAGGAGGCGAAAAGCAGGCTGAAAGGCCAGGGGCTGGAGGGGGACTGGCCGCACACGGAATGGGCGGAAGGAATGCCAGAGAAACTGGCCCTGTTTTGCAGGGGGTGGGGAGCCGAGAGTGGGCTGGAGCTGCTAAAATTATAGTAAGAGCTCTGGAGAGTGGCTCCTGCTTTCAAAGGCTTGTTAGGCCATTAGAGAAAGAGGCGTGATAAAGGCCTCTCCGTGGCAGGCGGGCTGGGCAGAGCAGGCAGGCGGCACCGGCCAGCTGGCAGCCCAGGGCTTCCGAGGCAGGCAGATTTCATCCCTCACATCCTTCCCTTTGGTCTCTCTCTGTGCGGGAGGAGGGAGCGAAAGGGAGCGGGGTGGGGGGAAGGCTTTCAAAGAAGACTCCGGAGGGGGAAGAAAAAAAAAGGCCAAAACACCAAGTCCTTGGATCTCAAATTGCCTCTCTAGAGAAGCCCCTCTTCGCACCTCGTTAGGATTTAGAGAAAAAGGAACCAGGGCAGGGGCTGGGGCCGGAGCCTGGAAGGAGGAGGCAGAGGGCCCAGGGCCCGGGAGCTGCCACCTTGGGGCAGGGGCAAAGGACAAACGTCCAGGTGGTCAGAGATGTGGGTCACACATAAAGCGCCGGGTGACCAGAGTTCAAATGCCCGATGTGTCACTTATTGCCAGGATGGCCTTGGCAAACATGGGACCTCTGTGAGCCTCAGACGTCTCCTCTTCATGGCGGACTGAGAGAATCACTTAAGACAATGGGTCTAAGTTCCAGAGCACGGTGCTTGGCAGACACCAGGTGCTCAGTAAACACCAAGCTGAACCTGCCCCCTAGTGACCTCCTCCCACCAACCACCATGGACCATCCAGTGCACCTGAGTCTGTCGTACTGGGTGCCTGGCCCAGGTGAGCAGCTCTGGGTGATGGCTTAACCCGCTCCCAGGGCCTGGGATACAACAGTTGCCTCCCAGTCGTGGACACGGACTAGAGTAAGGCCTGGGGGAGTCATGCCCAGGGGGCTATGGAATGTTGCTTGAAGGATGTAAAGGGATCTGAGCCTCGGTAAGGGACACAGGGACAGGCAGCACAGTGGCCTTAAACGTGGGCCTTCTGTGTGAAGAACTGAGGATGTAGGGACCAGTCTGGCTCCCTAAAATCCCAACCTTGGGCCAGAGCCCTGGCCAAGGCATTACCCTTACCTGGCAATGACAAAGAGGACACAGCTGACACCCAGGTAGGCGAGGAGCACGTACATCCAGATGTCTGGGGACAGCGGGTTGAGGAAGGAGAAGACACTAGGGTTGGTGCCATTGGGTTTTCGATACAGGATGCTCACACCGAGTGTCATGAAGGGCTTGGAGAAGTCGATGGCCTTCTCGCGGACGTGGGTGATGGTCAGGGGGGCCACGGCCAGATCTGCCTTCTGCAGTGAGAGAGATATGCACAGACAGACGTAAGCGCAAAGCCTCAGACTAGCAGGGGACAGACACCTCTTCCTGGAGGAGGGAGGGTAAGGAGCGGAATGGAGCCCGTCGTCTGTGCCTTGGGTCACTTGCGCACTCTTCAGTTTCAACTTTTATTAACCTTTGTCCTGCGCCAGGCCATGCCCAGCATGCTGGGGAGACCACGATGAATTAGACTTGACCCCCGTTCTCCAAGAGCTCTTGGCCTCCAGGAAGAGGACAGCAGTATCGACACACAGAGAATGGAACCCTATTAAAGCTGTAACCCATGGGCGTTCATTCTCAAAATGGGGTTTTGTCAAATAAATATAGTTCAGCAATCCACAAACCTTCAAAAATAGCTCCTGCTCTTTCTCTGTGACTTTCAAACATCATGAATCCACAACCAACCTTATCTGAATCTGTTTTCCTCTCCTCTCCACATCTTGACTGCTTCACTCTGTTCTGGATCTTCTGTACATCCTAACAGCCCCCAAAGACCAGTTGGGCAAAAATAATACCCTCTTTGGAAGGAGAGATAAGTCCAGAGCCCTCTTCCATAGGGGAGGGGAGGGAAGAGAGCAAAGCAGAGGAAGAAAGGAAGGGGGTGGGGAAGGCTAGGAATGTTCCTATGTTGGCCAATTTTAGCTCACCACAATTTTAATGAGGGTAATAATTACAGGTCTGTCTCTTCGGTCTGAGCTTTTCCTGATTAAAAATCTATAATCCCTCATTCTCCCACCTTTCCAGCCTCCACCCCACTGCTCTTCTGCTACATGAGACCCCATGTAACTGCTTCCTGATGACCACATTCCCTTTTTCACCTCCCCGATTTGCACACATTGTGCCCTATTGAGAATGCCCTCTCCCTGCTGTCTCTTACCACCTACGATTTTTCTTTGCACAGGCTACCTCCTCCAAGAAGCCCTCCCTGATAGCCTCCAATTCTAAACTCCCATGAAGCTTGCTCTGCCCCACGATAAGGTCCTAACCTGCTGAGGTTGAATGCAGGATGTGTGGCCATGTGACTTTTTGTCTTATCTGCCTATTTACCAGTGAGTTCCTAAGTGCAGTTGGGACTGTAGCTGATTTACTGCTTTGTTTGTCCATTCCCAAGCCCCATCTCAGCCTCTAGAATATTTGTTAGTTAATAGCGTTTTCCTCTGGGAGGGCTCCTGTGGCTATTTACATATCAGAATGTGAATCAAGCTATCGCTTCCCTATCTCAGGTGTGGGCAGAACAGAGAGGGAGCTCGGGTCCTAAAGGCCAGTACTAAAGACCTTTTTGCAAAGGCGGGGTGGCTGCTTCTGAGATCTCTTTCCAAGGCAATGTGTCTAGGCAGCCACCCACTGGCGTGGCCCAGCTTCATTCATTCATTCATTCATGCGCTCATTCATTCGTTTTATGAGCTCCGCCAAGCACTAGGGATGCAGAGCTCAGCCAAACAGACATGGTTTCTGGGCTTACAATCTGGTGGGGAAGATGGACATTATACAAATTGTTTCCTAAATGGTAACTGTTAACACTAACTCTGACTTCACCAATCCTAGAACAGGAACCAACAACCAAGTTGAAATCAGATTCAAGGAAGGGAAGGCTAATCTGGGTAGAACCCCAGCTCGTAAAAGACTCTGCAGGTGCTCCGGGCTGGGGGCGGAGGGCGCTGACGAACACACAACCCTGACGTTGCAACCCCCATGATTTTCCTTTCAGCAGCAGCCCCCTCAGCCGATTATTGACATTGGGAGCCCAAGGGTTCAGCGAACCTTGGAACCTGGGACAGACAGGGAGGAGGAGCCTAATACAAAGAAAGTTTCATACCGGGACCTTCCTTTTGTAAATGTCTGAACGCGTGAGTCGGAACTTGCCTAGCTTGGAAGGCAGAGGAAGATGAAATGCTGAGTGGCTCCCTGGAGCCCTGTCAGTTCAGGGTGTGTACAAAGGAATGCAACGAAAGGAGAGAACTATCAGGGAAGGTGCAGAGTGAATAATATGTGTCTTCTCAAGACCTACTACGCTCCGGTCTGGGATGCAAGGCTGAGCCGGAGTCCCAGCTCCCGCTCTTACGGAGCTTCCTGTCAAGTGAGCCCCTGCTGTCGGATGCTGCTGGGACTCAAAGGGGTGGGGGCCAGGGTGGGGCATGCTGGAAGGTTCCTTTTGGTGCTCGTTCTAGGATCCTGTATAATGTTGGCATGACAAGAGTGTAGTGGGCTTCTGATTCTAGAACTTGGCTTCCCCTGGCCCCAACCCTTCAAAGCACATTGCTTTGAGGGGCTCTGCTCTGACTCCAACATCATCGTCACTGCTCATTTGGAGCTGGCCTCTGGGAATGGCCTCTGAGGCTTGGAGTGGGTTCCTGGCAAGAACCTCAAAGTCGATGGTGCCAGTCTTCCTTTGGCTTTGATGGCAAGTTGGATGAAAGGGCTAGTGACTGGGGATCACGGAACCTTCAGGATCTTCCCACCAGCCTCCGGTCCTCCGGCTCTTGCATGCTGGGAGGCGGGCGTCCACGGCATTCTGTGCTTACGGCAGAGAGTCAGCTGGTCAACCTGTCCTTCCTCAAGGGGGTTTTGATGTGTGTTCTCCCTTGGGGCTTCAGGAAAGCTGGTGTTGCGGCCGGAAACACTACATTTCACCGTTGGTTACGATTTCGCTGCTAAAAGGCATTATTTTGTCCAGCTTCCCTTGAAAGAGGGGAACAGATGTCAAGCCTCTGCTGTTTCAGCTCATTACTCAGAACGAAAGGCCCAATCTTGGCAGGCTCTTCCCACTCGTGCCAGTTTTCTTTGAGGATGGTTGGTAAAATCGTGGGCTGTCGGAGCTGGATGAGAGACCTTCAGAAACCTCGATTCTAACCTCTTTCTTATGGAGGGAAACTGAGGCTGCAAGAAGGTCCAAGGGCCTTGCCCTCATATTCACAGCAATCATGCCCTTGGCCAAACCAAACCTGACTTGTCCAGCACGCTCATTGGTCTTACGAGTGATCTGTTGGTCCCATCTGCCTGAGGACCTTTCCATGCCTTTCCTATACCTCTAAAACGGGCCGGACAACCCTTCCTGGGCATTACGTCATCCCCATAAGCAGCTGTCCCTTACCAAGAATCTGTCAGGACGCAGCTGGCTCCAGCCTCTCCTACTCTACGCCATACTTGTGCGCGGCCACTTGTCGCCATTTGCTCCACCGTGTGTCCAACGACCAGAACCGAAGGCAAGAACCACTTACCCAGCTACAGCTCCACAGTCTGGCCCTTAGCATCCCACCCTCTTGGCTGTTGCTTGGATACTCGCCTCGTACCAGAAAGTGAAACCAGGGGAACCCGGCTCCGGGAACAGACTTGTGACCGTGGTCCCACCTCTGGCAACTTATTGCTGATCAGCCTTCTCTTAAGCCAGGGGTCCTCCCCAGGGAAGGATCTGCCCCCCGAGCCCCAGCTTGCTCCATGTGTCCGGTGTTCTGGTTGGCACCTGCCTCCTTGCGTTCCCAAGTATGGTCTCCATCAGATTCCCCACCTCTGTGCTCAGCCTCTTGGTTGGGATCCCCCAGGATGTCTTGTTACTCAGACTGTGACCTGCCACAGTTAAAACAGTAATGACCACGGCCATTCATGGATGATTCCTATACACCAATCATGGCGAAGCATGCCACATATACTTTACTGCCATATATGACCCCCCCAGCAGCCTCCTCTGGAGGTAAATGTTATTACCACATTCTAGATGAGGGTTCTATGGCTCAATCAGGCTAAGATATTGCTTCGAGCTCTACTGGTCTGAGTGACAGGTGGTGTTTCTGGTACAGTAGAGAGCATAGCTGCCTTCCAAGCAGGTGAGTGGCTGAGCCAGTACCTGGACCCTGTTCACCATGACCTCAAACCCCAATGCTTTACCACACTACCATGCAAGTCACGCGTAAGGGGTTGAATTGCACGCGCCCTCCAAATACGTTCAGGTCCTTGTCCCTAGTACCTGGCAGTGTGACCTTACTTGGAGATAGGCTCTTCCTCCCCGCCCGCCCGCCCCCCCACTAAAATAGTGTTTTATTACTGCCACTGATATTAAACGGCATCAGATAAATTGCTGGGAGAGTGTCTGGGGCTGTGCAAAGAAAGGACATACTCTCACTTCCCCAGAGATCTGTTTCCGGCTCCTGCTGGGTGCCCCTAAATTCATCAGTGTGCCTAACAGCCGTTCTCGAGCATGTGGCACTAGGGGCGCTAATTAGGGAATGGCTCCTGGCAGGAGCCTGTGTTTATCCGGACTCTGCATCATAGTAGTTCAGATGTCCCCAGCAACACTCCCCAAGTGGTGTAAAACTCTCATAATACCACTGCGTACCTATCAGAATAGCCAGAAAAAATTATTGATGATACAAGTGCTGATGAGGATGTAAAGCAAGTGAATCCCCCCGCACTGCCCAGACTGTTGGCAGGAATGCAAAGTGGTTCATCTGCTTAGGTCACCAGCCATTAGAAAAACACAGAACTCAGGAACAGCTGAATGGAAGAGAGGCACGGGGCAAGGTAAGCGGGAAGGGGCACGAAGCTCCCACGTCCTCTCTCTCTCTCACCATGCGCCCCATATCTCCACCTGTTCACCGACCTGGAAGCTCCGAAAACAGGGTCTTTGCAGAAGGAATCAAGTTAAGGTGAAGTCAATACCGGGTTAGGGTGAGCTCTAAATCCAATGCTTGGTGTCCTTATAAGAGGAGGAGAGGACACACAGGGACACACAGAGGAGGCCCCGTGACAAGGCAGGCAGAGACCGGGGTGATACAGCTTCCAGCCAAGGAATGCCAAGGATGGCCGGCCACACCAGAAGCCAGTGGGGAGGCCTGGGACACATTCTCCCTCAAAAGGGACCAATTCCAGGGCGCCTGGGTGGCTCAGTCGGTTAAGCGTCCGACTCTGACTCAGGTCATGATCTCGTGGTTTGAGGGTCTGAGCCCTGCATCGGGCTCTGTGCTGACAGCTCAGAGCCTGGAGCCTGCTTCAGATTCTGTGTCTCCTTCTCTCTCTGCCCCTCCCCTGCTCACACTCTGTCTCTCTCTCTCTCTCTCTCTCTCCCTCTCAAAAATAATAAACATTTTTTAAAAACTAAAACAAAAAGGGACCAATTCCACCAACACCTTGACTTCCGATTTCTGGCTTCCAGAACTCAGAACAAATTTCTATTGTGGTCATTTGCTGTGACAGCCCTGGGTCACTCCTACACCTGCCACTTAGATCCCGGGCAGGATGCACGGAGCGCCTTCCACCTCCCCATTCAGATGAGCATTCCGCTATGGCTGGGCCCACCCTGCCCTGTCCTGAACGCGGGTTCCATTCCCAGAGACAAGAACTTGACTCTGACTCCTGACCATATGCGGCTTGCACTGGGTCTCCCCAGGATACATATCACATCGGCTGGTGGGGGCTTCTCAATCCTATGGCTGCAGGAACCTGCAGATTCACCTCCACTTCCCTCCAGATGCTTCCACAGCCACCCAAGAACACCAGTCTCGCTCCTGCTACGCATGCAGGACTTTCCCCCAGGGCTTGGTCTGTTGGCTCCCCGCCTATGTATGTGGTATCCGTAGAATTCACCTTCCATTCTTTTCTCAAAGTGATGTTTCTCCATCTAGAGTTTCCCCACTCCCAATCCTACTTAACGTATGTCAAGACTCCCCTCTGGCCCTTAGGATAAAAGAAATTCTTATCAGGGGTTCCTTAAGCCTTTCGTGGCCTAAGACAACTTTCTGTCCGAGAGAATCTTCTGCAACAGTGGGAAAGTTCTACATTTACATCGTCCAATATGGTAACCACTAGCCACACCACGTGGCTTCTGTAACTGAGGAACTGAATTTATACTTGTATGTATTTAATTTTGAATGAAATAATTTTAAAAATGGATTTTAATTAACTTAAGTTTAAATTTAAATAGCCCCAGTGGCTGGTGGCTACTGAGTTGGAAAGCGTGGACCTGGTCCTCCCTGCCTCTCCGGCCTTTCCTTACCTCATGTCCCCTCGTTCGCTTTCTACTGGCTTCTTTCAAACCCCACCCCCCCCCCCCCCAACACATGCTCTCTCTCACCCCAGGACCTTTGCACCTGTGCGTTTTTCTACCTGGAACTTCTTTCTCCACAAGCTCTCTGTCTTGCTGAAGTCTACTTCTTCAGACCTCAACTCCAATGTCACATCCACAAAATCCTCACATGACCTCAGGTCTCCCTGGTGACTCCTCTCATGGCATCAGGTGGGTTTTTTTTTTTCGCTCCTAGCACTGAGCACAGGTGGGTTTTAGAGGGACTGGGTGATTTCTCCCCTCCTGGACCATATAAGCTCATGGGAGCAGGGCTTGAGCCTCTGTCCTCGCACCACACTCCGCCCCACGCCTAGCACAGCGCCTGGCTCAAAGCCCCGCGCATGGCTGAGGTCGTGGGGCCGAATGATTGTGGATGTAGAGGAGAGACACCAGCAAGCACGTCCGTAGCATCTGCTGGCGGCTCCCAAATTCCAAGCTGAAGAAAACAGTGCTCCTGGAACAGCCCCGGACAGGAGCCTGACGACGAACAGCCTCAACAACCCAAAATCGGAATAGAGGGCAAACGGTGCTGGCAGATTCTAGAGTGTCGATGGATGGGTCAACCACTACACGTGTAATTCACATGCAGGCTTCCTGAGCCTGTGGCGGCCTCACTGCCTGCCCGTGGGGAACGCGGCCTATGCCTCTCCCTGGCCTGGAGAACTGCTATCTCTGTCTCCCTCAGGAAGGAAGGGCGGGTCTTCCCTGTTTCAGAGCCACAGGCGCCCCAGGACGGACACTGCTGGAGCTCCGTCTCCAACCACTGGTTCCTCTCCCCCCACCTCACAGGGCCCCGAAGGTGGCATCAGCCCAGACAGGCCTTGCCCTGCAAAGCCCGAGGAATTGGGGGCAGTGAGCCCCTCTCCCTCCACATGCCGATAGGTCCCAGTGATGCGTTCCCATAGCCTCCCATGCGGCTCCCCGGTGCCCTTGGCACAACTAAATTCTTATTTGTGAGTCACCGTTTAACACCTCGCTCATCTGCAGGTACATAATCTCCAGGAGGGCAGGGACTGAACTGATGTATCCCCCACATTAGCACAAAGCCTGACACTAAGAAGAAGCTCAGGAAAGTTCTTTGGTAAGACGGAGCAATGAAGTACCTCCCAAGGGTCCTGACCAACACTTACCCCAGCCTAAGGGGCTGAGCTCTGGCCTCAGTTTCCCTAATCAGTACCCCCGTTGTCCCTGAAGCCACATGACCCATGCCAGTCGGCCCGGACCCTGCTCCCTTGCCTGTCTTTTTCCAGAGTTAGGACTCTGCTCCCTGGACCCCGGCCCTTGATGGGCCCCTTACTTCTGGCCTATTCGTTGAAAGCCCTCACCTGTCCTCATGGCCATCCTCAGGTAGGTCCTAGTGACCATCTTTAGTTTCGCATCCCTCCCCAGTCATTGCCCGGGACTTCATCAGCACTGTGGCCACTAATAGCCTGGGAAAACCCAGATACATCTAAAGAGATGGGGACGGGTGCCATGTAGACATGACTGAGGGGTCACGTACCCATGCTTCACACACAGGCCTCCGGAGCTGCTGGGCACCTGACAGTGAGAAATGAAGTCTGTGCCTTTCCCGGGCCTGCGAGAAGGGCCTGATTCCCACCTCCCAGCAAAGGCTGTCTTGCATCTGTCTTTTAGGACGACTTAGTAGGTGTTTCCCGCTTTGTGGCACACTGTGGGGGATGAACCACACCTGCATTCCCCCCTCTAAGAGAAGCCCCCTTCCCCATGCCCTGCACGACCCCAAGGGTGGAGACGCTGGCATCCTCAGTGCGCCCCCCCCCCC
The DNA here is from genome assembly GCF_022837055.1 of Prionailurus viverrinus. Classification (NCBI taxonomy): domain Eukaryota; kingdom Metazoa; phylum Chordata; class Mammalia; order Carnivora; family Felidae; genus Prionailurus; species Prionailurus viverrinus. The sequence continues at coordinate 186,147,959 of NC_062568.1, read as the reverse complement.
CCAGGTAGGTACCCCACCCATGCCCTGGATAGCTCTTCCTCAGTATCTCTTCCTGACCCTCAGGCTCACTCAAGACCATCCCGCTGTGGATGCTGCTGCAGGGGCCTGACTGGTTCCCACGCCTGCTGTCCCAGACCCGGAAATGCATGGAAGTCCGGAGCCTGGGGATAAACCTGTTCCCCCTTCTCCCTTCACCCTGAGACATCCCTGGCAAGGCCTTCCTAGGGTGCCGACTCGGAGACTGGGCACACTGAGCGCTGACCGGCTCAGTGCGGAGCCCTCGTATGGCCTGTCCTGCTCCCGCTCCACTTCTGCCCTCGATCTCTCCCTGGCCCCCCAGCCCTGAACTAAGTAGTGGCATCGAAGCCTCCGTCTCAGGCTGTGCTCTCCAGCAGCCAGGCTGAGACCGTGTTCCATAAGGTTTTGTGGAATGAAGGAAGGAGCAGGTGGCCCTCAGTAGGGGGTCAAGTATGTCCCTATCGCTCCCTCTGACTTTTGTTTCCTTCCAGTCCCCCCTCACCCTGGCCACCTGTGCCTTGACCACTCTTGCTTCTGGCTGTCTGGACACTGACCTCCTGCCAGGCTCTTTTCCAGGTCTTTCCAGGTTGCTCTCTGCTGGCTGAGTCCTGGCCGCTAAGAGTCCTTCGGTTGAATCTCACTGTGGTCCGGGTCCTTTCTGAGTCCCTCGCCTGTTTCCCTGCTCGTTCTCAGGCAGATCCCGAGCTTCCCCAGAAGTCTTCAGTCATTGCTCTGGGCAACCCGGCCGCCCTGACAAGAGTCCACCTGGCACTCTATCAGGAAATCCCCTGCCCTCAACTGTCCTGTCCCATCCAGGATTCCACCTGCCTCAGGTGAGCTCCCAGCATGCCTTGCGCTGGCCAGCCTGAATGAAGGAGGCGGTGTGGCAGAGCCTTTCCTGGCCACACGAACAGGGGCCCGGGGCCCCTTCTGACACTAAAGCACGTAAGCCAGAACTAAAATCCGGTTATTGGCTGGAAGGCAGGGGACACAGCGGGTGATGGGGTCACAGCCTTGCCTGACGCCTGACCGTCCGCTTGCACAGGATGGGAAGCTCAGTGGTTATGACGCCACAGCCATGTCTCTGGGGGAGGCGTGCAAGTCCGCGTGCTCATTCGCCGGCGCCTGCTCTGTGTGCCCAGCCCATGCCAGGCGCTCGGGCAGCAGCCCAGAGCAGTTCATCAGGCACTCGCTGTCTGGAAGAAAGGTCGGGCGGGGGAAATGGGCACTTGCGGCTATGCCCTCCTCTTCGCTCTGCACTCAGCACTACAGGGGGGCACAGGGGCTGTCCGGGCATGCTATTTCTTTCACAAGGGCAGAGATGACAGGCCGGGGCTACCCATGACGGCTCCTTGTCTCCATCTGGTTCTATCCCCCATCTTGGTCCAGCCCCATCCGTGAGCCGGGGAAATCTCTTTATCTGCTGTAGGGAGATGGAAAGACTTAGAAGAGAACTGACGGCTCCCTGTGGCCTGGAGGGCATTTACGCGTTCCCTCAAGGCCAGGCTCTGCTTCTTCTCTGCCCCACCCAGGGCTGAGAAAGGCAGCCAGGACAGGATTTCTGGGTCTCTGAGAAGAGTTTGCAGGAAGTCAGGCCAGAAGCGTGCAGGAAGCCCACGCTGAGGGCTGACCCTGCACCCTCAGAAGATCTCAGTCATGTCAACTCGCGGATGCTGTTTGTTCCTCTCCTTTGACCTCCCTGCCTGCCACTTGTGCCCCTGCGTCCATGCTTTTCCAGCAGCCTCTCTGCCTTTGGCCCCTGCCACCCGTGCTCCCCTGGTTCTCCTTCTTCCTCTCTGGCAGCTCGGGCATCTTCTTTTTTTTTTTTTTAATATTTATTTATTTTTGGGAGACAGACAGAGTGCAAGCAGGGGAGGGGCAAAGAGAGAGGGAAATACAGAATCTGAAGCAGACTCCAGGCTCCGAGCTGTCAGCACAGAGCTCGATGCGGGGCTCGAACCCACAAACCGTGAGGTCATGACCTGAGCCGAAGTCGGACGCTTAACTGACTGAGCCACCCGGGCGCCCAGCTCCGGGGTCTTATAGAGTCCTTTCCCTCTCTCCTTACACTTCCGTGCTGTTTAGGTCCTGCCCAGGTTCCCGTCTCTCCTCTCCCCAGCGGTCCTGCCTCTGACTGCCTCCTGGGGTCCCCCCCTCACCCCCCGAGGCTGTGCTGATGACCCCCAAATCTTAGCCTCCCGCCTTGCTCTGTCCTCTGAGGGCCCAGCCATCTGGCCAGCCACCTGCTGGGACCCCAACCCCAGAATGATCTCTGTACCTCCCGCAGTCCTCTATTTTGCCAAGAGGCTCTTCACTTAGGGAAGACATTGCCACCTTCCCAGCCTAGAAATTCACACCCCGTCCTGGTGCAGAACTCCTCCCTGTCCCTCACCTCCTTCACCCAACCATCCGCCAATCTTCTCGATGCATCCTCCTCATCTCCATCCTGTGCCACCCACCTCCCTCCTTTTCCATCACCATGCTTGCCTTCACCCAGCTCGCAGTCACAGCCTCCAGTACCAATCTCACGTGACCCTGTCACTCTATCTCTTCCAGCCGTGCCCTGTAGCTCTCAGGATGGAAATCAAATCCCTCCGCTTAGCACTCAAGACTCTTAGGGGGCGCCTGGGTGGCGCAGTCGGTTAAGCGTCCGACTTCAGCCAGGTCACGATCTCGCGGTCCGTGAGTTCGAGCCCCGCGTCAGGCTCTGGGCTGATGGCTCAGAGCCTGGAGCCTGTTTCCGATTCTGTGTCTCCCTCTCTCTCTGCCCCCTTCCCCGTTCATGCTCTGTCTCTCTCTGTCCAAAAATAAATAAACGTTGAAAAAAAAATTTAAAAAAAAAAAAAAAAAAAAAAAAGACTCTTCAAGACTCGTCTCTTGCCCCCTTCTCCAGCAGCAGCCTCTCTTCTCGGATTCAGACTCTCCACACTCTGAGAGCTCTGTTTCCACTCTCCAGCACGATCCTGGACACCGGGTGCCGGGACAGAAGCTCTGGATGGCAGCAAAGGCCAATGCCCCAAGTGAAGTAAGGGGCGGATGCCTTCGTGTGGGCCTCAGTTCCGCGTGAGTCTAATCGGTGTGAGTCAGTTTCCTGAGGCTATTTGGATCCAGAGGCTATCAGATCCCGGATCACTGTGGCCCACCAGGATGACCACAGCTGAGGGGCAGGCCCCTGCCACCACCATCATGTTCTTCCATGTGCACACTTTAGACAGCAGGGCTGTCCCCGTAGGAACGCTGACGAGCAGGACAGCTCCCAGCTGCTGCCCCATTTACAGAGCGCCAGGCACTCTGCTAAGCATCTTTGGGCTGTATCTCTCATTAAATCCTCCTACAGACTCGGGGAGAAAAGGCTTTTTTTTTTTTTTTTTTTATTCCCATTTTACAGATGTGGAAACGGAGGCCAGAGACGTTGAATATGTGCTAGACTCGGAATGTGAAGTCACCTCTCTCGGATTCCAGAGTCATTAAAACACCCGGGAGCAATTTAAGGCATAGACGGGAGCAGAAGACCTTCAAGAAAGAGGAAATGACAGACAGCGGGCAGTGAAACCGGAGAGAGCGACGGTCTGGGAGAGCTGGGGTGATGGATGGAGAAATCAGGCTCTGTCCTATCCTGTCTGTTGCTGGCCCTGGGGGAGGGGAGCGTGTCAGCAGGAGGGGGTCGCGCCCCGCACATGCCATCTTCCCCCATAACCCTGGCTCCCTGGAAGGCCGTGTGGCACGGGACAGAGGTGAGCAGAGTGTCAGAGGAGGACTGAAGTCTTGCTGGTCAGAGGCTCCACCTGGGGCCTCCAAATGGGCCTCGGGGGTCAGATTCTTGCAAAGGCGGGCATTATCACTTTTACGTCTACGTTCAGATCCCTAATAAGAAAGTAATAATATTGCCAAGCCTTTACCACGCGATCTATGAGCTAGCGAGAAGACTAATTATCTGACGACACTAATAAATGGTTATGATGTTATTAAAAATGGCACCAAGCTAGGATTTATAGGCTCATCAATTGTAGGGAATCGGGTTTAACAAGGTCCCCTGCATGTCCCGTCAGGGCCCGCGCCTTGATGGATACTGGGCTGCACGGAGGCCACAGACGAGGCCCCCTCTTTTCCCCAGCTGAGGGTCAGCTTACAGAGGTCTGGTTGCTGCTGGGTTTTTCTGACCCACCCCCTTGCAAACGCTCTCCAAAGCTCTGGATGCCGGAGATGCTGTGACTGAGGAGGCTGGCACCAGCCCAGCTCACTTCCACATGTGGCCTCCGCTCTCCGTGTGACCCCCTCTTCCCCCGCAGCCCCGCCGGCCTCTGCAAATGACAGGCTCAGAACCCACCGGGGGCCCCGCGTTCCAGAGCCCCACTCACAGAGCAGGAGTGGGGGAGCTGATAAATGGAGATGCCTCTGGGGCCTGCTGACTAATTTCCATAATAATTATAGTTATTACTAATAATGGTGACAACACCACTCCCTTCCGTTTATATTGAATTCCACGATCTAGGAGTGCTCCCCTACCAGCTCTCTCCTCCCAGCCACTCAACACGCTGGGAAGAACGCAGGGCAGGTATTAGTATTCTCACTGTTGAGTTCGAAAGTGGAGTTCAGGGACACAGAGGTACTTCCTGAAGCCCCCTCCCCCGGCCTCGAAGGAATAACCATAAGGATAAAGACGAAAACAAAGCAAGTACTGACATAATGCACATGGGTGAACGTAGCCCTCCCGACAACCTGTGGGGCTGGTTCTGTTACCATCATTCCCATTTAACAGATAGGGAGACCGAGACATAGAGAGGCCAAGACGCTTGTCCAGGGCACACAGTAGCAAGCGGCAGAGTGGGAATCAAGCCCAGCCCAAGTTCATGCCCTTTACCCATTACAGCCTCTCTACCGGCCTTCCACAGGAGCCCCATTTCCTGGGGCCTAGGAAATGATGCCAAGGTAAAGCTCTTCGGGAGCCTTCCCACTCTGAGCTCCAGCTCCCTCCCTTCCAAGTCTCCAAAGTCCCCTCTGGGCGTTCCTTTCAGCAGGGGCCAGGTGGGCGGGGAGAAGAGTGACAACAGTCCCAGAGTCCCAGCGGCTGGTACTTTTCAGGCAAAGGTCTGAAGCCTACCTCTCTGCCCTGGCTCCTGCCACAGATGGCTCTCTGCAGAGGTTGGACAGAGCTTCAGAAAGCAGAGAGCCTCCAAAGATTTGGCCGCTTGGAAATCCCAGCTCCCCCACTTACTAGCCGTGGGTCCTCACCTCTCTCTGCCTCAGCTTCCTCATCTGTGAAAGGGGTGGTGATAACAGTACCCACCTCACGGGCTTGTTGCGAGGAGAACTGAGAGAAGGGATAGAAGGGGGTCTGGCATAGGTTAGGGCCTTGCATACGTTAGCAGGTCCTTGATGAGCAATGCCTCTGGAAAGCTGAGGGCCCCCGGCTGGAAGGCAGGCAATGTTTCTTACGTGCCAGCTGAGCCTGTGCTAACGGCTCCTCACTGAATTCCTGCAACAAATGCAGAGCTTTGGTAGCTGTGGCTTACTCCTATTTTAGACGTGAAGACACTGAGACTCGGCGAGGGTGATGAACTTTCTCATCCCACACCTATCAGGTGGTAGAGTGGGGATCTGAACCTGTTCTATCCGACTGCAGCCCGGGCTCCCGACTTACTGCCTCTGACAAGCCTTCCTCTTACTGAGGGCTTGCCGTGGGCCGCACCCCGTGCCTTGTACCTCCCATCCCGTGTCACAATAATCCTACGAGGAAGGGAGGATTAACGCCCATTTGACGGATGAGGAAACCACTTACAGAGGTCCCCTGACCTGCCCCTGTTCACACAGCTGATGAGAAACGGCACTCGACCCTGGGGCCCCTGACTTCCCCCCACCTCCCTACCTTGTGGTGACCCTACACTGTGGCTTCTGTCTTCCTCCCAGGGTCCCATGAACCCCAGGCCCCTCCTACCAGCTGCTCCTTTGCCCCCCAAAGCTCTGCCTGTCTGCTTCCCTGGGTCACTTCCCCGTTCGGGCACAGAACTGCCCACCTGGGCCTTGCCTGTCCCTTCATACAGCCCTCAGCTCCCTGCACCACCTGTCTCCCCACGGGGCGCAAAACTGTTCAGGCACCGATGAATCTAACTCTGTGCCCTAGAGTGTGGGAAAGTGTCTTGCATGGGCACCTTGCCTACATGGCTGGGGCATCCTCTGGTCACTCTTCGGGGAGCAGGAGGCAGTGGGGAGCTGAGGCATCCCTCCAGAGCGAGCTCACCAAAGTCACCAACGTGGGGAAGGCTCGGTCAGATGGGGGGCAATACACTGGTGCAGGGCAACGTCTGGGACCCGGGGAGCATGAGCAAGGCAGGCCCAAGGCAGTTGGGTCCTCCCCAAGGTCACAACCTTTGTCTCCATCTTTCCTGCTCCCCGGAGCCCCCACCTGCCAGGATGCCCCATCCCGATGTGTATGGACTTGGCCAAGCCTCCCAGGGGGTGCCCTCCCGCTTACATGGTCGATGAGCTCCTTGATCATGCCGTTCCACTGGCCCTTGTCGTCCTGTGCCCCGTACTTCCCGTCCTCCACCAGCCGGATCTCATAGGAGAAGCCGAGGATGTGGGCCAGCTCCTTCAGCAGGTCGATGCAGTAGCCCTCGAAGCGGTCATTCCGAACAGCGTCCGGTCGGACTTCCGGAACATGACAAAGGGCTCCTCCTGCAGGGACAGATGGGAGAGGGGCTGACCAAGGCTGAGTGGGTCGGGGGGAGAGCTCAGGCTGGAACTTCGGCTTGTGCGTCTAAGAAGCCTTGTGGGGGTGGAGCCCAGGAATCTATTTTAAGACGCTCCCCTCCAGGGGATTCTGATGTCTGCTCACCCTGCGCCACAAGGCTCTCCGTCCAGTATCCTCCGACTTCTCCCCCAAATACCTTCTCAAGCCCCCCGATACCTCTCTCTCCTTCAGAGGATCTCAGTCTCCAGCATTAGGATTTGCCGTGGAGAGCCTAGCACGCAGCCCAGCAAGGGAGTGCTCGACAGACAGCGGCTGGCATTGCCTCCTCCCACCTTGACCGAACTGCAGTCTGATAGAGGCTAGCTCCAGTCCTTCATGCCTGTGGCCTCTTGTTGGGCCTTAATCTTCCCTAAAGCCACCTCAGCATCCCCACCCCCGTGTCAGAATGCCTCAGGTCTTTAGCTGACAGGTGACACAGTAGCTGACAGAGGGCACGCGTCCTGGCAATCCCATGTGCACATGCCCACGAGAAGGCACACGCCCGATTATGGAGGTGTCTTACCATTTTGTCAACCAGAGTGGCTATTCCTTTGACACTGTGGGCCCGTGGGGCAGGGTGAGCAATGAAGTCCCCAGAGGACACCCTCACCGGAGAGTCTCAGAAGCAGGAACCCACCAGCAGCCTCTTACCGGGCTCCCGTGGGTTCAGGTGGCCCCGATTCTCTGGCCCCGTTCCCCCAGCACTGCTACCTTTCAAAAACCCCACCCCAGGACTCATTTACTCTAAATTTTCAACAGTCCTTCGGGATGCCTCACAGAAAGGATGGGGGGAGCGTGGGAAGCCCCAAAGGGTTCCCGCCTCTCCAGGGATTCTGAGAAAACCACCTCATAGCCTAACTGGGTGAACACTGGGTCCTTCAGCTAGACTCCATGCTGAATCTCCGAATCTCTGTGCCTCCTATCCCACCCTACAACCAAGTAGGCAGCTCACAAGGTCGGAGAAGAGAGCCCAGGTGGGGGCGGGGAAGGTTCTGGGGCTACTTGGAGAGGAGGGGGCTTTGGTTTGGGCACACATTGCCATTGTGCAAATCCGTCTCTGGGAAGGTGCTGCCCGAACCCTGGCGGGGGGCCTAGTGAGTGAGAGTTTCAGTCCTAACCTCTCCTTGTGCTTGGCCGTTCTTGTGCAGTGAACAACGTGCACCACTGTACCTGGCGGTGCCTTGATCTTAGCTCAAGGAAAGAACTGGAGAGAAGGTACTATCTCCCCCAGGGGAATCACCAACCACACACTGAATCCTGGGCACAATTTTCCTCCTTCTGTAAAATGGGGATAATAATGGAACCTACCAGACAGGGTCGTTGTGAGGATAAACGAGTCAATCTGCGAAAAGCACTTACAACGGTGCCTGGCAAATGTAAGCTGCCAATATGACTTATTTATTTATTTATATTAATATCATTACCTTCTCTCTGTGTGCCGGGTAGTCCATTACTGCAGTGCCCTTTCCAGCCTAGAGACCATGCCCAAGGTCAGCAAAGGTTAAAAATCATAGCTGGCAGCCGAAAACCATTTCGGAAAAGGTCCCCGAGATAGCTCACTTCCTGACCCTCCCTCCACGCCCCTCCCTGGGCCTATTCTCTAAAATTAGCACTTCATTTGTGAAGCCACCACAGCCCCAGAATCTATACATCTCCATATAAATACGCTGCCTTCGGAGCAGCTGTAAAATGCCATTAATTTCGGGAAGTGCTTTGCGGATGGCATACATATTTAACAGCCAAAGCCCAGAGCATTAAAATGGTGCTCGCCTTAGTAATGTGTCTCTAGACCTGCAACATTTCCTAGGGGGTAATTCTGAACTCCGCCAACTACTTATTCATGGACTATTTCACAATTTATTACTGGAAATGTCCAGACAGCCAATTCACAAGCTCTCTCGGCTGCTAATCGATTGCTCAGTGAAGGTGCCCTCAATTTCATAACTTCACGCTCTTCTATTGCTCTGGGAGAACAGCCGTAGGAGCGGGGTAATATTTCTCTTCAACAAGTCACAGGAAACAGGGGTCCAGAAAAATAACCTTTTCCGACTTTTCGTTGCCAGGGCTCACTTAGTCTGGTTTCTCTCTGATCACTTATACCAACGTGAGAGCCGGGCCTTGTGATCAGTTTTTCCCGGCGGCAGGACCTGTGGAGTTGGGAAGGGGTCGTTTGGGGGGGGGGGGGGGCAGGGGGTGGGGGGAAGGATCCAGGGTGAGCTGCCGGGTATCAGCATTCCCAAGCCCCCTTCTGACACAGGCAGTGTTAACACACACTTGTATAAGCATCCACACCTGTACACAATGCCACGGGCACTAATACCCCCCATTCTCGATGTCCTGTCTGCCTAGTCCTGCTTGGACACAGAAGCTGAAGGCCCTGGATCCAAGCCCTCGGTTTCTGCCTGTTAGAACCAGGACAGAGCATTAGGAGTCCTCCCGGCCCAGCAGGTGGGGCCCGGAGGGGGTCCCTGGCCTGGGACGGTTCTCCCCGCCCACACCCTGGCCTCCCTTTGCTTTTCTCCTTCTCCTGTGGCCCGGCGCCGTGGGTCCCGCCTGCCTGGGAGTCTTACGAGGGCCCAGCGTGCACAAGGCACAAATACACCCATCGGTGTGTATCCAGACACCCGGGTGTAGCTGGTCCAGTCCCACACCCACACACGTACCCACAGGCACGTCGACACCGCTGCTTCCTTCAGCAGCCCAGAGAACCCTGAACCTTCAAAGGCAGGGCCCCCAGGAGTGAGTCAGGTGCGTCTTCTCCATGTGTGAGCTGAGGTTGGGGCGGATGAATTTTTCAGGAGCCCGTGCAAGAGCAGAACCAGAGCAGAAGCCGGGGCCAGGCAAGGAGGGGGCGGGAGGGGGCGGGTGAGGGCAGGCTTCCAGGCTCTTGCTGCTGCAGTTTGACCTCAGGCACGGGGAAAGGCCATCTGCAGCTTGGAGGGGCCGGGGGTGGGTGGGGGGAGTGGAGTCAGGGCTCTGTTCATCTGTGTGTCCAGGTTGAGCCGCGCTTTGCACCTAACTCCAGGTTCCGGGCTAGGGGAGGAGAGGAGGCAGGTCTAGGGGCAGCCCACGGGGAGCTGTGGCCCCTCTGCCACACCCAGATTCCAGGAAAAAGAAAGAAGAGAGACCCCTCTCAATAGGGGTCCAGCCCTGTTCTCTAAGGGGAAAGTAGTTGGATGCTCCTGAACTGTGCTTCCGTACCCGCCTGTCACTCAAAGTGCCGTTGCCTGGACAACGCACTTCCAGGCAGGCTGGCCCACCCCACCCATCAGTGCTCTCAGCGGGAGGTGCTGGCCCCGCTTTCACCAGCCAAGCAGGGTGGAGGTGGGGGCTGGGTTTTCAGCCAGAGCAGCTGGGGCTGGGCCACCCTCCGCCACTGGAGTAGCTGTCCCAAAGAGAGCACCCCCGCCCCCCCGGGCTGTGAGACACTCAGACCACCCTGAGACTTTCAGGAGCATCTGGACCAGCTCTAAGTTTCCATGAAGGAGGCGCTAGGCCAGTCCTCTCCTGGGAGTGGGCCCCTCTCACTCAGGAGACTCGGGGGACATTTTCAGCCGGACACAGACTTCCTTGCAGACTAGCGCAAAGGCCGTGCGTCACATCATCCCCTGTCCCCATCAGGGATACTCCACAGGCTCTCTCTGTCATTTCTCTTCCTCCAGGAAAGACTGGGCTTCTCTCATTGACCCACAGGGAGAAGCAGACCCTACCGTCCATGAGCTCGGGGCAGTGGGGATGCAGAGAGCAATCACGGGTTCCCCCCCCCACCCCGCCCCCTGCCTCAGTCCATGTGAGCATCTGATACTGCAGGATGGGGTTAAGATGGTTGGTGGGACATGCCCTTCGGGTAGGTCGGTAGCTTTGTCAGAGGTCAAGGCAATAGGGGCCAGGGATGGGGAATTACCAAGATGTCAGGCCCAGGAGCTCAGACCTTGGGCAGAGTGGATGAGAAGGTGGTGGTGGGGAGCTGCAGTCTGACATATCGGTGGGAGACTAGAACTAGGAGGGACGCCGGAGGTCAAGGTCACAAACCCTAAGGCCTCCAGGGGCCGGCCAGGGAACAAGGAGGCGAGAGGCAGCTGAGTGTCAGCAGTGGGGAGTGGTGGGGTGCTATTGGATGCAAGTTCCAAGTCTGTAGGGTACCCTGTGCTGGAGATAACCTCTGTGGTCATGGTCAGGGGTCAGTCTTCAGAGAAGTCCAGGGCTCAGCTGGGGACAGAAGCAGAGGTTTTCTCTACAACACTCTGCATACTGTACTAAGCCTGCTTTCTCTGGGGACCGGATCTAGAATCGGTAATAGTAATTAGTAACAATAGCAGCTACCATTTGGCATGCATTTATATGTATTAACGTATTTGTATTAATTACCAACAAATTACAGAATATAAATTATTCATTTATTGACTTATCTTCATGAATCACTCTGCCTCTCAACTCTATGGAGTAGACACAGTTACCACCATCTCTCTTTTTCAGGTGGGGAAACTGAGGCATGGAGCGGTTAGGCAGTTTTCCAGTGTCACAAGGCTGGATAACAGTAAAGCCAGGGCTCAGACCTGAAGGTTTGTGGTCTTTTTTTTTTTTTTTTTTTTTTTTTTAACATTTATTTATTTTTGAAGGAGAGAGAGAGACAGACAGACGGAGCGTGAGTAGGGGAGGGGCAGAGAGAGAGGGAGACACAGAATCCAGGCTCTGAGATGTCAGTACAGAGCCCGATGCGGGGCTCGAACTCACTAGCTGTGAGACCGTGACCTGAGCCGCAGTCTAACGCCCACCGACTGAGCCACCCCGGGGCCACCGGGAGGTTTGAGCTCTTAGCCATCACAGTCTTGCCCTGGCATCCTGATCACACTGCACGACCCAAACGGCTGCTGGGCTACTGTTTGCCTGAGACGACAGACGGTGGGCCAAATGGAGCTGCGTGCAGGCTAGGGGCCGAGACGGGCTTCTCTCCTTCCCTATCTTCCGGGGTGCCTGAAGGCCAGTGCGACCCTGCGGGTGGGACTTCCGGCAAGGGACTGAGTGCATCAGGTAGGGGGCTTTGCAAGAAGCTGTGAGTGCGGACAGAGAAGGGCCTAGGATGTCTGCTGGATCCTGCCTCTGCTGGTGTAGACAAATCCTGTGCACCTTTGCGGAAGGGTCTTATGCCCTTGAAATCAGGCCGCTGCCATTTTAATAAAATTCACGCCTGTGGTCTTTCAAGGTGTGTGTATCCTGTATCCTGCTGGTAGATTACCTCTAGCTGGTCGCTCACTTGAGGGCATTGTTTTGTGGCTGAATCACCTCGGCTCACTTAATCACCCTTCTTCCCAATCTCTTAGAGCACACTGGTTTTACCTTTTTTAATCTTGCCTTGTGAAAAGTGTTTTATTTATATCTCACATTTTATGCAGTTCTGTTTTTAATCTTTTACCACCTTTTTATTATTTTATTTTCCCCCTTTTAAATTTTAGCTTTGTCACACTCGTATCCTTTTGCTTTCTGACATGTGGTTTTACATTTTTTACCTTGTCTAGCTGGAGCCGTTAATTATTTATGTTAATTTCTCGTCCTTCCTGATGGCTTTCCTTTTCATCTCGTTCCTTATTTTCATTTTTCTCATTATTATTTTCCTTTTAACCTTTGTGTTTTGTTCCCTTTCAACTCTCTCCTTTTCTATTTTCCTTCCCATCAGTATCCCTTCAATTGCTCATCTGTCTTTAATACCTTTGTTGTTCTTTTTTATTTTTCTTTTTAATCTTTTATATATACATATATATATATTTAATATAATTTTCCCTCATTCCTGATCGAATCTTTTGGCTTCCTGGTCTCAGCAGTCTGATTTTTATATTTAAAAAATATTTCTTTTTTTTTTTTTTTTTTTAAATACATGTCTGGCCCATGGTAATAGCTTACTTTTTTTTTTTTTTTTTTTTTTTCAACGTTTATTTATTTTTGGGACAGAGAGAGACAGAGCATGAACGGGGGAGGGGCAGAGAGAGAGGGAGACACAGAATCGGAAACAGGCTCCAGGAGCTGAGCCATCAGCCCAGAGCCTGACGCGGGGCTCGAACTCCCGGACCGCGAGATCGTGACCTGGCTGAAGTCGGACGCTTAACCGACTGCGCCACCCAGGCGCCCCAAAATATTTCTTTTTTAACGTTTACTTATTTTTGAGACAGAGAGAGACAGAGCATGAACGGGGGAGGGGCAGAGAGAGAGGGAGACACAGAATCTGAAACAGGCTCCAGGCTCTGAGCGGTCAGCACAGAGCCCGTCTCGGGGCTCGAACTCACGGAGCGTGAGATCATGACCTGAGCCAAAGTCGAAGCTTAACCCACTGAGCCACCCAGGCGCCCCGATTTTTATATTTTTTTAGTCAACAACAATTTAATCAATAAAGGCAGGCAGGATGTACGGTGTTGGGGAAGATGCCTGGGGCAGGGGAGTTCATCCCCAAACCTGCGGGGCAGGTGTCTCCCCAGCCCTCTCATCTTGGATCCGGCTCTGTCGGCAGTAGGTCCAGAACCAAGGTTAGTACTCCATCACCTTTAACATGGATCCTGTCAACGGTCATGACCCTGAAGGCTGGAGGTGAGACCCACAGGCTATAGTTGCTCTCTAGAAGCTGCTGGTGTCCCCGTGTCTGCTGCTCACTGGGAGAATGGGGCTGAACTCCTATGTCCCTTCCTGCCTGGGGGTGTCCACCATTTGGCCACCAAGCATACGTCTGGTGAATCACACTAGAGAGAGGACACAGGACCGTTCATCGGGGCCTGGCTCAGCTGCCTCCCACGGGAAGCAGGTGGGGCAACCCCATCTCGGCATCATGGAAGGTCCTAGTGCCCAGCCCCGCTCCCAGGTTCCATCCTGGGGCAGCCTCATTTTATCCAAGCCCTTCAAACCAGGTTGAGCCCTCTTTTTTGTAGAGAATTTGCTTTTCTCATATTGTATTTATTGTATCGTATCCTATGTGCTTTAATATAAGGAGAAGCTCCCTGAATCGTCCTCAAAAGGTCTTTGGTCAGGATCCACCAGGCTGTGATCAGGCTACCTGTCCCCAGTGTGGCCCAGCCTGGGTCCCCAAGAGCAGTGCTGTGTCTCTGAAAGGGTGGGCCCTGAGTCTGTGGCTGCTCTGGAGGCCTTCCAGAAGGAGCCAGTGCAGTGGAGAGGGCACAGCACTGGCCAGTCAAGAGGCCAGTGGCGGGGTATGCCCTCCTGCCCACCCTGAGCTCTAAGGTGCAGAGAGCCTGGGAGACGCCAAGAGCCACTCCTTGGGTCAGAAGAAGGAGGCGCTATTCAGTCCTGGTGAATGGAGGGAGGGTGACAGGTAGAGTGGCCACAGAGGAGAGCTCTCAGGATGGGACACCGTGGACCGTGGCATGTGTGTGGGCTCCCGGCACCCACTGGGCTCTCTGGGTGTGGCCACAGTACCCATCAGAGCTGGGGGGACCACTGAGAAGGACCTTTTCCTTGGGAACTGAGGTAAAGAGGTGGACCCTCAGTCCTGGTGCAGAGGGCAGGCTAACCTCTTTCCTTCTACCCCTTCGTGGTTCGTGCTTGGGCCCAGGGATGGATGGGGGCGGGGGGATAAATGCAAACACACAGGTCTCCGAAGATCGGCTTCCAAGCAGTTCTCAGACGGGCACGAGGACCAGCCCCCTCTGCCTTTGGGAAGAGGCCTCTGAAAGCCACCCCCTGGGTTCTTTGGCCTGTGGCCACAAGCAGATCTGCTGTGCTCCAACTGCCAAGGGCTTTCTGAGGGACCCTCAGCGCTTCCACCTCCCCCATCTTCCAGCCTAGCAGCAACCCCCTGAGCGGTGCCCGGTCTGGGCTGGGTGGGGCGACGGAGGGGCCTCTTCAGCCCGTCCCTGGCTCACACAGTCCCTCCCACAGGGCTGCAGGCTCTTACCAGCACGGTGGTGACGATGAGGGACCTGTTCGTCAGAGAGTCGGTGACATTCGGGCCTCGGCCTTTGGCGACCTCCGTGATGTTGAGCCCCTCCGCAGGACTCCACACCCCAACCTGGATGGACAGACAGACGGAGAAAAGGGGCTGAGTCCTCAGACGGCCAACAAGGCCATCATCTCCTTCCCATTCTTGGTGAGCATCGTCGTCACGGCTGACAGGCTGTGAGCTAACTCCTGACAACCTTGCTGCCTCCCTTCTTCTTGGAGGAGGCGCCCAAGGTGTGGAGTCTCTTGAATTCCATCACCTCCCCCTTGCTGGCTGGAGGGGAAAATGCAGAGGAGAAGGGGAGTGTAAAAACAGCCCAGGGACCTCAGCCTGGGGTGGAACAGATACACTAAGAAATCAGGGGTCCTGGGTCAGGGCCAGTCTTACCCCAGGACAGAGCCACTCTGAGCCTGGTGGGCCTCCCTCCTCCTAGGGAAGACGCTGGGCACCCAACTGCTCACTCACTGGGTCTCTGCCCTGGTGCCACTTCCCGGGGCCAGGACACCCTCCAAAGCCCGGAACAGGGTCTGGAGCAAGGGGGATGTTCACCCAACATTCGCGGACTGGGTTAATGGGTGATGAGATGTGTCCCATGCAGGAAGGCAGGCTGGGCAGGAGCTGGTCTTTGGCAGACCAGAGAGTGGAGGGCCCTCACTGCGGGCCTGGTTGCTGCTGGGTTTGAAGGCAGTTTGCTTTGTGGTTTTACTTCTAAAGTTGGCGGATATCCTGGCCAAGGTGGCATAATCTGTCTCTCCACGGTGCCCTAGTTGCTATCAGGCCTGAGGCTGGAGGACGCCAGGGAAGATCAAGTTTACCAATCATTGCCTCGGGCCTCATGAAGGTCCCACTCTGCCCAGCTCCCCCGACTCCCCTTCAGGTCCCCTCCCTCAAGGAAGGTTTTGGCATGCCCATTCTGTCCTTGGCCTAGCTGGGGGGCACTCGGGAAACTTAATCAATTAAACAGAGAGGCCAAATGCAAACATCCCATTAAGAGAGCTGTGCAAAGCAGATAGCAGACAGACATGTAATTATGCCTGGGTAATTCTGCCTTAATCCTCCCAGAGCCACCGGCTGGAGCTGGCTGGATCAGCTATGACCCGGCTTAGCAAACAGAAATGATGATACAAGAGGCAGGGCGGCTGTGTGGGGGCTTAGCACCCTCTCCAGGCAGGATTTCTGTCTACGCAGACCCCCTAGAGCCAAGAGAAGAGACAGGCAGACCGCCTCAAAGTGGGCCCAGCCCATGAGGGGTCCCTAGCAGTACACCCGGGTGCCCCATACACATCTGTCCAGTGGTTCCTGAGCAGCTGGAACCCTCACCCCAGAAAGCACCTACTGACTTCCCACTGCATGCCTGGCTAGATCCCGGGGGGTCCTGGGGAGGCGAGAACACTTAGGACGGAGGAGGACCCAGCCTCTACAGGCTGTCTGCCCACCACTCCCTGTGGCTGTGACCGGGAGCCTCTGGAGGAGGCAGGTCAACCTCTGTCCGGGTATATAGTAGGAGGGCTTTTCTTGGGTGTTAGCTATCGTCACTCTGTCCTTGGGAGAGGGATGCTGTGATAGAAGGCTCAGATGGAAAGTGCTCTCATGATCCCATTACCCGCGTCTGCTGCGGGCACGGGAGCGGGTCGCACGGGCATACGTGTGTCTAACTGCCATCCTTAGAATTTTAGGCCATCTCCAGAGATGGACAGTTGAGAGAGCAGAAAGGAGATGCCACTTGAGCGAAAACCACTGCAGCAATCCTGCTGGAGAAGGAAGGTCCACCCCCCACCCTCCCACCCCCAGGCACTGCTGGAGTTTAAACAGGAGCTGGCATACTGCCCGGCGAGACCTTGTGGTGGGAGTAGGTTGGACCAACCGGTCTCCCTGATCTTAGGAGCAGAGGCCACAGCGCCTGTCCCTAAGGGACTGACGCTGTATGCAGAGGAAAGGTGGCGTTTCCCTGGCCACCCCTGCACAGGAGCCCCCATTAGTCTGTGGGACACTCAGGAGTGGGCGGAGTAAACTTGGCCACAAGTTGCAACCCAGCCAGAGCCACGTCTGTGCCTGAGGGAGCGACCCCAGGAGACAGAGGCCACCTCCACAGCCAGGGCGATCACTCAGCCAAAGGAGGGGCCAGAGGGAGTGGGTGTGACTGCGCCACAGGGAATGTTCTGGGGAGAGCCATAAAAGTCCAAGTCAGGGGCTGGAGCTTAACTCGGCACTGGTGGGGGAGACCATGCTGTGCTTTGGGAAGCTGTGTGTGTGTGTGTGTGTGTGTGTGTGTGTGTGTGTATACACTGAGCATGGCTGCAGGCTCAGGGGTGGAGGTGGAGAGGCCAGGGCTGAGTGCTAGAACAATCCAAGGGTGGGAGGCCTGATCAATGGCAGACAGAGGTGGAGAGGAGAGGAATCAAGCCATCCTGAAGTCTCAGAGGCATCCAAGCTGGCCCCTCCCCAACTTCCGGGTTTTTGTTCACCCTACTCCCAGGCTGGTGGGAGAGGGTGTGGCTGACCCCCTGGTCCTGAGGTCCCAGGAATTCGGAGAATTAGGGCTAATGTTGAATCTCCTCCCCAGGCCAGCAGCCTGACTGGACAGAATATGCAGAAGGCTCCCAGGGAGAATTGGCCTCATTTACAAACGTCTGATGGTAGCCAGATGGAGGCCCCAGAAGGGCTTGCTTTCTCATCAAAACCCCCTGAAATCATTGAGACCTTAGAAACCGAGAGTGAGATCAGAATTCATGTGCTTCAACTTCTCTCTAAGGATAAGAACCAACTGCATTTCCCAGACAAGCAATCATATTGCTTAATCTTTGCTTAAATGCCTCCAGTGACAGTGAGCTCACTACTCCCCAGGCAGCCACCCCCTGGTGGTTAGAGTTTCTGTTACCCAAAGTCGGGTCTGTCCCTCTGCGCGCCGCACCCCCCCCCCCCCCCCCCCCCACCGCCCCAGCCTTTCATGACTTTTCCCAGTTAAGCATCCCCGGTGGCCCTTGCTCACCGGGCGATAGCCTGGGTGTCTGCCACGGCCAGGCCACTGGGTTCCGTAGCCTTCCAGTCTGACCAGGCCTCCGTGTTCTCCGAAGGGCCAGGGCGCAGGCCATGCCAGGTCATGTCGAGCCCCCAAGGTCTTGTCCCCTCCCTCTCCTGAGCCCACGCACCTTCTCCAGGCCGTCCTCCTTCAGGCTGATGATGTCCAGATCAAAATCCGTCCGTAAGCCACTGGTTTTGTTGAAAACAATCCGTCCAGTTAATCCTTCCCATTGAGCCTGCCGGAAGGGAGAGGGCAGGGCGGCAATTCCTCGGGCTCATAAATCATCATTCGGTACAACTGTACGATGCTTCATGTTAATTACTCTTTGCACTGATACTGTTCCCCCAAGACCATGATGAATTAATAATCACCTCCATCATTGCTCGGGCTGTGGTGCGAGCCAGCGATTTCCATAAATTCTATTATGCTCTTTAGCCAGCTTTACATTTGCACCTCCTCGTGTACAACATCGATCTCAGACGCACTCAAATGAGCCCCCGCCTTGAAGCCAAAGAGGAGGGGAAGCCCGTGTCAGGTCCCCAGAGAGGGGCAAGGAGGAGGCAGGCGGGCGGCTTGGGGCCGGTGACACCTACCCAGAGGCCGGAAAAGCCAAGGGGCCGAGCCAGCCCTGGAGGTAAGACCAGACGCGTGGAGTCGAGCAGGAGGAGACCGAGAAGTCACCCCCACCGCCCCCCGGCCCCGGCTCCACGAGGGTCAAGGTTAAGAACTCTGGGGTCAGAATGCCGGGTCCAACCGCAGTCAGCTGTGCAAACTTAGGAATTCTAGGTCACCTCTCTGCCTCAGTTTCCTCATCTACAAAACGGGATTCATAATTGTGCCAAAACGCCACGGGGGGTGAATGGAGATAAAGCCCATAAAATACTTAGGACAGTGCGTGGTGCCACCCGAGCCCTTGAGCTCATGGTCACTTTTGTGTATTGTCATTAACATCATTAACACGGAGAGAGATGCAGAGAACATGCAGGACCCAAGCTGAGAAAGTCCCACTCTTCTAGATGAGGGGCGAGCAAGCTACAGCTGGTGCCCCTATAGGCCTGCTGCCTGTTTTGGAAACAGCTGATTAGAACACAGCCACACCCATGTGTTTACTTACTGTCTTTGGCCGCTTTGGAGCCACTGCCTCAGGCCTGGATAGTTACAAAGAGACCATCTGGCCCACAAAGCCCAAATATTTACTATCCAGCCCGTTGCAGGAAAGGTTTGCTGACTCCGTTCTAGAAAATACCTTTCCTGTGGACCCAATGCATCCCTGCAAAGTACTTCACACCACTCAGAGCATGTAACCTCCACGGCAGCCCTGCAGGTGGGCCAGGTGGATTCCCACTTTACAGACCAGGAAGCAGGCCAGGAGGGCCGGGCGCATCACCCAAGCTCGCAGAGGGGGTCAGAGCTCCGCGCTGCAGCTGGGGTCCCAGGGCCCCACCCCTCAGGCTGGAGCCCCGTCCTTTCTCTCCCTTCTCCAAGGAGGTAGGAGGCAGCCACCACACGCGTAAACGCCCCAATACCCACGGCCTTTCTGTGTCTGGGAGAACAAACCCACTCACCCTGGAGGCCCTGGGAACCAAGGGAGGCTGCAGGCTGGAGGTGGGGGAGGAAATCTGGAGCTCACACAGTCCACTGGGCTGGAGGAGGCTGGGGAAGGAGGCGCCAGAGAACATGGGGGCGGGGGAAGGTCTGATTATGGAAATGTTTGCTTTGCCAAGGTGGTTCCCAACCACACTGGGGTCATGACCCCCTGCAGGCTCTGAAAATGGCCCCAGGGCCTCTCCCTGGCTGAATGTCCCTGGCGCACACTGACACTCAGAACTGGACGCCCAAGTTCGTGGGACCATGGATCCCAGGAGTCCAAAATAAAACCCGTGGGCTCTCCAAGCATTTGGGCAGCTCTAAGGCCCCAAGGTAAGTGTGCAGATGAGCCAGCCGGTAGACCGACCGAGGCAGAGGGGCGGGGCCTGGAAGGGGAACGGGAAGCTCTAAGACAAGTTGGACAGAATGCGGGCTTTGCACAAGTGATCCAACCTCTCTGAGCTTCAGCAAGGGGAAAATGATCTATTTCACAGGTGTTCAAAAAGATGTACAAAGTGCTTAGCACAGTGCCTGCCATCTACGATCCCAGCTAAGTGCTATAAGGTATTATTTCTCCCTTGGATTACAGGGCTGGTGCTTAGCTGGGAGGAAGGCTGGGGGCTTGGGCCAGGGCCTGAGGCCTCAGTAGAAATCCTGTCATAGAGGGCTAACTAACCCCCTTTCCTGAATGTGCTTTGTCTCATCACAATCCTGCCAGGTGGGTGTCACTGTCGCCCCCATTTTAGGATCATAGACACAGAGGCTCAAAGAGGGGCTGAGCTATAGAAAGCTGCACGGGATGGTGCTGCAGGGCAGAATCCGGGTCTGCAGGAACAGAGTTGAAGAGCGTGGGGTCACCATGCCCAAGTTCAGTGGGGGAGGCTTACAGAGCCTGGGGGGGCTGGAAACGGGGTTGGGGACAGAGACTAAAATATCAGACAAGGTAAAGACCACTGTTTATAACTTCACAGGGAGGCTCAGCTCCCCTCTGGCTGGCTGGCTCCCCCTTCCTCTGCACCCTCAGGCTATCTCCTGGCCCCCGGGGGAAATCACAGCAGGTGCCTTCAACCTGCACTGGGAGCGGACAAAGCTTCCCCCTTGTCAGCTCTGGAGGAATTAAATGCCAGCAGGGGGGCACGGACTGTCTGTGGGCGGGTGGGCAGGGCCGGGGCAAGGAGCCACTGCCAGCTCCTCCCCGTGACATTTCCCGGCCTGCCCGCCCCTTCCAGCCACCGCTCAAGACTCGCTAAATGAAAGATGCTTCACACGCTCTGAACTCCGGCCTGGTATTTTCCAGCTCCTCTCGGAAATGCCAAGTCTTTAAAATGATTTACTGTCACGCAGTCAGAGAAGGAGACGGGCAACTTGGAAATGGTCTGAGGGAAGACTTGTGCTGGGCTCAGGCAGGGCACTGGGGTCCCGGTCCCGGGCAGAGGTGGCACTGTGGGCCAGCCACGCGGCTGCTCGGGGCCTCCGTCTCCACCGCCCTCAAATGCAGGTGGCACAAACGTGTTTCTGAAAGGGCTCCGTAAGAGTGTGAGTGGTGAGGGCCACTCACTGGGCCAGCGGCCAGGAAACAGGAGGTACACCGGTGTGGGCCAGTCAGCCCCAGGAGGGAGAAGGGGCCCCTTTCTACGGGGCGGGCGGTGACGAATCTGCTCCCTGTAGGGTTTTGTCACTGAGCCTCAAAAATTCCAACGGGTGAGGGGTAGACAGGGTGGGGGTCCCCGAAGCTATGTGGCCCAGAGATCCTCGTGAGCTGGAAACCCAGCATGGAGAAGAAGCCATAGTCATGGCAGTTGTGAGGACAGTAACTGCAGCCAATCTGTTCAGCATCTGCTCTGTGCCACGCTCTGTCCTGAGTGCTTCACCCACACCATCACCCACCCCATCCTGCAACAACCCTAGGAAAATCTCCAGGGTACAGAGACAGAGCTGAGGCACAGAGACATTCAGTAGCTTGTCTAAGGTCACACAGCTAAAAAGTGGTTAAGCTTCAAAGCCACTTTTGCTTGGCTCGTAAGGGTCCCAGGGTCGTGGCTCGGGTCACCAACCCCCTCACGCTGGCCTCTGACCGCTCCGTCGGAGGCCTGCCGAGGAAGGAGGCACAGGGGGCTGAGAGTCGGGTCTCAGAGTTCCCCGAGAACAAGCCGGTGATCGCTCAGGCCAAGCAGGCCTGCTCAGGGCACTGGACAATCAGACTTCCTCTGCGGTTTTGAGGGGCTGGATGAGAAGGGACCATCATGGTCTTCTTATACCAAAATATCCGACATTGGATGGAGCCCCTTCGAGGCGTGAGGGAGCTGGTCCCAAGGACTTCGTGCCTCCCTCACCATGATGGTGAGGTGACATCTGCCAGGAGAGGAAACGGACACTTGGGGATATCTAGGACCATGCGTGAAGCCACACAGCTGGGAGAGGCAGAGACAACTCCACAGGCACGTACGTCAAACTACAGCCCGTGTCCCGTCCCCATTCCTTTTAGTGCTGTTCCCAAGTGGTGGTGGTGACCTCGGGACTTGGGGGAAAGCTAACTGTCCACTGAGAATAAAGTGGTAGGTCTGTTACTGGCCCTCCTGGAGCTGCCTGCCTTTGCACGTGGGATTACATTCCTGAATGCAAGGGCTTGCTTCGTGTCTGCCCCCTCCCTAGGCTGGGAGCTCTGGGAATGCGGGGGCTCGTCTGTCTCAGCCCCACTGGATCCCAGTGCTTCGAAAATTATCCGTTGGCACCGAGTGTTTCAATGGTCATCTGAATAGCAGGATGGATTTCTGCTCTCTGGTTCCTCTGGATCACCCCCACGGATGGGACTTCTTCACAGCCGCTGTGATGCCAGGAGAGCGGAGTCCCAGGGGGCCCACGACACGAAGAGGAGTTTGGAGGGCTGATTATGATCTACCCAGCCTCCTCTGCCCTGGCACCTCCCTGAGCCCTTTCCGCACGGGGTCTCCTCTCCGCTTCACAGCATCCCTGTGACGGGGCATGCTTCGTACCCCATTTTGCAGATGAGCCAATCAAGGCTCAGCAAGGTTCTCTAGCTTGCCCAAGGTCACACAGCCCGAGGCAGAGACCCTCATGTCTTGCATCAGAAAGCCCACGCAGGTCCTGCTGACCGTGCTGACCGCCCACGGAGAACCTCCTACACGCCAGGGCCTCTGCCTCTCAATCCCCCTGTAAGAACGAGCCCGTCAGGCCCATTTTCCCCCCAAGGAAACTGAGGCTCAGAGAGGAGAAGCACTGAGCCCGGGTTTGTGCGGACTGGAAACGGGTTCTGCCTGACTCCCACACCCGGGCCTTTGCTCTGCAGCTCTGCTGACCCCATGCTGATCCCCAGGGGCAGTGGGGGGAGGCCCTGGCTGGGGGAGGTGCAGGGGAACACTCACCTCCTTGATGAAGTTCATGAAGCGGCCGCCAAAGCGCCAGGCCTTGTGCCGATGGCACTGCAGGGAGTTCACGGTCATCTGGGGTGCCCGCTGGTAGCACACAGACACGATGTGGACGGCATCATACAGTAAGGCCGCGTCAGTCTGCAGGGGAGGGCCCGGGGCCTGCCTGAGAACAGATCCCAAGCCCCGAGAGTCCTCGGCCCAATCTGCTCTGTCCCTTTTCCCCTCCCTCGCCAGACACGAGGGGTCCGGGTGAGGGAAAGGCCCACGGTGACCCCGTCCACGCCCCCAGCGGAGGCCAGACTTGGGTGTCCCTGCTGTTCCACAGACACTCAACTCCCACCCTCTGCAGCTCAGACCTTCTCCCTCTAGGCCCTCTCACCCCATCCCACCGCTCCTGCTGCTCCCCTAGGCCCTGCCCACACCTTCTCCCTTCCCGCTCCCCAGCCTTCGGCTGGTCACAGCCGAGGGTCCTTAACCCCGCGCTCCGAAACAATCCGTTTACAAGCCTCCACTACCACCTTTGGTGTGGGACTGTGTCTGATTCCTTTGTGTTCCCAGAGCCTAGTCTTAGGTCTGAGGGAGGGAAGTGGTGGGAGGGGAGAAGAGATAGGGAGGATGGAGGGAAGGGAAGAAGGATGGGAGGAAGGAAGAAAAGATAGACGAGGGAAAGGAGAGAGAAGGACAGGGAAAGGGGAGACCCCGGATCTGACCCGCCTGGCTGGAATACCATCATCACTCCGTCCAACAGGCCGGACTCTGCCCGGGGAGCCGCCTGCAGCCTCTCCATGGACCACTTCTCCACGATGGCCGAGACATGGGGGTTGTCCACGTTGAGGATCCGGAACCCTGTCAGGTTCACCCCTGAGTAGCGGTAGGGCTCCAGGTCTAATGCATATAGATCCTTGACGGAGAGAGGTTCGAGTAAATAACGGTGTGGCTGCTGTAAGCTCCACCCCCCTGCCCCCCCCCCCCCCACCATCCCACACTCAGAGCCCCACCGCCCAAGGCTGCATCTCCCAGCAGAGCCCTGCTCTGCAGGGGGGAGGCTCAACGGTGACGGTGACGGAGCACCTGCAGGAGCACTGATGTGGAATTGACGGGAACACCCTCTGCCTGCTGGCCGGACCCTCACATACTCACGGCCGGACCTCTGGCAGGTGGCTCAACCAATTTCTTCATCTACGGAATGGGGACTGTGGCTCTTTTATAGGACCCGGTGCCACAGGTCACATAAAGGCCCAGCCCGGAACATCACAGGAGCTTGGAGCACTGGGTCTGGGCATCTTCAAGTTACCCAGAGGGAAGCCCAAGGGAATTATTCTATCTGCCCCCAAAAGACTAGTTGAAAACAGTCCTTTCTAGAGGTGCCTGGGTGGCTCAGTCGGTTAAGCATCCGACTTCAGCTCAGGTCACGGTCTCGCGGTCCGTGAGTTCGAGCCCCGCGTCGGGCTCTGGGCTGCCAGCTCAGAGCCTGGAGCCTGCTTCGGATTCTGTGCCTCCCTCTCTCTCTGCCCCGCCCCTGCTCATGCTCTGTCTCTCTCACTCTCAAAAATGAATAAATGTTAATTAAAAAAATAATAAAAAATAGACTAGTCCTCTCTAGCTTTTGCACAGTGAAGAAAACCATCAACAAAATGAAAACACTGAGCCGGAGAAGTACTTGCAAACTATATATCTGACAAGGCGTTGATACCCGAGATATATAAAGAACTCCTACAACTCAGTAACAACGCCACCACCAAAAGCCAAAACCAGATTAAAAAATGGGCAGTGAACCTGAAAACACATTTTTCTAAAGAAGACATCCAGATGGCCAACAGACACACGCAAAGGTGCTCAGCATCACTCATCATCAGGGAAATGCAAATCAAAACCACCACAAGCCCTCACCTGGCACCTGTCAGAATGGCTAGAACCAAAAAGATAAGGAACCACAAGTGTTGGCGAGGACGCAGAGAGGAAGGAACCCTCGTGCACTGTTGGTGGGAATGCAAACAGGCGCAGCCACTGTGGAAGACAGTATGGAGTCTCCTCAAAAAATTACAACCAGGACTACTCTATGATCCAGGGGTTCCACTTCTGGGCATTTATCTGAAGCAAACAAAAAATCTAATTTGAAAACACACGTGCACTCCTGTGTTCACTCCAGCATGACTTATAGTAGCCACGATGTGGAAGCAACCTACGTGTCCATCGACAGCTGAACGGATAAGGAAGATGTGGTGTGTACACACAGAGGAATGTAAGTCAGCCATAAAAAAACAAACAAACAGAAAAAAGACAAAATCCTGCCGTTTGTAACAATGTGTCTGGACCTAGAGGGCATTATGCTAAGTGAAGCAAGTCAAACAGAGGAAGACAAATACCGTATGATGTCACTTACGTGTGGAATCTAAAAAGCAAAACAAAACAAACTCACAGACACAGAGAACAAACTGGTGGATGCCAGAAGGGGAGAGGGGTGGGGGTGGGGGGACGGGCAAAATAGGTCAAGAGGATTGAGAGGTACGAACTTGCAGCTATAAAATAAGTAAGTCACGGGGACGTAATGTGCAGCACGGAGAATGCAGTCAGTTATACGGTCATGACTTCGTATGGTGACAGACGGTCACCAAACCTACTGTGGGGACCGTTTTGTAATGTATAAAAATATTGAATTGCTATCTTGTACCCCTGAAATGAACATAATATCGTAGGTCAGTTGTAATTCAATACAAAAGAAGAGTCTTTCTGCTTGGGACTCAAGAAATACCGCTGTCTTCTTCTCACAAGCCAGGCCTCTCACCCTTGCCTATTTCACAAGCCAGGCCTGTCACCCTTCGCCTCCTAGGAGCAGCTGGCCGACAGTCAGCCCGTCTGTCCGTGGCCAGGCCACATCCGGTCTGGTGCAACAGGTAGGCCCTGGCCGAAGGGCCAGGAAGACAAGCCTCCATGCCTGGAGCGGCCCAGCTCCGGCCCCTCCCTGCACTCCAGCTCTGTGGCAAGGTGGGCCGGTGAGGCGAGGAGGCAGAGGGGTTGGGAGGGGAAGGGGGGGGGCAAGCCAGGCATTAAGAAAAAGTGGCAGGTGGCAGGGGCAGGGAGGTGGCAGGTGGTAGCTAGAGGAGCAGAGCAGAGTTCCGTCCTGTTAAGCAAAACTCCCCAAACTCGGAAATAAGGCGGAAGGGAATGTCGTAGGGAAGCATCGCTGACCAGGCCCGTCCTGGATTCTGTGATGCTCTGGGAGAACGCACCTGGGCCTGACTTCACTCTCAGCTACTGATTAAAGGCCCAGACTCAAGGTTAACTTGGAGATCTTTGCCAACTGGAAAGATAAACCCCAATGTTGTGGTTTATTGCTTACTCTGTGTTTTCCCCTCCAAATAACAACTCAATCCCTCAAAAGCTCTTGGAGACAGTGTTGCCATCCTACTGGTTCCCTTGTTAGTGAACGGAATCCGTCGTTGATACGTGTTTATCCTATATTTGCATGAGTCATTTTTTTACTTTTTGAAAATGTAACACACTATGATCCTCTGGATTGGCCCCTTCCTACTAGTAGAGAAACGGCGTCCTAAGGTCCTCCTGGCCAACTGCCTATCCTTTTCCATGCTCTGCCCTCATCAAGCTGCCTTCCGTCCCGGCCCCCGGTCCATCCTCTTTCCTGGGTCCCTCGACTCAGACCCTCCATCCTGTGCTGGGAGAGCGGCAGGGCACCCCGTGGGCTGTACTCTTCTCTGCATGGCCACAGCCGTCGGGAATAACACCCCAGCCCGTCACAGTCCACGCTTCGGTTAACTCAGTGGTGGCTCGAGGAACAATGAGCCCACGGAGCAGGTTATGCACATGGTGCTGGCGCCCTCCCGTCTCCCTAATTGATGCTAAACTCCTGCTGCTCCCGCTGCACCCCCAGAATGGGCTTCTTCTGGGGTGCACTCTGTTGGTTTCCCCTTTGAAGGCTTAAGGAGTAGGGAGTAGCGGGGAGGTTTGGCTCAGACTTGAACCGAGCAAGAAAAGTCAGTCCTAGCCTTGCCCAAACAAATAGGGTGCTGATTCTCGGCCAGGACTTGGGATGGGGAAGGGGTCGGGTGGGAGCACGAAGCTGGGTCTTCAGCAGACGAGGGGGTCTCGCTGGGCCGGCCAGAGGGTGCCTGCCCCAGTCTCAGTGGGGAGCCCAGGGTGGGCACCGCGCTCAGCCCTGATGTGGAAGACATTGTCCCATCTCAGTAACCCCCTGCGAAGTAGCTGTTTAATCGTCTTCTCTTTTACAGATGAGGAAGCAGGGGCATCAGGCGACTCGCCTGCGGTCACGAAGTTCCTACAGGGCGGAGCAGAATTCGGACCCGGGGCCGTTTCAGTGGTGTGTTGGAGCCGGCTCCCACGGGCCCGTGGGAGCTAACTGTTCGCACTTCCTCCTGTCCCTGTGCGCGTCCAGTGACATCACATTGGTAGCTTAATACCAGCCACAGTGGAAGTATTCACCCCACGGAAATCAGAGGCGCTACAAGTCCAGGGGCATCCGCCCTCCCCTCTGAGAGCTGGTTGTACATTTTTGTCTGTCTTATTCAAAAATTCCCGGGCTTTACTGTCCCCAGTGGTTGCCAAACCCACAACATGCATCAGGATGGGTTCTGGAGCTTTTGGGGGGGGGGACGTATAAGCCATGGACAGTCTGGGGTGTGGCCCCTGGTTGTTGGGAGGTGAGGGGCAGACAGGAGTCCGGTCCTTCCCGCCTTACCCATCTTGGCAATAGAGAAACAATCACGACGAGCTAATAGCCATGAGCACCTGTCAATCTTACACCTCAGGCACCACTTAATTCGCATCTCCACCTCACACAAGGAGGGTGTGGTTGGCACCCCATTTTAGAGGAAGGAACTGAGGCACAGAGAGGTTAGGTTTCACTGCTGGGGAGCGGTGCAGTCAAACCCAGGAAGTCTAGCTCCCGAGCCCTCCCTCTGACCTGTGACCAGCCCTCGGTCCACACAGCACACAGAGGGGTCTTTCTGATGGATCAATCCACCCCCCTCACTCCTGTGTTTATGGATCCTTGCTACCTTCTCAGAAGAAAGTGCAATTCTTTAGTTTACAAAGCTCTCCACCCCGCCAGCCCCACTTTTCTTCCCACCCCCTCCCATGTTTGTTTCAGGAGCCAGACCACTTTCGCTCCCCTTTTCCTTTCCTCGCTGGCCCCCATCACACATCTCCTCCTCCCTGTGCCGGCATGTCTCTCTTCTCAACCCTCTTGGGTGGGCTGTTCTCTGAGATCCAACTCAAGGGGCACCTCTTCCAGGAAGCCTCCCCTGACTACTCCTTTACACATGCACAACAGAGTGGGTCAGGGGTGCTTCCGCCCTTACCCTGGGACCTCTCGGCTTTCAGCCCTCTGATGACAACTATCAGTGTCTATGTCTGTCTCCCCCGTGCACCTGTCACCCGAAGTGGAAAGAAGGGTCGGCCAGCTGAGCCGCTCTCTGGACACCCAAACAGCACTGGGAAGAGCCTGGGATCAAGACTAGTGTTTCACATCCACCTCTCAGGGGGAGCTCTCAGTGACGCTGGAGGTTAGGAGCAGTTTGGCAAATTGCCTGGGGAGGAGGGACAGACCCTTAAGGAGACTGCTTCAGTATCAAGAGATCTTCCCCAAGTCGCCTCTGAAGAAGGCAGGTAAGGGAAGATGAAGCACTTTTGTTTTGCAGAGTGGAGAACGGGGAGTTTGGGGCCAGAGCTGAACTGCTGGGGCCCCCGGAGAGAAGCTGAGCTCTGCCCCCAGGGGGCGCCCTCCTCACGCCGCCCCTGCACAGGCTCCTGTGGGGGCAAGGCACAGCCTCCTCTCTGATGCGGCGCTAACCTAATATCAAAGGCCTGAAGGATTGCCAAAGCATCAGCCTAGGGCCTCCGTGACTCAGCGGGAAGGGGGCATCTCTGGCCCTGTGGGGGCCTGGATGCTGGTGGCATCGGGCCTTCCAAGCCTACAAGACGTAGCATGTGGTCTGCTGACACGCTGAGCCTGGGAGGGAGCAAGCTGGGGTCACTGCTGGGGTCACCTCCCTCCCTGTCACCCTGAGCCCGGGGTACAAAGTGCGGTAGGACCCGTGGCACCAAATGTCCCCGCTCCTGTGACACGAGGGCACGAGTGACGACGGGGCGCTGCTGAAGAGGCCTCTTTGTCCGGCTCCGATTTTTGGTCCAAACTGCCCCGCGCCGAGACCCCAGGTGCCACGCACGGCGAACCGAGCGCAACCTTGCCGCTTGGCAAAAAGTTGCTGTTCTCGATGCCAAATGTTGACACGCCGAATTCAGTGTCGACGAGGGACCTTTTAGAAACATTCAGCATAACATAATAGACTAATTCATTAGCACCCCATGGGTCTGACTGGGTAGAAGCTGAAGCTCGGAAAACATTGCCTTAAGGAATGACAGATGAAAATATCTTTCCCATGATATAACTGTTATTGCCGGGAAGTGGCATTAATTGTGATTGCTTATCTATTAATTTATTATAATTCTTCTTCCACCTCCAGGCTTTTACCTACACACGACATGTACCAGGGGCTCAGCTGGGGCTGATTAACGCGGGGTTATCTGGGAATGGCTCAAAGCTGGCTGGCACAGATACTGGCCGCTGGGGTAATTAAAATGTCTTCTGCGTGAAAGAAGCGAGTTTGGAGAATGTTTTAGAGGCGAGGAGTTGGTGACGTGGGTTTGCTAAGGGGAAGGAGAGAAATGGCAAATGCCACCGCCCTCCCCGATACAGCCTCGACTGACCAATGGGCAGCAAAGAGGCGGAATCACGAGGCCGACTCTGAAGCCAGCGGGGCCGGGAGGAGGATCCTGGGGCTGGAGCCGGAGCTGAAGCAGGACGTGGGCTGGAGCGGAGGGACCCAAGGGACACGGCTGATGCCCTGGCAGGCAGGCGGCCAGGGGCAGTCGGGAGACACGCTGGTTCGAGCCCCTGATACACACGCGCGCACCTACTCGGCTGCAAATTGCAGAACTCTTTGTGCGGCAGGGTTCCTCCCTGGAAAGATCCACTCTCCCTGCTCCTCAGAGAGGCCCCGGGGAGCACGGGCAGTGGGCTGGAGAGACCGTGCACCAGACCGGAAGTCAGGAGCCACGGCCTCCACCACCGATCCACTGTGAGACTCTGGGCAAGCCACTCAACCTCTCCGGTCCCAGGTTTGCCCATCCATCGACGGGGAGCAAAAACTCTGCCGTGGAAAGAGGAAAACCAGCGATGCGGAGAAAGGGCTTTGGAACCTGTGAGGTGTGGGCAAGGCTGGGATTTGTGGAGGCTCCATTTGCCCTCGTTAGTGTCGACCACCGTGCCTGGACCATGGCTGCCGTGTGCGGCCAGGGGAGGCCAGCCATGACGTTGTGCGGGTTTTCAGGGCGACAGGTCTCCACAGGGACCTTTGGAGCTAGACAGCCCCCAGCTGGTAAAGGTCCAGGCTCCGCTCCCTTTCTCGCGAGTGGCCGCTCTGAGCCTTGGTTTCTACTCTCCTGTAAAATCGGGACATCGTTCCTCCCTTGGAGAGTTGTTCTGAATTTTGCATGAGATGGGCGATGCTGAATATAGAGAAAACACGAGCAATTTAACACTTACGTAGTACTTCATTAAACATCAGGCACTCAACATACTCAATGCTCTGCGTAACAATGCCATGAGGTGATGCGGTTGCTGTGGCCGTTTTGTGGACGGGAAAATGAGGCACAGAGAGGTGAAGTAACTTGCCCAGGGAAGCGGAAGAATCTCGACTTCTAAGTCAGGCAGGCTGGCCCCAGAGTCCACGGTCTTCACCGTGGCTATGACAAGGGTCTTGGTAACTTGACTGATTACTTTCTACATTGTACTGTCATTATTCGTTCATTCAGGCATTAATGGCCACCTGCTGCCTGGCCAGGCACTATCTGGGCACCGGAGATGTACAAGTGAACGGGTCGCAGTGCTTGATCCTTCCGTGCATGAAGGGAGCCTGCCAGCTGGTGGGCTTTGTGTTGGGGCCACCTCTGCACACTGTCTCCCACCCAAGTGCCCTGCTCAGTCCGTGGGGCTTTGAGAGCATCTGTACGTGGCTGCTGGACAAGGGAGTAAAGGGACGCTTGAATTAAGGAAATGAAAAAAAAAAGTGGACACTGTCCGGGGCCAGAGGAAACCCCAGGGCACTCCCTGCCCTGAGCCTCCCTCTAAGACCTCTAGCCTTGCCCCCAGGAGGGCAATGGCATTAACGTAAGGAAACTGGGGTCACTAGGGAGGTGCCGTCTCCAGAGTGTTGCCTGAAAGGTGGAGTCAGGCCAGAGGGCAAAGGGCCCGGACGTTGGTCTCCGCACCCCAGGAGCCCAGGAAGGGGTGCACGGGGCTGCCATGCCAGGGGACAGGGCCTTGGGCCCCTGGAATGTGCCCACCACACCTTCCCAGCCTTCCTCCTCTGCCTCGCTCCGGGCTCCAAACAGAGGTGAAAACATGGGAGACCTGGTGGCCTCATCCTCCAGCCTGCAATGACTTTCCAGCATATAGCATGGCATGGAAAAGTCAGCTTGGGTGGGCAGAAATCCAGCAGGGACTTGCGGGAGAAGGAGCCTGATCTCGGTCTCCAGTTTCCAGGATCCCATTCTCCCAGCGTGACTCATGGCACGTCCCCAGGTCTGAGCTCTGGATCAAGAGAATGTGCAGGGTGGCCCCTGAGCTCTGCCATGGGCACAGGGTATGTGGGGGTGCAGGGAGGGGAATAAGAAATGGCGTGCTGGCAAACGCTTAATAACCAGCTCTCAGGGGAGGGGAGGCTAAAAACCGTCATTTGTAGTATTTGCCAACTCCTGTGGCACGAATATTCCTTCCACCATGGCTGACTTCAAGCCACCTACGTGCTATCGCTGAACGTGGATTTGCGAAGAGACGAACACAACGGGGTCTGGCAATCAGCCAGAGCGAGCCAGCCCCAAGCAATCCGGGGAAGCGCTAACGTGCCTCTTGCCTTTTGCTTATGCTGTTCTCTCGTGTGGAATCCCCTTCCCCTCTCTCCTTGGTGAACTCCTACTGATCCTTCAAGAACAACGTAAGCATCTGCTTTCTTGCCTCGAATTTCCCACCTTCCACCGGCCCCTCCGTACCTGGTGTCTCCTTGCCCTGTGCCCCACGGCCATCTGTCCAGGCCTGTGATGGCACGAGCCTGCCGAACGACCTAGACACGGAGGTGCAGACCGCACAGGAGGGGAGCTCCTTGAGGCCAGGGCCTCAGTGCCAGTCGTCAGGAGATACTCAGCGGAGCCCAGGTGCTGGGTAAGGAATGTTATCTGGGTCCCAGATGGGTGAAGGAACACAGAAGCCTGCCGGGCTGATGCAGATGTGGCAGAAGCTCGTTTCAGTGACAGAACGGTTAGCCGTGCTGTCACTTGCCCCAGAACAAGGCTGGATGGAACAGTCCCCCCAGGGCCCCCGGGAGGTGCAAGGGTGTCTGGCTCCACGCAGGGCGGCTGGGTGCTGGTGCCCCTTTGGCACGGGGATCTCTTCATTCTGCTGATTTCAGGCCACAACTAATTATCCTAATGGGTTTAAATGGCCCTAAATGCTCTCAGAGTTTGGACAGGACCCATCTGGAGCCTGCAGGTGGGCTGGGCCGGCTGACAGTGAGTGGGGAGACTTCGGCGGGGATGCTGCGGAAATCCAAAGTAGCAATGCCTGTTGTTGTGCGAGGCCTGAGACATTCGAGGCGAAGCGTGTGGGCTGGGAGGCCGGGGTCACCATAGTAAGAACAGCTAATACTTCCACAGCTCTTTGCACGAGCCAGGCAGCGCTCTCAGTGTTCTACTTAATCAGCACATTTAGTCCTCACCACCATCCTAGGGGGGTAGAGGCCATGATCGTGCCCATTTCGCAGATGAAGAAACCGAGGCAAGGCCGTGGCTGGTAATCAGAGGGGCTTGTGGTCGCGTGGGCAGGTCTAGACTCACTGCCCTCGGTCACAACACGATGTCACTTCTCAAAGTGGGCGGGCCACAAACATATCCCTGGGCCCCTGCCTGGCCCCACACCTAGAGCCTCAGGAAGCAAGGCCAGCGCGAATCTTCTCTAGCTGCAGCAACTGTCCCCACCAGGCTGACCTTGCTCCGAGGGGGTCCCACCCCGACCCGTGCCATGACCCAGCGGTACGTTACCAGAGTGGTGAAGATAAAGTGGTAGTATTCTGTCATCATGCCCATGGCCATGGCCTGCGGGAAAGCAGAACATTAGCAACTTGCAGGGAGTGCCCGAGAAGCAGCCTCCCTCCCCACTTCCGCTCCAGTGGTGAGGACTGGACGGAGTGGTGGTGGGGGGTTGGGGGTGGGGGTTGGGAGGGTCTGGCTCCTCGCAGGGAGGGGGCTGTTCTCTGAGACCACCTCCCCAAAGCGACAACGACCGGCTGGTAGACAGCGGAGGGTTTCACACGGGAGTGTCCGGGAAAGTCACCTGGGACAGATTAAAACGCAGAATCCTGAGCCCATACTCTGCAAAGATTCCGAATTCCGCAGGGCTGGGCTGGGCTGGGCCCGGGAGTCTGGCTTTTCAGTAAGCATCTCCGGGCCTGCCACACTTCAGAGAAATGCCGCCGGGATCAGCCCCAGACCGCCTCTGCCAGCGCCCTGACTCCACCCGGCAGAGCTCACCGTCCTGGCTCCAGAGAGAGGTGTGGGAAAGCCCAGCCCCCACCAGCCTCCAGCCAGGCCTGAGGAGGAGAGGCTGTGGTCAGGCTGAGAGCCTCCCAGGGGGCCTAGACAGCCAGGCTTCCCTCGTCCATCTGACCACGAAGCAGCCCGCACGGCTGGAATTATTACCATGTACCATCATGAAGCCTGCCTTGTACACATTTATGTATTTTATTAGAAACCTATCATCTATAATAATTACCATAATGCATTTTCTGCAAAGATCTTCTGGGCCCACAAAGTGCTCCGGAGGAATAAATGTCACGGGCTCAAGTCCACTCGGAAAATGTCACTCATTCTCTCGCCCTCTTGGAGATTCACAGCCTGCTTCAGCAGGTTCAA
This sequence comes from Prionailurus viverrinus, assembly GCF_022837055.1. NCBI lineage: Eukaryota > Metazoa > Chordata > Mammalia > Carnivora > Felidae > Prionailurus > Prionailurus viverrinus. The sequence continues at coordinate 186,114,273 of NC_062568.1, read as the reverse complement.
GGCTCAGAAAAGGCTTCAGTAAATGGATGTATTTACCTTTGTGGGGTGCAGTGTATAGCTGCGGAGCACAAAATCTCCACTTTTAATTCTGGATGTTTTCAAGTTAGGCAGAGTAAATGGGAGTAAATTTCGTGGGGAGTAAATTACGTGGGGAGTAAATTTCGACTTTCTGGCTGGATGACCTTGGGTCCATTCCTTTCCCCCTGAGCCTCAGTTTCCTCACCTGTAAACTGGGCGTGATAATCCTTGCCACCTCCCAGGGTGGCAGTGAGGGGCTACATGGACACAGCACATAGTAACTCGGCGAACCGGGGTCGTGACTGTCTCTATTACTCCGTGACAGAAGGAAGCGCTGGCAGGTGCCCCGGGAGGAGGGTTAAGGGACTTCTGGGGAGTGTGGGTCTCCTCCATTGTGACTTTAAAGATGCCCCACACCAGGTGCCGACTGTGCACCGGACCCTGGGCTAGACTCTTTCCTTGCCTTGTCTCAACAGAATCCTCCATCACCGGCTGAGGTAGGGATCATTGGCTCCACGGACAGAGGAGGGGACGACCCTGGGGTCCCTCGCTCTTGGGCGCACAACACCCAAGGGCAGAAGCAAGATCCAAACCCCCAAACGAGCTATCTAACCGCTGTGTGAGGGAGCCTGGGGGAGGACAGAGGCGGCCAGGAGGCTTGGGCACCCCCTTGGCAAGGCCCAACTGGAGGCTGAGACCGGAAACCCCCCACCCCCCCCCCACGGACTTGAAAATGCCCCGTCCCCAGCTCAGCGCCCGTCTCCCTGCACTCCGTGTCTCCCCCCGACCCCCCACCTGCCTCTCGCAGGGTCATGAGTATAGAGCCCCACGGAATGCCTCCTTCTATCACCAGGGACGCTTTCTGGGACCATATAATCGCCTTTTACACAGAGCACTGGCTCAAATTTCAGTGTTTTGGGTTTCCGCGGCAGCACCCTCCAAGGGGGTTGTAGGCGATTTCGTTGTTTATTTCTTAGGCAGCTGGCAGACACTGCTCTTGTTCCCAGCATGCCATGCCAGGCTGCGTCTGGGAAGGAACAGAGGCCCATCCGGGACCGAGAGCCACTTTCCTCCCCCACTGTCACTGCAAAGTGGAGCAGATGGTGCGGGGAACTTCAATAAACCTAGTAATAGGAAGAGTAACACCAAGTGCTGTGGGCTACGGGGAACTCATCACGGAAGAGGCGGTGAGGCACTCCTGGGGCTCTTCCCGCGACCCCGAGGCCTCTCCGGGCCTCCTGAAATGTTCTGTCCTGTGTGGCTTCGGGCCCTGCGCGGCACCCCCTGACCCCCACCTGCAGTGATGGCACCGAAGCTAGCATTCTCACAGCACCCTCCGGGTGCCAGGCTCGGCTCAACCCTGGTCTCATTCCATCCTCACACCAAGCCAGGGCTTAAAGACCGCACTGCGTCCATTTTGCTGCTGCTCGAACGGGCTCGCAGAGGCCGGTTCCCATCGCCAGAAGGAAGCGGAGCTGGGGTCCAGCTGAACTCTGGCCGGTGTCACGCCCGAGTGTGGGAAAGGGAAGGCGGGGGGACGTGGCAGGCAGATCCCGACCATGCCTTCCGTCCCTCCGGCTGGCCCGCATTCACGCACCTGCTTGAGGATCTGGGCGGCCATGGTGTGGCTGCAGTCGAAGATGATGCGGAATTCACGGCCCCGCTTCATCTCCTTGAGTAGGGGGCGTGAGTCATCGGAGTCAAGGGGCAGCTGGCGGATCTTCAGGCGAATGTTGTACCTCGATGGGGCCATGATGAGCTCCTGCAGTCGGATGAGCCCTGGGAGGCCCCGGGGTGCAAAAGACACATGTGTGCACACAGGTATACACAGCTGCGGGCATCTCGGGTGTCCACACACGCCTGCGGCCACAGGTCTGGAGACACACACAGATGTGGACGCGTGGCCCACAGAGACACGTGCACGTGCACGGACTCAGTTATGTGTCCGGACACAGGCACCGGGCTGTGCACGCGCAAACACATGTTTACATGGACATGCGTACTTTGATACGGACACATGCCTGGGCTTGTTCACATATGTAAATAAGGGCGTGTGCAGACACAGAAACACATACAACACGTGCAGATCCAAAAGTAGGCACAGAGAGACAGCAAGTCCCCACTGACCACACCTCCCCGCTCCCCTCTAAACTAGAAGGGGGTACACAGATTTACGGAGCCCATTCCCGAGGCCACCCCTCTTCATCACCCCACCTGCAACACTGGGAAGCGTGGGACCTGCCTCCAGGATGTGGCACAAGTGGAGGCTCCAGGCTCCTCTGTACCAACTACTGTTGGGACTGTATAAGCCTACGTGGTATTTGTGTCCCCCAACCCAAGGACAGGCTACCTCAGTAAACCCGACCCATTTTTTCCAGGCTCAATGGAATCGCTTCCTCCGTGAAGCCTACCCCTACTGCTCTGTCCAAACAAAACACCCCCTCCTCCAACCCGGTGGCCTCGCCCTCAGCCCCTCGTCTCACCCCCCACCCTGGGTCCCCGCAGCCTCGAGCACAGGGCCTGGTGCTTAGGTGGTGCTCCACGCAAATTTCCGTAATTGAATTGACTTACTGTTTTGTTTTTTTTTTTTTCTCCCCACACTGAAAAATCCATCCTCCACCTTGGCATTTTGCGAAACCACTTAATCTGGGGACTTTCAGGGAAAACTGAATGTCACCTCCTGGAGACAAATGGCTTACTTAGGTCTAATTAAGTTCATTTCCTTAGCTATTTCAAGGTCCGTTCTTGCTGACTCCCCTCTGTTTAGCCTGGGAGCAAGCCTGCTTGCTGCCCTCCGTACCTCTCCCCACTGCAGGGAGGGGCTGAGCCAGCAGGGGCCAGGGTCCCAAGTGGGCCATCCCCTCCTGCCCACTAGGCTCCCCGCCCACAGTCAGGGCTTAGCGTCTGTGTCCTAATTGTGCTGTCCACCGGCCACAGGCCATTCTCCCTCGACAGTACTCGGGTTCTCCTCTGGGGAGCAACTCCACCTCCATGCTTGCACCACATGACTCAGGAGGGATCTATCCCCAGCTCTAGGGGCACAGCATGCGGCCCCAGCCTGGCCAATCAGCACACACATTCCTCCAGGCATAGGTACGGGCTTAGAGATGGGTATGTGACACGAGCTGGTCCTATCAGATGACTTCCAGAAATGGTGCCTCAGCCACTGGTAAGAGCTACGCCCCCTTTTCCACTTCACTCCAAAGAGGGAGGAAGTAACTCTGGGCATCACCACACAGAACCTGAGAAGGATTCCAAAACCACAGAAGTCAGGACAAGTAAGTCCTAATGATACCCATTTGAGCCTCTGGATCAAATAGTACCTGAAGCTAAAATTACTCCTCAACTCTCCAGTAAACACAGCCAACAAAATCCACTCCTCCTTGTTTGTTTGTTTGTTTGTTTGTTTTCTCTGGATTAAAGTTTGCAATCAACTATTTCAGTGTCCCTTGTCTGGACAGAGTCCCCCCACACAGACAGCCTACTTTGAGAGCCTTCCAACAGAGCATCTGGGTTTCCAAATGCATTTCTGATACAAATGCCTAGATCTGGTCAGCCTCTCCTTTCCATTCGTGATGGCTGGTCACCAGGAAAGCAGTTTGAATGGTATCCATCGTTCCCCTCTGCTGGAAAGGACAGAGATATATCCTGGTGACCTAGGCCTCCCAAGGAGCTCCCAAACAAGCATTGCCACGGCCACGGTCATCAGGAACCCCCGGTCTCCTGGAAGGCCTCAGGCCCAGGTGCATGGGCTGGCAGAGGGCTCTGGCATCCTGGAATGATCTGGATCAAACAGGGGTCACAGTGCTTCCTAAACTTGATGGGGCACAGGAACAAGGGTATCAGTCGACCCTCGCAGAAAAGGGAGGGGCCTCGAGCCCCTCTGGAACACACACCCAGCCTTACCCTCCCTCCCCAACTAGCCCCAGAAATTCTCAGTTTGGGTGAATGCCGCTGCCCGCTCACACCTGTTACCCTGCAAGGCTCCTAGTTTTCACTTTGCGCCTCCTGCTCGCTCAGTGTTCAGAGTCATGCCCAGCTTCGGTAGGCAGGCACGTGGGCTTTGGGGATCCAGGACATGAGGACGGGGACAGCCTGCATGCTGGAGCAGAGGCCACCAGGGTCTACCTGTCAGCCAAGTGCATTGCCCCGTGTAATACACAGTGACCCACATTCTCCAGCAGCAAATGTCAGACCTCCTTCTCATCAGCGTATTCCCAAAGGAGACCAGAGGCTCGTCTCAGCGCCCCCCACAACAGAGGATGAGGCTCTTGGCTTGCCCGAGATGAGCTTTTCTTCCTGGCTGCCTCCCTAATCAATCTCTCTCAAAATATCTGCAGTGAATCATGGTTGTTGGACTCCTGCTTTTCACTTACAAAGCACTTCTGCATATTCATTACCCTATTTAACCATCTCCCTGTCCTAGAAGGCATGTAGAATAGAGACTTTTCTTCCCAACGTTACAGACGAAGAAACTGAGGCTCACAGAGGTCACGTGGTCTGCCAAGGTTTCGCAGCATGCTAGCAACGGGATCAAGATTTGAGACTCAACCTGTTGGCTGGCTCCTACAGTGGGGCCCTTCCCTCCACCCCAGGTTTTTCCAAGACCCTTCCTTTCATTCTCGACACCAGTTTGTCTCTGGGTGCAGATCAGGTTGTGAAGGCGACCACCTGTCAAAGGTCACAGGCCAACCCTGTTGGTTCCTGGAATAATCACTCTCGAATATTCCGTAACTGAGGATCTGGCATCCCGAGATCATGCGCCAAACTAATGGCCGCGCTTGTCTATGTTCCTACTCTCCCTCTGTTTCTGAGTACACAAGGCTCCCGTTATAACCCCCAACATCTGTGTTTTGCTTCCTGCCCCACAGAGGATGTCTCCGCCTAACAAATCCCACCTGTCGTACTATAGGCTACATTAGGATAATAAAATAATTAAAGTCTCCGGAGTAAAAAAGGCTCGTGCCCAAGCTTTCCGCTTGCCCCTGCCTCCTGACGGATCCCGGTGCTTCTCCATGAGGCTCTGCGTGCCACGACGTGCCCCCTCCCGCTTCTAGGCAACTGTAAGAACTCTTCTCTCAATGGCATGGACCTCTCTGCGTCATCAGTTGGTCGTCCGCATCTATGGGGTCCCCGGGTACATTTAAAAAGTGTTCTCCCTTAGGGAGCCTGGGTGGCTCAGTCGGTTGAGCGCTCAACTTCGGCTCAGGTCATGATCGCATGGTTTGTGAGTTCGAGCCCCGCATCAGGTTCTGTGCTGACAGCTCAGAGCCTGGAGCCTGCTTCGGATTCTCTGTCTCCCTCTCTCTCTGCCCCTCTCCCGCTCATGCTCTGTCTCTCTGTCTCTCTCTCAAAAATAAACATTAGGGGCGCCTGGGTGGCTCAGTTAGGCGGCTGACTTCGGTTCAGGTCACCATCTCGCGGTCCGTGAGTTCGAGCCCCGCGTCGGGCGCTGTGCTGACAGCTCGGAGCCTGGAGCCTGTTTCGGATTCTGTGTCTCCCTCTCTCTGACCCTCCCCCGCTCATGCTCTGTCTCTCTGTCTCTCTCTCAAAAATAAATAAACATTAAAAAAAAAAAAAGGGTTCTCCCTGCAGTAGATTGCATTGGTGACCCTGGTTCTTCACCCCTCCCTAGAGGCACACCTCTGGCCACGTAACTTTGCAGTGACCTCCAAATGTGGGCAGGTGACCTGCCCCACTAATGACACTGGACCCAACCATGTCACCTGTGTTGGCCAACGGGGTATTAGCAGGCATTGGACACCAGCCGCTCGAAATGGAACTGCACTCTGGGTTTGGTCTCTCGCATCTCTGCCACCGTCATGACATGTCTGGGCTGGCCTGCTGGTGGAGGAGGGGCCCGTTGCCCCTGTCATCTCCGCCAAGGCCGGTTTATATCAACCCACCGCCAAATGACCCGCAGGCATGCGAGTGATCCAGCTGAGGCCACCTAGCTAACTCAGCCAACCACTGACCCTGAAGACTCGTGAACTAAACAAATACTGTGTTAAGCCGCTCCGTTTTGGGGGCGGTTTCTTACACAGTGTTATTGTAGAAATACTGTAGAAACTGGTGCACTGTGCCCCCTTCTAGGTGGGCGAAGAGAGCCATGATTTTGTTCAGGGGGCAGTGCGCCAGTCCCAAGAGGTGACTGGTGATTGGTTAAGAGCCAGTCAGTGGCTGGGGCGCCTGGGTGGCTCAGTAGGTTAAGCATCCAATTTCAGCCCGGGTCATGATCTCACAGTTAGTGAGTTTGAGCCCTGCATCAGGCTCTGTGCTGTCAGCACAGAGCCTGATTCAGATCCCTTCTGCTCCTCACCCCCTCTGCCACTCATGCTCCCTCTCTCTTTCTCAAAGATAAATAAACATTTAAAAAAAAAAAAAGCCAGTTAGTGGCAATCTGTTTCCTATTTGAACATGCTTAGGGTAGTAGGCACAGACTCAGCGAGCTGGACAGATGGTCTGTTGGAAGGTTCTGAGACAGATTTTCCTTCTTGGTAAGAGGCATGAGTCACATTAAGGAAAATCCCGTTGGCTCCTACCTCTTTCCTTCTACTTCCTGGGGTATCATCACATGAGGATGTGATGGCAGGAGCTGCGGCAGCCCTCTTGTGACTATGAGAGGGAAAGCCAGGAGAACTGCAGGGATACTGACCCAGGGTCCTGACTCTGTTGAGCTGTTAAACCGGCCCATCTCTAGACCTCCTGTCAGTCAGATAACGAAGTGCCTATGGCTTGAGTCAGTTTGAGTTGAGTTGTCTGTTACTCCAGCCAAGACATCGGAAAGCACAAAGCCCCCAGAGCAGATATAGCCAAACCCTGCTCTTAAGTGCTTCCCACTCTGGGGCTTTGATGACCCGCAAGCTGACGTTTTGAAATATCCTGATTCTGGGAGCATACCTCTTACCACCCACTGGTCATCGTCAAAGTCAGATCACTCTTTGACCGAACCCCTAGTACCCATTGTGTTCTTGACTGAACCAGCTACGCCACGGACTCCCCCACGTTTTGAGATGTTTGTTAAGCTGAATGGAACCAAATTGAAAATCAAGTTGAACTCAGCTAGGCTGCTCTGACCGCTCTGTGTCCGTGACACTCCAGCTACACCTTTTCAACATCACTCCGTTCACATTCAGTTCTTCCCTTCCCGCACGGGCCCCAAGCTCTCTTCCAAGCGGCCCCTCGAATCCAGGCCTCCTTTGTTCCTGCCTGGATCAGTCCGGCCACCTCTGCTTGCCTTCTTGTTTTCCGGGCTCTCCCTGCAATCCTCCCTGAGCATGGCCGTCACAGCCGCCTCCTAAAACCCTGCTTTCATTATTCTACTTCTTGGCGCAACAACGCTCAATGGGGTCTTGGCTGCTTCCAAGATAAAGTCTGAACTCTGAAGCTAGACAGCAGAGACCTGGCACGGCCTGACAGGCTCCGTTTATCTGACCTTTTCCTCCCAGCCTCCACACGTGAATCTTCTCCCCCCCGCCAGGCCCTGCTCTCGAGAAAGCTGCGGTGCACGTCCCGCTTCCTCATTTTTCCTGGTGCTGCCCCCGCCTCCTGTGATTGCCCTCACGACTGCTCTCCCCGTCCATCCACCCTCAAGGCCTAGCTCACGTCTCTCTTTCTCTAGTAAGTCAGCACGGATTAGCCAAGGCCACAGGGCCTCCTCTCCCCAGGGGCCTTGGCGCTGACCGTATGTACCCGTCGCCGGATTCTTAGCTCTGATGGCCTGGAATGACCAATGACCTCTGGGTACGGACTCATGCCCCTATGATATGATTAACTCCTCGAAAGAAGATGGGATCACCACATCCTCATTCTTCTTCCTTACCGGTGCCCACTACTCTCTTCCTGCAGAACTTAATTATAACTTATTTCCTCTTGATTTTTCAATTCGATTTAGTTCAGTTCAGTTCAACAAGCACTTAAAAACACTTATGTTGTACCAGGCCCTGTGCTAAGCCCCGGAGGCACGCAAGGCTCATGTCCGGACAAGGAAGCAGGCTCGAAGCCACACTATCATTCCCAGCAGTGTGCCAAGACCGATCGTCTACAGGGCTGCCCAAAACATTGGCGGGGACCCGGAGCCAGGTGCCAGTGCCCCTTAAAGGCAGACGCCTCATGCTGGGGGCACTGAGCCGGGGTGGGGTGCCCTGCCCTCCAGGATCTCCTGTCTGGTACTTTGGGCATAGCAGGGACTCAACAGATGCTCGTAGAATCCCGAGTTAAATAGACAGCTTTTCTGAGGGATTCTCTCCCTATGATTCCCACACCCCATTAGGAGGTAATCAAGAGCTGACATAGAATCACAGGCAGCAGAGAGCTGGAGGGCTCTTTCCAGGCTGGATGCGATAGCTCTCGACTTGACACGTGGGCAGAGAAGGGCCAGATGGGTTAAGTGACTTGCCAAGGTCACTCTCTCTTAAGAGGCCAGGCTAAGAAATGTCTCGGGACTCAAGTCTTTGCAATGAAAGAGGAAGCGGGGGAACAGCTAGTGAGCGTCAGAGCCGGCACGCACACACGGGCCGGTCCGAGTCCCGAGCCGGGTATGTTTGCTGCAGGCGGGAATGTGAGCCGTTAGCGCGCGGCAGGTCGGACATGGCTGGGCAGGGGTGAGTGCAGCTGGTTGGTGGCTGCTGAGTGCAGACCTGAGCAGGCTGCAGGGGTGGAGGCAGGAGCGTGGGGAAGGTGGGAGTGTGGCTGGTGAGCCCGAGGCTGCGGGGGGAGTGCAGGGGGGAGTGTCCGGGTGACTAGATAAGGCTTAGGTGTGAGTGTGGATCCTCCTCCGGGGACAGCTGAGTTGGGCGAGCAGACATGAACCTGACCCTGGGGCTCCGCCCCCCTCCCTCCCCGCCCTCAGCCCAGCCGGGCCCGGCTACCCACCTGTACTGTCGTCATAGACCACGGTGGCCGATCGCCACTTGAGGTACTGGACCAGGTCGAGGATGGCGTGGCTGAGAGAGGCGTAGTCGGGGTAGAGGTTCACGTAGAAGGTGTCCTTGTTGTCCAGTGGGTGGTGCTTCCAGCGTAGCTGAATGTGGGGCACCTCCAGGGCATTGCAGATGGACTGGACTGCGTTGGTGCAGGAGCCCTGAGATGGCCCGAAGATGGCCACCACCCCCAGCGCCAGCTGGTCACAGGCTACGGTGGAGGGAGGAGGAGAGACAGGGAGCAGGGGTCAGTGCCGGGCTCGTCAGGCTGCGGGGGGTGGTGGTGGGGGGGCTGCGGGCATGGGGACGCAGTGATTTTCATGATCCCATGAACACACTGGAGCCCTCGAGGGCGGATGACCGAGGCTCTCTCTGAACCTGTCTCCTCATCTGGAAGCCGGGGTTGCAATCGTCCGGGCTCAGGGGATCACAGGAAGGCGGGGCGAGATCACGCGCACAAGACCCTCAGCACGGCTTGTGAAACAGAGATGGTGATTCCTTTTGACGTTATCGTCACTCTGTTGAGCACCCCCAGCTCCATACCTGGTCCTGTCCTGGGGGGTGGGCGAAGGCTGAGAAACAGGTAGGACGAAACCCCTCCCCGCCGGGGGCTGTTAAGCCTCCAGCCCCAGCCTGTTCCCCGAAGTCCAAACGTGCGCGTCTCACCTCTCCCTGGACACGGCCACGTGAGTGTCCAAGATGCATCTCAGACCTGACGTGTCCCAAACGCGACTCCTCCTCTCCTCCCAGCCTCCCAGCTCCACCACCCCAGTGCCTTATGGCCCGAACCCTGGTTTTGCCCCAACTCCCGTTGTTCTCTCCTATCCCACATCCCAGTTCATCCCGATCTTGCGGCTGCATCATGGGGATGTTTCAGAATCTGACCGCCTCTCACCACTGCTACTATCCGCTTCGGCTTGGGTTACTGTAGGAGCCTCCTCGCCGGCCCCAGCCTCCTCAGGGGCCCGCCCTGCCTTCCTTCCTCTCACAACCTAAGGTGTTTACATCGCTCTTTGAGTCCAAAGGCTCTAGTCTCACCCAGTCTAAAGCCAAAGTCCTTCCAGTGACTGATGAGGGCCTGCTTGCTGCACTTCCTCCCCATCCCTGACCCACCCCGGCCCCCATTACCACCCCCGCTTTCCTGACTTCATCTCCCATCCTTCTCTTCCTCCCTCACAACACTCAAGCCCCACTGGCTTCCATGATGTTCCTCAGACACGCCAAACACACTCCTGCCTCAGAGCCTTTGCACTTGCTGTCCTTTCTGGATGCAGTGTTCTTCTTTCAGATACCCATATGACTATATGACTTCCCCTCACCCCCCCTCAGGTCTTTCCATCTGTGTGGCCTTATTAAAGAAGCATCACTTGCCCAACCTGTAATACGAATTCAGCCATGGTCCTTAAACCCCATACCCTGCTTTGTTTCTTTCTTTAGTAAATGACCACCAGAAGTCTCACTCATTTGTTGACTTTCTCCTCCCACCAGAATGTAAGCACAAGGCAGCAAGGGCTTGATCTATGTTGTTCAGCGCTGTCTCAACAATAAACAGTACCTTCATAGTACCTAAACAGTGCTGAACACAGTACTTGGTCTGAGTACGTGCTTCCCAGCATCTGCTGAGTGAATGTGTGTTGAATTCCTGCCTTCAAACAGTTTGCTTTCTTGGGCGGGGGGCCAAGAGCTCAGGCAGGCCAGACGGTCGATGCTTCTGGGGAGGGCAAACATTGGTGGGCACAGCAGAGCATTAAATGAGCAGCCTCAGGGCAGCTGCAGGCTCAAAAGAGGGCATAGGCTCACATAGGGATTGTCTCGAAAAGATCCCTAAAGTGGGAACTGTCAGGGGCAGTCAGGGAGAGGGCTCCCCAGGAGCCATTGCCCTTTCTTCTGGCAACTGTCTCTGATTTTTCTTTGGGTTGCACTGCCTTTTCCACTCCCAAGCCACGAGGGTTAAGGCAAGTGCCTTAGACACTGGCCTCCTTCAGGCCACAGTCGTTGGTTTTAATGGTCATGTGACCAGTCAGAGCTAATGGGATGCCATGAGACCTCACGCTGAGAAGGTAGCACTCTCCTTCTGCAATGGGACATGGTTGGGCGGGGAGGCGGGGAGAGGGGGGTAAGATCTGGAGGTGCAGCAGCCACCCTGTGCTCACAAAGCAAGTACAGTGCTTATCTGGGGACAGAGTCATCAGTGGTGGTGAGCAGAGCCAGAGAGGACGAAATAAGAGCCCCTGATCAAGTGGAATCTTGGGCTTTGGTTATATGAACCAATACGCTCTCTTCTTGCTCAAGCCACTTAGGATTTGGTTTTCTGTCACTTGGAACCAGAGGAGCCCTAACCAATCCATCAAGAGAGCATCCCCAAGCCTGCAGCCACAGGACCGATACTGCATGCACGCGTATGAACGTGTGGTACATGCGGGAGGCGAGACACAGCGCCTAAGCATCGGTGCACAGGGGGCTCAGACATGTCCTGGCTGCCCCAAGGGCCTCTGGGAATGACCTACTGTGCTCAGGCCACCCCTGGGATTTGCAGAGTCCCAGACGAGAGTACAAATGGAGGTCCACATACTATGTGGCCAAATATTTAAATGCCGTATGTAAGTCAAGCTAACAAACTGTCACATAAAACACACCCTTTCCTCCTACCTTGACAAGTACACCTTCATAACAACCTGGAAAGTCAAGTGAGAATGGAGACTTCCCATAGGCAGTGATGTGGGGAAAGGGGGGGCAGCTCCCACCCTGCCCCCTCTCTTTCATTGTCGGCTCCACCGTGAACCATAAGGGGTCCTGCACTCTCCATGTGCACACCCCACTCCCATGTCCAAGCTCCGTCCACATCTGTGCAAACAGCTGCCCTTTGCTCACCCCTGGAAAGGGCCCAGGCGTGTGACCGTGGCAGTATGGCTGTCCCTCTGGAGGACAGCCCCAGGAAGAGGCTCATGCAGGCCTGGACATGGGCTCAGGATCAAGTGGGTAGGAAATTCAGCGTTCTAGATACTTCTAGGACTGGAAGGGCAGGGCACAGGCTTCTGGCAGGCAAGTGCGCTTGGTCCCACTAACCTTTTGTTCTGGAAGGAGACACTGACAAGAGGGGGGTGAGGGCAGCCCCTCCAAAGCACAGACCCAGGGACCCAGAGAAAGGGGCCTCTTGCCTGGGCTAAGGGTGGTACAAGTGGGTCCAAAGATACAGGGCGTGGTTTTTTGTTTTTGTTTTTGTTTTTTGAAGTAGGCTCCACACTCCACGTGGGGCATGAATTCACAACGCTGAGATCGAGAGTTGCATGTTCTAGTGACTGAATCAGCCAGGTGTCCATCCCTAGGGAGGTTTTGAATTGATCAGAATGGGTGGTCTTCAGGGTACTTTTTCCTCTTCACGAACATCCACTCCCTTCTCCCTCTCTGCCTCCTGGGACCGGGATGTATTATATAAGGTACTTATTCCCCTGAGATTTGTATTTCCCTCAGGAACACTGGAGAATGCCACTTATGGCCCAGGTGAAAGATACAGCACTCTGCGGGGGGGGGGGGGGGGGGGCGGGAGAGGGTGAGCCAGTTATTGTCAGGAGTCTGCTGGAACCACCTGGAATGTGGGACATGGCAGCCTTGGATGGGAAGCAGCAGGGCCAGCACAGAGAACATCTCCTGGGTGATCAGGGCTCCTCATGGCCAATGCCAGGTGCAGGAAAAGATGCCCAGTGGGGCACGTGGCACCTTCCCAGTACCCCCCCCCCCCAGTTGTAGGACTGGGGACCAAGTTGGGAAAACACTGCTGTTCCCACCCTACAGTCAAGAGACCTTGAGTGGCGCTCTGTGTGAGATTAACCCCAGGGATAATAAATGCTTCAAAAGCAGGAACCCGGGTTTGCTGGTGTCCAATTTCAGGAAGTTCTCCTTTTGAAAAGGGCTTTCGCCCCAAGGAGGCCATGCTCTGTCCTATACACTCACTGCTGATTCATGCTGTTCCTCTGCTCTCTGGGTGTATTGAGTGTCTCTTCGGCCACTCTGTCCCCCTGAGAGCAGGTGCTCCCTGAAGGAAGAGACCATCTAGGAGTCCCTTTGTAGCCATGGAGGCTGGATACAACATGAAGGAGATGATGACAGCTGTCCAGGCCTGGTCACCCCCTCTGGCCCACAGCTTGAGGCTGTGAGCACTCTATAAAATCTGTTGGTTTCTCTCATGCTCTGCCTCTCACCCCAGTTTTGAACCTTCTAGCTGTCCTATGAAGTCCCTGGTTTCCACCTGTCTCTACTCTTTTCCTCTTGTCTCTGGGACCCTCTAGTTGATAATTTGGTCACATGACTAGTATGTTTCATTGCCTCACTACCACCTCCAAGAATCTGCCTTTTGGATTTCCCCCTTTGATCTGTGCCTGATACTTCCTAAACCCTCACCCTCACCCAGCCCAACCTCTTAGGTCATGGCCCCCTGCCCAGGCCCAAGGTCTAGGTATCCTGTTTGACTGAGGCAGGGGAGAGTGTTATAATGCAAGTTATGATTCTGCAGAGGATTATAAGAGCGATCTTAAAAAAAAATTAAATTAAAAAAAAGAGCAATCTTGAAGGAGGGGATTCTGATTTCGACATCAATTGTGAAGACAATGATAAAGGTAATAGCAATGAGAGTTGTGATGGTGAAGACCATACTGTGTGGCTGTTGGTGATCGTGGCGATGGCAGTGGCGAAGATGGAAAGGATGATAATGTTGATATTGTCACATGATGGCGAGAGGATGACGACAGGATTGATGATGATAAAAATGCCAGTGCTGTGGCAGTAATGGCGATGACGATGGTAGGAATAATGACGGTGATACAAGTGTTGCTGAGACAAGAGGTGATGACAATTTGACGGTGATGACACTAATTGTGGTGATGATGTTGGTATTGACAAGACTGGCGATGACGAAGATGCTGACGCCACGACAGGGATGAAGATGAGGAGAAGGATGACAGTAGGGGTGGTGATGTTGTCAAGGGTGCGAATGGAGGCGATAACAATTCTGATAAGATTGGTGCTGACGAAGATGTCAACGTCATGACTGTGACAATGGTAAGAATGATGGTGATGATGCTGGCACTGATGAGATTGGTGCTGATGAAGATGTCAATGTCATGACTGTGACGATGGTAGTAAGAATGATGGCAATGATGCGGGCACCGATGACATTGGTTCTGACGAAGATGTCAACGTCATGACTGTGACGATGGTAGGAATGATGGCGATGATGTGGGCACTGACGAGACTGGCTCTGACGAAGATGTCAACGTCATGACTGTGACGATGGTAGGAATGATGGCGATGATGTGGGCACTGACGAGACTGGCTCTGACGAAGATGTCAACGTCATGACTGTGACGATGGTAGGAATGATGGCAATGATGCGGGCACTCATGAGATTGGTTCTGATGAAGATGTCAACATCATGACTGTGACAATGGTAGGAATGATGGCGATGATGCGGGCACTCATGAGATTGGTTCTGAAGAAGATGTCAACGTCATGACTGTGACGATGGTAGTAGGAATGATGGTGATGATGCTGGCACTGATGCGATTGGTTCTGACGAAGATGTCAACATCATGACTGTGACAATGGTAGGAATGATGGTGATGATACTGGCACTGATGAGATTGGTGCTGATGAAGATGTCAATGTCATGACTGTGACGATGGTAGTAAGAATGATGGCGATGATGCGGGCACCGATGCGATTGGTTCTGACGAAGATGTCAACGTCATGATTGTGACAATGGTAGGAATGATGGCGATGATGCGGGCACCGATGCGATTGGTGCTGACGAAGATGTTGCTGTCTGGCAGTGATTGGTGGTGATGGCAGGTGCTGATGACGTCAAGAGTGGAGGTGAAACCGCTGTATCACTGATGGTGATCATAGTCGTTGTGGTGAAGGCTCACTGGCATCTGTAGTGGTGACAATGGTGGTGATAGGAAGACAATGGCTACACGGGGCTCCATCCTGCCAGAGATGCGGTGATTACATGTCACTGCTGCGTGGCAGTAAGCATCAGTTCTGCCTTTCACCCATTGCTTCTCTTTGGCCTCTCTCCGCATCCCTTTTTCTGTCCTCTCCACGTTCCTTTCAGCTTCTGAGGATCTTCCAGCCTGGAAGAGCACTGCTGCCCCCGAGGGCCCAGGGCAGGGGTTACAGCAGCGGCGGCGGCAGCAGCTTGTTCTGGCAGCCCTGAGCACCCACTGTAGTAATTACATTATTTGTAGCTTCAATTTGGAATCCATTTTCTGGTCATTTTACAGTAACTCAGTGGTTCACAGTCATTGCGGGAGTCCACAGCCCGAATGCAGCCCCCCTCCCCCTCTTTCCATGGCAATTGTAGTTATAGCACAAATTATCCCAATCAATTTGTGTCTTAAAAGGAATTGAGCAGCCCAGAGAATAAGTGACGGCAGAGGAGCCTGGGGAGTGCTGGGTCGATTCCAGGCCCGCTCCGGTCAGGCTTGGAAGAAAACACAGGCGCTCTCTGGGCTGCTGGCTCGGGCACCGTTTGGCAGTCACTCATCTTTTAATTTTCCACAAAACATTTAAAAATAAAGACAATACGTGAAAGTCCCTCTTAATGGGGAAAAGGCCTCTTGGGCCTCATGCGGAGGGAAGGACTAATTCAAACAGAGCTGGCGGGCACACAATGCCAGGCTCTGAGCCTCTGCGCCCGCTCACCCCGCGGGGCCCAAGGTGGCTGGATCCAGCTGTGATGGCAGAGTTTATCATTACCAATGGGTGAGTTAGAACGAAGCCCAAGGTCATCCCCCAGAAGAGTCCTAACGATGCTCCTGAGGACTACCTTTTTGAAAACCAAAGATCAAAAGAAAAAATAAAGATCACGGAAATCAGGGGTTCCCTGAGGAATGGAGAGTGACTAAAGGGGAGCACGGTCCAACCGCAGAAATGCCCTCAGGGTCAGACAGGGGTGGTTCCAACCACAGCAGGGGTCTATCTTAGGTACATTATCGGAGGGGCATTAAGGGAAAGTGATGGCAGAGAGGGTCCTCTTCAAAAATGTTTTTATTGAGGGGCGCCTGGGTGGCTCAGTTGGTTAAGCGACCGACTTCGGCTCAGGTCACGATCTCGCAGTTTGTGAGCTCGAGCCCCGCGTCGGGCTCTGTGCCGACAGCTCGGAGCCTGGAGCCTGTTTTGGATGCTTTGTCTCCCTCTCTCTCTGACCCTCCCCACTCACACTCCGTGTCTCTCTGTCTCTCAATGATAAATAAACGTTAAAAAATTAAAAAAAAATTTTATTGAGATATAACACAATACAGCAAAGTAGAGTCAAGGCACAGACTCCTATGAAGTTTTATATGGAACTGCACTCATGTAACTACTGCCTGGATCAAAATATAAAACATTTCCAACACCTAAGAAGGTTATCTCTTCTCTTTTCCAGAACACACGCTTCCTACTCCTCCCTCCCCCAGAGGGGACCACTGTTCATTCACTCAACGTTATATCTGCGAGGCTCATCCATGATGTTTTGTGTAGGAAGAAATGTTTTCTTTTCTTTTTTTTATTGCTCGTTCAAATTCCATCGTATAACTATACCCCAATCTGTCCATTCTTCCGTCGATGGACCTTTATTTCCCACGTTTGGCTATTATCAATAAAGTGGCCAGGAACACTTCCAAACAGCTCCCCTGAGAGGCTCCACCAGTTTTCACTCTCACCAACACTGCGTCGAAAAAATAAACCTCAGCTCCTACCTCTCACCATGCACAGAAAATCGATGTAAGACAGATCATAGAGCCAACTCTGAAAGACAAAACAACAGAGCTTCTAGAACACAGGAGAAAACCTTCATAACTTTAGGACATATAGAACCCAAAGCCATTAGATGTAATGGAAAATATGGATAAATCAGACTTCTTCAAATTAAGAACTTTGTTCCTCAAGAGACAGTAAAAAGGCAAGCTCACCTGTGGAACCTCTACGCGATGTGTTAAGTCCCACAAAGGACTCCTACCCGCCCTATGTGAAAGACTCCTACAAGTCAATAAGAAAATGACAAGCAACTCCATTTTAAAAGTGGTTGAAAGCCTCAAAAATCACTCCGGGAAAGAGAAACTTCAGATGCCCTATTAGCATATGAAAAGATGCTCCACATCTCCGGGCACCAGGGAAATACAAAGTACAACTATAATGAGATATCCATCGCATGAACCACCAGAAACAAAAGTGACTTTACCCGTAGTGTTTGTGACGACGTGGAGCGATTGCCACTGCCATCGGATGCCCAAGGGGTTGGTGCTGTAACTTGGAAAGCTGTCTCGCTGACCATATGGCATCCTGTGACCTCGTACTTCTAACTCCTGGGTGTCTCCCCACCAAACCATGTGCACACTTGTGTGCCGCAAGACATCTACCAGAACGATCGGGGCAGCGCTACCCTGTGGGCCCAAGTGGAAGTAACTCGAATGTCCGACAATAAATTGAGTTTTCAAAATTGTGGTATGTTCATATAATGGGACACTATACAACAATGAAGAAGAGACTCCTGCTACATTCAACATCCTAGATGAATCTCACAGGTATATTATACACGCGGAAGGGACACACTGGTGTTCTATTTACGTAGAGTTCAAAAACAGGCAAAACGATGTATGGCACCAGCCGTCAGAACAATGGTTCTTTAGCACAGCAGTGAAAAGACGAAAAGGTGGGTAATCTAGCAGAAGATATGGACAATGGTCACATAATTACACACACACACACACACACACACACACACACGCATATCCATGGATCAAGGTTGTGAAAGAAAAGTCCAGAGCTTTATGAGGTGAAGACTTGACCTGGTTTGGGGACTTGGGGAAGGCTCCCCCGAGGACCTAGACGAATGGCAGGGCAGAGGTGGGACAGGGGAAGGGCATTACAAGCAAAGAGAACAGCATGTGCAAAATCCGTGAGGTAGGAGGAAGCATGGCACCCGGAGGATGGCAGGTAGGGCTGGAACCCAGAGGCCGAGGGAGCATATGCCACAAGAGTGGCTGGAAGGTCACATTTGGGCTAGACTGGACAGACCCCCTTGGGCTCTGATGATTTGGGGGAAGAAAAACAGGACACACCATTCAGGCTTAAGCCAACAAGGCATGTGGTGGGGGATGGGGTGTGTGTGTGTGTGTGTGTGTGTGTGGCTTTGGTCACTTGGATCGTTCTGACTGGACTTCCAGAGCTGGGTGGTTCTGTCTCAGGCCTAGTCACCCACCACTTGGCAGTTCCACATAGTTTGGGACTCTAAGTTCCTGCTGGAGGAAGTGCCTCAGAAGGCTCTGGAGTTCTGCCCCGAGCTCAGTGCTGGCTGGGGAAGGTCCCTATGCTGACTCACAAGTGTGCCGCTAAAGAGCTGTCATATTATTTTAGTGATTTTTAGAAAAAAAAAATGAACAGAATACCCAGCCTAGCCCTTTGGGGTCATCGTGCCCACGTGAAACTCTGTTCTGATTCCAAGCGTTTGTTCTATGTCCTCACCTTTTCACTGAGGAGTTTTGGTTGAGTTCAGTTACTTTCTAGCTGGACGAGGCCAGGCAGAGGATGCCAGCAGGAACTCTCAGTAGGGAGGTGGATATCTGACTGCAGGGCGTTGGCCACAGGGCATGCGGATAGAGAGCTGGGAGGACACAGGTAGGGAGGGGGGCATACCAGCACAGGGAGAAGGGTGATGGGCAAAGAACCACTCTTCGAGACTAACAGCATGGGGATGCTCTAGTCTGTCTGCAAGTTGGCTCTGAGACTCAAGGCAGCAGTCTCAAAAATGTCAGGGAATCGTGCTCAATGTCAGGAACCCTGGGCCCTTCAGCTCACAAGGCACGGAAGAGCAGGGAGGCGGGACAGGAGCCAGGAGTGGAGAAGGTGCCTGTAGATGTGAGGCCCCTTAACCTGACGACTCGGTGAGTAGAGAGCAAGACAGCCAATGTAATAAGAGCCAAGTCGTGCTAGATACTGTTCTAGGTGCTTCACAGAAGCGTGTCCACTTTGCAGATGAGAAAACTGAGGCACCGGGTATTTTGTTCAAGGTCGCAACTAGTATCAGCATGGGCAAGGTGTAAGGCTAGGCACTCTGGCTCCAAACTCACGCTACACTGCCTTTCTGTGTTAAGATGTCTACCCACGATGAGGCTTTGGAAAACAGAACGAGCATCAGGAAGCACCTTGGCAGATTTATACCTGGGAACCCAGGAGACCATGATTAGCTATTGGTAACCCCTTAGGAAGACCAAGGAGATCTTCCCAAGATACATGAATGATGCTGTCCTTAAGCTTAGCTGACAGGGGGCCTGGGTAACGATGCTCAGACTTCCACGCTCCATTCTCACATCATTCATTCATCTATTCACTCAATAATTATTTCATTGAGCACTTACACTACACACCAGTCTTTTAGGTGCCAGGGCTACATCAGCTAACAAGAGAGAGCTTTCCTTTCAGTAGTGTTGGAGAGAAGGGGAAACACATCAAACACACACCATCATTTAGCTACAAATTGTGATAAGGGCCTTGAAGAAGAAAAGCAAAGGGCTACGATGACAAATTATAGGAAGGATGACCTTGTCTTTCCTGGGAATGGGATTCCTTAGGCCTGAGATTTTATAAATAGAGTTCCGTGGACATCTAGGGATATACGGAAGCTATTTCTAGAGTTGTTTGAGCCTCTAAGTTCATTTCAGTTAAATACGTGTGTGTGAGTGTGTGTGTATAAACTATATTTTTAAAACTGTAACAAGAAAAGCGTATGTGTATACTCAAATGTGCTATACGACACACTGGGAACTGTGAGCTCATTCAGGTATTGGCAAGTTGCCTTGTTTTTGTTTTTTGGTTTTTTTTCACCTGACAATGTTGGAATAAAGTTCTCCAGTCATTTCTGTGCAGTTACAGGGACTTATTGTGAGTGTGTCACTAATAAGGAAGGCTGCAACCCAACATTTATTTTGTTTCTTAAAACTCAGGTGTGGGGAAAGCTGATTGGATTTACTAAGACCTATTTTTATGACTTATAATTTTCTTGTTACTGTGAAGCTAAAATAAAGCATGGAAATGTATTGAACGTCAAACTTAAAGTGTTACCCACAGCCTCTGGGGTGAAATCATTGTAGCCATAGAAGCAACTTCATTGTTTTCAGTAGGTCTTTTTATGGCAAGGAAATGTTGCATATTTGAACTTATACATTATCTGTTTTATAGGTATTTTAAGTATTGTTATCTGGATAAGATTTCAATTGAAAAAAAAACAAGTTTGAAAATGCCAGCTTCGGTTCAAAGATGTTGGGGATCTGATGCGACCTCTCCAGTCCCATCTCAGACCCCCGTCCCTCATCCTCCCCCTGCTCCCATGGCCCCTCATTCCCTCATGGCACCTGCCAGTGGCCTGGAAATTCCTGATGGACAACCTAGGGGATGACACAGCCTAAGCTGAGCTGGGAATGAGGCAGGACCCCAACCCAGACAGAATAGACTCTAAGCTTCAAGCCCACCAAGAGCTCTGGCCTATTTTCAGGACCCTGGATAGCAAACAGGCTCCTCCTTTATCCCCAAACCTGGAAGACAATAGTCAAGGCTGCATACTCACCCTTTTTGGTGGCCTCGAAGCTGTCGTGAAAGTGAATCCTCTGGATATCATAGGTCAAGGTTGTGTTGGGCAGCAGAGTCCTGTTCCTGTTGATGATGTTGGCAGAAAATCGAAAGGCATGCTCCTCAGCATTCATGACCTGGGCGTTGGGGCCATCTGCATACTCAAAGATTCCTCCTGCGAGAGAGAGGTAAAATCATGTGTGCTGGGGAAGGAGGGGCATGCCAACAAAGATGCTTGGCTCAGAAGGTTTTATGGGCGAGATTTTCCCCTAAAAAAATGTTCAACAATATCCTAGATAATTCCTATACGTAGAAATTGTGCCAGAGCATAAGAAATAGGAAAATTCTCCTAGTTCATTTCACTCAGCCAGGGACTGGCAAACAGAGCCAAATAAAATGACCAACTTATTTTTTTTTTCAACGTTTTTTTTTTTATTTATTTATTTTTGGGACAGAGAGAGACAGAGCATGAACGGGCGAGGGGCAGAGAGAGAGGGAGACACAGAATCAGAAACAGGCTCCAGGCTCTGAGCCATCAGCCCAGAGCCTGACGCGGGGCTCGAACTCACGGACCGCGAGATCGTGACCTGGCTGAAGTCGGATGCTTAACCGACTGCGCCACCCAGGCGCCCCTAAAATGACCAACTTATTAACATCGCTATGAAAATTTTCAACAGAGTGCTTGCCAGTAGAATCTATTAGAATGTGACAAGGATAATATGACCAGGTAGAGTTATAGTCAATATAAAGAAAGGGTGGTTCAACATAAAGAAATCTATGAATATCATTCCATTACATCAATAGTTCAAAGGAAAAAAAATAACACATGATCAACTCACGAGATGCAGAAAGGCATTTGATAAAATCCAATATACACTGCTGTTAAGAATGCTTAATAAACTAGCACCAGAAAAGTCACCACCTTGAAACATCTTTAGCTCAAATCTGCCTTCAATATCACACTAATGGTGAACACTAGAGACATTCCCATTAAAGAAATAAAGGAGGGATAAAGATCCACGCCACACCATTAACCAACAAAATAAGAAAAAGAATTTAGAGGCACACTTCTTGGAAAGAAAAAAAATGCTTGCAAATGTTATAAATGACT
Organism: Prionailurus viverrinus; assembly: GCF_022837055.1. Lineage (NCBI taxonomy): Eukaryota > Metazoa > Chordata > Mammalia > Carnivora > Felidae > Prionailurus > Prionailurus viverrinus. The sequence goes on along the minus strand of NC_062568.1, from coordinate 186,092,622 downwards.
TCCTACAATCCCTTAATCCCCCAAAACAAACACTGGTTAAGAACTAGTAGGAGGGTCGAGTTAGATGATCAGTTAGCATAAACTAACACCATTTCTCTATGTCACCAACAATCAGTAAGAAAACCTAATTGCAAAAGATCTCCTTTATAACATCGACAAAAACATTAAATAGCTAGTAATAGAGCAAATAGGAAGTATGCAATTTCAGCATTAAAAATGACAACAACACTACAGTAGGGAGATATAACAGAAAGTTTAAATGACAAGGCATGTTCTGTTCCAGGATGGTCAGGCCCAAGAATGGAGGTGTCAGTTTATTCCAAATTAATTTTTCAGTTAATTTAATGCAATTCCTATCAGAATCATAGAAGGGTTCTTCTTTTACTTGACAAGATGACTGTCAAATGCATCTGGAAGACTAACCGGGAGGTAACAGCCTGAAGAGAAGAAGGTGATCTACACTGCCAGATTTAAAACGGATCATAAAAGCCAAAATAATTAAAAACATGTCCTAATGGCATATGAAAATACAGACAGATCAACGGAATGAGATAAAAAGCCCCCAGAGAGAGATTTAAGTAGAGATGAGTATTTAAGACACGACAAAGGTGGCCATTTCCAATCAGTAGGTAAAATATAAATTATTCATTAATTGTGCTGAGACAATTATTCCATTATTTGGGAGAAATTTAAGTTAGATTCCAATCTTAAGCCATATATCAAAATAAGTTCCAAGTGGATTAAAGATTAAATAGCAAGAAAGTCAGGGAAGGAAGGAGGAAAGAAGACAGTATAAAAGTACCAAAAAAGAAAATATAGGTGAATGTTACACAATATTGAGGTGGAGGAGGCCTTTCCAGGAATTACAGTAAAGTCAGAAATCATAGGAGAAACATGGATAACTCTACAGAAATAATATATATCAAATAATGATCTATCAAAACTACCATAAACAAAATTAAATGGCAAACATCGAACTTGGAAAAATATTTGTAACTTACTTGGCCGTATAAAAGTTGGTGATCTTATTAAAAAAAAATAAACACTTAATGAAAAAAACCCAAATACTCCAATAGAAAAATGTGCAAAGGATAGTTCCCTAAAGAAAAAAAAATGACACGGGGCGCCTGGGTGGTTCAGTCGGTTGAGCATCTGACTTCAGCTCAGGTCACGATCTTGTGGTCTGTGAGTTCGAGCCCCGCGTCGGGCTCTGTGCTGACAGCTCAGAGCCCGAAGCCTGCTTCAGATTCTGTGCCTCCCTCTCTCTCTCTCTGCCCCTCCCCCACTCATGCTCTGTCTCTCTCTGCCTCTCTCAAAAATAAATAAACATTGAAAAATTTCTTCTAAATAATACAAAGGAGCTGTTAACGTATTAAGAAATGTGTATCGTCCCTAAACATCAAATAAACTCCATTTCAACCATCAGTGAGATACCATGTTTTCCCCATCCCGTGGGCAAACACAAAACAAATTATAACACCCAGCTTTGCTGAGTGTGTTTAGAAACAGATGCCTGCCTAGCTTTTGATGGAAGTGAGAACTGGTACACCCCGCCTTCCCGGTGGCTACCAGAAAATATCAAAAGCCTTAAAAATGCTCAGGTCTTTGACTCAATACTTTTTGACTCAATTTCTTCGGTTTCTAGGAATTGACTCTGACGGCAATGGTGGACACACCAATCACGCGTGGGGCAGGGGGTCTAGGGACGTCCAACACCAGGGACAGAGTCAATAAGCCACAGTAAGCTGTATATTTCCATGTCATAGCAAAAATTTAATGATTTGGAACCTCCCACGAGTTTTAAGTGAAACGCAAAGGTTATAAGGTGCGGTGTGATTCCATGTCGGTAGAGGAAGAACGGAAGGAAGGAAGGAATGGAAAGAAGATGAGGAATTTCTACCACTGACATAAAAATAGGAGATGTTTTCAAAACCGCACAGGTGAACGGTCCCATGAGGTAGATTTCTTATGTTGTTCTTTGTGCTTTTCTTTATTTTCCAAATGAAGTTTTTATGTTTTCTTTCTTCACTCCTTTAAGGAATCAACTTTATCAAGGTATGATTTACATTGAGAAATCCCACAACATGTGCCTTGTTTTAAGTGCATGGTGACTTGTGGTGAATGCACTGACTTGGGTGGCTACCGTCACAATCCTGAACATTCCCATCACCCCAGTAAGATCCTTTGTGCCCATTTACAGTCAATCATAGTTTCTGCCCCCAGCCACAGGCAGGCACTAATTTACTCTCTGTCTCTAGAGATTCCTCTTTTCTGGACATTTCCTGTAAATGGAATCCTATAAATGGAAGAAGAAATAGGTGGTCTTCTGTGTCTGGCTTTTTTCACTTAATGTATTTTTGAGCCTTACCCATGTTGTAGCGTGTCTCAGTACCTCATTCCTTTTGACCGTTAAATAATATTACTTTCTACAGATGTGGCACAGTTTCTTCATTTGGGTTATTTCCATCATTTTGAAAAAATTTTTTTAAGTTTTTCTTAATGTTTATTCATTTTGAGAGAGAAAGAGAGAGAGCGCGTGCGCGCACTAGTGGGGGAGGGGCAGAGAGACAGAGACACAGAACCCGAAGCAGTCTCCAGACTCTGAGCTGGTAGCACAGATCCCGACCCGGGGCTCGAACACATGAGCTGTGGGATCATGACCTGACCTGAAGTCGAAGCCTGAGCTTAACCGACTGAGCCAGCCAGGAGCTCCTGAAAAACAAATTTTTTTTTGTTTTGTTTTTTTGTTTTTTGTTTTTTTTTAAACTTTCGACTTTTTAAATTTATTTTTGAGACAGAGCATGAACAGGGGAGGGTCAGGGAGAGGGATACACAGAATCCGAAACAGGCTCCAGGCTCCGAGCCGTCAGCACAGAGCCCGACGTGGGGCTCGAACTCACGGACCGCGAGATTGTGACCTGAGCCAAAGTCGGCTGCTCAACCGACTGAGCCACCCAGGCGCCCCTGAAAACAAAATTTTTAAGTGAGTATTTTAAGGGGTGCCGGATGGCTCAGTTGGTTAAGCATCCAACTTCAGTTCATGGTACGATCTCACGGTTTGTGAGTTCAAGCCCCGAGTCGGGCTCCGTGCTGACAGCTCAGGGCCTGGAGTCTGCTTCCGATTCTGTGTCTCCCTCTCTCTGCCCCTTTCCTGCTCGCACTCTGTCTCTTCCAAAAAATAAATAAAATTAAAAAAATTTTTTACGTGAGTATTTTATGAAAAGATGCTTAATGTCATTCATCATCAGGAAAATACAAATCAAAGCCACACTGAGATACCACCTCACACCGGTCAGAATGTCTAAAATGAACATATCCGGAAACTATACATATTGGTGAGGATGTGGAGAAGCGGGAACCCTCTTGCACTGTTGGTGGGAATGCAAACTGGTGCAACCACTCTGGAAAACAATATGGAGGTTCCTCAAAAAATTAAAAACAGAACCACCCTATGACCCAGCAATAGCACCGCTAGGAATTTACCCAAGGGAAACAGGAGTGTTGATGCATAGGGGCACATGTACCCCAATGTTTAAAGCAGGGCTTTCCACAACAGCCAAATTATGGAACAAGCCTAAATGTCCATCAACGGATGAACAGATAAAGAAGATGTGGTTTATATATACAATGGAATACTACTAACAATGAAAAAGAATGAAATCATGCCATTTGCAGCAACGTGGATGGAACTGGAAGGTATTATGCTGAGTGAAATAAGTCAGTCAGAAAAAGACAGATATCGTATGTTTTCACTCATATGTGGGTCTTGAGAAACTTAACAGAAGTCCAGGGGGGAAGCGAAGGGGAAAAAAATCGTTACAGAGAGGGAGGGAAGCAAAGCACAAGAGACTCTTAAATACAGAGAACAAACTGAGGGTTGATGGGGGCGGGGGAGAGGGGAAAATGGGGGATGGGCATTGAGGAGGGCACCTGCTGGGATGCGAGCGGGTGTTGTATGTAAGCCAGTTTGACAATAAATTATATTAAAAAAAATGAAGTGAGTATTTTAAAAAGTGGATAAATAAACCTGCGCCCCTGCCTCAGGCCTCCAGCAGGCTTACAATTTGTAACATGTAGTGTGTATGCACATGAGTGTGTGTGGGTGTGCATAAACGGGCTGGGCGCACGCATAAAACAAGACGAGAAGAACTGTACCCCAAACCGTCAAGAGGGGTTCTCTCTGAGTGACAGGATTATGGGTGACTTTAATTCCCTTCTTTGTGTTTTTCTGTACTTTCCAAAAGTTCTACAGTGAACATGTGTTATATTTCTAATCAGAAAAGCCATCATGTGACGGTGTGTATGTGTTTAAAGGAAAATAAATGATCAAAATACCATATGATCTGGTAATTCTAGGGATTTCAATTTAATGCTGGGGAGTCAGCATTTCTAGGGATATAAATTTAGAGTAAGTTAGAGACACATAAACACATTTATGTATGAGGATCTTCTTGACTATGATATTGAAAAAAATAGAAACAATTTAATGTCCCAAAGTAGGAAATTACTCAATATATTAAAAGCCACCCATATGGCAGAACAACTTGCAGGCATTAAGAGTCAGGGTAGGGGCGCCTGAGCGGTTCAGTTGGTTAAACACCTGACTCTTGATTTCAACTCAGGTCATGATCTCACCGTCGTGAGATCAAGCCCCACATAGGGCTCCGTGCAGAGCGTGGAGACTGCTTGGGATTCTCTCTCTCAACCCCTGCTCTTGCTCGCATGCGCTCTCTCAAAATAAATAAATAAACATTAAAAAAGAAAGAGTCATGGGGCGCCTGGGTGGCGCAGTCGGTTAAGCGTCCGACTTCAGCCAGGTCACGATCTCGCGGTCTGTGAGTTCGAGCCCCGCGTCGGGCTCTGGGCTGATGGCTCGGAGCCTGGAGCCTGTTTCCGATGCTGTGTCTCCCTCTCTCTCTGCCCCTCCCCCGTTCATGCTCTGTTTCTCTCTGTCCCAAAAATAAATTAAAAAACGTTGAAAAAAATTAAAAAAAAAAAAAAAAGAAAGAAAGAGTCAGGGGTGCCTGGGCGGTGGCTCAGTCAGTTAAGCGTCCAACTTCGACTCAGATCATGGTCTCGCGGTTTGTGAGTTCGAGCTGTGCTGACAGCTCCGAGCCTGGAGCCCCCTTCGGATTCTGTGTCTCCCTCTCTCTCTGCCCCTCCCCTGCTGGTGCTCTGTCTCTCTCTCTCAAGAATAAATAAAACACTAAAAATAAAAAATAAAAAATAAAAAATAAAGAGTCAGGGTATAGGATGGCATGATATGGTGCCCAGCATTTGCTGCAAAACAAAAGGGGAAGGGTGAGTGTGTGTGAAAAGGATACAAATGGGGCATAAAGGTGAGGAGTTGCTGATCACTGGGGCCGGATGGTGTCTGCAGATGCTTATTACTGTTCTCGTAAAAACTCACAAGACTCAGACGGAAACCTAGTAGAAATTAAACAGCTCATCAAGGAGCCAGCGTACAAATAGAGACAAACATATAGCCTTCCTATATATCAGCAATAAACCGTGAGGAATTATAAGGAAAAAGAGAGACCCTATTCACAAAGGCAACAATAAGAAAATAAAATACTTTACAATAAATGTGCAATTCTTATACCAAGGAAACCACAAAACTTTACTGGGGGACATAAAAAACTGGAATAAATGGAGAGGCATAACTTTCTCCTGGAAGAGAAGGCTCAATATTGTAAAGATGTCAGTTCTCTTCAAATTAATTTATAAATTTAATGCAACTCCAATTAAAATCAAAAAGGACATACCAGAAGGGCATACACGAAAATGTTAACAGAGGTTCTTTCTAGAAAGTAAAAAGATAATGGATTGCTTTTGCTTAGTGCTTTTTTTCCCCAAGTCCTCTGCACCAAGCAAGAGCTTTGGTAATAAGGAAAAAGCTTTAAAAGAATGCTCTTAAGGAATACTTAATGTTATAGAAAATGCTCGTTCTTCGCCCCCCACCCCACCAAAGCAACAAAATTATATTACAGTTTGAAATCTATTTATCAAGGTAAAAGCACATTATCTATATTTACAGAAAAAAGACTGGAAAGATTTGTACCAACATCTGATCAATGCACATCTCTGGACAGAAGGGGCTTATGGATACGTTTCCCTTGCTCCTTGTATTATCTTGATTTTTCTAGGTTATTCACAATAAATATGCATTTTTTTTTGTATTTGAACATGTAAAAATAAAAAAAAAATGTATCAAAGAGAGCCTGGGAAGAAGTCCGGTCACTATAGATCCCATCCCAAATGAGGGTCAAAGGTCATGGGACAAGGAGCCATTTCCTAGGGCTTCACGTCTTCCCGGCCTCTCACATCCTGGTGGGGAGGAAAGGAGAGAGGTTGATATCTTACAAGGGTGGTGACACATCTCAGGCACTGAGACCCCAGCCTAGGGGATATGTGATTCAGTTCCATAAACAACCACCAACCTCTACCACATGCCAACCTGTCACCGGGTCCTAGGACATCAAGAGAAGTTGCCACCAGGCTCCTGCTTCTCAAGGAGTGCTTAGGCAACAATAAGCAGAAAATACCCAGCACCTGTGTGGTGCTTAGCTGTTGGATGCAAAAGTAGAAAGGTTCCCAATTTAAACTCTGGTGACAGTTATGGCTCAGTCTAAACCCAAGCCCTTTACGCTTGATCTCTCTGAGACTCAGTTTCTCCATCTGGAAAATGGGTACATACTACCAAGGGTTGACCATGGCAAGGAAGAAAATGATGTAACTAAATGCAGGTCACATGGAGAGAATTTAGCTTATGGTAATTCTTTATTTTTTTTATTTTTTTAATGTTCTATTTATTTTTGAGACAGAGAAAGACAGAGCATGAGCAGGGGAGGGGCAGAGAGAGAGGGAGACACAGAATCCGAGGCAGGCTCCAGGCTCTGAGCTGTCAACACAGAGCCTGACGCGGTGCTCGAACTCACGAACCGCAAGATCGTGACCTGAGCCCAAGTCGGACGCTCAACTGACTGAGCCACCCAGGCGCCCCTCATGGTAATTCTTAAAGGAAGACACAAACAATGCCATTTATTTATTTTTTAATTTTTAATTCTTTTAACGTTTTATTTATTTTTGAGAGACACACAGAGACAGAGTGTGAGTGGAGGAAGGGCAGAGAGAGAGAGGGAGGCCCAGAATCCGAGGAGGCTCCAGGCTCTGAGCTGTCAGGACAGAGTCTGACGCGGGGCTCGAACTCACGAACCGCAAGATCGTGACCTGAGCTGAAGCCAGCCGCTTAACTGACTGAGCCTCCTAGGTGCCCCCAAACAATGCCATTTATAAAAACAAAATGAATTTTAAACTTCCACGTTTTAGGGCAGGGGGTGGCAAACTTTTTCTGTAAAGGATCAGATAGTAAATATTTTTGGTTTTGTGGGCACGATGGTCTACTCAACTTTCCCACTGTAACATGAAAGTGATGGACAGTATGTAAACAAACAGGTGCAGGTGTGTTTCAATAAAACTTTATTTACAAAAACAGCTAGCTGCCTGGATTTGGCTGGTGGGCTGTATGTAGTTCATCCCCTCTTCTAGGGAAGGGCAGCCTTTATCTTAGAGGTAAAAGGACTTTAGGGCCCGGATGGAGAAGAGAACACTGTGATAGTACTAAATTGCCGGGCAAAGAAAAGGAAAGATGCAAAGTTGAGTTCTGAACGAGGAGGATGGGAGAAGGGCCCAAGAGGAAGGGAACAGGCATGCTGTGGACCCAAAAAAGGGAGACAGGAAAAGAATATGACTCATGGCCAAAACCAGAGGAGACCAGTATGAAATCCTTCACGGCAGGAAGGAGTTGTGGTAGTACCGTGATGCCCGGTGCTTAGTTTTCTGTGCGCCTGCACTGTGCTGTCACCTCCCTTCCTTACAGGAGCCCTGACATTTAGTAGAGTTGCCCGCAGAAAGTGGACACCAGCTTGTGCTCTTTGGGGGAAGTGACGAAAGGTGGGCAGCGCCCGGCACAAGGTGAATTGGGCAGAAAGAAGATAAGAAGTAGAGAAGGTGGGAGAGAGAGAAGAGAAGTTGGAACAGGAGAGGTTCGGAGAAACCGGAAGCCCTGGAGGATCCTCAGAGACACGGCCTGGAAGAGGCGGCCCCTCCCCTGCTCCCAAGCAGGGTGCAAGGATGGGCGTCATTCTATTTGAACATGTAAGGGCAAGGTGATCCCTAAAGTTGAATGTCTTGGGACACCAAGGCAGTACGTATTTGGGTACAACACAGAGGTTGAGAGAGCAGGTCCTGGACGTGGCAGACCCGGGTTTGAATTTTCCCTTCGTAGGGTGCCCTTTTCTCTAGAGAACTGTTCTCAGTTGAAGGGAGCCACCTTGCCCAAGAGGTTCCACCACTCATCTTGGCCCCGGGGACAGTCTGCAGCCACTGATAACTCATGAACACTGGGGCTCAAAAGTGTGGTCCCCTTGCCTCAAGATGGGAATAGCTGTATGCATGTATGCAAGAGCCCGCCCCCCTCCCCCCGCCCCCCGCTGAAGCACCTCCATATTGCGTCTGGCAAAGGCCAGATCTTACCCGGGGCCGTATCTTTGCCTAGCCCGGTCTGCTTCTCTACCCTGATTTGCCTATCCCCCTACAGAATTTTCCTAAAGAGCTCTCTTCCCCTCTATCAACCTCATGCATCCCAATCCCTGCCTCAGGCTCTGCGTCTGGGAGACCTGATCTAAGATGGGGGTGACATTACTCCAGAAGAAGTATCAACCACACTTTACCTTTCCATGCTTTTGAAGGAAGGGAAAGGGGGCACCGAACCTCATCAATTGATAAACCATCAAGGGTTCTTCTACCCTCTCCCTACTGGGTCCTCTTGACCCCTTTCCCTTTTGTGCAGGGGGCTTCTACAGACCAGGGAGCTTTGGGAGCTCAGGGTCTGATAGGGTAGGGGCCCTGACTCAAGCTCCACCCCATGGAAGAAAGGCTGCTTTGGGTCCTGGCTTCTGGAAAGAGCACCCTGCCCCACTTAGATGCAGTTCCCCCATTCAATTGGCTCCCCTCCATTTTCTCCCTTCCCATACATTCCTCATGATCGTTATTTAAAGAGGCTAATAAGTAGGTTGGCACCGTTGATTAATGCATAATCTTAATCATGATTGCATAGTGTAATTGGCATTAATTTGAAGAGCCAGTTCATTATGAAAATAATTGTCACTGCTTTCTGCTTTAATAAAATGGAGCAGAGACACCAGGGCTGCTGAGAAAATGGGGTGTGTGTGTGTGTGTGTGAGAGAGAGAGAGAGAGAGAGAGAGAGAGGAGAGATGGGTTCCAGAAGATGTAAGCAGGGGTGGAGCACAGCTGGAACTGGAACATTTTCTTTAAACAAGATCTTGAATGGAAACCTACTGGGTAAAAATAATAATAATAATAATAATAACAACAACAACTAATATGTCAGGGATGATGCTGAGTGCCTTCCGCACTCTCCATTTAATATTCACAAGAACCTCTACAACCCATTATATAGAAGCTATTACTGTTCCATTTCACACAAGAGAAAACTGAGGCCCAGGGAGGTTCAGGATGCTGTTATTAACTACTGTGCAATAACTTCTCTTCTACAACCAAAGCCAGCTTGTTAGAGCCAACTGTGAAATTTTCAGAATTTGTAAGTGAGCTGGCAGCTTGAAATCAGCCATGGTGAAAGTATTTACACCACGGAAATAAGCAGATGCTACAAATTAGGACTTTTTTTTCTGGAAAGTGTGCTTCCTAGCACACCGCTGCCCAAGCCTATTCCCATCATCTGGGCATTTAAAGACTTGGTGCCATGGTTCTGGAGAAGGCTCTATAGCCCCCAAGGCTCCACCAAGCACAGCACAAAAACCACTGCTCAAATCTACCCTCGTCTGCGGAGTGAAAGTCAGGGCCAGGGGTGAGGGAGGGGGGGGGGTTGAAGTGAGCTGTGCCCACCGGAATGAACCTCCTTCTGGCTCCTTCTACAACAATGGGCTCTTGAGTTTTGAGAAACACTCTGGATACCCTAAGCAAAAATGCCCATATTAAAAGTTGTTTCAATGTGTATTTATTTTTGAGAATCAGAGAGACAGAGAACAAGTGGGGGAGGGACAGAGAGACAGGGAGACAGAATTGGAAGCAGGCTCCAGGCTCTGAGCTGTCAACACAGAGCCCGGCGCAGGGCTCGGACCCAAGAGCTGTGAGATCACGACCTGAGCTGAAGCCAGACGTTCAACCAACTGAGCCGCCCAGGCGTCCCAGAAATGCCCATGTTTTTAAGATTGCTTTTTCTGTCTCTGAAAACGTGCTCAAATGGTGGAATTTTCCTGCCTCCCAGGTGAGCCTGCTATGGTGGCCTGTGTCAAGCTGAATGGGACCTCAAAAACCAGGAACAAGGATTGTCATGGCTTCCTTGCCAGGCCTCATCCTTACAACATTAAGGGCAAGGGCCCCGGAGGCACCCCCACCCCCCTAACACATATTCTTTCTGGTCAGATGGACCTAGAAATACCCTGAGGCACAGGTCTTAGGGCAAACGATAGCACAAGGCTGAGTCCCTTTGGTCAAGCCCATGACCTCATGACGGTCTAGGGCTGGTCTGGAAACTGTTGAGATTTTCCTTTCTCTTGAACAACTTTGTGCTCCTGAATTTGGCCCTTGCAAAAGCAGCCCAGCCCTGAGTGCGGTGAGCCTGGGAGACTCAGCAGAGCCTGTGCTTGCCTCCCCCGTCTGTCTGGCAGCTGAGTCCCAGGAGACACTCATGTTCCCAGCACCAGGCCCAGGCACTGTCTGTCCTCTGGGGCCTGAGTCTGCTCTTTTTTTTTCTAGTGTGCTTTGTTCTTTTTCTGAAGTTTCCAAGGTGTCGTGGAGATTAATTGAGACGCTGATCAGCGAGATTGTTGCTAACAGCCTCTTCCTGGGGCCCGCCTCCCTGTCTGTTCTGATCAGGGCTTTCTCTTCTCCCTGCCAGGGCCCCTGCGGCTCTGTGCAGCCTGTGGGTTGGAATAACCAGGCTCTGTTCTCTGCTGTACCTTGGCCAGCCCTTAGGGGACCCTGACAGTGCTTCTGAACTTGCTTTTGGGCCTCTCTGTGCTGTTGTCTCAGCAGGAGGAGTCAGGGGACACGTTGGCTGGCTTTCCCCGCTGGGCCTAATATGTGGTTTGCAATAGGCAAGCAGTGCCCAGCATAAAAGGCCCAATGATGGGCTTTCTGAGGTCGTGGGCAAGGGGGGAGGGGGCAAGGAATAGGCGTGTCTCCCCTTTCATTCGTTCGATCGTTCATTCGTTCATTCATTCTTTCGTTCCTCAAGCAGTTTATTGGCTACAAGTGGGAACACGGCTGTGTGCCGGTCACTGTGTGAGTCAGCCCATGGCTGGACACACTTCCAACCCTCCAGGGTGTTCCTCCAAGGGGTGAGAGGAGGAACACCCATAAAAACACTACATGGGTAAAAACTCTCCATGTGATAAGAATGGTCAGAGAGCTGGTGAGGCTCAGAAGGGTGCCATGGAGGTCTTCACGGAGGAGGCAGCATCTGACCTGCTCGAGCTGAGCTGTGGAGGGAGTGTGGCAGGCCGCAGCAGGTAGGGAGACTGGCCTGGGGCGGGCACCGTGGGCATGAGAGAGTGCTAGGGCGGGTGGGACCCAGGCAGGAAGGGAGGACTGGTCAGTGAGGAGGGGCCAGAGGGAGGCAGGGTCTGGGACAGAGTGCGCCAAAGACACCCCCAGAGTCTGGATGAGGACAGAAGTACAGTCAGGTGCGTAGGTGCTACAGCCAGATAGCTGGGTTTCAGAGGACCCCACCGCTTCCTGGCTGTGTGACCCTGGGTGGGTCCCTCACCCCTCTGGGTCTCTGTTTCACCTTCTGAAAACAGGGATATTAACAGCACTTGTAACACAGAGCCATTCTGAGGCCTAAATGGCATAAATCATCAAAGGCACGCCGTAAGCCCTCGAGAGGGGCAGGAAGTTACTCTCACGAGGTGACAAGGAAGCCGGGGAGCACTTAGCTGAGACAGAGGCATCCAGAGAAGCAACAGATTGGACAACAGGATGTGCAAGGCCCATAGGGTCCCGGGGGAGGGGCTCCTGATTGAGTTCCGGGGCCTGGTGGCAGTTGTTTTAATTGATCCGGTGATATGCGGAGCTTTGTCTGTACAACTCAGGGACACGCAAGTCAAATATTGCAGAATCGACCGTGTGGGGAGGATGGCTGGAAGGCTCCAGTGCCGCCCAGAGACCCTGATGACCGATGGGCTGTCATCAGGCAGAGGAACAGGAGCTAGAGCTGCTGGGGACAGGGCTGGGAAGGGGGCTGCTGCAGAGGGGTGCGGTGAGCAGACAGTGCCCTTGCCGGAGGAGCCAAAGGAACAAAGACCTAGAATCCTTGAGAGGCTGGTGGGGCCAGCCTGCCTCCCGGAGGCGCTGAGCCGTGACACAGCCCACCCTCGCGCACCCATGCCCACAGCACAAAGACCGGCCCCTAGCTGGCATCCCGGCCCAGTCCGACCTCCCCCAGCCTCAGCCCCTCCACACAGCACGTCCTCTGTCCACATCACGGAGCCTGCCGGTCTGTCCGCACCTGTCCGTTCCAGTGTGCTCTTCCTCCGCCTGGGTCACCTTCCCTTCTTCCTCCGTTTCATCCCTCCAAACCTGGCTCCCACATTTCTCTTCTGAGCCTGAGGAGCAGACGCGGTCCCTATGCCCTTGTCCCACCCAAGGGCCACCTGTAGACACTTCCTCTGCTTTCTGGGCAGAGGTCTGGGCTTTCTGTATCCAGGATATCCCTCTGGCAATGGTGCAGGCATGGCCAGTGCAGGCCATAAGAGCCAGGGCGTTAGGAACGCTGCAGAACCTCTGCCCAGAAGACATGGGGCAGATGAATGAACTCGTTCCCTTGCCCCTTGGGGGTGCAATTCTGAGGCCCACTTCTATAGTTTCTCAAAGGGCCCCGGCAGGGCTAAGCGCCAGTCGTCCACAGTGCCCCTCGTCCCACATGCCTGGGATCAGCTCCCAGATAAAACTGCTCACGCGAGAACCTTTGTTGCAGGGCCTGATTTTGGGGTCCCCTACTAAGACATCCTCCCTGAGCTCTGAAGTCATCCTCTGTAAGTAGGCTCACACGTGTTACAATGCGTCATAGGCTCCTCTCCCTCTCCCTGTTAGGCTGTGGTCATCTGGAAGGAGGGGGACACATCTCAGTCATCCTGGCATCCCTTTCCCTCCCCCAGTCCCCAGCACATATCTATCACAGAGAGGATATCAAGACCCATTTGTTAAATAAATGCATTTGTCAATGCACATCACACACACACACACACACACACACACACACACAGAGCTCATTTTAAAAGCTAATTCTAGTTCAGGATGTTAATACAGTTCAGTGACAAAGCAGAAAACATGCAAATATCCTTCAGACCACCTGCCAAAAGAGGCTCAGCCAGGAGGCCACCCGGGTCCCACAATTTCCCAGCTGCTCCCACCCCAGCCTGGCAATGATTGGCTCCTACTAGATGAGGAAGCTTCAGCTGAGGTGTTCTCAGGACGCATCCTTCCAGGCCCCTGCCCCCTGCGTGGATGGCCAGGTGCCCTGTGGCTGGAGGCATGGCTGGTGGCAGCAGAGAGGGAACCTGGCTCTCCCTGGCTGGGCACCCCCACCCCCGGCCACCTGCTCCGCGGTGGTGTCAGCCTATGAATGACAGCCCCACCTCCAGCGGCCCCTCAGCGCCGGCCTACACACCCACAGCCCTGCACGGAGAATACCAGGAGGCCCAACTGAAGGCCGCTCTGGATGTGGAGTGGGCAGAGGTGAGGGGCAGGAGGAGCAGAGGCCGGGAGATTAGTGGAGGAGAAAGGAGCAGCCCGTTCTGCATTATTACTCCCATCCTCATCTGTTTTAAATATCAATTGCTATGCAGGTTAAATACTTATTCAGATGCCTTTTAGCTTAAAAGCAAGCTAATTGATCTCTGGAGATCCTGAATGAACAGTGAAGAAACTGCACTAATTATAGAATCAACTTCCACTTCTCTATTTTGTTTTGTTTCTTCTCTGACGATGGCTGTAGGAGTGACAGGGGCCTGGTGGGGCAAGAATGCATGCTGTTTTCATTAGGCTGCAACAGCGAACATTGCCCCACAGCCACTACACACACACACACACACACACACACACCCGCGCATGCACACATGCATGCACACGCACGGACACACCCGTGCATGCATACACACGTGGACGCATACACACACGCATGCACACACGCACATGAGCATGCACACACGGATGCACACACGCTCACATGTACACATACATAGATGCACACACATGTGCATGCACGCACACATGGACGCACACATACATGGGTGCATGCACACACACACAGACTCACACGCGCACATATGCATGCACACACAGACACACACACATGCATGCATACACACGGACGCATACACACACGCATGCACACACACAGACGCACACACGCACGAGCGTGCACACACACATGGATGCACACACGCTCACATGTACACATACATAGATGCACACACACATGTGCATGCACACACACATGTGCATGCACGCACACACGGATGCATGCACACACGGACGCACACATACCTGGATGCATGCACACACACGCACACACAGATGCACACACAGACTCATGCGCACATACACACGCACACACACAAAGATGCACACACGTGCATGCATACACACATGGACGCATACACACACGCATGCACACACGGACGTGCACATATACACATGAGCGTGCACACACATGGATGCACATACGTGCACATCTACACATACATGAATACATACACACGTGCATGCACGCACGCACGGATGCATGCACACACGGATGCACACATACATGGATGCATGCACACACACCCACACACGAATGCACACACAGACTCACACGTGCACATACGCATGCACACACACGCATGCACACACACGCACATGCATACGGGCGCACACACATGGATGCACACGCGCAGGCACACACACACACAGACGCGCACATATGGGCATTCACACACGGACGCACACACACGCCCATGTACACTCACATACACGTGGATGCACACACACACACACACACACACACACACGGACGCACACAAAGGGACACACACACACACACACATGTGCGCACGTGTGGCCCCAGACTCTGGGGTGAGCTCTCCCAGGCCAGCCTCCTGGCTACACCTCTGCCAGAGCCAGGTAGGAGCTCTCCAAGGTAGGACCTTAAGATGCTGAAAATACCAGTATACTTCACCTGCCATTGGCTGGAATCCAATAAAGTTGTCCACCCTCAACCCACCTACCCTATAGGCCCTCCCCCCACAACACCCCCAAAATAAAAAACCCAACACAAATGCTGCCAAAGCGATTTCAGAGCCACTTCTTGCTCAGAGACTCTGACTTCATCTGGGCTCCTGGCTCCCGACGTCTTGCTGGCCTCCTAGAACTAGATGGTACAGAGCAGCTTTGGCCTGGCACCCCTCAGGTCCCTCTCGGGGCTCCCTGCTCATCTGTGTTGGGGACCCAGGGTGCCTGGACCTTGTGAGAGCGTGCCAGCCTGGGCTTCCTTTCGCTCTCTCTCCCCCTGCCCGGGTTCTGACTCCAACCACAGTGCTGCTATGGGTAGAGAATGGGTACTTCTGGCTTGGCTGGAGGGCAGATTATGTCCCTGCTATTTCAGTGAATCAGGAAATCACGGTGCACAGGGAAGCTGGAAGTTAAACGAGATGGAGAAGTTTCCTTTTCTGCAGGACTTCTCTGGGCATTTATTCTGCTCATGTGCAGCCTCAGAGACGGGGGCAGTAGCATAAGCAACATTTCCCAAACTTACTTGACAACTGTGGAAACCTGTCTTGGCAGAGCATCTCACTGAAAACACGCTTTGGGAATCGCTGCGTTACGCTGCTTTGGGCAAAAGTGGTCTTTATTCCCCCTCTCCGAGATGTGAGCTATTTGACATCCAGAGCCAGACGCTTCACAACTCAGTCTGCCCCACATACCTGGCCCTGAGCACCACAGACACACAGAGAGAATGAAGAAAGTATGACAAAGTATGACAGTGAAAGCGTTCAGTCTGCTTAACACCAGGGGCCCAGTGTGACACTTTTTTTTTTTTTTAACCGGACTGCTTCCGGGACACTAGCAACTGGTTGTTTTAACAGAGCTTGGAGGTGTGACTACCCTGCCAGGTAATGAGCATGTGTCTGTGTGTGAGCACACATCTCACCTGGGCGGGGACACAGCAGGGAGGGAAGCACATAGAGCCAATTCATCAACCCAGTGCTTCGTGCCTCTCTCCCCAAGGGGTTGAGATAAGAGATTGTCTGAATTATGATCATTAGCAAATGAGGCTGCCTGCATCTTCACAAGCTCTTGGCTTGTGCAAAGAAATTCCAGGCTCATACAAAGGAATTCCAAATGACCTTGCCCTCCACCAACTTGACTTGACAGATAGAGCCGTTCATCCGCTCCGCCCTCCCTTCATTCAACACTCAGAGAGCACCCTCTGTATGTCAGGCACCGGATATACAGAAGCTAAACAGTAAGGGGGACCTTTACCTCTGCAGCACCTTGTTTATTTCCCCAAAGCTCTTAATGCAAGTTGCAACTGATCTCCAGGGGCACCTGAGTGGCTCAGTGGGTTAGGTGTCTGACTTTGACTCGGGTCATGATCTCATGGTTCAGGAGTTTGAGCCCCGTGTCCGGCTCTATCCTGACAGCTCAGAGTCTGGAGCCTGCTCAGATTTTGTGTCTCCCTCTCCTGCTCATGCACCCTCTCTCTCTCTCAAAAATAAATAAAAACATTAAAATAAAAGAAACTGATCTCCAGTATTTGTCATCTAGTTTATAGGATGCCACCACCAGAACATCAGCTCTCTGAGCACACTGAGCCAATATCTCACTTTCTCTCCAGTGCCTAAAACAGTGCCTGCTACATAGTAGGCACTCAGCAAACGCTTCTCAACTATTACTGAATGTATGTGAAACATACAAGTCTAAGCAAGCATGAAATGACTGGCCAACAAAACTCCACAGGGATAACACATGGACAGTGGCTTTTAACCAGGGCTGCTGCCTCAGGTGGCAGAAGGGGATGCCACAAAAAAGTAAGAAAGCTTACAGGTGCATCTGAATCAGAAAGCTGAGCACTTCTTTCCAAGAGCCAGAAAGATGTAGAATCCCCTCTGGTCACAACGACTCAGAAAGCCCAAGGCAGTCCCAACAGGCGGGACAGCAGGTGCATTCGGGAGCTGGAGCAAAGTTGCAATCTTAAAATCTGCATGGACTGTCAGCACTCGTGGGGAAAGAAAGGAGCTTGAATTTTAAAACTACAGGTTTAAAGACACCATCCACAAAACTCCACACTTTGAACAAATGCAAAGACAGAACTTTCTGCATAACCATCTGGTGTGGATTAGCTGGGGGACCAAAAGCAGTTCAGGAGTTGGACTTACTAACAGGAAGGAGAATCACTAATAGCTACTGAGCCTGTGTTCTATGCCTTCTCCACTCATTAGCTCATTTAATCCTCACAAAAACCCCATGACAGGGATTCTACTGTTATTCTCATTGTTTTCAGAGGAGGAAATGGAAGCTCAGAGAAGTCAGGGATTAGTCCAAAACTACACAGCTTCTGCATATCCAGGAGTTATGATCTCTTCTGGTTTGAGTCAGGAGCTTAAGACTGCAAACGGCACACAGGTGGTGAAATTGGGCATCTAGCTCAGAGCCAAGGTACAATCTCCTCCGAGCCTCATCTGAGAAAGGATCTCCCGTGGTAGTTAACATCAGTGCCCACAGAGTCCTTAAATCTGGAGCTTAGCATTGCTAGATTTATGTTTAACTATTTAGGAAACACTGTGTGGTTCTCATTCTACAGTACGGGTTCAGTCATTTCCAACTAATTCTTTCTTAGGGCAATGCTTAAAAGGTTATAATTAACAGCAACAACAACAAACTTCAAGTATTTCCAAGCAGAGGGAATTAGGCCACGGGAATAAAACAGTGCACTCCTGTCTTCCAAAAAGATCAAGTAAATGGCCCCTTCCAGAGCAGACCCTGTCCCTGGCCAGGTGGGCTGCCTGTTGTCCTCACCCAGGAGAGGGGTGCTCTGCACCGGTCCCAAATTCTGTCACTTTTGATGAGAGGCTGGTAGCCTCCAGGCTGTGGTCGAGGAACAGGCTTTTGTAACGCAAGGATCTCTGTCCTGTGACCTGCCTTCAAGTCCGCCATGGTATCTCTAACCCAACGTCACCGAAATCAAACACAGCACCTTCTCCCCAAATCTGCTCTTTCCCTGGCTTCTTACCTCCAGGAAAGGCATCAGTGCCCTTCAGTGGTCCAGACTAGAAACCTTGGTGTCTTCCCCTCCCACCCCGACCCCCTCCTCACCCTTCAGTCCCCAGATGACTCTGGGGTCTGTCTGGCACTGCCATCTTCAATGCCACCTTCCAGCTCATGCCCTGCACCAGGGCACCAGCCTCCCCAGGCCCTCCCTTCCCCCGCCCTCTCTCTTCCCAGTTCCCCCTCCTTTCATCTGCCCAGTGGCCCTCAAAGCCCAAACTCAATGGTGCCAGAGCTCTGCCTCACACCCTCCCTGGCTTCCTCCTGCCCTGAGGCTCGGGGCCCCAGCTTTCTTTCTGATTTTCGATGTCTTCATAAATCTGGCCCCATATATCTTTCCACCTCATCTCCCACTAAACCCCTCTCTGCAATGCGTAGTTTGGCACATCAGTTTCTCAGCACGCCCCAAGAACTGCCACATCTTTATGCCTTCGCTCCTAACATTGAGCTTCTCATTACTGGTGACAAAGCACTTGATCCTTTCTCGTGCACCAGATACTAGGCCAAATACTTTATGAGCCTCACCTTGTTTAATCAACATCCCTAAATGTTAGATTCTCACTACATAACTAATCAGGAAATTGAGGCTCAGAGAGAGTATAACTTCCCTGCAGCTCACACCTGAAACCCAGGTGCCCCCAGGTATGTCCTCCCCATACACCACACTGATTGGTCTTGACCTGGAGTTTGCGTTTACCTGTCACTCTTTCCATGTTGGTCCCCCAACTGGACCATAGGACCTCCAGGGGACGTGTCGTCCAGTGCCCAGTGCAGTGCCCAGATACTGAGCAGGCGGGAATAAAGCCCACATCTTTGGCCCTGGTGACTGAGAGCTCAGAGCGGCCCTTCTCCAACTCACTGATCCCATGCACACCTACTATGTGCTAAAGGACCATTCCAGGCACTGGGGATACAGTGATGATCTAAGCGAACAAGGTCCCTGCCTTTGGGGTGCCAACTTTCTTGTCATAAAAACCACGAAAGGAAAAAACAGGGTGAGATCATACCAGTGCCTACGGGGTACTGGTTTTTAAGACTCTCCCAGAGAAGGTCACTGGTACCTTCTTAGTGTAGGGGAACAGAAGAATGGATAAGTCCATTGTCTCCCTGGGTTGCTCTCCCTGGGTTCGGTAAAGGGGGAAAGGATCAATTAAATAATTAACAGGATGGATGATGCCTGCTCTGTTGTGGTAAATACAGAGTGCATCAGGAATGAAAATGGCCAGGAGAAATCCCAGTAGGCTTCCTGGAGGAGGTGATGTTTAGCCTGGGCCCTGAAGAATGAGTAGAAGCAGATGGAACGGGCAGCAGGACAGCAGGGGCGGAGCATGACAGAGCCTGGTGATTTCAGCAAGTGGGCAGGGGCTAGTGTGGTCATGCACGGGCCCCCGGCTGGCAGGCCATCTCCCCCCCGGCATCAGGTTTTCTCAGTCCCTGCCTCGGAAAGCCACACTGCCTCGAGGAACCACTGCTCCTTTCTCTAGCACTGCTGTGCTCTGTTGCCAGCTGAACACTGCATCTCCCAGTAGGTGCTGGGTCGGCCAGGGAGCCCAGCACTGGAGGACTGGAGAGTTCAGTGGGAAAGCACAGCACCCAGGGCCTCCCGGGTCCTGCCTGCTGCTGGGAGCACCCTCATCTTTAGGAGGGAGGCACCCGGCACAAGGCAAAGGACTGAACACCCCCTCTAGCTGGACAGCCAGCTCTGCCCTGGCCAGCAGCAGAAGCATGCAGGCTGCAGCACCGATGCCCAGTGGATGCAGCTTGGCTCCCAGTTCTCAAAGGCAAGGCCTATGTCCCCCTGCCTCCACCCCCACGCCGCCAGACCCCACTCAACCCTGCACAGGCCTATAGGACCACAGCTGAACAGCGCTGGGGGGAATCAGGGAGCTGAGGCACCATAGTCCCTGAAGCTCTCCTGTGCCGCTGTGTGCCCCAGCTCCAGGAGCTCATCTTGCCCTGCCTGGCTCACTTGTCGAATGCCTCAATTTCCCCAGAAGGACAGGACCACAGTGGTCTGGAGTCAGTTTGCCAAGTGCAGTTCACACCCCTCACAGCCACTAACCAGCTCACCTCCTCTGCCTATCAACTGGTAAGGATGAACAGGTGAGAGGAGATGGTATATATAAAGCCCTCGGCCCAGTGCCTGGGACACAATAGACGCACCTGTGGCCTCTGATTCTCCCTCTCTGCTGTTCTCTGCCCAAAACTTGGAACAAGGCCAGCTCCTGAATTTACAGTCCCTGGGTCAGCCCCACCTTTGGCCATGTCCAATCCTCCGGAGCTGCCGTCTGCTCTTGGGATAGACTTTGGGTCCTTCGGCCCATCTAGCACCCACCCCTTCTCCTTGCATCAGGTGGGCCTGGGCCCTCCCATCCACCTGAGGGCACGGGGCGGGGGCCAAGTCTCCCCAGCTCCAGGCCAGTTCCCTGGGGAGGCCGAGCCCAGGCTGACTTCTAAAAGGGAGCTCCGGCTGTCCCAAAGCCATTCCCCATGCCCGTGCCTGAGTTTTGCTCCAGCCAAGGCCCTCATGCTGCTTGCCTGGTAATGGTTGGGGAAGTGAGCTGATGGGCAAAAAAGAGGCTCCATTTCTCTCTGGGACCAATTTGTGAGTTTTCGGCAGCAGCTCTAGCTCTCCCATTTCTGCCTCATCTCCGCCTGCCTGCTGCCCCCACTCGCTCCGCTGGCTGGTAGGAATCCGAAGGAGGCCAGAGAGGTGGGACTCACCCTCGGCTGGCCAGCCAGTGGAGGAAGCAAGTGCCCATTGGAGGGGGGGAGGGGAAGGGGGGAACCTCCAGGGCACTGGGAGGCCAGAGAGAGGCTGAGTCCTGTAGGGAGACACCGATGCAGAACCACCCGCTCTGGCACCCACCCTCTGCTCTTGAAAAGAGGCCATGTCCGCTAGCTAGCGATTGGGAGCACAGGGTGGGGGTGGCTGGAGCGGGGTTTGAGCTCCGCCCCTGCTAGCTGATTACAGGACAGTAGAGTGGTCACTCAAACCCAGCCGCTCTGCCACGCACAGGCTGCAGGACCTCAGACAAGTCTGTCAAGCTCTGTGGGTCTCCGAGTCCTTACTACAGATGTGGAAGCGGATCTTGCTGGCACATAAGCACGGTCAGATACTCTGCTAACAGGATTGTCTGTGACCTTGTGACGTTACTTAGCCTCTCTGAGCGGTGTCTCGATTTCCAGGCTTTGTGAAGACGCAACAAGGTGCGGCTGGTATGCCCCTCAGCAGAGAGCCTGGTGCACAGAGAGCCCTGGATAAACAGCAGCGACTTTGTTGTTGTTTTTTTTCTTTAATTACCATATTTCATTGATTCCAAGTCACACTTTTTTTCCCTCCACATTTTAACATCCATGAAATGGAGATGGGTTTGCAATAGACGATAAGAAAGCACTGTGTCATAGTTTAATTGGTGGCATTTTTTTTTTCTTTCTTAGGGAAGTACATAAAATTATGTATCTTACAGTCAGTGGTGTTTTAGAATTGATGAAATCGGGGCAGACCGAGGCAAGAAGGAAAGTTCTGAGGACCTGGCCCTGCTGTTCCTGAGGGTATCCCACCTGCCCTGGCCCCTCCAGGCTCCCAGGGACAAATCTCTCTGGTCACCTGGGGCTAGTGTTCCCCCTCAGCCCACCCTTCGACTTCTTCCTTACATCTGCCCACTCTTTCTTCTTGGAGTGAGGTCAGTGTCCTTCTGGGCTCTGTAAGAGGGTGAGGCCTGTTTTCCCAGCACCAGGCTGCAGGCAAGAGCTGGCTGGTCAGGCCCACTAGGAGGGAACACAGTGGCTTTGCCACCCTCAGGGTCCCCAGCACCGTGGGTAGACGAGACACAGACCTGAGCGGGCTGAGTACTAGTCCCAGAGATGCAGGTTCAGAAGCGGGACAGCACGCCCAGAGCTCTGGCTGCATCATGGTTTCTGAGGAAGGAGGAGAAAGCCGAGAACCCAGGAAAGCCAAGATGCAGGGGAGGTCAGGTGGTGGGTCTGTCCTATGGCTGGCAGGCCCCCCCGCCGCCCCGCTGCCAACCTCCTCAGCCAACCAGCAATCCCAAGCATCTAAAGTTGCACGGCTGCCTCAATAGCTCCCACCCCCTTCTTGAACTTTCCATGACCCAGTAACTATATGCTTAGCCTCCGGCCCCACAGGAAGCTCTGATTGGCTGCTGCTCCTCCCCTCCCAGCCTGGTAGGTATTTATTTTGAACATCACTCCTGACTCCCCCAAGGTAATTCAGGCTTTCAGCCTTTTTGGGATTGGTCCTGATGCTCGGCACCATGAGCTTACTTAGACTCAAGGAAGGAAACCTTATATGGAGCACCCGCTCTATGCTTGGCCCTGTGCCTGGTCACACAGACTTTCCCACTGAATCCTTCCAACAGATCCAAGAGGTGGTCGGGGAAACTGAGGCTTGGGAGGAGCAGCTGCTTGCCTGGGAAGCAGCTAAGCTGCACTTAAAAGCTCAGCTCTGTCTGTTGGCATCTCCCAACATACACTCAACAGTAAGCAGAGATCCAACCTCTCCCGTAACCCAGAATCTACCAACAAAGCGATGATCAAAGGCAGAGAGATGATGTTTCTCTGGAGCCTGGGGTAAAAGGAAGGCCATGCTGCCCGCTGCAGCCTGGGAGCCCATGCCAGGCACGGAGCAGCACCCCCAGCCCTCACCCTTGGCCTGCAAAGCCATTAAATATGCAGAATCTCATCTTGTTCCTGGGCAGCCGAGGGCTCTGAGTCACGGGAGGTGACATTGCTCTCCAACAGGTAAGTTGTTCAACAGATGGGCAGTCGAGTGGCAAAGAAATACATTATTAATGTTTCTGGTTAAATTAACTGATTAAAACCACCCCAGGTAAAAATGTACGTATCAGGGCTTTGCCCACAGCAAATGAGGAATTAATGGAATATGGCTGCGTCTTTGTAATGAAACACAGACAGGGGATGTCTGGAAAGGTTCTCTCTCTTCAGCAGCAGCAGCAGGGGGTGGGGGGTGGGAGGCCTGATCCATCTGTTAAAGGGACCTCAGCTGATTGGCACAGGGGCAGCAGGGAGGGGAGAGACCCAAGGGGGCTTCCACTGGCTCACAGGAAACCTGAAAAACATAGACTTTTTGACCCCTGATTTGCTGGAGCCTCGGAGGGGAAGGAATCAAGGCAGAAGCAGTGGGCCACTCCAAGGATAGGGGGCTGCAAAGGTGGAGAACACTGCCTGGGAAGCAGGACCATGGGATGGGACTCCAGCTCTGCCCCTAGAGACTTTACACAAGCCAACTTCCTGGCAGGGCCTCAGTTTCCTCACCTGTCAATTGGGGAGGAGAATGAAACCTTCTTCGATGCTCTCTTCCAGCTCAGCTTCTTTCATATCATGGGCTTCTAGAATAAATCCCAATGTTCACCTTGCCCTCACCCTCAGCAGATAACCTAGTGGAGAGCTGAGCCCCACGTGGGGTGCACCTGGACATCCCAACCCTTGAATGGCTTTTGGAAAATCCGTTTTTTGACACAAGCACAAAAGGGTACTCATATGTCTACATAGCTGGTAACGTGCACATGCATATACATACACGCACACACATGCGCTGGCTGCCCCATTCAGGCATATGTCGGCATCTAGGACCTACGCATGCAAACAAGTGTGCACACAGACACATACATGCTCAGAGCTCCCACACATGAGTGCATACATGTGGACACACAGTTGCATTAAAGGTGAAGCCTTGTCATAGTCCTGCACGGACAGGAGGGTCTCGGGCACACGTGGCTTGGGCACATTTCAGAAATAGCACTGGGGGTGAGGGGCAGGGACGGCATTGCTGGGGTGGAGGACCAAGGGCCACTTTTCTCATCAACCAAATAGGTTTCATGCCAGGGTTTCAGGAGTTCCCAGAGGCCATGACCCAATTCAGACAAGAGTGAGGTTTTGTGTAAATTAACCAGGTAATCACATCCCTACTAGGGCTTCCCCAGATCCAGAGACCTGGAGCAGCTGGAGACCCACAGCCCCAGTCCTGGCTGCACCTGGAATGAAGGGGGTGGGGGAGCTGGTAATGTGCCTCCCCCCACCGCCCCACCTCGCATGCATTCATCAGGAGCTCTCCGAGGTGCTGATGGCTGAGGCTTGGGGAGATTGGCTGAGAGAAGTTGTTTTTCTCCTCCCTGGCACCTGCCAGCTTCAGGGAAGGGTGGGGGAGGGTGGTGGGGGTGTGGGTTGGGTGCGGAGCCCCACTGTCCTATCACTCACCCGGCCTCCAGATGCCACACTGGGGGAGCGGGAGGGAGGCATGAGCCAGAAGCCTCCTAATGACTCCCAGCATGAGAGGAGGCCTGCCAAGGGGGTCAGCGCTGGCATCGCGGTATCATTAACTGTTTACCCTGAGAAAGTTCACACTTCTCGGAGGCCGCGCTCGAGCTGTCAGAAACACTGCACGCAGCGCTCGCAGCTCTGCCAACTGCACTCCCCAGGGCCCGGCAAAACAAATATTTAGTAGGCGCCTGGCTCTGGAGCACACGTGCACACACCGACTCGCACAGGGCACAGCATGCCAACACACAGATACAAACATCCACACAGACTTATTCCCCAGACACATACAGAAACCTAGAGGCACGCTTACCATCAATACACAAACAGATACCCACATGTAGACCTACACACACAAACCCACATCCTCGGGGTAATAAGATAACCCCGTAGGTATTGAGAACCTACCACAAACACTGTTTTCAGGCAATGAGTATGCATTATCCTATTTGACTCTCCTGACAACCCTCAGTGTTCGCATTATCACACTCCTATTTTTCAGATGACAAAATCGAGGCTCCAGCAGGCCAACCCCACGGCTAGGGCTCTTACCATCCACTGTGCTGATACACACCTGCCCACCCGAGGTACATGTGCATCAGACACACTCACCCATAGACATGGACACACAGGCACACACAGAGGCAAACTTGGGCTACACGTGTACATTCACAGAAACGAACTCGCCTGTACATATGCATGTATACACGCACACGCACGCACACACAGCACAACCGTCTTCCCCCAAGCTCACGTATCCTCTGCCTCAGCGCCCCTCAGGGCCTGGACACGCTGCTCGAGAGAGCCAGTTCGTGCCTTCTGAGCCCTTCTCCCATAAGCTGTCCAGATTCTGGTAGGGTGAGCTGGCTCATGTCGAGAACAGTACTGGCAGCCATCGAGAGAGTGGGCTTTGATTGGGAGCAAGTCCAGATGGTGGCGGTAAGCCCCAGATGTTGTATGGAAACAAACAAGCCTGCTGAAATTGGGAGCTCAGCTTCAGCCTGGCCCTGCACAGCGGTCTCCCAGAGGCAGGAGCTCTGCTGAAGGTGCAGTCGGTGTGGCTACTACTATAGGCCAAGCCTGGCATAAGAGCCTGGTGACATATGGGGAGGGCTCAGCTTTGCAGTCTGGACTTCTCCAGAGCTCTGGGCAGCTTAGCAAAACATCACTTGGGTCCTAGTAGCCCCGGGGAGAAAAAGGGTGTTCAGTGCTGGTGTGGCAGGAGCCTGGCTAAGGAACCCTAAGCATCGCCCACAGTCTCAGTCCACACTGGCTTGGTCCACTCAGGAACCCCAGGCCTGACCTGTTGCCTCCAGTCTCCCTGAGCACTCTCGGATTCACCAGATCTCTACTCTGATTCCCAAGGTCATTGCACAATGATTTGGCTGGTCAGTGGGCAGAGATCTGGAAGACCATGTGGATTCCTGAGATCACAGTGATTCCTAGGGCCAGCCCCAAGCATTCTGAGGGCCCACTTCTACTTTAGGAAGACCCAGCTCTGCTGTCTGCCCTGGCCCTTTGGGCTCCTGACAGAAAGGCAAGCCCTATGAGCAGCGTAAACTTCCAAACTGGATGGTTAGCATCACAGAGTGGGAATGGGGGGTGGTCACGGTAGAGATGGTGGTATGTGCCTCACCTGAACTTGGTAATATGCATGCAATGCACACACTTGGTGCCCCTCCTTCCTTCCCTCTCTCTCCTCTGTCTTCTCCTCTGCCACCCCCTTCTATGGAGCAGGATCCCCCAGGCCTGTCGAGAAGGAATCTATTATCATTTCCCAGGCCAGAGCCAGGGTCTCCCCACCTCTCAGACTCCCTAGGTTTTTATATTCACTCATTTTTCATTCTCAAGAAACTATCTTATTAACCCACCCCCTGATGAGGTGAGGAACTGAGTTCCATGGGTTCTCCTGGGGAATTTGCGTGAAGAGAGGTCATAAGCCAAAAAAGAGAACCTGTAACAGGAGACTTTGAGACAGGGAACTGTAAGGAAAAGCTCCTTCCTAGAGCTCAGCAGACACATCTCCCTTCCCTAGGTACCGCCTGAATTGCTAAGCAAGGAAAACATACACAAATAAAGTGTCATGTCCCGACGTTTGATAATTCAAGTCGAATGTTGAAGAGAATCTGCTAATTACACACAGAGCTGTGTTTGAACACCAAGAGACAGGCTCTGGGGAAGCAAAGACCCCCATTCATGAGTGCTAACAGCCACACGGCCCAGGGCACACAGACAGACTTGTCTTTTGAGGTTAAATTAAAGCCCACGTTTCATTTTTGACGCAACCCAATTCTTCTGATTTTCTCCCTCTACCTCCCCAAACTGGGGCCTTAAGTGGAAAAGATGCATTGAATAGCAAATGCAAGTCAACAAATATTATGACATGCTGTTCATCACGAGCCCTAAATATTTAATGGTTCAACTTTATGGGCTTTTCATTTTGTTTTATTTTCTTTTTTGCCAGACACGATGATTTAGCACAAACAGGCCCCGTGCCACGGAACTGCGGGTGCCCTAGTTTGCAAAACGAATGAAACGAATTTGTCGAGGTATTTGTGACCTCAGTCCGCTCGGGCCCCATCACCTTGTCTCAGCTCTGCCCAGCTGGCGTCTATAAAAAAAAATAAAGAGTGAGATCAAGAAAGAGAAGGGGAAAGTGGGAGGCAAGAATGGAGAGGGTCGTAAAGTCTCCATCGGCCAATTCATTTCTGTTTAATCCACCTCCGCGCTGCAGAAAACTCCTTTGTGGTGATGAGACCAAAGGTCGGTAATAGATTTCAACAGGTTCCGAGAGGCTGTTGACTGCTTGAAGCGGAGTGGGAGAGTATAGGCTCCCCGAGAGGCAGGGGGAGAGAGATAATTGGAGACCCGGAGCCCCAGTTTGCCCTCTGGTTCCTGATTTCACGGATTTAAAAAGAAAAAGAGATTGTCTAGCATTCTGCCTCCAGAATTGCGTGTGAGAGGGAGAGAGAGCAAAGGTGGGGGCACCAGGCCTCGCCTGGAACCCCGGGAGCTGCTGGCACATGGCCGCTGTCCTGCTCAAAGCCAGCAGGCTGGGAGGGAGGTTCGGGCACCCCCGAGCCAGGCTGCTGGTTGGAAACTGCCTCTGGAGACCGGGAAGGCCTCGGAGTCATCCCCGAGACTCCTTCAGAGCCATGGCTGAGAGGAGAGGCAGCCACCCACTTGTGGTGGGGAAGGAAGAGGTGAGTGGAGGCAAGGGCTGGGGGAAGCAGATACTGAAGTGAATTTGCCAGCTGTTCTCTGCAAAACCCCTCTGAGTATGCAATGCAGCTGGCACAAGACAAGAAACTCCCACAGCCACAGTCTAGCCCACAGTTCCCCCCACCTCAGGGATGCAGACTCCAGAGACCTAAGCAGCTTCCCTATCATCACTCAAACCTTGCACTGTGGCTCCCCAGGTGAACAAAGAAGGGCGTTACTTGGTATATTCCAGATGCGTCTGAACCAACATGGCAGTGGCATGGAGTGGCAGGAGTGATGAGGTCACCGCCTGCCACCCAAAACACAGGCTACCGACCCAAGGCTTAGTACAGCCATCTGTTCCTGTGCGTGTAGGGACAGCCTTGTGAGACATCATTCCAACGGCAGGCCGAGCCCAGCCACAGCCTTTCTCCCAACCCTCTCTGGTTTCCTATCACCCAAGAAATCTAGCCTAGACTTCATGCTGGTGAAAAAAAATACCCCAAACCCACCTCTTCAGCCCCATTCCCTTATAGTCTCTGCTTTGGCTATAGTAGGTCACTCACTGTCTCCAGTTATATAATAGGAAAATGCTCTGATGGAAGTAAGGGCAGGATATTATCAAGGAAGCAGATACTAGGGGCACCTTGGTCAGCTTGGGGGGTACAGGTGTCAGAGAATTCTCCCCAGAGGAAATGCACCTGTGTTGAACTTTAGGGAATGAATAATAAACATAATGATGACAGCTCACGTTCATTCAACACCTACTACGTGCCAGGAACCAAATCAGTGCTTTACCTACGTTATGCCACTTACTCCTTAAAATATTCCCTATGGGATAGACACAACCAGTATTAGTTTGAACTTGCAAACTAAGAAACTAAATCAGAGAGGTGAAGAA
This sequence comes from Prionailurus viverrinus, assembly GCF_022837055.1. Lineage (NCBI taxonomy): Eukaryota > Metazoa > Chordata > Mammalia > Carnivora > Felidae > Prionailurus > Prionailurus viverrinus. The sequence continues at coordinate 186,063,865 of NC_062568.1, read as the reverse complement.
AACCTGCCCAAGGTTATCCAGCTTGTAAGGGACAGAACTGGGCTTCCGAATCAGGCATTATGACATCTGAGCCCTCCCTCTAACCTCTCTGCTAAACCCCACTAGACTGAGCCTTTGAAGACAGGGGCTGTAGGATTTGTTTCTGCACTCCTGGTACATAGAATGGGTTCCAGGAGAGATGAGGTATCCCTGAATGTTGCTGGATGGATGAATGAATGAATGGATGGATGAAATGATGGAGCAGTGAATGAATTCAGATGTAATCAGAACACAAATAGACCCTGAGGTAACAAATACGTAAGATTACAGCACATTAGTACTTTAGTACATTAGTACATCAAACCTTCCATTTGTCCTAGAACAGTAGTTCCCGGAAAACATTCCAGGGGGCACGAATTCCTGGAAATACAGGCACAAAATGGTACCCATAGCCATGCGAGTTTGGAGGGCTCTAGGTTAAACAAAGCTAAACAGGCTTCTTTACTTTAGGCCTTCTTAAGTTCTTTTGGTTGGTGAGCATCTCCTGGGACCAGAGCCCCAGCAAACAAAATTTGGGAAGCACCACCCTTGAGTCACATGTTTTGGACTACAAGGGAGGGTGTATTCGTTATTTATTGCCGTGTAAGAAATATTCCCCAAAACTCGGCAACTTAAAACAACAATCAGTATGATCTCACACAGTTTCGATGAGTTAGGAATTCAGAAGCAACTTAGTTGCATGATTCTGGCTAAGGTTCTTGCGTGAGCTGTAGTCCGGATGTCAGCCAAGTCATCTGAACGCTTGACGGAGGCCCGAAGACCCAACACGGCACACTCATGGGGCAGGCAAGTTGGTGCTGGCTGCTGGCATGGGGCCTCAGTTCCTCACCATACGGATCCCCCATGGGGCTTGCTCAAGTGTCCCCAGGCTATGGTTTCTCAAGAAAGAATGGTCCCAGAGAGCAAAATAAAAGCGACAATGTGTTTTATGGCCTCGCCTTAGGAGTCACAGACTATTGGGACCACCACATTTTATTGGTCTCACAGGGCATCCCTGATACAATGTGGGAAAGGAATACATAAGGGCATGAACACCAGGATGCAAGGATTACTGTGGGGCCTTCTTGGAGGCCCGCTGTCCAGATGGCCTTCTGACCTAAGCTTCTGGAGCCTGGTGATAGGCATGTGTCTCCTCCTTCAGGTCTGCAGGTAAACACAGATCTATTTTCAACTCACACAGCCATGCCCATTGACCAGTTGGTTTTTACACTCTGCTGCCATGAGCTGCCTCTCTTGACCTCCTAAATCTCTTGACCTTGTGGAATCATAAATCCCACGTGTCAGAGCTAGAAGCCATCCAGTCCTAACTCAATTCACGCGTAGGGAAACGGAGGCCGATAAAAGCAAAGAAATTGTCCAGGGTCACAGAGAAAGTTAGTGGCAACCCATGGCTTGCAAGTTTTGTGTTCCTTCTCCATCACACATGCTTGACAAGATGCAAATGTAAATCCACCGGCCAGAAATTCCAGGGGTGCTCCCCATCCGTACTGAAAGCCTTGACATTTCTGTGCACCTGACCACATGGGCCAAGGGTCCAGGGAGCTCCAGGCCAGGGATGGTGTGAGTGGAGGCTTTACGGAGGTGGGGGTACACCTGATTTCTGAGCAACTCCACTATCACCATCCAAGGGAATGACAGGAACTAGGAGCTTTCTCTTCAAAGCCTACCTCTTGAGGCCCACCCTTCTCTCCAAACCCAAGCTCAGCCAACCATCCAGGCTGTAGAACCAGGAAGAACGGAGCGTGAACATGTGACATGCTTGCTGACCCTGTATCTTTGTCATGGCTTGGATATGCACAGCAGACTGCCAAGGATGAGGTCCTTCTAGGCATGGGCCTGCCCTTCTGGTCAGTCCCAAGTGGTTGGTTGAGCTGGTTCAGCAGGGTCTCCCCTCCACCCAGCTGTTGGGACTCCAGGTACCTGTCACAAGTTTCCACAAGCATGTTCTTGAGATGACTCAATAAATGCAGGATACACGGAGAAAAGTCAATAAGGAGCAAGACTGAATCAAAACGGAGACACCTGCCTGCCTTCACTGGTCAAATAAGCTCCATCTCGGCTCCCATCCCCGCTAGACAGAGGCTCTAGCTCAAAACCTCACCCTCCTCAGAGAGCTTCCTCTGACTCCCTTCTCTGAGGTTTCATCACCGTTTTCTTCCTCATGGTGGGTCCTGTTTGTTCCTTCACAGTACTTAATACATGGTGTGCTCATCCACGTATGTATTTACTTATTGGTTGTCTATCTCCCTTACAAGACTGCAAGGATCACGGGGACATGACAATGACTGTTTGGTTCCCCACTCTGTCTTCAATGTCCAGCACAAAGCTGGCACTCTGCAAATGATTGTTCTGGACTCGAGAGAAGAGTGTTTCCCTTTGCCGTATGCAGGACGGCTGAGACATCTGGAGGAGAGGCCATCTTCCTGGTCATTGGGACCAGATGAGAGCTTCTCCAACTCACTCCCATAGAGAGACTGTGCATCCCCTTCTCTCAGGGTCTCAGATGCTGTGTCTCTGGCATTTGACAAGGAGCCCTGCCTGTTCCCCAGCTGACCCGCTGAAGCCCAACTTGCTGACCCTGGTCTCGCCAGCCCCCATATCTCGGAGTGGGCTGCCCATCTCATATTCATCCTGTCTTGTCCCAGTTGGATCATCCAGAATTTCTGCATCAACCCTTCTGCCAGCCTTCTCCTCCCTCTCTATCCCCCTGAGACAGGACCCATCTCAGACATCGATGCTTGCTGGGACAGCCTGGATTCATCACTCTCTCCCTTTCCTGGACAAACCTGTTCTATGCTTGGGACTTCCTTGGGAGCCAACATCCCACATACCTACTGACCTCTCAGTGGGTTCCTCCCCCCTTCTCCGGGGCACAGAAGGCCCATGGGCTGTGAATTCCTGATGCTGACAATTTCTCATAATCGACCTTCACTCTAATTTGACTTATAATAGTTTCTATATGATAATCTAATTCTTGTTTTCATTTTTAGCAGGTATAGAAAGTTGACCCTGGGTTTTGGGTGGTGCCCAATCTCTAGAAGCTCGGTGAATGCCACTCCTAAACAAGTGAAGTTTGTGGTCTGCTCTGGCCCTTGGGACTTGGATTATATCACTGTCCCCTCCTCCACCAGGGGAAGGGGTTAGAAGACACCCGAGCACTCCTGAAGCCTTCCTTGCTTTTCTTTATCCATTGGTACCAGAGACACTTGGAGCTCATGTCCTTTCCTTTCTGGGGTCAGAGTCAGAGCACATGGAGGCAACATTCCCAGGGTCTTTCTTTCCAACAAAGGGTCAGCAACCATGGTGACCACTTTACGGCCAGAGGCATTAAGAAGTTTCTTGGCTTAGGGGAGCCTGAGTGGTTCAGTCGGTTAAGCTTCCGACTCTTGGTTTTGGCTTCGATTGTGATCTCACCGTTTGGGAGTTCAAGCCCCACGTCGGGCTCTGTGCTGACAGTGCAGAGCCTGCTTCTGATGCTCTCTCTCCCTGTCTCTCTCTCTCTCTCTCTCTCTCTCTCTCTGGCCCTCCTCCACTCACACGCACTCTCTCTCAAAATAAATAAACTGAAAAAAATTTTTTAAAAAGAAGTTTCTTGGCTAAAAGAAGATGCATACTGTTTCCCAAACTGCCACTTTGCATCTACCCACTCCCCCTCCCTAAAGGCACTCTCCTTTTCTTTTCATTCTGAACGTTTTTGAAGAAGAGAGGCAGGTACATCTGGTCACCCTTGCAGGTACACCTACCTGCAGGCAGCGCCTGCCTGTGAACACCCTGAGGCCAGGCACCTCGTCTGTGTGCTCACCATTGCATGGCTAGCCCGGTGCCTGGCACATAAATCTATGCGGAATGAACGTACTGGGATAACGGAGGGGGGAAGAGGTCACGGAGATCCCCAAATCACTGCTAACACTAATCACCAAAACGTGCCAAACAGCACACTTAGCGTCAGCTGATTCGGTTACAATCCCGTCCAATATGTAGAAACACATTTACCATTCATTCCGCAGTCTGTTACATTGTCTGTTTCTATCTGAGCTATCTTTTTTGTGTGGGAATAGAGAACAAAGCCTACACTAACGTGGTTTGTCACCGAGCAGGCTGAGCTATTTGCTTTCTAAACAGTCTGGCAGCCGGCACAGGCCGAAGCGACTAAGCCCAGCAGCTTCTGGGGCTTGATTTTGGGGGGCGGCCCCTCCGCCGCCAGTGCTGTTCCCCCACCTCTCTGCCGGGTGAGCTGACTTTACTCAAGGCTGTCAGACCTCTCAATCCGGAGGTATTGCAGCGAGCCACTCATGACTGTATTTGCATCAATGTGCCCACTGCTCCCCTTCCAACCGCGTGCTGCCTGAACGGGCTGCTGGTGGCGGGATGTTGCCTTGTTGCGGAGAACACAATGTGGACCTAAAGAGATCTACGTAGCTCCCAACAGTAGGTGTCTAAGAGAGATGCTATTACTGATAGGCTATCAGTCTGATTATTTTACCCCATCGTTTCCCTTACTATTACGTGTTTTTCCACGGTTCACCTGCAAGCCGGTGAACCCACCCACAGATAACCGAGTGATGACACCGTAATCAAAGGTCAAACATCTGTCTCCGCATGCTTTGGCTGGCTCGAGGCAGAAGGCCTTCGCGTGTCTTACACTTTTCTCCCACATTACTTCCAAGTTCAGAGGCAGCCAAGTATAGGACAAGGGGCACAGGACTGAGAGTCACAGCTCACCAGCCATGAGTCAGAGCTCACCAGCCATGCCTTCTCCTCTGTTTCCGAGACTGAGTAGAGGAGGTGAGTCCTGACTGTGTGGAGGGGCCACAGCGACTCCTCCCCTCGTGCTTCTGCTTTCTCCCAGAGGAAGCAGGAGCTTCTTCCACTGGGGCTTCTGGCCCTCCTCTGCCCACTCCGGACACCCCACTGTGGGATGGGAAATTGTTAATCTGAGTAGGGGTGCCTGGGTGGCTCAGTCGGTTAAGCAGATGACTCTTGATTTTGGCTTGGGTTGTGATCTCATGGTTCATGGGATCAAGCCCCGCATCGGGCTCCACGCTGTCAGTTGGGCTTCTCTTTCTCCCTGCATGCACACACTCTCTTTCAAAAATGAATAGATACACATTTTATTTAAAAAAATTTTTTTTCAACGTTTTTATTTATTTTTGGGACAGAGAGAGACAGAGCATGAACGGGGGAGGGGCAGAGAGAGAGGGAGACACAGAATCGGAAACAGGCTCCAGGCTCCGAGCCATCAGCCCAGAGCCTGACGCGGGGCTCGAACTCACGGACCGCGAGATCGTGACCTGGCTGAAGTCGGACGCTTAACCGACTGCGCCACCCAGGTGCCCCTAGATACACATTTTAAAAAGGAAAAAAAAATGCTAATCTGAGTATTCCAAGTCCACTGGGCCCTACTTCCAAGTGGGCAGGGATATATGCCTTAGGGGTCAAGACCTGAACAGTAAGGGCCCAGAACTGCTCTCTGGTTCTCATTTCCAGTGTCTCTGTCTGTGAGTGGATAGGGAGGGAGGGAGGGACAGGTCTTCCTTGAAGGCCTGGCCATATTTGGTGAATGCGAAATGAGGGGGAAGTCTCACTCATTCAACAGATATGTACTGAGCCCTCACCATGTACCAGGCAAAGTCCCAGTCCTTGTGGAGCTTATAGTCCAGCGGGAGGAGAAGGAAATAGCAAGTACATATATATGTGGGGATGGGAATGGGGAAAGTGGGGGAGGGGCAGGACTGTTTCTATAGAGAGACCAGGAAAGCATTCATCAACAAAGGTGCCCTTTCAGCAAAGATCTAGTTCATGGTGAACCCATGCTGGCTCCAACTGATCGCTACTTACTTTTCCTAAGATCTCGGTAACTGTAACTCGGAAACTGTAACATTTTATGAACCGAACCTGAGATTTTTCTATGATCACCATCAAATGCCTTGGAATGTACAGACTCTATCTTTGGAAAGCACAATGCCACCTCCTGGGTTCTAACCCCTTCCTAGTGACTCGTCAGTCTCATGGGGACCTCATCTGTGATCTTCCGTGCCCTGGGGCAGAATTCAGCCAGGACAGTTGAGTTGTTCTGGTCCAGACAAGCATGGTATGTTCTCGTATTTTCTTCACCCATCTCAGGCTTTAGCTCCCTCTCATCAAGGCTCGCTTTCCTCTCTTCAGTCTGAGGATGATTCCCTTTGACAAAGAAGAATAGAGAGGTTCCTCTTTGCATTATTTATCTCTCCCTGTGGCCAAAATAGCCCCATTCCCGTGTCTGGGATCTGTTTGTAGTTTTTAATATTTTTTCCCCGAGACTCAAGTTGCCAGGAGAGCACACTTAGGAAGTGAAAACAAGAAAAGCACAAGGCAACAGCGTTTTCCTTTTGAATTTCCAGAAAGCAATCCGAGGGAGTCGGGGGTGGCGGGTCTCAGAGCACACCATCAATTTGCGGTTAATTGGTTTAGAATTCATTAACCACATTTTCCTGCCTGCCTCTGCCTGTCTCTGGAACGGTGCTTGAGTTCCCCGATTCTTTGAGTTGCCAAACTAATAATTCACCTACTTTATTTCCTGACTCGCAGTTAGTTTGTTTTAGTCTAAATAATGCATATTCAGCTTCATTAGCATATATTTGGATCATTTCCGACTTGAATGTATTCAATCCCATCAATTTACCATTAGCGTGATCATTCAGGAGGGAAGTTTCCATATCTTTCATGCTTGTTCAGTCACTCTCATCTTTACCGGGTGTGGGGGCAGGGCCAGGGAGAGAAGGTGGGGGAGGGGCTGAGGGAGGGGAGGGGGTCTTCCTCAGACCCAGAGCTGCCGCAGGCGCTCCAGTTCATCCTGGATTCAGAGGACCCCCTGACTGTAATCCAAATGAGGTTGAGAGTGCTGAATGCTCCTGTCTGCCCCAGGAGATGAAGACCACAAAATGTGCCCAAGGTCTATGGTGATTCTGAAGAGTTTCTTCTCTACCCAACCCGTTCTCTGATTCTCCAATGCCAACCGGATCTCCCACAATTCAGTGCAGTTCTGGCAGTAACTACCCAGAGTTAGTACAGACGCTACAGGTTAAGGGCTCCGTCCCACAAGGCTGTCCCCACTTCAGATGACAGTTCCAAGTCCTAGGCCACCTGAACTTTTAACCCATTGGCGATACATTGGGCATTCCCACAACCCCCGCTCAGGTGCCATAATTTGCTAGAATGGCTTGGAGAACCGGTTACTTACATTTCCTGGTTCATTACAAAGACTACAACTCAGGAACAGCCAAATGGAAGAGCCACACTGGGCAAGGTACAGGGGAGGGGAGGGAGCTGCCATGCTCTTCCTGGGCACACCATTCTCCCAGCACCCAATGCGTTCACCAACCTGGAATTTCTTGTCAACCTCATCATTGGGGGTTTCATGGAGGACTCATTTTATGTGGGCATGATTAACTGAATCACTGGCCATTGGCGACTGAACTCAATCTCCAGCTCCTCTCCCTTCCCAGGAGGTTGGGAGGTGGGACTGAAAGCTCTAAGCCTCTAATAAAGGCTTAATCTTTCTGGCAACCAGTCCCCATCCTGAAGCTATGTAGGTCCACCAAGAGGCACCTTGTTAGACCGAAAGATGCTCACGTACCACCCTTACCACTCAAGAAACTTCAAGAGCTTATAGGAACTCTCTGCTAGGCACTGGGGACAAAGAACAAATATCTTTCTTATTAAGCCACAGTGACTTTCTAACCAGGTAGATGAGTGCCCAGGATTAGATATCCAGGGGCTCTGGACATTCAACGTGAAATGAATAATAAGTTTCTTTAGAGAAATGTGGTATTCATTCATTTTCTCAGTATTTATGGACCTCCCCTACTATGTGCCAGGCACCATGTTAGGCACTGGGCATACAGTGGCAAACAAAGCATCTGTGAAGACACGTGAGTGTCGTGGAGCTTGCAATACGGTAGTGGGGACAGGCATCAAATATACCTATGTGTATGTAGGGTCAAGTTACTCTAAATAAGCTAGGGAAATCAAGACCTTGAAGGGAAGGTTCCAGATAAGGAAGAGAAAAAAAGGAGGTGCAGGAGCCCGGAAGGGGAGGCAGGAGAATGGCAGCCCAAGAGGAGGGAGAAGAGAGAAGCGGCAGCTGCCGTAGGGTCGGAGCTCTGGGGACAGAGTGATGCCGAGGAGGAGACACTTTGCAAGTTTTTGCTGGGTGACAGACCGCTGGATTTCTGTTCTGCTCCCCCTCGTTCAGCGTGTGGTGCACACGTGCAGCTTAGCACAACGATAGGAGAGGCTGCAGGGCATCGGCGTGGCACTGGGTCAGATCTGTTGCCTCTGCAGCTTTCACGTGTAGTTACAATTTGTAATAAATTCTCTCGTGGGGAAATAGGTTCAAGAATTCCTTATAGTTATATAAATGGGTTAGGAACAAGCTTAGGGCGGAAAGCTGACACCACAGGGCAAAAGCGCCCGAGGTGGGCTAGCGAGATATTATAATGGGACCACAAATAACTTGTTATATCACCTGCAGGAAATTACTTTCCATTTGACGCCTATATCCTATTGTGCTGTGATCACAAAATCTATTTGCCTCCCAGACTCTTTGCTTCTTAAACACAAATGTTAATAATTACTGTCTGATTGTTTTCCTCACGTTCACCACGTGTGTAAGATCTTGAGCGCTCAAAATATGGGATGAAACCCGTTCAGGGGCTCTTGTTTCCTCCTGGACATTAGCCTCTCTCGTATTCAATTCTGCATCCGTGCTCTTGCTGGACAAGAGAGAACTCCAGACTCACAGTCTGTGACATTCTCTGAAAGAAAAAATAGCCAGGAATGGAGGTGGAGGAAGGCTTTATCTGAAGACATGACATTTGCGTTGAGACCCAAAGGACAAGGGCTAGTCGGGATGAATGGATGGAAGAACATTCCATCAGAGGGAAGAGCTCTGTGAACCCCCTGAGACAGGACATCAGCTGCTGCGTTAATGGCAGCAGGGACTCTAGACGGCAGAAGGTGTTATCTTGCTCCACTTTGTGTGCACGGACAGAACTGGACTCAGTTTTGAGATCCAAAAGTTGATGCTGGAAGATACAGACATTATCAGCTTGTTCAAGAACTGAAACAGCCATCACGGCAGGGGCAGGAAAAAAACCCCGCGGGCTCAGGAAGGTAGAAGGTGAGAGTCAGAAAAGTGTCTGGGTGGCTGGGAAAAGAGAGCAATCAAGGTCCTGGGAGTCTGCAAGCAGGAGAGCAGAGGCCCTGAGGCAGGGCAGGCAGAAAGGCCTTGTGGACATGTGTTCAGGTTGCGCACCAGGAAAGGAAGGCTCCCCCAAGCCCGGGGCAGTGCCAGGAAGGGAGCGGAGGGGCAGCCCTACAGGCTGGATACAGACTCTGGCCCAGGGTAAAAGAGCCTGGCTTTCGCACCACTTGTGTGCTTGCAAGAGACAACCATGCCAGTGTGGAGGGCAGGGCAGGGTCAGAATGCACAGACCGGGTGAGAGAGCAGACAGGGCCTTGGGTCAGGAGTGCACGAAGCAGCAGGATTCCCAGTGAAGGGAGTGTGTGCACGAGCAGGAAGTCAAATGAGAGAGCAAGTGCTGCTTTGTCAGTAAGCGTCCTGTGCACCCCTATTGCTTCCCCTCTCTATACCTTCCCTGCAAGTGTTATACTGAACAATATAACTGGCCTGAGACACCTAAGGGGGGACTTTCTGTTTCTCCCCCATCCTGTCACCAGATGAGGGGCATGTCACAAAGCCAGAGGCGTCGCACTGTGAATCGGATGGAAGAATGTGAGCGAGCTCGAACAATGGACTAACTCTAAAAAGACGAACTGTCCCAGGAGTACACTGAAGCCACATTCCTAGAGCACAGGGCAGGATGGGGACACAGCTTAGTGACACGCCCTCAAGTGCTCAACAGGCCCAGTATGAATCAGCTCCCCAGGAGGCTAAGGACATCGGTTGCCACGTTAATGCAAGCAGGGACTCTAGAAGGTGGAGGGTGCTATCTTGCTCCACTCTGCGTGCACAGACAGAACCGGGCTCAGTTTTGAGATCCTAAAGTGGATGCTGGAAGATACAGACGTTATCAGACCTTGTGAGTTATTCCTCATCGTGAGAGGACTGTCTCAGGCCTCACTGATAAACTCCGTCTGAGTTGGCTGTGACTCAATGAAACAGAAATCTTGGTGGGGAAAAAGGACCCGAGACATGCCCTACCCTTCACATCCTTACATGATTACAGTTGGGGTAGAGGTGGGGAGCAGAGATGATCGAGGCCCAGTTCCTCGGAGGACAGTCCCACAGAGTCCGAGGAAGGGAAGAAAGAAGGAAGGGAGGGAGGGAGAGAGAAGGAGGAGGAGGGGAAGAGAGAGGGGGAGGGCAGAAGGGGGGGAAGAGGGAGGGGGCAAAGGAGTGGAGGAAGGAAGGAAGGAAGAAAGGAAGGAAGGAAGGAAGGAAGGAAGGAAGGAAGGGAAGAAAGGAGGGAAGGGAGGGAGGGGTTCTCCAAAGCAGCCTCTTCCAATTGCTATCACTTCAGGTTTATAATGACCAGCCAAGTTCCACAGCTATTCATTGCCACCCAGGGGCCACTACACCCATGAACTAACCCGGCTGGAGGACAACGCCCTTATGCAGTCAACTTGGAGGGCCCTCAGATAAAGGCTGGTCAGGCTGCATTGAGTGGTCCCCAAAAGACACCTCCGCCCTCTGCCAACCTAATGTCCCCGCAGGCCTTCCAAGTGTATACACATTCTTTTACTAGTAAGTAACATGGACTGGAAGGAGAGAAGAGCAGGTGCACAGGACAATCTAGAACTGCACGGCAGGCAGTGTGGAGGCAGAGGGTGCTGGCCGAGACTGGAGGACAGGGCAGGAAGCAGAGGGTGGCCCCGTGAAGTGGAAAGTGGTGGGCACCATCTCCTGGGTCCTCCGTGGCTGCCTCTAGCCCAGACCAGGCGGAGGGCGAGGACGGGGAGACGAGACCCGTTCTGTGCCAGACAACGGGGCAATGCACTGCACTGTTTTCCTTTCCCAGAAAGAGCATTGCCCACTCCGGCCCCTCCAAAGCCCTGAGCTGCATCACTGGCCACGAAGCAGGGTTTGGAAGTGATTAAACAGTAAAACCGGGGCTTGCTGCTGCCAGGGAAGGAATTGATCATGTCAGTCAGGAGCTCCGTGGTGCCTGCGTTTCTGTTCATTGGAGAAATGTGTTTTTAGCCTGGGACTGACTCTCGAAGTTCTTCCTGCAGAAAGGCCGGGAGATGAGAAACGGTCCTCCTGTGTCAGTCACAAACTGGAATAATTTCACCTGCCTCACCCCATTCTCCCAGCAGCCAGGTCTGTGTCACCCCCACCTGCCTCCTCTTTTAGGACAGCCATCCTCCGTGTAGCCCCCACCCCACTCGTGGCCTGTCTCCGAATGGGGACTGCTGTCCTCTGACCTGAAGAGTAACTGCTTGAGGGGTCAGCAGCCAATCCAAGCTTAGCCAACTGCGTCCTTTCCTGGGGTCTTTCGAATGGGAGGTGACGAGAAAAGGCAGTTTTTTCTCCTGACATAACACGCTAATGAAGAGAAGCCTGGAGTTTCCAGAAGCTAGGGTTCTGACCTCGTGGAGAAGCCAACCTGAGAGAATAAAGTTGACTCAGAAGAGTGGGATGGGAGCCAGCGCAAGATGGCAGGGGAGAGGGGAGGGCAGAGAGATTCTGGCTGTCCCTAAGGCTTCTGGCTGTCCCTAAGGTTAAGCCAACCCCGCCTTCCCGCACGTGGCTACAGGAGCCAAATACGCCCCTCCTGGCATGTCACCTGCCTGGCATGTTGCTGCCAGTGGCCGTCAAGGCCAGGCGTCCCTGTAACACACAGCGCACACGCGAGGGGGGCATGAAATGCTGATCGTGCACCTGTGAGGGGAGCCTGTGGGGGGAGGCACACCCCCCCAAGGGAGAACGTGACCCAAGTGGCGACGTTCACAGTCACAACAGGGAGCTACCATGGAAGAAAGTCTCTCCCAACGAAACCACGGAAAAGATCCTGCCCTTGGCTTCGTGCATTTGCCAGGCGAGGACAAACCACTCCTGCTCATAGCCAAGCGGGGGGGGGGGGGGGCATGCGACACGCGGCAGCTCCATCCCAGCTCAGACGAGGCACAACCACAGACACAACCACAGCCACATGGAGAACAGAGAGTCCACGCGGGAGGGAAGACGGGCAGGAGGAGCGACTCAGATGGTCGGACGCGGTGTCTCCGGTGGGAGTTCGCACCCACCCCTCGCGGAAGAAGAAAAGAAGATGCAGCCCCACCCCTACCTCCGTCAGCCATAGTTGCTGTTCATAATGCTTTTTAAGGTAATCACTGCCGTCTTCGTAAAGCCAGGGAGCCCCTTGCCCCATCCCACCCCCAAACCTGCCTTAACAATTGCAAAGGGGGGCGGGGGGTGGGGCGCCCGGGGGGCTCAGTCGGTTGAGCGTCTCCCTTCTGGTGGTCATGATCTCAGAGTTTCTGGGATCGAGCCCTGTGTTGGGCTCTGCGGCTGGCAGCACGGAGAAGGTATCCTCTTTCTTTCTGCGCCTCTCCCTCTCGTGCTGTGTCTCTCTCAAGATAAGTACATCAACTTAAAAAACTGCAATCTTCTGGGGCACCTGGGTGGCTCCGTCGTGAAGCGTCGGACTTCGGCTCAGGTCATGATCTTGCAGTTCACGGGTTCGAGCCCCACGTCCGGCTCTGTGCTGACAGCATGGAGCCTGGAGCCTGTTTCGGATTCTGTGTGTCCCTCTCTCTGACCCTCCCCCGTTCATGCTCTGTCTCTCTCTGTCTCAAAAATAAATAAACGTTAAAAAAATTTTTTTAAAAATTGCAATCTTGGGGCGCCTGGGTGGCGCAGTCGGTTGAGCGTCCGACTTCAGCCAGGTCACGATCTCGCGGTCCGTGAGTTCGAGCCCCGCGTCGGGCTCTGGGCTGATGGCTCGGAGCCTGGAGCCTGTTTCCGATTCTGTCTCCCTCTCTCTCTGCCCCTCCCCCATTCATGCTCTGTCTCTCTCTGTCCCAAAAATAAATAAACGTTGAAACAAAATTTTTTTTTTAAATTGCAATCTTCTAAAAAAAGCCTAATAATTGCAACGAGGATTCTGCGCCCGGAATGTCGCTTCTTCTTACGGATGGGGGGTGGGGGGTGGTCAGGGGTAGAAGAATTGCATGCGACTCAGAAAAAGGGACAAAAACACAAGAGCAGAGACCAAGCAGGAACTCCTGCAGAAGAACCTGCGCCACCAGCCTCTACCAAAGCCGTCGCGGGCCATCCCGACGCGGTCATCCTTGCCGCACCCGGAAGCGTGTGCAAGCGAGGCCCCTCGCAGACCCCCCATGACCGCATCCCACTTGCGGAGTATCTACCCCCGCTAGACTGTTCTAGAAGCTGTGCACATCGCAGCGAGTAAGACGCACAAGGCCTCTGTCCTCATAGACTTACGTGACAGGCAGGAGCACACGCACTAAGAAAGGGGACAAATGAAGGAGCAAGGCAATTACAGATGTAATAAACGTGTGAGACCCTCTCACATTCAGCAACTCCTGCAGAGGAAACACCGGCCTAGAGAGGGTATGAGACTTGCCCTAAGCAACAGCCCCAGGGGATGAAACCTACCCCCCCACCCCCCACCCCCGCCAACTGCAGTCTCCCAGCTACTGCCCCACCTCCATTCTGTGGCCCCGGTCGCCCCACGGATGCCCCGTCATTCTATCCAGAAATGTCCGATGCTCTTTTTGGCAGTTCTTGGGAGCACGCCCTGCTGGCCTAAGTCCCCAGTGCATCTGGCACACGGTCGACCTGAAGACACACATTTGCTTTGCCAGGGACAGTCTCAGTTACACCTGTTGTCCTGGAGTAATTATGAACACAGCCCATTTTCACGTGCAGAAGCGTCCAGGTTTCAACAACAAATTATACGCACACCCCACCCCACCCCCATCTGTGGCGTACCTAAGCCTCTGAATCTTTGAAGCGTCTTGGTGGAGAACCGTCTAAGTGTTTGGCACTTTCTCCAGATGTTGGACAAAGCGAGGAGCTCTGCCGAATTCTGCCCCAGGAAACCTTGGTGCCCACCTTCCTGGATATCACTCAACCTTTGAGGCATCTCTTCAGTCGGCCTTCCCTGTCTGGTCCCACTCCTACCCCCGGCTATGCTCTGCCTTGTCCATTAACCCTCGCCCCTGCCAAGAATTTCTCCTAAAGACAGGGCTCACATTGACCGCAAGAGAAGCTTCTGGAGAGAATCAGCCATGCTCTGGGAGCACGGGAGCATCATCAAGTGTTTGCTAAACTGAGAGGAAACACAACACCCTTGGGTGAAATATATCTCACAGAGGAATCTGGAGTTCTCAATTTGACCCAAACATACATGCAATTTATTATTTTTTTAAATGTTTATTTACTTTTGAGAGAGAGAGAGAGTGCACAGTGGGGGAGGGACGGGGGGGGGGAGCAAAGAATCCAAAGCAGGCTCCAGGCTCCTAGCTGTCAGCACGAAGCCTGACATGGGGCTCGAACTCACAAACCGTGAGATCATGACCTGAGCCAAAGTCGGATGCTTAACCAACTATGCCCTCTAGGTACCCCATACGTGCCATTTAAATGCCCCTTCCAGGGGCGCCTAGGTGGCGCAGTCGGTTAAGCGTCCGACTTCAGCCAGGTCACGATCTCGCGGTCCGTGAGTTCGAGCCCCGCGTCGGGCTCTGGGCTGACGGCTCAGAGCCTGGAGCCTGTTTCCGATTCTGTGTCTCCCTCTCTCTCTGCCCCTCCCCCGTTCATGCTCTGTCTCTCTCTGTCCCAAAAATAAATAAATGTTGAAAAAAAAATTTTTTTAAAAATAAATGCCCCTTCCTCCTGAGAAAACTCAGTGATATCTGGTATGTGTATCAGACCCTGGCCTAATAGAGCCCCTGATGTCCCGAGTTTTGCCCTCAGGAGCATCTGGCTTCGTGACCCTCGGCCCTCAGAGCTAGAAGCCTCATCCTGCCCCAGCAATGACAGGTGTGGGGCAGGTGCAGGTCTCTTGGGATAGAATGATTTCAGCCCAGCGGGGACACCAAAGACCCCCCCCCCCCTCTGGGGCCAGGATCTCCACAACCTGGGAGGGAGGTCCTGAGCCGGGGAACAGCCGTGCCTACCTGTGTAAACACAGTACCTGCCGCCAGGCCCCCTCCCCACAGCCCAGCTGGCACAGCTGGGGGGCAGCAGGCGGCCTCTTCATGCAAATTAAATAAAACAACCTTTTTATCTGTTGGCTGATTCCCTCTTTTGAAGAAATCAACTACAAATTCATTTTTCGGGAGAAGCAATTATGATGATGGATGGAATGTCAAAGAAAGGGAATCAAACAGCAGCCTGGAGGCCCAGGCTGGGGGCTGCCTCGTGGGGCAGGAGCGTGCGGATAGGGTCCTTTCAGCTCCCATCCTTCCTGGCTCTCCCTGCCCCCCTTCTCCCCGCCTCAGTTCTGCGGGGTTAGGATGATGCAGAAAGGGCCCTTCCCGCCATAGCTAACGAACAGGCTACTTTGGCTGTGGAGGAAGAGGTCAGAAAAGTCACGGTAAGGGGCATAGGCTGTAGCCGATCAATCGCGAGCACTTATCGGGCCTGGCACTTTCCAGGTATGACTTCATTTAATCTGTACACTTGCTCTGCAACATAGAGATTAGTTTACCCATTAGAAAAAAAATTTTTTTTTTCACGTCTATTCAATTTTGAGAGACCGAGAGAGACACGGTGTGAGCAAGGGAGGGGCTGAGAGGGAGATACAGAATCCGAAGCAGAAGTTTACCCATTTTACAGATGGAGAAACCGAGATGCACCTGGCGGCCTGGCTCAAGATCACGTAGCTAGAAGGGGAGCAGAGTCAGAACCCAGTCTTCACTCCACTGCAATAGAAGCCCTTCTAAGAAAAGTAGGTTTGGCTCAGAGCCCTGGAGACCAGACAGCCCACTCCCCTCTCACCCACCCTGCCTCCAGTTTGCCCATGGAAATGGAGGCCGGCTTACGGCCACAGGGCCAATCATTGGAGGAATCCGTACATTCATTCGACTGATAATTACACAGTTTTAGGCACTGTTCAAGGATGCATGAGCTCCAAGTTCACAGTCAAGGGCTTCAGCTGCCCTAGCCTGTGGGTTGACAGATTTGGAAAACAGAAAAACCCCACAGACTTGATAAAGCGCCCCCCACCCCGGGGGGACCCCAGCTCCACGCATTATCTACAGTCTCAGCAGTCCTCTGTGCCAGACAGGAGGACACTGAGGGGCTACAGTAGAGAGGAGCACAGGAGCCCCCATGGTGCCATCCCAGAGCCAGGAGCCCCTGGCACTCAGGGAAGGGCCAAGCTGGTGGCAGCGTCTGCCAGCCTGTCATTTGGGGGGAAATCCTTCACGGAGATGGGTCTGGGCTCCCACTTCAAAGGCTCCTCCAATAAAGACCTGCTAATTGTTTGAAACGAATTTTCAGTGAGGTGTGAATTCTCGCTCTCCAAAGCTCCAGTGTGAGTTCCAGGAGACCTCAAGCTGGAAGGAGCCAGGGAGGCTGCTCCCCTGCCTGGAGGCAGAGGGCGAACAGGGATGGCGGGGACCAAACCCTATCCCCATCATTCCACCTGGGGGGGAGGCATTGAAGGGGCACTTGCCATCCCAGAAGCCTTGAGGAGACAGGCTGGGAACTGTTAGCCTGGAGGGCAGCTCTCCTGAGAGGGAGGTGGAGACTGAATCTTGAAGTCTCAGTGGGCTGAGGGTTTGGGGCTCACTGCAGACCCCACCTACCTTGGGGTGACAACAGGTTACCCAGCTATGAAAGTTAACAGCTAACAATTCCATGAAGCTGCGTAGCAGGCGCTGTTCTAAGTGCTGTGCGTATTACACATCCCTTCTCGTCAAGTGCTCATGGCAACCCACGAAATAGGGACTATTATTTTGTCCCTGTTTGCAGATCAACATGGAGGCGCTGAGAGTTCACTGTCCTCTGCTAAGCAGAGGAGACAGGACCGGACCCTAGGCGCTCAGTCTGTGCTCAGGACACAGGAGAGGGAGCCAAGCGGAGCTAACACACACGGAAAGTAAACGACGGTAACTCACCCTCCCTGCCTCGAGCCGGGGCCCCACCCGGGAGGTCAGGAGAGGCAGGGAAACTGAGGACCGTTCAGAGGGAAGAACAAAGGCACTGGAGTCCCACAGATCTGGGAATAAATATCTCCCAGCCAGGTGACCAGGGGAAACGAATTAGCCTTTCTCTGACTTCATTTCCTCATCTCTGAAATGGAAATTACGATACCTACCAGCAAGGTTATTTTCAGGAGCTGAGATAATCAGGCACTCCCATGACCCTGAGAGCGAGGGGCTCCTTAAATTTTGTGCCCGAGGCACCTCATTAAGTCTCTCCCCAGTCCGGGCCCTGGAGATAATTACATGTTAAGAATCTGGACCAGAAACTTCCTGGCAAGAGTAGACGGTAAATGAGCAAATGAATAAAGGAAAAATGAATGACTAGTAGCCGCATTAACAATAGCTACTGTTTACTCATTCATGGTCTAGTCTCGCCAGGCAGGCCCGTACAGGACAAGAGTTGTCGGGCTCTAGGAGGAGAAGGCACGTGCCCTGTCCTCAAGGGGCCTACCATCATCCTAGGGTGGAGCCAGCAATGCCCATCTCTGGCTTGTGCTGCCCAGCCAGGGGCTGGTCTGGTTCAGGCACCGGACCCACCCAGTCTGACTGGCCCTGCAGGTACCTGCCAGGTCCCTGGCTGCAGGGAAATGCTTCACTCGCAGACAGAGAGCCGAGCTGGGCCTGTAGGTGTGGCGGGGTTCTGGGGAAGGTGAGGTCATTGCCCTCCAGGGCCTCCTCACCAGGCTCTGGGCCGGGTCGGGTCTCACATCTCACACCGGGCATCCGAGCAAACCTGGGGACTGCCGCGGCGGCTTAGGACCGTATCCTTTTCTACCCGGGACACACACAGCTGCTCCAGACTGGGAGCTCCTCAAAGGTCTGCAATCATGACTTCTAAATCCACTCCCCCACCCCGGAAGGAAGGCCTGGGACAAAGACGGGAGTAAAGAACAACTTTCCCAGGGCTATAGCTCTGCTAGGGAACAGAACCTCTGGAAGGCACGGGTGAGTCGGGACACCTGAGGATCATCTAGAAGGCAACATTAGAGACGGCAGAGAGGCGTCCTTGTTGGAAGGCCCTGCAGGCCGAAAGGGTCACAGGTCTCCCCTGGATCTCTGCAACACCCCCACACTTAGGGATCTGGGGGCGAAGCAGGAAATTGAGGGTTGCAGGATGTCAGGGCAGGGGGAGGGAGGGAGGGGGGCAGGGGGAAGAAAGGAGGAAGGGGAGCAGGAGGGGAAGGAGTGTTCTCAGGCTGCAGAGCATCTGCTCCCAGGATGCAGGCCTGAGTCCACAAAACAAAAGGGAAGACAGATGGGGCCTCCGAAGTTTCTGGCCGGAAGTCTCCAGTGCATCGCACCTCATCCTCCGCCGCAGCCCCCTTTCCTCCCATCCTCTTCCGCTGACTTCCACGGGCTTCTGAGTCAGAGACATGTGGCTGTAATCAGTCTCGTGTCCGTAAAATGGGAGAACAACGGCCTTGACCTCTTAAGGCTGCTCCAATTGGCAGTGAGGTAACGTCTGCAGAGGGCTCAGCCTGTGCCTGGCAGGGGACACGGGAAGCGCCTCGTAATCCGTGGCTGGCACCACCTTTCTGTTCTGGCCATTAGCAACAGCTTGAGCCGACCTCAGTGTCCCCTCCAACCAGAAGGGTCGGCTGCGGAGCCGAGGGCCAAGGCAAATGGCACGACGGCAAGGCCACCCAGCCTCGCCAGCCTATGGGCAGGTGTGCCTGGCTGTCCCCACCCCCTGGCCGCTGGCCACACTGTTCATTACGCAAATGGCCCACAATGGCCAATGATCAGTGGAGCACGAGGGCGGACGCCTCTCCCAAGTCGGCCTCATCAAAGGCAGGCGCTGAGCTAATTTAAAGATCTAAGTGGAACATATTTCTCCTGATGCGGCAGTTTCAATTGACTTGTATTGTCTCCAAATAAACACTGGAGTCACAGCAATTAGTTTTCTGGACAGGGCTCCAGGTTAGGGGACAAGGGGCAGCAGAGCGGAGAGGGGCTGGTGCGAGCGGACTGAGATGGGGCAGCTGGGGCGGGGGGCGGGTCTGAGCCCTCGGCCTGGGCAGGGGTGCGCTCTCGGTCCTCAAGGTCCCCAACAGGGAATGGAAAAGTCCAGGTGCCCATCCCAGGCTTTCTGAGCCGGCAGGGACTTGTGGTATCATGAAAACTGATCCTGCAACATCATTTAGACTGAGACTTTATGCAACAGATAGGAGGACACGGGGGACCCGAGAGACGTTGTGGATGGCTCAACGTTGTCATCAGGGCCTGGGCTCCTGACTCAGGTATTTAATACACAACCCACATTCCCAAGCATGTTGTAGCTCCAAAGGTGCTTTTGGGGTTTAAAATCTCATTTAATCCACACACTGGCTCTGAAAGGATGGAATTTCTCTTCTCACTTCAGAGTTGAGGAAACAGAAGCTCAGAGACGTTAGGGGACTTGCCCAAGGTCACACAGCTGAGTGGCAGCTTTGGATGTTCTGTTCTTCTTACCACTCCGTGCTGGATGAGGATGGGTGTCTCATTCCCCTGGGTCCCTGTGGATGAAGCCCTGTGCCCCAAAGAGTCTTACGTTATGGAGTACCCTGGTTTCCCCAGGGTGACAAACTCCTGGACCCTAAGAAGCTCCTGGCGGGTGGCAGAGGCAGAGGTGAAAAGCCAGGTATAGGTCTGAGGAGGCCAGAGAGTGAGAGGGGAGGGCAGAGCTTTGGGATGCAGCCAGGATATTGGCCGGGCCTGCGGGCAGTGGGGAGCCAAAATCCCCATCATGATAGCCCAGGCCAGGCCAGGGACAGAAGCCAGATCTGCCTCCCTGGGAAACCCTGACACCTGTGGCCTGGGGCTGAGAGGCAGGGCTGCGCCCTGACAGTAAAAATGGGACACCTGTCCTTTGCCCGAGGGGACATGGGCCCTGGGGGCAATACACTGCAGGCTGAGGGCACGGCCTTGGGATTACGCAGCGCACACAGCAAGGAGTCTGCGAGTGCCCGCTGGGCTTGCTGCGGGGAGACTCGGGCCCAGAGCCTGCTGCACGCTATGGAAGGGGCACTGGCTGCCTACCGTCTCCCCTACCGGGTGGCCCAAATAGACACCGGGATGAGCAGCTCCTCAGGAATGACTTGAGCAGATCGGCCTGATTCCAAACCACACACACCTTCCCGAAGGCGGCTCTGGGACTCGAAGGACCTGCCGGGGTGAACGGCCTCACGCGTGGCTAACAAGTCACAGCAATAATAATAACAACAACAATAACAGCAACAGCCAATGCTCTCTGAAGCCTTATTCTGTGCCAGGCCCCATGCTAGCACATGTATGTTCTCATTTACAGGGGAGGAATCGGAGGCTCAGAGACGTTAAGTAACTCACCCAACGTCACACTGCTTGTAAACAGAGGAGCGGGGACTCCAACCCCATTTTTGTCCAGCACAAAACCCAGAGCACTTAGCTTCTCCTGATATTGCCCAGAACCCATCGGGCGGTCAGGGGCCCCACAAAGACCCGGACTAGTTGATTTTCAGGATCTCCTCCAAGGTTGGTTCAGAAGGGCTAAGGAGGACAGAGGAGAAGGAGAAAGAGACACATGTAAGGCCAACGGCAAGATACTCCTCAGGATTTGGATTGTGGAGTCTCCAGACTGTAGGGAAAGGCACTGGAGGAGGAGAGAAGAGGGTTTGGATGGGGGTGGGGGGGTGGGGGAGAGAAGCAGGAGGAACATCCGTTTCAGAAGGGACCTGCTCCCTCAACCCACTCCAGGGCCTGGTGTTTCTGTTTCTCGTCGAGGGGTCCCCACTCACCCTCATCCGCCTTTTTGCTTTTCCTCTTCCTTCAACCTCAGACAACCAGACAATTCCGCTGTTAAATGCCTATAGCACCTGCCTCCCAGCTCTGTCCTCCTCCACCTGGAGCTGCCCCCCCCCATCACTGGCCTCCAGTTCCGGTGCCCCCCCAACCCGCCCCCCACCGCAGCCCCAGCTCTGCCGGCTTCTTCCTTCCGAGGCTCTGATTACGTCCCTCCTCTGTTCAAAAGCCTTCAAAGGCAGGCCACTGGCTACAGAGTCAAGTCCAAGTTCCTTATACTGGTGTTCAAGGCCCTTCCCAGTCTGGCTCCCACCCCCTGCGCTCCCTCCCTTCTGTCTACTTACTGGGTTCTCTCCCTGACACCCACGTGCGCTCTCCCTTCTGGGATTCGGGTTTTGGCTCAAATGTCAACATATCATATCAGGCTACCGTCCAAAGGAGCCCACCCGTCTGGTCCGGTCTTTCACGCCCTCACCCTAAAGCTTTAGGTTTCCCTCAAAACACTATCAACAGCTGACAACCAGTATACTGGATTTCTTTTTAAGTTTTTAAAAACGTTCTTACCTATTTTTGAGAGAGAGAGAGAGAGAGAGAGAGAGAGAGCAGGGGAGGAGCAGAGAGACAGGGAGACAGAGAATCTGAAGCAGGCTCTATGCTGACAGCAGCGTGCCCGAGGCGGGGGCTCGAACTCATGAACCGCGAGATCATGACCTGAGCCTATTGGAGTTTTGACCCTCCTGCCCCGCCGAAAGCAGGGATGGTTTAATCCGTAGCCACAATATCAGGGCTCAGGGCAGTGCCAGTCTGTCCCAGGGACTGGTGCTTGCTGAACAAACGAATGACAGCCCTGTCCCCCCACACTTCGTACTCTCTGCTACAGCAATTCACGACACCGCAGCTGTCCTCACAGGCCCAACCCATGCTCTATCAGTCGCCTTCATACTAAAGCTCAAGTGGGACACTTGATCCATCTCCCATGCCTCTTCCTCCAGGCAGCCCCCCTCCTTTAACCGACCTCACTCGGTCAGCCATGTGATAGAGTATTTCTGAAGGGCTAATATTTCATCACTTGGCTGTAGGTTCCTTAAATAAGAATGAAAGGCCTGTGTCTTACCCACCCTCTTCCCCCCCACAATACCTAGTACCAAATCAGGTACCTCCTAGGTACTCAGTAATTATTTCTTGAGTGTGGTATAGAGAGAGAAGATTCGACTCAGCAAGCATTTTTCTGAAATTTACCTACTCCCAGCCAAACTCTGGGTTGGCCGAGGCCCTACTATGTGCCAAACACCATGCTGCATGACTTCTACTGTGTGCCAGGTCCCATACGAGGAGGGACCTCTCATGTGCCAGGTTCTGTGCCAAGAAATCACCTCCTGTGGGCCAGTCTGAGTCGGCTGAAACCCTACTGCGTATAGATCTGGTTTGGATGTACTCCTGTGATGGAAGGTAGGGGCACATATGTACCTGGTTTCATGCTGAGAGTGCACCTACTGTGTGCTAGGCCCTGAACCAGGCACCGGAGGCAGCAAGATAAGTAAAACTCAGCCCCTGCCTTCAAGTGCCTCTCAATCAGCCCGAGGCGAGCAGCAAATGGGGGAGGCAGGGGAAGGAGGAAAGCACAGGGGAGATTAATAACAACTATTTATTCTGGCAAATTATGAGTGCATGTAGGGCCATCTGTGCACACAGCTCCATGCCCGCTCATCATCAGCACGGCCCAGCACAGGAGCCCAGCTCGGCTCTGGGGGACAGCCTGGCCTTCCATCAACTCGTCACTGCCTGGGACAAGAGGCACCCGGCCTCCTTGTCCAGCTGTCCAGCCCACTGCCACCAGGTGGACGGGCCCAGAGCGATTCTAAAAATACAGCCGAGGTCCGGCGCAGGCGTGATAAGGGTGCTCCTCCCTCCCGCCAGAGCTGAGGTGACCGATCCCTGAGCTGGAAGATGACCAGGGACCAGGACACAGAGGGTAGCTCCCAGGGATTCCTTGAGGATGGGTCAGGGCACTGCTGGGCGGCTCAGACTGTTTAGGAAGGAAGGTCTGGCCTCTGGGGAGGCTGCAACAGGCCCAAGGATGAGTTCACTGAGGGGTGAGCTTGGGACCCAGGGAAAGATCTTTTCTGGATGTCCAGCCAGCAGCACAGAGCAGGCCCCAGAGCCTGCCGGCTTCCACTGGAAAGCAAGAGACGAATCTGCGCTCCTGCCCCGGAGACCTAAATCTTCCTTCAGATTAGTCTTGATTCTCACATCAGACTGAACCTTGACTTTAACCCCATTCTGACCTTTGATCCCAGCTCTACACTGAGCCCCAATTTGCCTTGGCTGAGGCTCCTGGGGGACCTCTGTCTCCCTTGACTCTGAAATAGGCAGGCAGATGGAATCCTCCTGGAATAAAACGACCCCATGAGCCACACAGGGCTTTGAATCCTAATGGTCTAGAAAGAAAGTGAAAGAACATGTATTCAACAATAAAATACTACTACTCCCACTACCAGCATTTATTGACCACTTGTTGTGTATCGGCACCATTTTAAGTGCTTTGCACGTATTAATGCCTTTATTCGTTATAACAACCCCATTTTACAGACAAAAAAGAGAGACACACAGTGGTTAAGCAACCTTCCCAAAGACGCAGAGCTTGTAAGTACCAGAGTCAGGATTCGAATCCAAGCCACCCGACACTAGGGCACCTGCGTGTGCCCCCATGATCCTGGAGTTGTTCTAAACGTGCGCTAGCTCTGGCTTCAGTATTCACACGTGCGCGTGCGCACACACACACACACACACACACACACACAATCTTGTTTTCTTTTTCAGAACAATGCTACAGAATGGGTTTTATTACCCCAATCCTAGTGACGTAGAAGTTGGAACTCTGTAAGGAGAACTGGCTTGCCAAAGATAGCTCAGCTGAGACCCGATCAAGTTGGCATTCAAATTCAGATTTTTAAATATATTCATCCCTGCTTACAAAATACGTGCACACCGCATAACAGAAAGAAGAAAAACTAGCGATACTTCCAATTGCCCTTCCATCCAAAAATTCACTGTTCGTATTTTGGTACAGGTCCTTCCAGTCTTTTTCCCATCGATAAACATAATATTTTTCCAGTAAAGTATTCCCCCCCCCCAAAATGTGGGTGCTGCATGATTTCCTTGACAAATCCTAACAATTGGGCCCCTAGGTGTTTAAGCCCATCCTCCCATACTCCCAGATAGATAAGATTTCCAGAAGACCAAACTAGAATGGGCTTGGCTGAGTCAGTCTGGCTGTGCGGCCAGCAGATAGCACAGAGCAGGGGCATGCCATGCAGAAGATGCTTGGCCCAGCTGGTACCCTTCCTCCCGCTATACAATTTGCTCTGGTAAAGGCGAGGGCCTCCATGAGATTTGCCTGTTTATTCTACGAACTATCTTTTTTTAAATGTTTTCATTTATTTTTGAGACAGAGAGAGAGACAGAGCATGTGCGGGGGAAGGGCAGAGAGAGGGGGAGACACAGAATCCAAAGCAGGCTCCAGGCTCCAAGCTGTCAGCACAGAGCCCGACGCGGGGCTCGAACCCACAGACTGAGATCATGACCTGAGCTGAAGTCGGACGCTCAACCAACTTAGCCACCCAGGCAGGCACCCCTATTCTACGAACTCTCTTGATGAAAACTTGATGTTAGCCCCACTGCAAAACACAACTGGGGCTTTGGGGTCACAACTTGCGGGAGCAGGTTCTCATGAATGATTGTGCACTCTCACCTACCAATTACACACTTATCCCCCTGGGATATCAGGGGCCCGTTAACGCTACAGTGACTGCAGAAGGTCTGGGCTGGGGTATGGCGGAGCCTCGGTTCGGGCTGGGGTCAGAGGTTTTTCTCAACATTAGCCAGCGCAGAACAGAACAGATGTACTCAGACCCAGAAAGAAGACGTCCCAGGGCAGGGCCCAGGAAAGAAGGTACGGAGCATGTGGCTGGGAGGAGGTGGCTTTACGAAGGAAGTGGCTGGCCCAGGAGGCCAAACTGCTCGGGCTCACCCAGCACTCCCGCTGTCGAAGCTCACAGCTGTGAGGCTGGACACAGGAGTCCTTTGAGGGTCAGTGCATGCAAGCAGAGAGCAGGACAGGGGACTCCGGGCTCTGCAACACCTTCTGAAGGTGGGTCTCTACCAATGCAGCCCTGCGTTCAGGGTCAGGAAGAGTGGACCACAATCAAGGACGCATGCAGGAAAGGGACAGCAAAAACCCGAGGGTCCTTGGGCCAAAAGCAAGGACACATGGAGGAAGGGACAGCAGACACCCGGGGGTCTTTGTTTCTCCTTCTTTCTCCTTTGTCTTCTTCCCACTGCACACCTGGGGGTGGCCATGTGACTGCTGGGGGGCCAAGTGGCCAGAGCCCAAGGCCCCCCTCCACCGCAGCATGCCTCTGTCCTACTTACTTACGTCGGCACCGCCGATGCTGGTCTCTCGCAGATTAATGAGGCCACGGCTGAGGCCCTGCACCAGGGGACTGGCCTTGTTTCTAGGTGACCAGGCGCTTGAGCCTAAATTAACTTTGACTACCCTTTGTGCTCTCCCCCTTGGCAGGGTGGGAAGAGAAGTAAAAGGGAGGAGGCGGAGAAAGGGAGGAAGAGGAAGAAGAGGAAGGGATATAAGGAAGGGGACAGGGAGGAGGAGGGGGGGATGAAGGAGGGGAGGAGAAGGGAGAACTGGGGAGACACTGAGGGCGGGAGGAGAGGGAAGTAAGGGGGCAGGAGGCGGGGGTGCAGGAGAGCGGTGTCCCGGGGCAGGAAGCCTGCGAAGGCCCCTGCTCCTCCCACTCTACCAGACAGCCCGTCTAGGATCTTGGTAAGGTGACCTCTCTTGTGAGGGGGAAAGGAGAGGAAAGGGAAGGAAAGGAAAGGAAAATAAATGTCCTGCCAATTAGCTACCTCGGCGGATGTGCTGTCAGAACAGGACCAGGCCCTTCACTTTACAAGTGTGGAAGCAGGTTTCCTGAAGTCATGGGGGCAGGCAGTGGTACACAGTAGAGCCCAGGCCTCTTGACTCCCTGTCCAGTGCTCTTCCTGCTGTGCAGCATGGACCACCCAGTGAGGAAAGCCTACTCCTCCCACAAAATCCTACTCAGAGGGCCCCTCTTCCAGGCAGTCTCCTCAGGCCCCCGAAGTCCTCTCCCCTGCAGGTCTGAGACATCTCCCAGACAGCACGATTCATCCCCTCTGTGTCCTGCTTCCCAGCATAGAATGAGCGATGGACAAAGTGAATGAATGAACGAGTGAATGAATGAATGGAGTTAGGCTTTCAAGGCAGACAAGACCTGGGTTTGAATCCCCACTTCACCTCTCATTAGCTGTGACCACTGGTGAGTTGCTAAGCCTCTGTGAAACTCCGTTTTCTCCAGGCGCTTGGGTAGCTCAGGCGGTTGAGCGTCTGACTCTTGATTTCAGCTCAGGTCATGATCTTACAGATCGTGACTTTAAGCCAGCGTGGAGCCTCCTTGGGATTCTCTCTCTCTCCCTGTCTGTCTGCCCCTCCCCTGCTCACTCTTCTCTCTCTCTCAAATTAAATAAAACACTTAAAAAAAACCCCTCAGTTTTCTCATCTCTAAAATGGATCCTTCACAGGGTTGGAAAATCAGTTACACAATGCAATCCCTCATTCATTCATTTATACACTTATTGAGCACCTACTGCATGCCAAGCAGGCTCTGTGATGGGCACTGGGCAACTGACAGGGAATCAACAGACGTGGTCCACGCCCTCCTAGGGGTTACGGTTTGGCAGGGGCAAACAAGCAACAAAAAGTGTACGAATGAACAACTATTTGACTACAGAAGTGCCAGGAAGGAAAAAGCCAAGGTGTAATGATACAGAGTGGGGAGCTGGGGAGCCTAATTTGCATGTGGCCATCAGGGAAGGCCTCTTCAAAGAGGGACCGTTTAAAGCCAAGATCTGAAGGCCCGGAAGGAACCCAGCCAGGTAACGGGGAAAAGTCCTCCAGGCTAAGGGAGCAACATGAGCGGCACACTGTACAAGGCAGATGACAGGGAGCATCAGTGTCACCACCGAAGTGTCCGCACTGTGTCCTCTGCGGGAGCAAGCAGCCTGGCCCAGGACCGCCTGGAGGAGGAGAGGAAAAAGGAGGAAGAGATGGTGATTGAGTGCCCTCTACGCATCCATTCATTCAGGACACGTTTGCCGAGCTCCCCGACTATGCAGACTCTGTACCTCCCTGCCAGCACTGGGGACACGGTGGGGGCCAACCCCTGACACAGCCGCAGCCCCACAGCCCTTGGAGAGGAGGAGGTCTCACTGGACACCAATGAGATAGATCATCTACAGTAAGCAGGCCACCCGGCTTCTGGAAGTGCTGAGGGGTGCCTGGCATGATCAAAGCAGGTGGCAGGAGGACCCCACCAGGCACATCTGGGGGCAGAGGGGAGGGAGATCAGGAGAGGCCGACCTGAAGAGACGAGGTCGAGTTGAGATCTGTGTAGGAAGAGAAGTCAGTGGGTCCAGCGGTCGCCTGGTGGACTGAGCAGAGATTTTGGGGCTTATTCTCAGAGCGATGATGAGCTGTTGACGGCTTTTGGGGGTGGAGCTCCAACACTGAATCAGTAGATACCACATGTAGAGCAGAGGGAGGAGTAGGGGCCAGAGCAGATGCAAGGAGAATGGCCTAGATGGCACTGACAATGGTTCGGGGGTGGGGGGGGGGGGCGTAGAGAAGGAAACTGATCTAGGCACACTTAGAAGATGAAACCTACAAGACAGAGTGATAGACCGGCCGGGGCAGAGGAGACGGGCAGGAGTCAGCGGTGATCCCGCGGGCTCCCAGCTTGTGGACCTGGGCACCTAAAGGTGCCATTCAATGCGAGCTGGGGGCTTTCGAGGCGTCCAAGTAGAGACACAGAGCGAGGACTGGGACCCACAGGTCTACAGGAGTAGATATTCACATGGGTTTTATTGGCTTAACAACCAAGTGTGGCCCTGGAAGAGCTTCCCTGAAGGGAAAGTACAAAGAGAGAGAACAGCTTGAGTAAGGAATGCTGCCCAGGGTGGGGGAGCACATCCAGAGGCTAGAGGACGCCAGGGACGGTGCTGAGGACACCTGGGAGCCACCGCAGGGCCTCCCTTTCCCCAGGGGGCTGTCAGTCAGCCCCTGGCCTCCCTCTTCTGCGCTGGCTGCCAGGCCCAGCTCTGCTTCGGGAAACCTACCGTCCCGAGGATGTCCAAGAGGGCGAAGTCTGATGCTGCTGTGTGGACATGAGGAGGGCGAAGCATGCACCTTCAGCTGGGGAATCAGAAGAGAATCTGGGAAGAGGGGCTCCGAAAGAACTCTCAAAGCCAGAGGGCCTCTCCACACTGACGTGGAGGGAGGGAGTGCCCGCTGGGAAGACCTGGCCGTGGCCGGGCACTCGTGTGTCTGGCACGCCTTACATCCTTAGATCCCGGCTCTGGGCTTGCTACTGCACCAGTCCGACAGGCCCTGGGGTGCAAGGCTGGACCTCCTCCTGCCCACGTCTCCCAGGGCCCAGCACGTAGCCAAGGACCTGCTCCAAAGAGGTTCATGGGTGCCCTTCTGTTCAGGGAGCCACAAGTGAAGGCAGAAACCACACAGCTCATCTGAGGGGGGAGTGGGAGGGACGCCTGGACAGCCTCTCCCTGAAGGCAGGTGGTTGTTTCTGAGTAAGCAGTGGGGAACTGCGAGGGTTTTGAGCAGCGCGACACTGAGTGGTATGTGGGGACCTCCAGGACGCTCAGGGGTAGGGAGAGGGCCTGAGGCTGGAGAGCGGGAAAACAGGTAGGAGAACCCGTCTGTGTTCCCAAAGACAGGTCCCCCAGGCTCACCTTGATCAGCGTGAGGAGGCTGGGAGCGGGCTCCCCTCACCTCCACACACAGGTCCAAGCACACACGTACGCAGAGGCACACGTGTGTACATCTGCGTACCGACGAGGACACGCACGTGCATATACACATCACAGCCGGAGCCAGACAGACACGGAAGCGCACACAACGGGCCTCAAGCTCGTCGACTTGTTGAGACTTGGGTGAATGTGTCAGCCCACCAGCCAGCGGCTTCTTCTCCTAAAACAGCAGCAGTGGGTGAGTGACCGCCCACCGGGCTAATGGCAGGGCCTGGCACAGCCGGCATCAACCTTGCCAGCAGGATCGGGAGGGGCAGGCATGGGACACGGGGGCGCGGCCCGACCCGACCCGGCCTTGGCCGTGCTTCCCCATCCCTGAGCAGCACACAGACATGTGGACAGGTGCACAAAGGCGGACAGAGGCATGGAACACACACGGCACCAAAATACACAGAAACACAACCGCCAAGTCATTAGAGATCTTTGAGTCACCCACACACAGAGGCACAGACTCACGGCACACACACTTGCACACAGACAGACCTCCAGAAGATGCACACACACGCACATGCACATACATACATACATACACATGCTGCCCAGATACACAGAGACATGGGTAACAGGCACATAGGCTGCACCCGTACCCAAATATACACCGAACACGCCATACTGAAGCACTCATGTACGTGGGCACAACAGCAGAAGGCTCATAAACACCCTGGCACATGCTGTATAGACACAGATGCATCAAATACACCAAGACATTTAGGACTAAAGACACACACACACACACACACACACACGCGCATACACACCTTGCACATGTACACACAGGCACTCACACATGCATCCACAGAGTGTTCGCTGACCTCCTGCTTGAGGGTCCCCCTCCCCACTCCTCCCTCCTGGCCAACAAGGCCAGGATCCAGTGTCACCCATGTGGGATAAACATGGCCAAGTCCAAGGCCCCCAGGATGAAGGCTCAGCATCCAGACTGACTGCTCCAAAATGGGAAGTAAGAGTGCCAGGAACCAGATTCCAAGGAGTCTCCTCCTCTCCCAAGCTGCCAGTCTTCCCTGGGGAGCAGAGCCCCAAGGAGCTCTGACACTCGCCCTTTCCACCATCAGCCTCTCCTCTCCCCACGTAAGTCAGCACTCGGCTGAGCTGAGCTGGGGCGGCCGAGCTGGGGAGAAGCCCGAGGAGGAGAGGGCTGGGGCAGGCGTTGGCGGGTGTGATCCCTGGAGCCAGCAGCCGCCTTGGCTCCAGACTGGGCAGAGGTGCTGCGTAAGCACAAGCCCAGAGGAGGAAAGTTACTTAGGAAGATTAAATGAGTCAGTGTAGCATCTCACCAACAGCCATTTAAATGACTCAAAGGCTCGATTGTGAAATGGCCACAATTTACTGAGACGGCGACGCTCCAAACGCACACCAGAGAGGGGAGGAAATGCCGCTAACTCCTTCCGCGCCGGCCTGTAGGCAGACAGGCTTCTGTCTTTGGGGAAAGGGCTGCCCAGGGCCATGTCCACCCCCGCACCACTCCCCCACCAGCACGCTGTATTGCCACCTTTGCAAGGCATCTGTATTGCCATCTTTGAAAGATTCCTACGGGAGCCCGGCCCTGAGCACCAGCATCTGTGGGCAGGTAGAGGGAGCGCAGAGCAGAGCTGGCACTCAGGTGAGCAGGGACGGCTGAAAACAGCTCTGGCCCCAGCTGGCAACGGATGACAAGGGCGGCCGAGGAGCGCGTGACTTCCATTCTCTCCACTTCGGTGTATTTTGAAATTTTCTAAAATAAAGGCTTTGGATCTCCTCTCTTAGAGATAATACTCGTTCATCACTCATTCCCATAATCACACATTCATTCCCTCTGTCAGCTGCTCGGGGGCCCTGCCCTCGGGGAGCTGCATGTCCAGCGGGGGAACCGTCCTGTGAGCAGACTCACCTGCCTCACTCCGGGCACAAGAAGAAAGACACCCCCCCCCCCGCCCTATGCTGGAGCTGGAGGCTTTGAGCTGGTCTGGGGTGCCGGGTGGGCCACACCTGAAGAGCGCGGGGGTGGGGACAGCTTCACATCCAGAGCGTCAGCCTGGCTCCCTTGGGGACTGGCTGCCATTTGCCAGAATGGAGGTGAGGGAGCAGTGAGATGCAGTGGGCAGGGGGCTGGCCGGCACAGGGGAGGCTGGTCTTTTAAAGGTAAATTGCTGGCTGGGTCCCTTAAAAGGTCTGGGCGCTTGGCACAGGGCAGGGGGAAGGATGGCGGGAGGGGGCAGGGGAGGGAGGAGGGCAGGGGAACCATTACGCTTTGAGCACCACGCAGTGTGCAAGGCTCCATGACAGACACCACCCCTCCCCCACCTCATTGACATTCCCGGAGGCAGCGAGCGTGAGGATGCCCAACGACAGGTGTAGAAACTGAGCCTCCGACAAATAGGGCCCAGAACAAAGCTGGGTCAGCTCCTGAATCCGGGGGTACTGATTGGGGCTTGTACTCTGACCAAAGAGGAGACGGTGACATTTCAGGGAACTGTCTGGGGGGCAGCGGTGACTCAGAGCGCTCCGTGAAGGCGGGGACCCCAGTGCCTGGCATCTGCTCGATGCTTGATAAATACTGTCGAGTGCGTGCAGGTGAAAGGCGGGTGAGGGGACTTGGGGGTCCCTGGAGAATGAGGGGACGCTAAGGACAAGAGGGAGGTGTGTGAAGGGGCTTGGCTGGCTGCACAGTGGCCTCGGGGACTCTGGATCCACTCCTGGGCTGAGCCCAAGCTCCTCTGGAACACATCAGAATCTGAGAAACAGGAGAGCAGGGAGGGTGGTCCAGAACCTCCTGCCGGCCCCCCTCCCCTCCCCACGACTACCTCCAGGATTCCTACTGCTGAGCCTGGCTCCTCAGGGATCACTCCCTTCACCCCCCTGGAGACCCCCGGGACACAGAACTGCCCCTCTGGCCCCGCTTGGCCAGCCCTGCCGCCTGTCACAGCAGCCCCCCTCTGCCCCCACCCAGTGATGACCAACTGTGCCCAGGGAGTAGAGCCAGGCCTGGCTGGGGATGGGGCACAGTCCCCAAAGAAGAGAGGGTGCTGATTTGGCCTTTATACCTACCACACACACGTCACTACCACTGCAGCTTTGGGGCAGGTCAGGGGTCACCCCAGGGCTGGAGCCGGCCACGCAGAGATGAACTGCCCTCAGCAATCCTACGCCCGGGATACCAGCTCTCCGATTATCCTCCTCGTGTTCCGCCGTTTTCTGCAGACATTTGGTGCAGCGTGTGCCTGTGCACAGAGGTGGGCCCTGTGCAGTGCGTGTGTGCGTGCATGTGTGCATGCGTGGGCACACCTATGCGCTCATCCACGCTCGCACCCTGCCGCTGCTCCCGAGTGTCCCCCACCGTTCCCACAACAGACCTGCCCGGCCTAGACCTGGGTGGGGGGGGGGGGGGGGTTAAAGGGCGTGCAGAAGCAAGCAGGAAAGGGGCCCCGGCCTGAATTCCAAAGTCTGAAATAGCCCACCACAATTATCTTTGTTCTGACAGGCTGATTAGCATAATTATCCCATCAGAGGAAAGAAAAACAGGAGAGAGAGGATGAGGACAGTGGCAGACAGAGAGACAGCTCGGGGCAGACAAAGACAGCAACAGGCACCGGTACCAAGAGAGGTGGCACGTTAGTGGAAACAGCTGCCCGAAAGAGTGAGCCGGGCCGCCGGCCCCAGGAGGAGCCCTGAGGGGCCCTTTCCCTCCTCCGCTCCCAGGCAGGCCAGGCTGAGGGTGGGCTTCAGGGGCCCATCTGTAAACAGAAAGGGCTGGACAGAGTCTTCTCTAAGGTGCCTGCCAGCCCTGACACTCGTGCCTCGGGAGAGCTGGGATGTGCCAGACAGAACCATTTTGCCAAAGGATGCAAAAACCCTTGCATCAAGGTTGTCCTGCTTGAATTCACGTCACACCTCCTTACTTCCCAACCTCTCCTAGGAAGAGGCCGGAATGTGCCCCCTCCTCCGTGCCAGGCCCAGCTAGACTCGGCAAGGACCAGGAAAGCCTTTGCTCTTGGAGAGCTCCCAGCCTGACAGAGGAGGACAGAGAGACCCGGCCAGATGAGCTCAATACACTGTGATGGCTGGTCTGAGAGTCTGTAGATGGACACGGGGTCCAGGCTGTCACAGGAAGGCACAGAAAGGTGTCTAAAGGAAGGGAGGCCTAAGGAAGCAGAGAGTGGGGGGTGGGATGGCGGGTGGTGGTGGGAACATCAGCCCTGGCCCTGACAATTCCGGATATCATGATGAATAACTACTGCTCCCTCACCGCTTACTACCCGCCTCTGAACCAGTTCACGCCTATTAGCTTCTCCTCCACAACCAGATAGAAAGATCTCTACGAGCAGGCCCTCTCCCCTTTGCCCCCTACACCCTCCACAGCCCTGGGCACACAGTGGGCTTAACAAATCCTCACTTCATGGGACACCTGGGTGGCTCAGTCGGTTAAGCGTCCGACCTTTGAGGTCGACCAGGCTCAGGATCTCCTGGTTTTGTGGGTTCAAGTTCCGCCTCGGGCTCTATGCACTGGCCGGCTGTGCGGAGCCTGTTTGGGGTTCTCCCTCTCTCTCTGCCCCTCCCCCACCTGCACTTTCTCTGTCTCTCCCAAAACAAACAAACTTAAAAAAAATCCTCACTGCATGGAAGCTCTGGCCATGCTAGAAAAGGGCTGCAGGTGGCGGGTGGGGTCGTAGGCTCAGGCCTCTGTTCCCTCCCACTCTCTCCTCCAAGAGATTCAGGGACTCCCAGGTATGTGCTGCAGGAGGTCAGTCCCAGCCCCGATCTCACCTTCCAGGAAAGAATCAAACTGATGCTTCAGCTTCTGGGGAAGGAGCAGGGAAGGAGAAGGAGAGCCATACAAACCACCTGTTCTAGGAAAACTAAAGAGTCCTGAGCAGAGCCCTGGGCTCACCTGAGTAGAGGGTGATTAACCCTGAAGGGAAGCAGGGGGAGCTGGAGACAGCCTCAGCGCAGAGGGGTGGGGGCAGGGGGAAGGGAGAGAATAGGAAATGGAGAGAAAGAAAAAGAATGAACAGGACAACCGAAGAGTGAGAGGGATGCGCACACACAGAGGCAGAGAGGTTACGTGACAGAGAGAGGCAGAAGGTGAACACAAGTTCCGAGAGAGGGGGAGATTTCGAGGCGCAAAGACAGGGACCAAGTCAGATGGAGAAAAGGCAATACAAAGGAAGGAAGGAAAGAAAAAAGCCAGAGAGGCAGAGGAGCAGAAAAAGAGAGGGCGATAGATAAGTGGCCAAAGATTATCCAGGGTGTTTGAAGGTGACGAGTGGGGGGGGAGGGGTGGGGGGGAGTACAACAGCAAGGAGAGAGAGGGACGGAGGGAGACAGGACCAGCGAGTGCCAGGAAGGAGACAGAACCAGCAAAAGGGAAGAGAAGGAGGAGAGTCTCTATCCAGGCCAGGCCAAGCCTGGGGTCAGAGTCCCAGGCAGGGAGGCCACGTGCCCAGCGTCCTCTACTCCATCTGTCTGTCCACAGGAGCTAGACCACAGTCTTCCACTCCGTCAGCCTGGCAGGTCTCCCTCGTGCCTCCTGCCCACTTGGCTCCTCGAGTATGTCTGGGGGAGGCGGGCAGTGGAGAAAACAGCTCCGGGAATAAACAATCTTGCTCAGCCTCCTGAGACCAGGACACTCAGGACGCCAGGCTGAACATGAAAGTCACACCCGTCACGCTTCCTGACGGTCTCCTGCAGGCCTGGAAGGAGGCTTAGGAGTCACATTAGTAACCACAATGTCGAGGAACACTTTCTACGTGGCAGGCACTGTGCTGAGCTCTTTCTTTTTTATTTTTTTTTTTATATTTTTTTAATGTTTATTTATTTTTGAGACAGAGAGAGAGAGATAGAGCGTGACCGGGGAGGGGCAGAGAGAGAGGGAGACACAGAATCCGAAGCAGGCTCCAGGCTCCGAGCTGTCAGCACAGAGCCTGACGTGGGGCTCGAACCCATGGACCGTGAGATCACGACCTGAGCTGAAGTCGGGCGCTCAACCGACTGAGCCACCCAGGCGCCCCTGTGCTGAGCTCTTTCTATGCATGATTTCATGGAGTCCTCATCAAGACCCTCTGAACCATGTGCCTTTAACCCCCACTTTTGAACACCTGAGGCCCAGAGAGGTTCGGGAACTCGCCCAAAGTGGCACAGCCAGGAAGTCAGTGGTGGAGCAGGATCTGAGCCCCTGCTTTGAGTTCCTATTTCTTGTTACCTGTAAAGAGGAGCCAGAGGGTGCCGGCCTCTGTGCGAGCTCCCCACCTCCTGAGGTTCAGAGTCCTTTAGGAAATGATCCTTCACGAGAGGCCCCTTCAGTCTCCTTCCTAGTCTTCGGATCGGTATAGCCGCTAGAGGCATTTCGGCTTTGAATGGCTGTCATTGACAAGGGCATCCCAAAGCATTCAGTCAGTGTGTCCAACTGGTCCCAGATTGCCTGTCAGCCCCAGTCAGCCCCAGGGACGAGGAACTGGCTGGTGACAGTGAAGAGATGGTGTAGAGTCAGAAGGCTTCTCCTCCTAAGCAGAAGCCCACCGCCCTTCTCTCAGCACACCCTTAACCAGGGAGGCCCCATGGGTCAAACGAAGTATGTGGATGCAGGAGGTGCAGAGAAGCTGTGGGCTCGGCCTGGGCAGGAGGAGAGCTACCCCTTGCGAGTCTGTTCGCAAAGCCAAGTGAGGCCCAAGACAGATGGGGGAGAGTCAGGCTGCTGTACCTCAGCCTTCTGGACGGCACTGAAGTCCTTCCCCAGACAGTACCCTCTTGTCTTGCCCAGAGAGAGGTGCTGGGTGAGGGTTCAGGATTTGTCAGAGCTCAGGTAACCTCTCCTGGAGGGTGCCCGTGAGCTCTGGCCTGGCAGCCTCGATTAGTGCGGCTGATAAAGACCCCAAAGACAGGAAATCAGACCACAGGCTCCTTGTGACCCAGGGCTGGCCCCCACACAGTGATCTCTCCCCCACTTCTCTGTACACAGAGAATCCACAGACAAGTTCAGGTCACTTTAACCAAGAGCCCCACATCTCTGCCCTTCTGATATAACCAGCATGGATGGGGGGATCCCCACGTGCCAGGCCGTGGTCTAGGTGACTTCTCCCATGCCCCACCTTTATCGTCTCCACAGAAACCCTGCAAGGGAAATCTACTGATGCCCATTTGGCAGATGAGGAAACTGAGGTTTGGTGAGGTGACTTCACCAAGACCCCACCCACAGTGAGTAGCGTAGCCTGGAATCCGAGACTATTCATGTCTTTCCCGCTACACCCCGCAACTACCCCATGCAACATGACTAGTGCAGGCCCAACCAACAGCATCAAACTCAAGCCTCAAGTGCCACTTTGAAAAGTGAAGTCCCAGAGGGATCCTACGTCGGAGCCCATAAGGAATGTCTCCGAGCTGCCAGAACCACCATCATAGCCCAAGCCCTCCGGCTGACTCAGTTTCCTAGGGAAGGAAATACTGCTCATTCCCGCAGTTATAAGACACATGCTTGTTGACCCGATTAAGATTTATCCCATAGCAGAGCTGTAGGAGTGACAGCTGAATCTGAGGGCCCATGTGGTGGAGGGGAAGGCATGCACTCAAGACAGAGACTCAGTTCTCATCCCAGAGCCGCCCTCATTCAGAGTGTGACCTTGGGCAAGTCACTTAACCACACTAGACTTCTATTTCCTCATCTGTCAAATGAAGGAGCTGAATTATGTGGTCCCCAAGATCCCCTGAAGGCTGAACCTTCTAGGAGCCTGTGATTCGTGATTCAATTAAAGTTTACCAGGCTGCCTATCAGCGAATTTAATGACTCTTCAAAGTTGACCAAGGCAGGCAAAAAGATTATAAATGTAATTTCATTGAAATGAGGAAAAAATGAGAAAAAGCCAGCAAATAGCTTCTTAACACAGAGGCCACGCTTACCAGCATACAAGTGAGTCACTGCCTTTGCGTGGGGGGTTAAGGAGGAATGAAATTGGGATTCTCTGGAGCTCACGTGGGCTTGTCCTCCCAGAGCCTTGGAGAGGACTGGCCATAGCCACGGGGGAGGTGGGACCCTTGGGGTTAATTCAAAATGGAGGGAGAGGGGGAGGGAGGTCCCAGGAGAATGTGGATTAAGCCTGCCTGAAAGGGGAATTTATGACAACCGCAGTCAATTCTTCTCCATTTGACCCAAAGGCCTCCAGACTTGCTGGGCTGGCACTGAGAGACTCTGAGATGGTTTATATGGATTCCCAAAGGGAATTTTGGCCCCAGAGAGGTTAAAGGTCCTCTATGGACCCACAATTCCCTAAGAAACACTGCAAACAGGGTAATTTAAGCAAAAATACTATTTGTTTCCCGATTTACAAGCAATTACACATGATTTACAGTCTAGCCTGCCTCTTGCACAAGCAGCTCTGTAATTTACAAGACCATAAAGTCGGGGGCTCCCATGCTCCTGCCACCATAAATCTGGCCTGGATGGTGACTCGGGGCAGAAATGATTAATCTGCCCTTCCAGAGATGAGCCTTCACACTGCTATATTAGCCGGGAAGCATCATGCTGAGATGGCACTTCTCAGCCCCACCCACAACACAAGTTTTGCTGTGGAAAAGAAATACGACCCATGGTCCCAAGAGACTCTGGCCCACAGGGCACGCTGGCCAGTGAGAGGTGCCAGCCAAGGGGGCAGGTCCAGCTAGCTGTACGTGGATGCACCATATCTTTTGTCCTCAAGGGTCACCTGTGACACAGTAAGAAATATAGTATTTGGTCTCTCTGCCTCCAGTTCCTGCTAATATTTAGTCTTTGAGCCTGGTTCCTGGCACAGAGTTCCTAAAATCCTTGTAACTTCTGCAGTGATGGGGTGATAGGAGCATATTACACATAGCCCTTAAATCCTTTGGAATTTCCTGGGCGATAAGAGCATCTTTTGTTCTAATGAGGTGACTTTGGGCTGGTTCCTGGATGGGAGCTGGTCACCAGAAAGACCACCCCAGCTTGGAGCTCTCAGCCCCACTTCAGGGGCTAAAAAGACTGAGTTAATAGTCTATCATATCTACATGATTAAGCCTTCATTAAAATTCCTGAAGAATAAGGCTCACAAAACTTCCCGGTTGATGAAAACTTCCATGTGCTGGAAGGGTGGTCACCAGCTCCACGGGGACAGAAGCTCCTGCACTGGGGATCCTTCCAGACCCTGCCTTATGTACCTCTTTATCTTGCTGTTTATCTACAACCTTTATCATATGCTTTATGTTAAACTAAACCAGTAAACAAAGGTGTTTCTTTGGGTTCTGTGAGTTGTTACAGCAAATTACTGAACGCGAGGAGGGGCTTAGAGGAACCCTAACTTATAACCAAGTCAGACACAAGCATGAGTAACCTGGGGACCCATTGTTTGAGATTGGTATCTGGAGTGTGGGTAGTCTTGTGTGGAACTGGGCCCTTAATCTGTGGGAGATGATGCTAACTCCAGCAAGACAGTGTCAGAATCAAGTGAAATTGTAGGACTCCCAGTTAATATCTGCAGAGAACAGAAGAATTGTTTGGTGCGGAGGAAAAACTCCCAAATTTGCTTTCAGAAGTCAAGCACTGAGGGTAGAGGACAAGAGGAAAACCAGTGAGTTTTCCCTTCATTTTCCCAGTCTGCTCTCCGCAGACCCAGTCTGCCTCAGCTGAGGCAGCTTGTGGCAGATTTGTGATGTCTGAAACAGGAGATGAGACCAGACAGGCTACCAGACGAGTGTCTTACAGGCCAGTGTTTGGCCTGGACTGAGCCTAAAGACTTTGCCAAGCCAATAGGGCCCTTGGAAGGTTCAGCAGAACAGGCCTGCTTGGGCTGGGTCGGTCTGGACCACAGCCTCTTTGCCAGAACCAAGGTGGGGCTGGTGGGTCAGGACCAGGGACAGCTCCCAACAAGTAGGCTTGGCTGAGACTGGGGCTGACTGCAGCCTTTTGACTGCCCACACAGTTCAGATTAGGCCCACCTGGGACAGCAGAGGAGAGAAATTCCTAGCTTGAAAGGCCAGGACTGAGAATACAGATCCTGATCTTTGTGGAGACGGTTCATCCTCATCCACACCAAGAACCTTCTCTCCCTCACAAAGCTGGGTGTCTGTAGACACTCATGGACCACTCTGGACACCACTGATCCCTCATGGATTCAGTGGCAGCTTATTTCCCAGAATCTTCCTCATCAGAACCTTCTTCCTGGGTAGAGACAACCCTGCCCAGCCACCCCTGGTACTCTCCCCTTCATAGGGATTCTGACCTCTAGACGTGGGCCCAGGAAAGGAAGGAATAATAAGAGATCCGGATGTAGTGAGTCTCCCATTCATTCATTCATTCATTCAACAAATTGTCTAAGACTCACTGCTTGCCAGGGAATGTTCTTGTTTCTGAAGATACAAGTATTTAAAAATGTATAGAATTTTGGTTTTCCTAAGAGGGAAGAGGACAAATAAGTTGATGATAATTATCACTAATGTTTATTGAACTCTAAGTATCAAGACTTGTGTTGAACACTCCATACACAGTATCTCATTTAATTTTCTAAGAAACCCTACGAAGGAGGTGTCATTATCATCTGGTCACACAGCTAGAAAGAGGAGGAGCTAGTATTTGAACTCAGGCAGCCTGTCTCCAGGGTTTTAACCTCTAGACAATGACAATACAGTTTTAATCTGCACAGTGATAGAATGGAAGAGGCCTTTGGGTTCGTAGAAGAGCCTTTCTGGTCCTTAGTTCTCTTCCCCAACCCCTGATCCTCCTTCTCCACTCAGGCCTGAATCCTTTCTGCTGGGATCGACAAAGTCCTGAGAAGTGCTTCTGACTCGGTTGCTTTCCTCTGGTCTGTCCTGGCTTTCTGCTCCCATCTCCATGCCCAGCAGGACCTCACTGTCCCCTTCCAGGGATCACTCCACAATGCAGAACTCAAACCCCTTGAGAATGTAATTAGAAATGAGAGAGCAAAGACTCCGGGGTCATCTGTGGCTAGCTGGGAAAAGCCAACACTAGGACATCGAGCCACAGCTGATGATCTGGGAAAGTGGGAGGTGACAGAAGAGGAAGTAAAGAGGAAGCAGGATAGAAAACCAAGAAAGAAGTCCAGCGAGAGCGACACAGTGGTGTAAGCAACGGGAAGGTTCCTTAGGCAGTGCCTATAGAAGGTATATGATGAATAGTGAAGGACAGAGGGTCAAGAAAATGCACTTTGGTACTGGATGGGCCTGGGTTAGATGCCCAACTCTACCACTTACTGGCAGGTTACTTAAACTCTGAAAGGCCCAGTTTTACCATCTGTAAAATGCAGCTAATAAGAGCAAAAATATACCCTTCTTGTGAGAATTAACGGAGATAACAGATCTATAGTCCACAGTAAGCACTCAATTAATGACAGTGAGACTATTGATAAAAATGACATACTTATCCACTGAGCTTGTTCTGAAGGACCTGGCTCCCAGGATCCTGGGAACAGATGCCTAGATTCACTTCCAGTCTCTCTATTGCACTGAAAAGCTGAGCTCAAAGAGTGCAGGCATTCTGTGATTGTACAGACCCCTCACGGCCCCAGACACCCCATCTATATCTGTCTCTTGTAGGTAGGAGCATCCTCAGAAGCTTCCACCATGATCCATGGGAGCTCTATTACTCACTTCCCCACAGTATCACCTGCTCTTACGTCTTTCTCTCCATCTCTCTCTATGACCCTGTGTTTTCTGTTTTGTCTCCTTCTGTTCATGCTCTCTCTACCTTTATTTTTCTCCCTCTCTCTTTATTTCTCTTCTCCCACATCCCCCTAATTACCACTGTCCTGCAGGGCAGGATAATTGGTGGCCATTGAGATTGATGCACGTTTCCATAAGGCAAGTCAGAAGCTCTCTGTTAAGGGTGACAATGGGGTATTCTTCCCCCAAGTATTGATACTCCCCCAAGAGCAAAGAACATTTTAACCTGTTTCTAGTCAAGGTTTAGACAGCTCAGAAAATATCTTCAGCTGCCTTTTTAAAGGCCTCTGATGTATAGACCCTCCCCCCTCTTACATACACATAGACATCCCATGAGTCTACTAGTCCTGGGACATGGACACAGTAGGTGCATCCTCCTTTCAGCCTGAAACCCCCACCTCCCT
The DNA here is from genome assembly GCF_022837055.1 of Prionailurus viverrinus. Classification (NCBI taxonomy): domain Eukaryota; kingdom Metazoa; phylum Chordata; class Mammalia; order Carnivora; family Felidae; genus Prionailurus; species Prionailurus viverrinus. The sequence continues at coordinate 186,022,892 of NC_062568.1, read as the reverse complement.
ATCTCCCCAACTGTAGCTCCATATGGGGCTGGCCGGGCCCTTCTGGAGCCCTTGCCAAGACATTCAAGCCAGTAGCTTGGTAGCAACATGCCCCCCTTTCCCAGGAGTGGGTGTTTCAGGAAAAGTACAGCACCAACACCTCTACCCAGAATGCACTCTTGACTGTAGTTTGACAATTGACAATTTGAGCAAACAGAATGACTCATCCTGAAGACAAAACCAAGACAGAGAGCCTTTCCAACCCTCTCCCAAGGGAAGCAAACTAATTAAATGGCCTCATCAGAGTGCCCACTGTGGAGTCAGCCCCCACTCTCCACTCCCTCTGTTCCCCAAGAGGAGGCCAGATTAATGGAATTGGCTGAAAACGCCACCTTTGCTTCCCCCAAATTATTCTGGCTCCCAAGACAAAGTGTCCTTTCCAGAAAAACAGGTAAGCATCCCCCTGCTCATCTCCTCAATCAGCCCTTACTGATTCCCTCACCAAGAGTCTCCTTGGGAGCTGAGTGGATTGGGTATCCACCAATGGCAGACACCTGACAAGATAGCCAGGGATAAAGGGGAGGAGTGAACCCAAAGAACTCAGAGAGATCACCCCTGTCTTTGGCAACTAGCACAGGAGGTTGTATCCCATCATCTTCACCCTATACATCTCTGGGGAGATCAGTGGAAGGTGTTAACAAGGAGCATGGGACTTGTGTTTGAATCTATCGCCTGGGAACAGACTTGGCTTTTGTTTTGTTAGTTTTTTTTTTTTTTGGAACAGTTTGCAGAGTTGTGATCTTGACAGATTGACCCCCTCACACACAATCACTAATAGATAGTTTCATTCATTCATCCATTCAACATTTTCTGGCACCAACCATGTGCCAGGCTCTGAGGCTAGGCCTTGGAGGTATAGAAATGAAAGCCCTAATGATGGAATTAGTCTTAGGGTGGAGCTACATGCAAGGTGCCCTGGAAGCCTCTGGTGGGGAAAGATTCACCACTTCTTGAGGATATCAGAGAGGACTTCATAGCTGAGGGACACAGGCCCAGGCACTAGATGGATAAGCAAGAATTCATCAAGGGGAGGCAGGAAGCTCACAGAATTCAATAAAATCATGGGTCCCAGCTTCAGGCCGCTACATAGGTCTTAAACGCATCTAGGGCATTGCACACCCAGAAATCATAGCACTTTCCTGGGAACACCATGAAAACGTGGATGAGTAGAACTCTATTGCATGAGCTAAGAACAATTCAGCTAACAGACATGATCATATAGAAACTAACACTATGAAGTAGTGTTAAGAAACTCCATCTTGACAGGGGAAAACACATAATACCAATCTCACCAACAGCAGTGTGAAGGGGGAGGTCAACAGGCTGAAGAAGGTGCAATATCTCAAAACTGAACAGCCTCTGTTCATGTCATCTAGTACTACTTGCTGGAAATCAGTGTTGGCAGGCACCGAAGATTTAATAAAAAATGCACAAGAGTTGTGGTGATTCAGAATATCAACTAACTGCACAGTGTCCATGACTTGGGAAAAGAGCACTATGTTTAGACCAGTGGAGGCACTCTCTGTTCACGAAACCCCTATCCTGACCTAGGAGACTGTCCCCACAATGTCCTTGGGTAGTGAGTGGAATCAACTCCCCATATAAGGACTGGCTTCTCTCAGGAAACTCCTTCCACACCTGAGTCTGGTTTTTGAGGCCCCCATACTCTGAGCCAAAATACATTTCAAGTCTTTTCGTCCACTAGATTACTCTCTAATCTAGCTGGGATGTTCTATTCACCATTCCCGTCACATGATATACTGTTCTGATCAACACAGAACTTAGCTCAATTCCAGCACATAAATTGTACTCAATATGTATCCTATATAGTGAATAAAAGGGTGAATGGATGGACGAATGGTTGGATAGGTCCTACCACCATGCCACTTGCTCTGCCTGGAACTCTTAACCCAAACCAGCTTACCCTTGAACAACTGGCTCATAAGATTTATCCTCCAGGACCCTTCCCTCACCCAGCTCATCTGATCACACAGTGGTTTCTTGTCTCTCTTAACTTCTGATAATGGGTCTGCCATGCTCGGTGGGATATAAATCATGCCTTGATTCTGCAGAGTGCCCCTGAAATGTCTTACGTTCTTCTTCGTCTTGCAACCATTTTTTATGTCTGTCCTCCAAGTAGCCTACCACTATCACAAAGGTAATACCCTGTGTTATCCCAGGACAGTCCCGGATCATTGGGAAAGTCCCAGTAGGAACTCACTAGGTGGTAATATGAACATACCAGGCCCTCGCTGGGGAGCCATGCTGAGCCCTGAGATGCCACTAGTCAAGCAAAGTATAATTTGCCTAACCCAAGCTCTGCTGCTGCATGATCTTGGCTGGCCACCTCCAGGACATGTTTGCTCTGGCTCTTCTGCAGCTCTTCATTTGGAGAACCCCCTGCTCCTTGTGGTTCTGGTGGGGTCGTCAACCACAGTGCTCTCTTTCAGGCACAGAAAATGATTAAGTGTCCAAACTGGCCAATCAGCACTGTCATGGCCACAGAGATCAACTACAGGATGGGCACACGAGTTCGGGCCAGCGTAGGGGGTTTAAGCTAGAGCTAGCAGGGCAACATCTTTCCCGCACAAATGGAAGAAGAAAGCTTATGCTATAAAGAGAATGAGGCCACCACTAGGCCTCCCAGAAGCAAAATCAAGGAATGATCCCCTAGGTCTACCCATGTCTGAAGCCAGTCTATCCTGAGATTGTCCAATGTGGAGGGGCTGCCAATTCCTCTTTTACCTAAGATACTTTGAGTTTGGCTTCTAAAATCAGGACAGTCCAAGGTAGATCTGAGCTCTCCCTCTGTACCAGGAGGGAGATAGAAGACGAGCAAATTGCTCAGCTTTCAGAAGGGGTCTGGGAGAAAGTTTATGCGTCGGTACGAGAAGCCTCCTGAGGCCCTTGGAGGCTCCTAGCCCACTCATTCTCTCTTTCCCCGGTCCCAGGCAGGCTCTTAAGTGGCCTCTCATGACACTTGGCAGCTCTTCTCTTCTATCTTTGTAGACCTCCACAAGGGTAGCAGAGCAAAGGAGACCATTGCCTGGTGCCCCCTCTCCAGCAGAGTCACCACCACCCATATGCCCCTAGCTGACACCCTCCTTTCCTTCTGTTCTTCTTGCAGCCTCATTATGCAAATAGACTCAGTCGTCACAGAGCCCTGGAGACACCCGTTTGGAAGGAGCAGGAGAACATCTCCAGCTTACCTCTCTGCAAAGTATGTCTGCGGCAGAACCACTCCCCAGGGCCAGGCACCATCTGTTGTTAGAAATCCCCTTTGCTAATTATTAAACTTCTCTGAACGGAAATGAATCACAGAGCCAGGCAGGAGGGGGCTTGAGGAGGCGCTGGCAATTTACTTAGCAGCAGTAATCATCCCAGCCGGGCCACACGCAGAGGCTCCTGATACATCTTTGGCATGGGCTCCACCACGTGCTCAGCATCCCAACGAGGCCATTATTTTTGAAGGGGAATTTACAGGGCCTGGGAGCCCTGGGAATTGCCTATAAGAACCTCACTGGGGCTAGAGCCACCGTGGAACCCCTAAGAACCCCACCAAAGACCCAGCCCAAGCTGGAAGCAGACAGATCCTGCTGGAGTGGCCTAGCCTTTCCTGACTTCAGCACCTTTGGAACAAAGTACCAGGTCCATCCGACCTCAGCCAGTTCCTGGATGAGGATATAATGCCCACTAACAAGGAAGATGAAAGGGACAGGAGTATACTCTTGAGAAATGAGGTGGATCCTACCCTAATGAGGGCTCTCACTACCTCCAGGGTTTCCTTCTGCCACTGTTAAGCGACCTTTCTCTCAGGCAAGTTGGGCCTGGTTATGTTCATGGAACCAAGATGTGTGTTGGATACTAGGAAAGGAAACCCTCATGTCTTGGACATTTATTATGTTTCCGAGCACTTTGCTATGCTCTTGGTAAAGTCTCCTCATGGAATCTGCCCAATAACCATGAAAGACGGACATTATGATTATTCCCACCTAACAGACTAGGAAACTGAGACTAGCAGAGAAAAAAAGTGATTTTCCCAGGGTTCTTCAGCTAGCTGGTAGCAGAGGTGGGACCCAGTCCCATGGAACTCTTTCCTCTCTGCTACACTGGAAGACAAAGGATATGGCTGCACACATGTATCCAGAGAAAGATATGCTGACACTGAGAGAACCACACAGGGGTCTGACCTGCTCAGGTGGTCTCAGGCCCAGGGTATCACACACACCCCAACCTTGTTTAAATCCTTCCTAGGTTTCCCATGGGTCTTAGGAAAGCATACTAACGTCACTGGGGGCACACTCAGGACTCTCCACAGTCTGTCCCTGCCCGCCTCCCTAAAGCCAAATTTCTGTTCCTCCTCCCTGCTCCAGCAGTCTGACCTTCTGGAAACATGGCCTTGCGATGTCCGTACTCCAGGCCTTTATCTGAGCTGGTCCTTCCACCATGAACACCCTTCCCATGGTGTCTGCCTGACTAGCTCCTAATGTCTCTTCAGCTGAGAGTTTAGAGATCACTTTCTTTAGGGGCCAACCCTCTCAAAGCATAAAATGAAGTATAAGGAATGTTTTTAGATAACGCAGCAGACATTTACAATGCAGTGTGCCCCATCCTTTGGCACACCTGATTTCAGCACCACTGTAGTGGACAGTTCCCTGCCCACATCCCACTTCAAGCACTGGGCTTCCCCCCCCCCCGCTTCTTTTTTATTATTTATTTATTTATTTATTTACATCCACGTTAGTTAGCATATAGTCCAACAATGATTTCAGGAGTATATTCCTTAATGCCCCTTAGGAATTTAGCCCATCCCCCCTCCCACAACCCCTCCAGCAACCCTCTCTGTTTGTTCTCTATATTTAAGAGTCTCTTACGTTTTGTGCCCCTCCGTGTTTTTATATTATTTTTGCTTCCCTTCCCTTATGTTCATCTGTTTTGTATCTTAAAGTCTTCACATGAGTGAAGTCATATATTTGTCTTTCTCTGACTAATTTCGCTTAGCATAATACCCTCTGGTTCCATCTATGTAGTTGCAAATGGCAATATTTCATTCATTCTTTTGAATGACGAGTAATACTCCACTGTATATATATACACCACATCCTATTTACCCACTCATCTGTCTATGGACATTTGGGCTCTTTCCATAATTTGGCTATTGTCGATAGCACTGCTATAAACATTGGGGTGCATGTGCTCCTTCAAAACAGCACACCTGTATCCCCTGGATAAATACCTAGTGGTGTAATTGCTGTGTCGTAGGGTAGTTCTATTTTTAATTTTTTGAGGAACTTCCACACTGTTTTCCAGAGTGCCTGCACCAGTTTGCATTCCTACCAGCAGTGCAGAAGAGATCCTCTTTCTCAGCATTCTCACCAACATCTGTTGTTGCCAGAGTTGTTAATAGCAGCCATTCTGACAGGTGTGAGGTGGTATCTCATTGTGGTTTTGGTTTGTATTTCCCTGATGATGAGTGATGTAGAGCATTTTTTCATGTGTTGGTTGGCCATCTGGATGTCTTCTTTGGAGAAGTGTCTACTCATGTCTTTTGCCCATTTCTTCACTGGATTATTTGTTTTTTGGGTGTTGAGTTTGATAAATTCTTTATAGATTTTGGATACTAACCCTTTATCTGATATGTCATTTGCAAATATCTTCTCCCATTCTGTCGGGTGCCTTTTAGTTTTGTTGATTGTTTCCTTCACTGTGCAGAAGTTTTTATTTTCATGAGGTGAGGTCCCAATAGTTCATTTTTGCTTTTGTTTCCCTTGCCTCTGGAGATGTGTTGAGTAAGAATTTGCTGCGGCCGAGGTCAAAGAGGTTTTTGCCTGCTTTCTCCTGTAGGGTGTTGATGGCTTTCTGTTTTACATTTAGGTCTTTCATCCATTTTGAGTTTATTTTTGTGTATGGTGTAAGAAAGTGGTCCAGGTTCATTTTTCTGCATGTTGCTGTCCAGTTTTCCCAGCACCATGTGCTGAAGAGACTGTCTTTATTCCACTGGATATTCTTTCCTGCTTTGTCAAAGAATAGTTGGCCATTCATTTGTGAGTCCATTTCTGGGTTCTCTATTCTGTTCTATTGATCTGAATGTCTGTTTTTGTGCCAGTACCGTACTGTCTTGATGATTACAGTTTTGTAATACAGCTTGAAGTCCAGGATTGTGATGCCTCCAGCTTTGGTTTTCTTTTTCAAGATTGCTTTAGCTATTCAGGGTCTTTTCTGGTTCCATACAAATTTTAGGATTGTTTGTTCTAGCTCTGTGAAGAATGCTGGTGTTATTTTTATAGGGATTGCCAAGCACTTGTCTCTGAGTCTATTTTCTTGAGCTTTGGGAAGGTTGCTGAACCCCTCGGCAACCACCAGGAAGTGTGGGGTGGGAGATAAAGCAGTGGGTGTTGAAGTCGCAGTTATGTGCCCAGCTTTCCTGTCCTCCAATGGGGTAATTCTGAGGGGTGTTCTACTTGTTTCTTCAAAAGGCCATAATGGAACTGAGCCCCAACTGCCCACAAAAACCAGTTCATTATTTCATTGGATTCTATCCCCTCCCTCTTTCATGTTCTCTGCTCCTTCACTCTTGTTTACTAGAAGTACTTCCCAAATAAACTGCCTGCACTCAGGTCCTTATCTTGGGCTCTGCTCTCAGGACAAAAAAAAAAAAATCACAGACAACTATCTTTTTTACTTTAATATTTATGTATATGTTTTAACATATATTAACTTACAAAAAACACACATCATACAGCCCAAAGGTGGAAACAACCCGAACATCCATCACAGATGAATACATAAACAATGTGGTATATCCACTCAATGGAATATTATCCAGCCTTAAAAAGGAAGAAAATTCAGATACAGACTACAAAACAGATGAACCTTGAGGACATTATGCTCAGTGAAATAAGCCAGGCACAAAAGGACAATATCGTATTATGCCATCTATGTGAGCTATCTAAAATAAGCAAATTCATAGAGACAGGAAGCAGAACAGAAGTTACCAAGAGCTGGGAGGGGGTGATAATAGAGATTTTTTTAAATAATGGAGAACTGTTGTTTCATGGGTATAGAGTTTTTATTTGGGATGATGAGAAATTTCTGGAAATGCATAGTGGTAATAGTTACACAACATTGTGAATGTACTGAATGTTACTGAACCATACCTTTAAAGATGGTTAAAATAATACATTTTATGTTATGCATATTTTATCACAATAAGAAAGCTTTACAATTTTTTTAAATACATAAATAACCCATGAAGACCCATGATTTCACAGATAATATTGCTGAGGACAACGCTAAGAAGGTAAGACTTTTTAATGTTTATTTCCTTAAATGAGAAGTAAACTATAGTATAGATGGCAAGCGGATATGGCAAAAATTGTAAAAATGGAACTTCAATGATCACTGTTTGGGAAACTCTACCCTAGAGGAAATGAAATCCCCACTGCCACGTGGTCGCAGAGCACTCTCCCACTTTCTCCTTTTCAAAACACCCATTACACCTGTAAATGCTTATTTCCTCTGATTCCCCCACTGGCCTATAGGTTATGTGAGAGCAGTGATCTGTCCCTCCTGCTCCTTTCTGTATCCTGGAATGTAGCATGTGCAAAGTGTTTAATAAAATAAATGCTCAACTGAAAGGGACGGAATTAGACGAGGGTCTCCTAGGAGAAGAGAGACTCCAAAAGTGGACAAGATTCGCTCTGGGAGCAGAGGCAGAAGAGCATCCCAAGCAGAAACCCAAACAAAGTAGGGAGACCTGCAGTGTCCTCTGTGGATGGTGAGCGGTCACGCTGGGCTGGCAGAGGACAGGTGGGGGTGGTGGTGCTGGGAGGGAGTGTGAGCTGGGGTGGTTAGTGGGCGAGGAGGATGGAAGGCGAAATGAGCCCTTGAACGCCAACCTAGGGCAGTTGGGATGAGTCCTTAGAAGCCAGTGGGAGGGCTCCCTGCCTTTTCCCTTTTGCCAGAGTCTCAAGTCTCAACTACTTTCTCCCCAAGACAGAAGATCCTACCAGAGGATGGTCTTCAGGGCATCTGTGACCCTTCATACTGTAAGCAACTCATTATATGAATGTGCAGTTTTCTGAGGAAAGGGTCCATAGCTTCCATCAGATTCTAAAAGGACTTTGTGATACCTCAAAGACCTCTGGGTAAAAGTCAATTGGGTAGGGTCCCACACAACTTGTCCCTCATCCCCATGGGCCTTAGATTTCAGCAGGCGACGGTGGAGGAGCTCGCCCAGTGAGCTCAGCCACTATCCAGACCTCATGGCCATCTGGATTGAGGACTGGGACTCAATGTGAAATCAACTGCATCTCAAGGGTACACTGTTGGTGGATGGGATGACAGGGTACTGATCCCCCTCCCCTCCCCATGGTTCCTCCTTCCTTCCTGGACTCAATCACAACCACCCCCTCACTCCATATTAGCCCAGTCCCAAAGCACCAAGACACTCAAATGACCTCTTCTGCAAGCCCCACGTCAGGAGGCAGGAGAGCTAGCCAACCTCCTCCCCAGAGACTCACATTTCTCAACTATGTACCTTTTGCCAGAAGGGCCCCTGGCCACAGGACACACGACAGACATCTCTCTGTCCTGACCTCAGCCCTGCATCTCCAGAATGGGCTCCCTCAGGCAGCCAGGGTCTTAAGGGTCTGAGTGGGTGTGACCAGCAGTAAATGTGGGTCATCCTCAGTTTGGTCTCTCCCTCCAAAGGCTGGCTCTCAGTACCCTCCTTCGCTCAGGAAGCCAGTCCACACCATCCCTCTGGTGTGAGAATCAGGGAGACGTGGTTTAAAATCCCACCTGGGCCATCTGCCAGTTCTGTGTCAATTACTTCCTTGTGAACCCTCCACTTCCTTAGCTTTGAGATGAGGTTAACAATCCTATTCTCATGGAGCCCCTATAAAGCAACAAATGAAACTGTGTTTGCCTCTCTCAAACCAGGTTCCACTGTTTTAAATGTCTGGTACCCTTATATCTCCCTCTTGGACATACTTAAGATTCATTATTATACTAAAGGTCCTGAGAAGTCCTGCAAAAGAAAAAAGAAGTCTGTCCCACTCTGGTTAACCCAGGACTGGACCATGAAACGCCGCATCTGTGCACAGCTGGCAGAGAAGCTCTGAGATGGTGCATATAAAGACAGTTCACTCCCTGGCAGGCAGTAGATTCTCAATTAGCAGGCTCTTTCTCTCCTCCCCAAACACTTCCCCCTTGAAGAGCCAGATACGGAGAAAATGTATAACGAGCCACCCTCCCTCGTGAGGTTTTCTGTGACAGCTCTGAAGGCCCTTTCAGGGGAGGGGGCTAGAGAGACCAAGGCCCCAAGGCACAGCTTCCTGGGACCAGCTGGTGGATTCTGGGGAGGCCACACTACCCTCTGAGGGGGGAGGGTGACTGCTGTCAGATTTGAACGCTTCCTAACTGTTCTGAGGATTTCTCTTTTGACAGCCAAGACCCACCCAGCCATTAGCAGGACTCCGTGCCCAGTATAGTGAGAAGAGAAAAATCAGTGAAAAGGAAACAAGCCAATAAAAAGAGTCCACCCACTGCCAGAGCCCCCAGGGCCCCTGGAGTCGCGTCTGGGGCGGGACCTGCACAGGCAGGACCTCCCTTGCACGGCCACAGGGACCCAATGGGGCTGCTCTTCGGAGCTCCCGGGCCACTCTCGGCACGTCCCGCCTCCTCCCTCCATGGTGTCCGCTGATTAAGGCAGTGTTCCCTACTACAGCATAAACGAATGCATTATGTCTTTGTTATGCTAATGTCACAGCACAACGCAATTTAAATAGCACTTCCAGAAAAATTAAGTATGTTCATTGACACAGTGAAATGTTTTCACCCTCGATGTAACCTTCACAGATTCTGTACAAAATCCATCAGTCAGTGAGCTATTCATTTGCGAATGCTTAGCAATTATTATGCTAATGCATCACAATGCATTACAGCAAATTCTCTGTAAGTGGCAGGAAGTGCAGCTGCCTGGTGCACACACCCCACCCAGATTACGGGGCATCTATCAACGTACAGAGTCATCGTTGCAACTTGAGTCCAACCACATTTTATGTCCTGCCTTCAAGGAGTGAACTTCCCAGGCTCAGAGACTGAATTAGTCAGCGCTTATTAACACATCCTTGGAGGTCTCCCAGCAAGGAGGTGTATCAGTCAGCGACTGCTGTATAACAAACCACTCTAAAAGCAACAAGCAAGATCATGTGGGTGGTTCTACTGATATGGGCCAACCTAGACAAACCCAGGCTGGGCTTGCTTGTGTGTCAGTGGTGGGTAGGGGCTAGCTGGCCCAGGATGGTCTCGTTTGATGACTGGTGGTTGGCTCACTGTCAACAGCGGCCGTGGGGTGACTTGGCCACCCATCTCTCATCATCCACAGGGCAGTAGCAGGACTCCAATGGAGAGAGAGTAAAAGCATGCAAAGAGTCTTAAAGTCTAGGCTTAGAGTTGGCACAATGTCCTTTCTGTCGAACTCTACTGGCCCAAAATAGACCACCTCTTGATGGGAGATGCTGCAGTCACCTTATGTAGATCAGGGATACAGAGAGGAATGAAAAAATGTATAGCCACTTGCCATCAAGCTACTGCAGGAGATGTCTGGATGGGTCAAGGACAGATGAACTGTTATTGGTTATGGTGACTTCTATTAACTCTATTTCCCCTCTAAGTGTGGTATCCAGCCCTAGTCTAATGGGCCAGTCATTGAGACAGAAAAGGGCCCAGATCCACCAGCCCTCACTACAAAATGTACTCTGACCAGGAGGTTGGCCTGCAAGGAACCAGTCACACTCCCTTGCTGGAACCAGTGGCATGGGCTAGTCAGCCAACAGGCCAGAATTAGGTCTTACTTTGGCTGGAGATCTATGTTCAGCTCTGGTCACCCAGAGCTCACAGGTTTTGGCTTCTCAGCACAACCGATTAAGCAGTCCGATCCAGAAGGCCTCAAGTTTGGAGCTCTGGTGCAGGAATTCTCTAGGTTTGGAATAAGCTGGTGATGTGCCCGTCCCAGGCGCACCCTCTCCAAGGGGGAGGTGCCCCGTTCATAGCGTTTGCTGCCTTGGAGACTGTGTTTTGGATCATGTCTTCCTTGGACATAACCCATCAGACAAATGGGCAGGCACCTGACCCAAAGACAAACAATGTATGACCTGACTCATAAGGAAGAGTTGATCCAATCAGATTTCTTTCTCTTGGGAATCTGAACTAAGAAACACAGACAAGATTTGCTGGGCGGTGGCAGGAGCTGCAGACGAGAGACGATAACGTGCAGTCAGGCCAGAGCGGGTATGACGGGCCACAGAAGCCAAGTGCTCCACGGGGAGCAGGACCTCTGGACTGCAGAGGGTGGAGAAAGAGGGAGAACAAAGAGGACTCATACATCACAGGGCTGAAGCCACACTGCCTGAGATGGGGTGGGAGGGGGGGGAAAGGGACCCAGATCGAGACAGAGGCTGCTTCCAGAGGCTACGGGATTCTAGGGAGGTGGGGTGACCAGGGAGGTGGGGTGGTGGGGCAGCCAGACAGGTCAGGGGTGACAGAAGGGAAGGTACAGGGAACCATCGTCAGAGCTCCGTTTCAACGATGCTTTGAGACTCCTCATGGCCACAGTGAGTGGGGGATTATCGCTCCCATTTCACAGTTGAGAAAATGGAGCCATCGAGACAATCTGCCTAACAGCACCCAGCTTGTAAGTGGCCAAGCTAGGGAGTGCAGCCAGGCTCATCTGACTAGAGTCAGCTTGCCACCTGCTCCATTCTACCTCCCAGAAGCCAGCCTAGTCATTCCTCCAAGAGATAATGGGGGGTGAGGGGCAAGTCAGGCTTGAACTGAGTACTCTTGTTCATTCTTTCTAGGAGGGTATACAGGCTGCCTAGGGCATTCGTGCAGTGAATGCTTTTGAGCACCTACTATGCACCAAGCATTGCTCTGGGCAGTGAAGACATGACATTGAACAAAGTCCCCTCGGAGCCTCGAGTCTTATAGAAGGGTCAGACAATAAACCAACAAATGGGAGAACGTAATGTCAAGTAGCCAATGACACTAAGCCAAGGTGTAAGGGAGTAGCATGTCTGCGTCTCCCTCGGGGGGAGGGGTATGCTGCAAACCGGGGCCGGGGGGTGCTGGAGGGGGCACTGCAGGTGGTGAGGAGGGAGTCCTCCCCACCTCCCCAGGGTCCCTGACATACTCCTAAGTCCTCCCACTGCCCCCAGCTCCTAGATCCCACCCTTGCTGTCACCATCTCAGCCAGCTGTCACAGCTTAGGGTACCCCAGAAGGCATGTTTCCTACAGACCTTCAGGGCGGCGTCCCCAACCTGTCCAGCTGAACTGGGTGGGGCGGGTGGAGTGGGCAGGTGGCGCCAGCGAGGGGCAGCTCCCTGGGAGAGGACTCCTGTGGTTGGTTCCCAGGCTGGCCGGCCAGAAGCACACGTGTGCTGTGGCTGTGGTCCCCCAGGGCCGGGGTCTCGAGTGTGGCTGCTGCTCCTGCAGCATCCAAGGGAGGCGGCCTGGCTCGGGCCACCACTCAGAGAGGATGAGTGGGAAGCATATGGAGTCCTTGAGAAAGGCCGCTTGTCTACAGCTGATCCCTGAAGGCCTCACGTCTTCCTCACTCCAAGTGTGGAACTCAGACCAGACGGGGCGCCTGCACCACCCTAGGGGTTTATAGGGAATGCAGAACCTCAGGTTCTATTCATAACCCAGACCCTCAGATCTGCATAAAAGTAATCCAAGTGATTGGGCACCTGGTTGGCTCAGTCGGTGCAACACTGACTTGGGCTCAGGTCGTGATCTCACGGTTCATGAGTTCGAGCCCCGCATCAGGCTCCACGCTGGCGGTGGGGGGCCTGCTTGGGATTCTCTCTCTCCCTTTCTCTGCCCCTCCCCCATTTGTGCCTTCTTTCTCTCTCTCTCAAAATAAATAAACTTAAGGAAAAAAAAAGAGGAATCCATGTGTTGAATTGGGAGAAAACTGCCTGAGGTCACTTTCTGAAGAAAAGGGTCTTCAGGGAGCAGGCAGGAGGGAACAGTGCTCTGTTCCTGGGCCCATCCATCCAAGTTTCTAGAGGGAGGACCAGGCAAATCACTGGTCAGGGAGATGGAAGGGGCAGCCCCAGGGCCAAGGGTCTTGAAGCAGTAGGAAGGTGAAGGGGAGGGGGAGAAGAGGTGGGGAGGGGGGTCAGTCACAGAGCTTCGAGGCTGGCAGAGGGAGGGAGCTGGGAAGGGAGCAGGAAGCGGGGGAGGAGGGGAAGGAGAGGAGCGGCTGCCAGCTGAGCTGAAGGATGCTGGCCCACAAGTAGGGCAAGGAGCCCAACTGCAGCTCTCAGAGGGCTGCTGACAACTCCCCAGAGCCCCATCCTCTCCACGGACAATTAAAACCCGGCTGTCTCGGAGTGAGCCCTGGCGGCCCCGGGCCACCTGCTGCTGTGCCGGCTCTGGCTCCAGCCCTCTCCTGGTCCTGCTCACTCCTGCTCTCTCACACTGTCACACAGACACTCACTCCCTGCAACCCTTACAGCACACATCAGTGTGCACCCATGCATGTGCGCACCGAGGAGCAGGCGTGCTCTCCCCCACCCGTACGCTGATGGCTGCCGGCACTCCCAGAATGGCTGCCTCTTCTGCTCTGGTATGCGCATGCTCACGCGCGCGCGCGCGCGCACACACACACACACACACACACACACACACAGAGCCCCCTCCCCGCGCATATCACATCCACACTGGCCCACACACACGAGAGAGTTCCTGCACACACACACAGCTAGGATGTATGGATCCACACCCCGACACCTGCTGGGCCACATATACCGTTTCACGTGCCCGCTTTGGCTCATACCCGCATGTACACATGGCACACGCTTGCACATCCCTTCCAGCACCAGGGGTGGGGGACACAGCAATTCCAGGGAGCCCTGAGAGTTTCCTATGTGCCAGGCACCGTCCTTAGTGCTCTTCCCGGCTTTACTCCTCACTGCAACCCTAGGAGGTAGGGGCCCTGATCATGCTCATTTCATAGGATGTGGGTGGAGACACAGAGAGGTCAAGGCATTTACTCCCATCACATGGCTGATACAGAGCAGAGCTGGGCCTCAAATCCGAGCTCTTGGTCTAACTGCTCCATCCATGATACTCACAGCAAGAAACCTTCAAAACTGAGGCCCTCCTTGACCCCCAGTTTAAATTAGATTGCTCCAACATATGGTCTGGGGGCACACTGGGCTATTCCTTGAAGTCAATGATCAGTTAATGATGTATTTATGGGATTGTTTAACTTTCACTTGTTCGCTCGACAAATGCTGACTGAGCACCTACCAGATGCCAGGCACTCTAACCGGGGAGGTCTCGGTCTCTCCCGCCACTGTCTACCCCACCCTGCAGGGTGCCTTCCACAGAGCAGGCACTGGATAAGAACAGAATTAGCTAGAAAGACAGACAACATAGCAGCCACACACTGTGGCATCTGCACACACGTGCACACGGGCGAAGAGCTGGGGTTCCAAGCCTCGCACGCTGGCAGCGCCACCCTCAGCCTCAGCACCCACATGCCATCACCCCACCCGCATCCTCACAGGCTCACGGTCACATGCATAGACACACCCATCCACCCCCACACAGGTGGGGACAGAGGTGTGACTCCAGAAGCTTCAATAGCTGACAGAGAGGAAAGTTGTAGCTCAGGGCACCTGGCCTCAGGAAGTGACCCTCTCAGGCAGCCAGAGATCTCGCCCCCAGCTCTCTAAATGGCTACTCCCTGTTTGCCCAGACTCCTGGACATATGGGCTCTGGGAATCACGAAGATGGGCCAGTGTGGGTAATGAGGTGTTTGCGAGTGGGTGAGGGGTGGAAAGAGCGGTGGGGGGGGGGGTGGCAGCTAGAAGGGAAGGGAGGAGGCAGTGAGTGGCTGCTGGGGTCTGCCCAGGGGTAAGGACAAAACCTCTCCATTCCATGGCGTCCCCTCTTCAGCCCAGCTGAAATGGTGGCATCTCCGTGCCAGAATAATCCAGCCCCGTGTGCGCAGCCAGGGAGTGGGGCCCAGGCCAGGAGGGCTACATAGCACACATGGGGAGCAGACAAGGATTAATCAGGGTGCTCCAGGCCTCAGGGACATCTCAGGGAGAGTCTGGCACATGCAGAATGGGCAGAGGAGGGGGTGCAGGACAGCTGGACAGGAGGCCAGAACAAGCACTGTGGCCACAGGCTCCACGAAGCAAGGGCAGAAGGAACATGCTGGGCATGGACACTCAGAGCAGCCCCAAACAGGATCGCCCCCACGGTGGACATCTAGCAGTGCTGGGGGCACAGGCAGCTTCAGGCTCTGGAGACCATGCGGACAGCCAGAGGGGGCAGAGAAAAGACTGGAATCCACAAGGAGAAGAGGAGGGAAAGCAGGGCCAGGATGACAGCAGGCAGGGCCTTGTCTTCAGAGCTCTGGGGAGGAGAATGGGGGTGGGGTGGGGTGCCTCTCTTGCTCTGCCTTGTTGCCTCAGGCTCCAAGGCCGGCCGGGGTGTCCCTGCCCATCCCTAATAAAGCTGTCCGAAGTGCTGAAAACCTGCTATTACCCTGCAGTTGGGGCTCCTGGTGCACCCTCTCTACCAGCCACGACCCCCTCACGTCTGCCTGCCTCCCAGGGGCTGCCATCATTGACAGGGGCCTCAGAGCACTGTCCTCATGGAAAGCACCTGGACGTCTGGGGTGGAGAAAGCAGGGGCAGGCGTGGTGAATTTGATATGCACGGGCACAATGCCTTGCAGAGACTGGGCATGCACATGGGTCCAAGTGCCTCGCATCTCCTTCGGCCTCCTTTGTCGCTGCTGATGAAAGGGGTGGGTGTTGTCCATGCCCAAGGTGGCAGGGATGGGTCTCAGGTGTGGCAGTGGGATGAGCTTTCCTGCTGGGACAGCTCAGGGCCAGAGGAAGGCTTTGGGATCTTGGCTTCCTCCCATCAAATGGCAAAAGGCGGCTTGTCAGAGGCTGCACCCAAAGTCCCCAGCTACTGTCACTGAACTTCAAACGTACTCTTGCTTCCTGCCTTCTAGGCTGTTGTCCTGCCCCTGACCCCAGACCTCCTGCCACACAGCTGGAGTCATGCATGGGCTCCCTCTCCACCTGCTGAGCATGTCCTACTTGGGTCCCTCCTCATCAGCTCTCCCTCCAAAGTAGGACCTCAGTGAAGGGTGTTGGCAGCCCCTCCCAACTGAGTTTCCTCCCTGCTCCTCCCTGTGGTGTCTCCACAAAGCTGTGGGGGCAGGGAGGTGGAGAAATGCCCTGGCTCCAGGAGAAGGTGGAGGAGGAAGTCCCCCTGAACCACAGCTCCCAGCCCAAGCGAAAGGCCCCCATCCTCCAGCTGAGAGGAGCCCACACCTACCTCCAGGGACCCAGACTCACTATCTTCTCCTCTCTGAGCTTCCAGGGAAAATCCTGAGGTGTTTGTCTACTGCCCAAGAATGCAGAGACATTGGAGAAGGCAGCCGTTTCTTGGTTCTGAATTTCGACTTGAACACAGAATGCCACAATTCTTCAACATCCTCCCAACAATCTGCCCACCCTTCCGTCCACCCACTTACCCACCAGCCCATCCCCCACTCTCCCTCCCTCCATCCCTGTCAGTCCATCCATGTATCCACCCATCCATTCATCCCTTCCTCAGTCCATCCATCCATCCATCCATCCATCCATCCATCCATCCCTCAGTCTGCCTGTCAAACCATTCATTTATCCCTCCCTCCCTCCCTCCCTCCCTCCCTCTCTCCCTTAGTCCATCTGTCCATCCATCTATCCATCCATTCACCCATCCACATCCATCCATGAATTCAGATCATGTTTCTCGGCCTATAGTTGTGCCATACCCTGGGCTCTGCAGACAAGAAAGATGAAAAGATGAATCAACACAGCCCCTGCCGTCAAGGAGCTCACAGCCTGGTCAGGGATCAGATGTGGAGACAGATAAATGGCAAAGCAATGTGATAAATACAAATACCAAGCTATGAACAGAGAGCTGTGGAAACACACCGGCCAAAGCCTGCAGGAGTTGGGGAAGGCTTGGCAGAAGAGGTGACATTTCAGCTGAGTCTTGAAGAATGAGTGGCAGTCTTGTAGCAGGAGATGTGGGGGAGAGCTCGTTCTGACATTCCTCACAAGTATCTTGTGACAGTTTTAGCTCCACAACTAATAACTCTGGGGTTCAAACTAAATCCTCCCCAGCCATTGAACTCGGACCTGATGCACTCATTTGAGACCTTGAACTAGGAGTCGGAGCCTCACAGAAAAGAATCACTCACCCTTCCCAAGGACATAATCTTCCCCTGGAAATCCCAGCCCCTTCATTCAGGAAGCTGTGCTCATGGAGCTCTGGCTAGCTGAGCACTCCCTCCCTCTCACAGAAATCCTGATCAAGGTTGAACTTGGTCAAGAGCACAGCCCGAAGCAATGCGCATGCCACGTCCAAAGACCAAGCCAAGCCAGTGGGTTGGAGAAGCAGAGTTCAAGGATCACAGCTCCCAGTTTATCAAGTGGGCAGTGGTAAAGTTCAACTACACAGGTGCCTAATAAAGTTTCTCCTAAAATCTGCCCCTAAGACAAGGAGTTTAAGTAGTTTCTTTGGGAGGTGATACCAGGAAATACGGGGGAAGAATAGGGCAGTGAGGCAGGGAAGGGAAGGAAGCCAAAAAAGGGTGTGCTGATGAGTAGATTATGGCCAAGGACAACTTGAGCTCAATCTCACCGGGTTGTTATGGGGGACAGAACAGGCTACACCCCAGCATCATCCACTAGAGCAGCAAAGAGGCTGGGGTACTTCTCTTCCCATTCCTGTCCACCCCTGGCTGAGGGCTGCTCCTGAGGCACCAGCACCCCAGCACGTTGGCCTGGGGGAGGAGTCTCGGGTGCTCGCAGCAAAAGGCTGCCAGCAGCACTGGAATGGTGAGTGACCAAGGGACACAGGCAGGGGCACCAAGAGCTTGTGCCGCAGTGCCTGGGCCAGGACCCCTTCTGATCACGGCAAGGAGAGACAGGCTACCTTCCAGGAGGAGGGAAGTCTTCCATTTCAGACACCCAAAAGAGATCTAAGTAAGCTTCAACTCTGAACAGTGATCAGTGACAACGCAAGCAGATAAATGACATCCAGATGACAAGGGTCTGCCCTAACAGAACTCAGGCAGGCACGAGAGGCGCCAGGAGAGCGGTGCCAAAGAGCCTCAGCGCAAATGAAAACCCAAGCCTGGGGACCATCCCAGAACGGGAGCCTCCTGCCTGCCCCTCCCTCCTCCCCACCCCGCCAGCATCGCCGTGGAGCCCACAGAGGGACCGCAGCAGAGCAGTGCTGTGCTCCACAGAGTTGCATCCCACCCACGGGGCAGCAGGAAGCACCCAGAAGCTTTGCTGAGCACCCAAGCCCGCCCAGAAACCCTGACGGCAGGGCGAGTAGAAGCCGTGGCCAGCTGGGCAAAGATCAGAGAGCCCCTTCCGTGAGAGGACTAGCAATGAGCCCGGACCTCGCGTGAGGGCCGAATAACTTCACTCTCGAGTGTTGCAAAGAGAAACTCCACAAAGTGCCGAGTCACAGAAAACGCCAAGATTCCTCACACATAGAATAATGAGGCAATAAAACTCAACTATAAAGTTAAATAATTTACCATAAATATCTAAAGCTCTCAAATTATTCTCTACATTAACCGCCTATGTTTAAAATGATCTTTGCATTCACTATGTCACAGATGGCAAAAGCAGACAAGAGAGTCCTTGACAACTAACTGCAATTAGCCCTTCCCAGCTGCGGTGATTTAAAGGCCTTTTCAGTTAAGCTGAATGAGACACCCGCGCTTTATAAATAAAGGCTTTACCAGGACTGACAATGAAGTATTTGAAACGTACAGGCCCCGAGCTGGTGGAGAGGGGGTGGCGGGGAATGTAGTGTCACCACATCCCTCCACGCCCCTCTACCCATCCCGGAGCCTCAACGCACGCGACGCTCAGACACACTCCCCCTCCTCCCCGCCGCAGCTCACATCCCCTCAACACGTCCCCCACTCCCACCCGCCCGCCCCCCACAGACACATCCCCTCTCCCCGCTTCGCACTTCCGCTCGCTTCGTCCGCATTCCTCCAGCCGAGCACACGCGTGCACACGCATCCTCTCCCTTCACGCACATGCATACAGGTGTCTCCACCCCTGCCCTCGTACGCACATCCTCCAGCCCTTCTCCCCTTGGTGTGCGCGCGCGCGCGTACACACACACACACACACACACACACACACACACACACACAACTGAGGATGTTGTGCGTCTCCAAGAAAGGGTGCCCGGGGTTAAAGACCCAGGGAGGCCCGTTGTCTCAGTGGGAGACCCAAGAGCCAGTGTTCGTGGCCCGGGAGCCCTCGCCCGCTATTCTGCTGGCAGAGACGCATGAGCGCTCCGTATGCCAGGGAGGGGCTGCCCTTCAACAACGCTGGAGCACCTTGGAGATGGGAGGCAGGAGGCGGCTGCAGCAGTGTGCAAAGGAGGTCAAGGTTAGCCTCTGACTGCCGCCGAGCGCTCCTCCCAGGGGCCTGGCTGGTTAATTGCTTGGAGTCTGGTGTGGCAGAGGGAGCTGTCAGCGAAAACGGCCCCTCTGAATCACATGCTCCGATCTCTGGGATCCTCCTGGGGAGACCAAGCATGGGCCCCCCACCACTTTCCAGCCAGGCCTCACCCACCATGCGGTGGACACAGGCCAGATCCCTGCCCGGCCCAAGAAAGCTTGGCCGCCCTCGCACCCACACAGTTTGGGGTCCACTTCTCTTCCCGCGGGTCCTGTGGGAACCAGAGTTCGTCCCGACCGTGCTCTAACTCACAACCTCCCCCTCGTGAAACCCACGACACAACAACAACCACACACCCCTCTGACTTCTTCAGGATACCATTTCCCCCTAAGCCTCACTGAAGTTCTATGAAGCATTTACACTCATCCTGAATTTCCAGAGGGAGCCACTGACATACAGGTAGGCTACTAACTCCTCTAAGATCTTAGACCAAGTAGCAGAAAGTAAGGGCTTGACCCCGACAGCCTAGCTTTAGAGCACACACCTTGGACCAGTACACTCCAGCACAAGGCTCTCACTGCTCGCCTGCCAGGTCCCTGTCATGACTATAGCCCTCCAGTGCTCAGACCCGTGGTGCCCAGCCCCGAGCCCTGCTCAGCCCTCTTCAGCTTGAGGTCCAGTTTCTGAGATACGAGCCAACCCTGAGTCATGCCTATCCTCACCCCATGCTGCTGTGTCCTCCAGGTCAGCCCTTCTCCGCACAGCCGCATCTATACCATCCGGGTCTCCCAGCACCGGATCCTGCTTGACTTCCCAGCTTGGAAGGGCCCGTACGCCTGCACCTGGGCCAGCAATGTGCTCACACCCCAGGGGGTGCTGGGAGAAGTCCAGGAGTTGCTGGCTCCAGACAAAGGCTGTCGGGAGGACTGATGAGAAGTCCCAGAGAAGCATTTGGACTCGTGACGGGCTCCACCCAGACAAATTCCTGTCAATTTGCTGTTTTTAGTATCTGAGTTCCAAGGAACTGCCTGGGTTGGGGTCCCACTTTAAAAGGGGGAAAGCAAAACAAACTTCATTTTCTCTAATGGCAAATACGGACATTGACAGGATCTTCCGCTCTGTTAAGGGAATGAAAGACACCATTCCCTTGTGAGTGTGGATACAGTCACAAGGGGCTGCGGTTGAGGAGCTGCGAACATCTGGGCCCAGGACTCTGGCTGCCGGTGGTAGCCAGAGTTCCAGGGAGTGGGGAAGGCGATCCCCAGGGTCACTGGGATCAGATGAGAAGGCAAGGTGCTTAGCTGGAGACTCAAGTTTGGGCCGTGCCGGGGCCAGGAGCCTTCTCAAAAGGGGCAACGATCTGGCCTCCATAGTCTACATGGGGGTGGAGACTGGGCCCTGGGTCCTGAGTCCCGACCCACCTGTCTATCCACCTGCTCCCCAGCTGCCCCTTCCTTGGTGTGTGAGGTGGGGGAAAGGGGACTATAGACTACCCTGAGCTGCCCGAGGCAAGTGCAAGGGCGCCAGAGTCAGCACCACCACTTACTTGCTGTGTGACCTCGGGCAAATCACTTTACTTCTCTGAGCCCGTCTTCTCATCTGTAAACTAGAAATAATAACAGCCCTCACCTCACCGAGGTGCTCATGCATATAAGGCACTTAGTCCAGCGCTGGAACCGCATAGTAGCTTCATAAACATGAACTTCCACCGTTCTCTCTCGGACTCCCCTTCACAGGAGTCCTAAATCATCACAGGCCAGGACTTGAAGGGGCCACAGAAACCATCAGCTTCAGTCCTGCATTTGACAGGCCCCGAGAGAGGCAGTGAGCAGCCTCAAACACACAGTAGTCAATGGTGGAGGCCAGATGCAAACCCAGGTCCCAATCTTCCCTCAGCTGCCCCGCTGGGCTCGGCTCCATAAGAAAGGGCTTTAGCAGCCTGCCGGCAACAGCCCTCACCTTACAGATGGCAAAACCGGGCCCTGCAGAAGAAGTGGTGTGCCGATCACTGGCCACACCACCAGCAAGGGGAAAGGCTGGCATTCGAACTCCAGTCTCTCAGGTTCCAAAAGGAGCTCTTCCCGGGAATCTGCCTTTTCCCGGCTGAAACTGAAGGTCCCTGAGGGTTGTAGTTTCAGGCCGTTTGCCTCTTACGGCATCAGTCAAAGGCTCAGCCAAGGTCCAGGAAGCAAAAGGATAAACACAGCAGCAAAGGTTATCAGCCAGGTGGCAGGGAGGGCCTGGGACCAGGGAAAGCCCCTGTACAGAGGCTTTGTGTACATATCCCGGTGTGACGGCAGAGGCTTAGTGGAGGGCGGTGTGCTAGGAACAGCACCCAGGGGAGAGAGGTCGGAAGGCAGAATAGATGCCGGGCATTTAGTGAGGCAGGATCCAGGGGCCTTCGTGGGCAGTGAGAGGCTGGAGAAGGGGCTGTGGGTGGGATGCTAGGGGGCCCTGAACACCCGCCTCAAGAAGCTGGACCTTACCCTGCGGGCGATAGGAAGCCATGGAAGGACTGGCAGCAGAAGAGAACCACGATCAAACATTCACATTGGGGAAGTCCAATTTCGGTGACTGAAGAGCAGTGGACGAATCGGGTGGCCCTCCTAGGAAATACTGAAATACTGGTCCCGGCGGAAGCCGAGGCAGTGGTGACAGGGAAGGCAAGGAGGCACGTGTGCCCCAGACACGGGGAAGCAGAGACCAGTCAGGTGTCAAGGGCGAGGTAGCACACGCTCCTACCCGGGACTCGGTGGATGGCAGTCCTTGTAAGCACCATCACGAGCAATAACCCAAACGGCTCACATTTGCAGACCGCTATGTGCCAGGCCCTGCTCTGAACACTCGACGTGCATTAGCTCAGCTGACCCTCACGACGGCATGAGGCGGGCGTACACCATGTTCATCCTCATTTTACAGATGAGAATACTGAGGCACAAAGGCTAAGCAGCATCTCAAGGCCATGGCCAGCAGGTGGCGAGCCAGGATTCGAACCCAGTCTAATCCCAGGGCCTGAGCTCATGCCACCTCACTGCCCTGCAGCCCTGAGTTCAGAGGGTAAGGTCAGTGCTACACATGGCAAGTCCGAGGTGTCCCTGGGACATCTGGGTGGGCTAACGGGGAGAAAAAAAACAAACAAACATGGGCCTGAATTTCAGGGGCAATGGGAGTTCTGGAGGCATCAGCACAGAAGGGAGAGATGAAGCCCTGGGGAGGGAGGGGGAGGGAGAGGGGAGAGTCAATGGATCGGTCATAGGGGAAAGCCAGGAAGGTGACCAAGTGTGGCAAATCCAAGGTGCCATCTCCATGGGTGTCACAGAAGACGCCCAGGGCCTCTAGCTGGGGGCAGGAGGCCGATGTGGTCAGTCCCCACATTACCTCCTGCTGGGTATGCAGCCTTGAACCAGTAGCTTAATTCTGAGCATTTGAGCCCATCTTCTATCAAGTGGGGGCGTTAATCATCCTCCGTTCAGAGGGCATTTGGGAGGATAAAATGCAACAGAACATTTAAGAGCCTTTTGTTAGCAGGAAATCTGATAGATATTAATAAGCACCCTCACAGTAACGGTGATGTGATGAGAGAGTCTTGGCAAGGTGTCTCCAGACGACACGTGAGAGACAGGGAGGGGGTGTGGTGGCCGTTGGGATGATTAGAAATAAGAAGGATTACCCCCCCTCCGCCAGAGCGGCCCTCAGCCTGTGGCCCGCTTTGGGGATCACCCCTGCTGTAGAAAACGGCCCTACCCAAGGTCACGCCTCCAGTGGTGGCCTGTGTAGAGTAACTGATCGGCACAGGGGTGTACGGGCCACCGGAGGGCCACCCTAGCTCCACAGCACCGTGTGGGGTTTGTGGGGCCCAAGCACCCTCCCTAAGAAGCACCCCTCCGGGAGATCGCCAAGCCCACACCTACACACCCTCAGTGACAGAGACTCTATCTCCCTGGGTGGCCTAGCCCATCAGTGGACTGTGCCAGCCATTACCAGGCTCTCCTGGCAGGCAGCTGCTTTGATAGCTCTCAGGGTCCCACACATCGCCCAGCTGGGTGGTCAACACCAATCAGGGCCACCCCCTTTTCCATTTCTTAGCTCTGGGACCTTGAACATGTTAGTTCACTCCTCCTGAGCCTCGGTCTCCTCCTCCATCAAGTAGACATGGTAACCCCTACTTTGCACAACTGTTAAGTGTTTCTTAAGATATTCGTGCACAGCCTAGGATGTAACATGGGCTGTGCCCTCAAACCACTGGCCACTAAACTTTCTCATTCCCAATCTCTCAGATAATTATACAAATGTCCAGGTTTCAGGGCGCCCGGGTGGGGTGGGGGGCTGGGCAGCACAGTCAGTTAAACGTCCGACTTCAGCTCAGGTCATGATCTCACGGTTCGTGAGTTGGAGCCCTGCGTGGGGCTCTGGGCTGACAGCTCAGAGCCTGGAGCCTGCTTCAGAGTCTGTGTCTCCCTCTCTCTCTGTTCCTCCCCCGCTTGTGCTCTGTCTCTCTCTGTCTGTCAAAAATAAATAAGCGTTTAAAAAAATATCCAGGTTTCAAGTTATTTTAAGCTGCGCAACCTTAAGCAAGTTACCCAATCTCTCTGTTTTATGATTTGTGGAGTGGCACCAAATCTCCTAGAGCCATTTAATCCACAGAACACTCGAACAGTGCCTTGTGTGCAGTAGGTTCTCGATACATGCCAGCTATTATCTTCAGAGCTCTTTCATCAGTGGGTGCCCAGAACTAAATGCAGTACCATTGGCTATGGTGTCTCCAGCGCAGAGCAGAGTGGCCCTATCACCTCCCTGGCAGATCCTTTGCTTTGAATGACGCTGACCAGAATTTTTACAGAATGGGTCTTTTAAGCCATCACACACACCGAGCATCATCCTGAGATTCCCGGCAGAACACAAAAACAAACACAGAACCGCCTGTGAAATGTGCACGCACGCTTTCCCGGCACGTCTGTGCCTTTTGACTCAGGTGGGATTCTGCACCTGTGTGCAAGGCGCCACCTTTCGCTCAGTTAGACTTGTTCCGTTTGGTTCTGCCGGTGAAAGCCCTTCACAAACAGAAGGGGGGAGAGAACCCACAAATGAGCCGGACAGACACTGCCAGTGACCTCAGCAGAGCGGTGGGAATGGAGAATGAGCTGCCGGAGACGGGCGGGGCAGATGCCCACTGGAGGGAGGAGTGGGTTTGCGAAAACCCCAGAGCCATCAAGAGAGTCATGAATGTTGCTGTTGTCATCCGTAATTGCAATTCCCCACGATTTCACGTTACAACGTGAAATTAACATCCTTATGCCTGCCACACCATCGGTAATAACAATTAATCATCATTGTTCATGGTGGTTTCGTTCAATCCACCATTTCTACAGGAAGAGCAGCCATCGGGCCCCTCTGTTTTGCATCTTGTGACCCCGCCAGCCCTCATCCCGGGGGCTGCAAATGCTTGACTGTGGCTAGAAGCCTATCCACAGCTTGACCAAGGCCCACGACAATGGCCTTATGTGAACAGTTGGAGGTCCCATCAGATCCCTTCACAAACGAATGTAAACTACACAATGCTGAGCACAAAGCTGTTGCCAGTGGGAGCTGAAAGGCCACCAGGTTAGATAGGAGGGAGAGGTCACGAACAACCATGTGCAAGTGACAGGCACGGGGGACCAGGAACTATGTGTGAACACAAGCTCCGAGAGCTCAGAGAATAGGGTGAGGAGGCAACGGGCAATCAGGAAGATGGAGCAGAAGCCAGGGAATCCAAGTGCTGTCTCTGGGGCACTCCTGTGGCTGAGGTCCCCAGACTTTGGTCCTAGATCCGAACCACTCCTCACCGTTGGCCCTGTCCTAGCGAACCCCAGTTCTTTCTCTTTTACTGGGCCCTGTGCATAGGAACCTAGCAACCCGTACCTTACATCTGCAACCCAATGGCAAAGCCCCGTGGCACTCCAGCAGAAACCTCTCTGCCTGTGGACAGAACCGTTAATAAGTAAGCACCTTTGGGATGCAACCATTGGGCCAGTTACCCACCCACCTAACTGTCCTTCTTAATACCTGGCTTCTCCATCTTGTCCACAAGGAGAGTTGAGGAGCGAACCCAAATCACTGCTGAATTCAGGCAAATGCAGGCCCCTGGTCTGAAGTTTAATGACTGTCCAGGAAAGCAAGTCCAGTCTAGCAGAATTTGGCCTCACACCTAACATGACATGGGACACATGACAGGTCTTCAAGGAAGCTTGGCTTTTGGTTTATGGGCGTTCACAAACCTCAGCTTTAAGCAAGCTCCCCGACCTGTGGTTTCTGAAAACCAGTCTCCCTCTTGGGATCTGCCCCTCCCCACTCCCCCAGGGCTCTGTTGTCCTCTGTTTTCCAGCAGTTCAGGGATGTCCACGGTGCCTGGGCCACCCTGGGTCTGTCTGTCCCCAAGGTCTGGGCTTCCCCTTTTGGGCTGACCATCGTCCCCCTTAATGGTGTGAAATGATGGGGCGCCTGGGTGGCGCAGTCGGTTAAGCGTCCGACTTCAGCCAGGTCACGATCTCGCGGTCCGTGAGTTCGAGCCCCGTGTCAGGCTCTGGGCTGATGGCTCGGAGCCTGGAGCCTGTTTCCGATTCTGTGTCTCCCTCTCTCTCTGCCCCTCCCCCGTTCATGCTCTGTCTCTCTCTGTCCCAAAAAAAAAAAAAAAAAAAAAGTTGAAAAAAAAAAATGGTGTGAAATGAGTCCCTGCCACCCCGGGGCTCCCCCTCCACAGTTATTACATTATGATGGCCGGTCCCTTAGATAGACGGGAATTCCCGTTTATTGGACACCGGCCGTGGACCCATCTCTGTGTTGACATGTCACGTGGATGAACTCTCCCAAGCCTCACGAACTTCCATCTAGGAAACAGCCACTGACAACCAACTCAAGGCCACACAGCGAGTAAGGAAGTGGCCAAACCATTACGTGAACCCAGGTCTGCCGGTCCTCAATCCTGCCTCCAGCACAGACTATGTGTGTGCCTTTGGGCAGGTGCCACTATCTGCCTCAGTTTCCTCATCTGAAAAGCCAAGGGTGGCCAACACTTCCTGCCTCATGGGCTGTTTTGAGGGCTATTCGAGCCGTTACATGGAAAATGTTTAACGCCACGTTTGGCACGTAGTAAACACTCAATAAATAACAGCCATTGTTAAGACTCACAGTTATGTTTTTCTACACATATGCTATACACACTGCCTTGAAGTCTCAGCATTTGACACTCCTCCTGGGGATGATGCGGTCCAGGAATCACATCCCTTCTGATGTGCCTTCTTGCCACCCTTGGAATACAACCACTATAAATCCAGCCCATCCAGAGAGCTCCTTACACAATCACACGTTTCCTTAGGAGCCACCCCCCCCACACCCCTTCTATTTCCTTGGGTCGATTTGCAACTACACTGTCAGAAACAGGAGTCTGCAATTGTCCCAATTCTCTGAGCACCTCCCACCCTGCCACCAATCAGCTCAGGCCATGGACACCTGCTCCTGTGTCTTCTGAGCTTCCATATGTCACTTTCTAAAGTGCGGGCTGCATCTTCCCTGGACACCACAAATATAGAGCTGGTCCCCATCATGCCCCTTCACCAGCCGTTTTCTTGTTGGTGACAGTTTGGTCCCGAGCGGCTCCTCCGGTCACGTTCTTTTTGTTCTGGGTGCTGGAACTGTCACCAGGCAAGTCTAGAACTGACCAGGAGCCCCGTGCAGGACTGAGGCTACTCCTAAGCTGATGTTGGGAGGTCAGGCTCTCCTGCCATCACAACCCCTGACTCCGCATCAGCAGGCAGTAGGTACCAGGAAAGCAGCCCTTCTTTCTCCATGGCCAGGCCAAGGCCAAAGAGAGATTCTTCACGTCAGAACCCGTGTGTCCAAGTCCTCCCTTTCCAGGATCTTAGGGAAAAGGTACATGAGAATGGCATGTGCAAGACAGGTCGGGTTCAAATCCTGGATCTTCACTTGTACAGCGTCACTGTGGGCCAGTCTTCCTGGGCCTTGGTTTCTTCACCCATAAGGTGAAGCTAATGGCCCACCAGCTTGTGGGAGGAAGTGAGATGATGCCCACGGGGCCCATAGATTCTCAATAACAACTCCTTCTTCCAGGGCTGCTCTCTTAGCCCCTCAGGGACCACTTGGTGGGTGGGATGAGCAACGAACAGGCCTTCCCCACCATCCCACTTTGCTCCACAGAGTCTCCCGGGACCTGGGACTTCTAGTGCTAAACCTGGAGAAGTCTCAGCAAAGCAGGACAAGTGGGTCACCCTACCTTCAGGTTCTACTCAAAGAGATCTGGCTCCATTTTGTCCTAAGCCGAGCATGGAGTGGGAGAAAAGAAGAAGGCCAAGAAGATGTGAAGACGAGTCGGTTGTTCAGGCAGAGGTGTGTGTCTGCGGGCTCCAAGGCAGGGCCCTCTTCCTCTCTCAGTTTCCCCGTGAGACACTTTCCCGGTGCCCCGGACGGAGAACACAGTCTATTGCCTGTAGCTCCCTATTTTGTAAGAACTTGGTTTGAGGAGGGGGTGAAAGTGAATTGCCAGTGGCCGCCCAACTGTGCCCGGGCTCCTGGCTGTCAGTGGTGTTGGGGTGGCGCCTCCCTCTAGGACAGGGGTCCTCAATGGTGGGGGGCCATTTTGCCCCCCAAGGGGACACTGGGCCACGTCGGGAGACATTTTTAGCTGTCACATCTGGGGGGAGTGTGCTGCTGGCATCTTGGAGGGAGAGGCTAGGGATGCCGCTAAACACCCTTCAATGCACAGACCAACCCACAATAAAGTATCTGGCCCCAAATGCAGACAGTTCGGAGGCTGAGAAACCCTGTTCTGTGGCAGCCGGGAGAGGCGGATTCTGGGTGGGGAACCGGGTACCCAGAGTTCAAGGAGCCCATCCCTGTGTCTCTAGGTAACCGAGCTCAGCATCTGAGCCTCCCCCCAAGCAGGAAACGGAGTGCCCCCCTCCACCACGCAAAACCGGAAGTGGCAAATGTCAGCGGCTGGCCTGGGAAAGGGGTGGGGGTCGGGGGCAGGGATAGGCACTTTTGGCACGAGGCTGGCAAGGAGCAAGCTTTATGGCTTGTTCCGTTCAGAGTTTTAATTAAGCGTCTCAAATAAGGATTTAATTGGGTTGTAACAAGCCAGGCTATTGTATGCGAGAGAAACACCTGGGGATTATTAGAAAACATTTTTAAGGCAGTAAAGCTGCAGCAAACACTTGCAGTTGTTAAATCAGGAAATATAATTCCAGAGCTCAACGCCACGCGCAGCGAGGGGGAGCCGGCCGCAACCATACGGGAGCCATGGAGGTACCCCTGCGCAGGGGGGCTCCGTCCAGAGCCCTTGCGGAGTCCTGCCTCTCAAGCTACTTCTAGGGAAAACAAGAGTGGCCAGACCCTGCCTGGGAGGGGCCAGGGGTGACTGCGCCCATTGACTGGCCATCGCTCCCCCAACTAGAGGGGACTATTAATCCAAAGACCAGGATCTGCTCGGTTCTCTGTTGTAACTTCAGAGCATAAAGCAACACCTGGCCTACAGTAGGCACAGGTGGGAGGAAGCAACGGTGTCCAGGCCCATCTTGTGGGGACCAAAGCTGGCCGTGCCACTCCCTTAAGCCCAGGTTTCTGACTGGAGGACCCAAGGGTGGCTCAGTCACCCTTGAGCCCTGGGTGGCTCAGTCGGTTGCATGACCGATTCTTGATTTCGGCTCAGGTCATGATCTCACAGTTCGTGGGATCGAGCCCCGTGTCCCGATCCCTGCTGACAACATGGAGCCTGCTAGGGATTCTCTTTCTCCCTCTCTCTATGCCCCTCTCACACTCATAGTTTCTCTCTAAATAAATAAATAAATAAATAAACACTAAAACAAACAAGCAAACAGGTGGCTGTGAACCTGATCCGCATCTGGGGATGGAAGGCCCTCCTACTTATAAAGTGGCCCAACACCCCAACACGAGGGGCCCTCCCCATTGGCTTAACACAGGAACCCTTCCTTGACTGTGCCCCGTGGACAAGCCAGCACTCCATCTCACACCTGTTAGAGCCTGACCACGGGGCCTTGGAGCCTAATACTGCCTCCCCAGTAAGCCTGTGGTCTCCCTGAGAATCAGCCCCATGTCTACTTTATTCTCCAGTATCAGCAAGGACCCAGATGCAGACGGTGCTTAGCATCTGTTAGGGGGACCCATAAATGACCAGGTGGTGGGGGTGCACGACCAGCAGCATCCTCACCGCACCGGTCACTGGCTGGACTCGCCACCACGTGCCAAGCCTGTGCTCAGAGCTTCCCTTGCACCGTCTCACCCGGCTGTCCCGACGGCTTTGTGATGGGTGCTTATTATCTCCATTTTACAGAGAAATTCCTCTTCCCCCTCTGCTGCTCTTCCCAAAGCTCCCCATTGGGCTGGTGGTGAAGGGAGCCCCTCTCCCAACCTGTGAAAGGCAGCTTGAATGTCAGTTTCCAAAGCAGTAATCAGGGCAAGGCAAGTCCCTACACCCCCGGAATCCATGAAAGACCCCTCCTGCTGACGCCTAAGGGGCTTCTGAGACCCCTGCCATGTCCTCGGACGTCCACCTGCAGCGTTTGTGTTTCCCATCACAGCCCTGCCCACTTCTGCTGAACTTCAGGTGTGGAGGGTGTGTGTGTGTGTGTGTGTGTGTGTGTGTGTGTGTGTGTGTGTGCTGGGGGTGGGGAGGGGAGGAGCAGGGATGAAGGCTGCTCTGGGGAATAGATAGGACATGGGGTACAGAGTGGAAGGCTCAGGTGCCTGCATTTGGGGGCCTGGGTGCATAAAGGTTGTGGGGGGGGGAGGGAGAGTCAGGTACACACAGAGGGACCCAGGAATCGTGGAGGGAGGCTTGGGAACACAGAGTTGGGGGGCCGAGGTGCATGGTCCGGGGGAGGGGCCCAGGTGCACCGAGGCAGAGAGGCAGCTGCAAGGGCAGATGGAAGAGTGGGTCACTCTCCCAGACCGGGACCAAACGTCCCTGTCTCAGAAGGAAGGAAACTGCAAGTCAGGAGCCAGGTGTGAGGGGCTGGTGAGCAAGGGGGCAGGTAGAGAGCAAAGCGCTCAGCGTCTGACCTTCAGAGATGCTTTCAGAAAAGGTCCTTTCTGGAAAGCACCCTGAGGCCCCAAATCTAAGTCAGTTTCCCCATTCTGCACCCAAAGGGGCCTGAGGCAGCTGGAGAGGGGCCTTAGGGAGTGCTCGCTTCACCTGTCCCACCCAGCCTAGAGTTTCCAGCTCCCTCCCGCAGAAGCGTGCGCCCCCCCCCCCCACCAGTCCAGGGCACCGTCCCTTGGCTGGGCCTCCAGAAGGCACACTTGGCCCACACCCAGCAGAAGGCATCTGCAGGGACGGGCCCACCTCAGTCCCTCGACTGTCTCCGCTTTAAGGCACGGCTTCAGGTCTTTGCTCAAACAGACTTCTCACCTAGGTCCCGGGGAACCCGGACCTCGATTTCACATGACCCCTTCCTTCCACCTCCTGGTCCTCATCCCTGTATTATTTTGTCTCCTAAACACCTCATATTACGAAGCACACTCTATAGTTTACTTTAATTACAAGGCTTGTGGTTAATGTCCCTGCTGGAATGTAGGCTCTGGGAGGGCAAGGAGTTTTGCTGTTCTGCTCTTTGCTCACTCTCCAGTGCTCAGGACAGTGCCTGGCACACAGTGAGCACTCCAGAAATACCTGCTGAGCCAATGACCTTCAGAAACCACCCACTTGATCTCTCAGCCTTCCTATCATTAAGGTTGGCAAGACAGGTGTTCCTTTTATTACTGCTATCATATATATGAGTGAATAATAATTAGAGTGCTCATAGCTCACTTTATTGAGCACTTCCTATGTGCCAGGGCCTGTGATATAGCTCCACATGCATAAATCTAATCAATTTAATTTTCACGACTCTAGGAGGCTAAGTGCTATTAACTCAATTTGACAGCTGGGGAAAATGGACCTCAGAGAAGTAAGGTAACTTGCCCGAGGTCACACAGCCATGTGCCCTGTACCATGCTGGGTGCTCCACGTGGATTACATCATTTAATGCTTACCACGCTCTTACAAGGCAATAACTCTATTTTATGGAATAGGAAACTGAGGCCAAGATAAAGGCAGTGACCTGTCAAAGGTCACCCGGGTAGCAAGGTACACACACACATCTGTCTGAATCCAAATTCAGCCTCCTTTCCCCCATGTCCACCTGGGCAGGAAGCTTCGCAGCAGAAGTGGGCATTCAGAGGGACGTGAAATCAGAGTGGGCAAGGGGCGCCTGAGTGGCTCAGTCAGTTGAGCGTCCGACTTCGGCTCGGGTCATGATCTCATGGATCGTGAGTTCGAGCCCTGCATTGGGCTCTGGGCTGACAACTCAGAGCCTGGAGCCCACTTCTGATTCTGTGTCTCCCTCTGCCCCTCCACTGCTTGCACTCTGTCTCTTGCATTGTCTCAAAAGTAAATAAACATTAATTATTATTTTTTTTAAATCAGAGCATGCAAGAAGGTAAGCCTTGAAAACGATGGCCTAGATCCCAATTCCTTTCTTGGGTCAAAATGCCTGCGGGGAGTTCTTCCATCCCTGAAACCCACAGTCCGCGATCATCCACCAGCCCACACGGAAGGAAGCACTGTGCTAGGCCCTGATTTCACTTAATCCCCAGCCAGGGAAGCCGGGAGCACATCCTGGCTGCAGAGGTCAAGGAGTAAATTGCATATGGCTGTCGCACCACCTCCTTCGATTCTGTCCATAACCATCCAAGGGGATTCTTGGGATTACCAGCGAGTAACATTCATTCCCAACGTAAAGAATCAAAATACCTTGAGATGCTGCAAATGTATGTTCTGTGTCTCCCACCCCCGCTGCCCACAGTACTCAGAAAGAGGAGCTCCCGCGGGCCCAGGGCTCCATTTTATCGTCACAAACCAGGAGTGGCTGTGATGGCCAAGTGGTCCTTCATCTGCCTATTGTCAGAAAGAATTGTCTGAGATCAATTGTTCTAAAGCAAAAAATCAATTGCATTTGGCAGTTGTCCTCTCAAATTTAACGAGTGTATATTCAATAACTCCATACAGCAGGGAGCTCAATGTCCTTACTTGGTGGGGGCC
The DNA here is from genome assembly GCF_022837055.1 of Prionailurus viverrinus. Lineage (NCBI taxonomy): Eukaryota > Metazoa > Chordata > Mammalia > Carnivora > Felidae > Prionailurus > Prionailurus viverrinus. The sequence goes on along the minus strand of NC_062568.1, from coordinate 185,990,231 downwards.
GGGGGGATGTCCTGCACCTGACTCCCCGGGCAGGAAGCCACGGGGCTCTAGCGCTGGCTCGCCCCAGGAGCATTACAGAATTTCTCCCTGCTCACAGAGGGGGCCTGGGAAGATTGGTAAGGAAATCTCCCAGGCCTGGACCCTACACCGGGTACAGAACTGTCCATTGGTTCATTTGTGGGAAGAGACACAGGACTGGATTTGAAGAAAAAAACCAAGGCCCCTCTTCACGTTAAAGTAAGAAGCTATGAGAATCTGGATAGGTTCCTCAGCCCCTCAGAAAAAGGCTTTGGGGGAATTTGAATCTCTCCAGAGGCAGAGTCCAGGACCGAGAGTTGAGTGCCCATAGTTTACTTGGGAGGTGATCTCGGGCTACAATGGTAGGGGAGAGAAAAGTGAGGGAAAGGGGTAGCTAATAATGGATGCTTTATCAGCTGGGCTCAAGCCAGCCACCACGGGGGGACCTCTGGGAGACGGTGGGGAACCTGCCTCGGAGCTATCCCAGCGGAGGGGAGAGGGAGCAGGGGTAGTGATCTCCTGCCATTGGAGGAAGGTTCGCTCTGCCCTCCAGCTCCCAGTCAGAGCAGCAGGAATTAGTAAGCAGCCCGGGCTTGCAGAGGAACCAAAGAAGAAGGTGGAGGGAGGGCACAGCCTAGGGAGGGCATAAGACAACCCACCAGGAAGAGGAACAAAATACTATCTTCTACCTATATTGATCTGAATTTCACCGATTTTAATTACTTCTTCCCGCATATGAGGTATAAGGTACATAGTAGATGGACCTGGGTGTATCTGCATACGACACATAAAGAATAAGCCACATTGATCAGGGTGCATGCTATACTTTGTTAGTAGTGGGGAATCATTATCAATCAGAGAAAAGCCTGGTGATCACTGCTCTCGATTACACGGAGCGGCCTTCAACCAAAGAGCCACCTGAATGTCAGATCTTGCCAGAGACGGTCCCATCAGCCATCTCTCGCCCAACACAAACCCAAAGTCTGATGGAGAAAAATAACATTTCGGAGAATGGGCAGAAGGGGAGGCCAGCCGCCTATTCCTGCAGCCATTCCAGGATCTGTCCTTGATCAAGCTGTGCACTTGGAGCATCTTTAAGCTCCTGGCTTGGTTTTGTCTTCATGAGTTTTGTCTTTATGGCTTCAGGTAACATGAAGAGCAGACAATAACAGACCCAGTCTTAGGAAATCTGTTACTGCTGGGGGCACCTGGGTGGCTCGGTTGGTTAAGGAAATCTGCTACTGCTGTCTGTTAGAAAGACTTTGCATCCTCAGCATGTTCCATCTAAAGCCCTGGATGACGGGGCACCTCGGTGGCTCAGCGGGTTAAGCATCCACTCTTGATCAGCTCAGGTCATGATCTCACGGTTCGTGGGTTCGAGCCCCGCGTCGGGCTCTGTGCTGACAGCTCGGAGCCTGGAGCCTGCTTCGGATTCTGTGTCCCCCTCTCTCTCTGCCCCTCCCCCACACATCCTCTGTCTCTCCCTGTCTCAGAAATAAATAAATATTAAAAAAATTTTTTAATGAGGGGTTAATAAAAGGTTTATTTTGCCCCAGAGATACTTAGGTGACCTTTCCTCAAAGAAAAGGTAAAACTTCTATAACTAAGTGTTGGCCACTAGAAAGCACAGAGTTAAAAATACACGGCCCCATTACAGCAACTGCAATGGACATTATGACTTAACAAGAGTATTTTAGCATGCTTCCAAGAAAACACTTTATTTCTAATTTATATTTTTCCTTACTCTAAATACTTAGAAAAATAAGTTAGCCACCTTATTTAATGTAAGTCTTACAGCCTCAAATTATTTCCGTGGAATGAGATGGAGTAAGTTACTGATTCATTAATTAAAAATTAATTCTGGGGCACCTGGGTGGCTCCGTCCGTTAAGCGTCCAACTCTTGATTTCGGCTCAGGTCATGATCCCGTGGTTTGTGAGATCAAGCCCCACATCAGGCTCCGAGCTGACGGCACGGAGCCTGCTTAGGATTCTCTGTCTCCCTCTCTCCCTCTCTCTCCGCCCCTCCCTCAAATGAGCTCCCTCCACCTCTCTCTCGAAATAAATAAATAAACGTTTTAAAAAAATAAAATACGTAAAAAATAAAAATTAATCCCAGCTGATGCCCCCCAACTGCACTTTTGGACATAAACATAAAACATCAATAACGCCCTCCTGCATCAGTGCCATGAAATTTCAGACACCGAGTCTGCCTTGCACATGAGAAAGAGAAAAAGGTCTTTTGCTTCCTTTATGTTCATAATATCAGCATCAACAGGAGAAAGGGCTGAGCTTCAGGATCTGGAGCAGCGGGGGTCTGGGGTCTGGCCAAGAGGCTCCCAGCCCCCAGCTCATTGCCCCTCCCCCAAACAGAATCACCACTCTGTTTTCATTTGTACCTTGAATCAATTCCTGGTGTTTCTGAGCAACTAGGAACCCACATGTCTCTCCAAATGCCTCTTAACCTCCTCTTTGAACTTCTCCTGGAATTTGTCCTTTTGGGTCTCAAATAGACCCCTTCGGTGGCTCCTGGTGACCTGGGCTCTTCCGCTTCTCTGCTCCCTCCAAGCTGACAAATTCTGACTCCTGAGTCAGGCTCCACCAGCTGCCACCCTTCTGGGATGAGAGGGCCACCCACTGGACCCCCACTGGGGCCCCGCTGGGTTCCCCAGCTCCCACTCTCTTCTGCCCAGGGCTGCCCCCAGTGGGCAGGGGAGGCGGGGGGGAGGGAACCGGCATTGGTGCCTGCTGCCATCAGAACCCCCAAAGCCAACTTGAAGGAAGGGGGTGGATGAAATACCGGAGGGCTTGGCCCATCCGCTGCTTTCCGCACCCCCTCAAACACACACACACACACACACACACACACACACACACACACACACACACACCAGGAAGCCTCAGTATGGACGCCTGCAGGCCAAAGGAAGCTGCTTTCCAAAATAAGCACTCATCAGAGGGGGCACAGGCAAATGCAACGGGGCAGAGTCACACGCTCCTGGTTCTAATCCCCGCTTCACGACCCACCCTCTGAGCGGCTTGGTCAAGCCAGGCACCTTCTCTGAGGCTCCATTTCCTTATCTATAAAGCAGAGATAAGAATACCGTTCTCCCTCACGGGGTGGGTATCAAATTGAAAACTGTGCACAAAAGGGCTTTGAAAAGGATAAAGAATCACACAAAGAAGTGGAGAATTGTTCCCTCTGAGAGCTAAGTGACCCCAGAAAAACCAGAGGAACACTGAGTTTCAGGATCTGGAGCGGAACCGGGGTCTGGGCTCTGGCCAGGGCTCCCAGCTCCCACTCTCCCTCCCCTCCCCTCCCCCCCTACACATCTCCACTCCCTCTGTTCACATGTGTACCCTTGAATCCACAAGCTTGGTCTTTAGAGAAGGGGCCTCCAGAGGTCACGGACAGTCATCTGGTTCCTCCCCATGCTCCATGCCTGGTGTCTTTTTGCTGTCACTGAGCTGTAGAGGGGGGGCTGTGTCTCTGTGTGTGTGCGTGTGTGTGTATCTGTGAATATGCACGCACGTGTGTGTGCATCTGCGCGTCCTCTGAAGACTTCCAATGGTGATTTCTACAAGCGACTCAGGCGTGGTGACCACGGTGGGGACAACCATTATCTGCACTGGCTGAAGCCCACATTTACAACACACCTACTGTGTTGAACTGGAGTCTCTTCATTTCCCTTCCCCACTGAGACCCCTGGATTGCCCCCCATGGATCTCGGCTCTCTGTATCTCTGGACGTCCTTCCCAACCAACCCAGCACTAGAGTGAGCCCCTGATGGAGCTGGTCCTTTGGCAGCTGGAGCCCTAACCCTGGTCTCTGGGCATCACACAGGGTTGCTGCCTTATTTCCTGGCCTTCGGTGCCAGTCTCAGACACCTGCCTAACAGTCTCTTCCCTCTAAGGACCGTCTCTCCAATGACAGCACCCCCTAGTCCTGGCCCACTTTGCCTGCTGCCTTGAACCTCACCTGCTTCTGGGACTACTCCTCTGAGCTCGGTCACTTTCTGGCCACATGGGAAGTCTGTGAAGCCCTGGGAGGCCATGTTCACCCGTCCTAGACCTCAAGGGTGTGCAGCCAAGTATAAGAGCAGATGGGGCCTCCAGAAAGCCAGCTAACAAGGAAGACGCTGGGTGTCTAACAACAGATGGTGTCAAAGTGGTAGGCCAGGAGGGATCACAGGGGCTGGGCCACCAGACGAGGCAGGACCTGAGCTGGGGCTTTACAGGGTAGAACGCAGGTGGGCAAAGAGGTGGGAAGGCCTGCCTGGCAGCAGATGGCTGGCAGAGCAAAAACACCACAAGGGTTGGGAAACTGCAGATCACTGCATCATTCATTCATTCATTCATTCAGCAAATATTTATGGAGCACCTACAGTATTCTAGGTAATCCTCAAGGCACTAGGCATATTGTGATAAATAAAGCAGATGAAAGCCCCTGTTCGCATGGCATTTACACTCAAGGCGGTTTATGCCTGCTGGGTGAGGATGAAAAGGTAAGCAGAGGCCAGATCACGGAAGGCCTTGAATGCTAGGCTGAGGGGGTTAGGCTTTATTGTGCAGGCAACGCGAAGCCCTTAAGGGTTTCTGAAGAGGATAATATGACCTGCAGAGACATGCCAGAGACTGAGAATCCCTGACACGGAAGGTCACCTGCGTCACGGTAGAGATGAAGAGAAGGGCGAGGATGTGAGTGAGTGGGCAGTGACATGGGGACTCAGGAGGCCTGAGGCTGGGGGAGCCTCCTCTGGAAAGCCATCTGTTCCCTTGGGAGTCTGTGGCCCTCTCTCCTGCCTCTAAACGCACACATGACAGAGCTAAGCATGAATCCCAGACCTCGAAGGGCAAACTCCAGCTGTGTTCATGGGGTGGGGGTGGGGGGGCTTCTCCCCACCCCCGCCCTGTCAGCCTTAGCTCAGAGCAACTTTAATAATGCAGTGGGGAGGAACTCAAAGGCCTGGCGAGGCCTAAATATAGCCAGGCAGGCCACGTGCAGAAATGCTCCCCTGAATTTACTTAAGAGCAGAGGTTGGCCTGTTCCACTGGGGACTGCACTTTGTTTCAGGATCACGCCAGCCAGGCTGAGCCTGATGGGTCCTCGGAGATTTCTTTAAACACAGAGAAAACATTAAATGATTTTTCTGCAAAAGCCTCAGCATGAGAGGAGGCGGCAGCTAATGGAGGTTCGAGTCAAAGACCTTCCTGGTCAATGCCCCGCAGGACTCAGGTGAACTTATTCACGAAAAATCTAAAAATCGAAATCCCTCTGGACAAAGGGCAGCCTCCATGCAAACCAGGCACGTGGGTTACACGTCGGCGCTCTGTTCCCAGTCACCAGCAGGGACTTCAGGCGAAGGAGGCGGGCAGGCGAGGCAGGCCTGAGCTGCACGTCCACGGGCGGTGGAACGAATGCCAGAAGGGCCACGGCTCTGCCGCGCTGAGGACGCTTGGAGGCGGCACGACGCTTGTCCGCTTCGCAGGAGAGGAAACTGAGGCCGGGGAGGAGCCCAGGAACTTGCCCCAGGCCACACAGCAAACCGGTGGTGCAGGCAGCATTTGAACTCAGGTCTGTCACCACAGCGACTTCTTACAACCAAGGGGCTGTTCCCCAGCCCTGTGCCACTGGCACTGGGGCACGGGAAAGCCCACGTCCTCACCGAGATGATCCCGTACAGGGCGGAGGCCCCTGCTTCAGCCCAGCGGCATGCCCACTCTCCACCCCAGGCTACGAGCCGCCCCGAGTTTTGCCTTGGGGAGCGATCCCGTCCGCCTGCGGGGCCTCCCCCTTGCCGAGTCTCACCCTTGGAGGCTGAGAACAGAGTCGTCTCAACTCGGCAGGCTCTGAAATGCTTGTGGCAGACGCCATGCCAGTGCTCCCTCATGTCATAACTCACGCAGGTCTCACAAGGAGGGAGCTACTTCCATCGCGCCCATTTAGCAGATGAGCCCGCTGAGGCAGAGAGCAGACCGGTAACTTACAAGGTCAGGTAGCCAACAAGTGACAGAGCGGCGAGTCAAACCACACAGCCCGGCGCCCGACCGTGCCTCTAATCACGGAGTTCAGGTGGCAGCGAGAGGGAGAAGAGGGAAGTCATTCGTACAGGGGACACTGGAAAGCCTTCCGGAGGAGAGGAGATCTGACACTGGAGGATGTTGGGAAGGGCATTCTAGGCAGAGAGGACCAAAGGAGTGAAGGCGAGGAGGTCCGAGTGTGCAGTGGCATTTGGATGCCATCAGGCCCCGGCTGGAGACGGGAGTACAAATCCAGCTGGAGGTCACAAGAACAGTCCCCATACTGTGTGTATACTGTGCGCCTTTTCTCAGCACCGTCAACCACGAGTGGTTGGTCCAACAATTACTTTTTCACATCACAGTTGAAAAATGGCTGTCCCACGGGAGAAGTGAAGTGGCCCGGACCAGGGAGGGGGCTGAGCGCCGTGGGAGCCAGGAAGCCCGCTCAGGCTTCTGAGGAGGGCGCCGATGGATCACAGCACTAATCCGGGCTTCACCGTGTGGCAAGCGAAGCAGGCAGAGTGGGAAGGTGGGAGGACCCCGGAGCCCCGGGACCCATGCAGCCGCCTGAGGGCCCAACTGCTCTTTAGAGCTCTGGGTCCCTCATGGGCCAGGAGCCTCAGAAGAGGGAGCCACTGTCATAAAGGGTGATGTGCCCAGCACAAGCCCGCCTGAGAGAAACACCCTGTATCTCACCTCCACTCTCGTTCTATCCTCTGACCGCCACGCACATCTCCTCCTGGTACCCAGAGGGGCCGAGGTAAGGATGCTTTGCCTGCCATTATTAGAAAAGGGACTTCAGAATCTCACGAGGATAACAGAGAAAAGTGAGAAAGATCAGCCTTGAGGGTCAGAGAGCTCTGGGTACAACTCCCGGCTCTCCCCCTTACCAAGCCGGGCAGCACTGGACAAGTATCTTCATCTGCCTGAGCCTCAGTATCCTCGTCTGTAAAATGACCACTCCACTGGCCCTGCGTGAGGGCTGAAATGCGCGTGTGAGGAGATCAGCCAGGACTCTGCCAGAGCACAAGGCAGACGATGACTAAAGAAATACCATGTGAGTGTATGGGTATTCCCAGTAAAATTCTTGTCAGCTTTCCTAGGCATTTACATTTTTTCATAATTCAGTGTTGGGGCAAATAAATGCCGTATTTTTTCTCCTGGCACTGCAAACCTAGGATCAACCCCAGACAAAGCCACCCACCTAGGTGCAGCTTTCTGGCTATTCCACGCGTGGAAAGACACAGGCGTGTGGGCAGGTCACGATGAGGGCCTGGGAATGGTGTTGGGCCAACGTCCCCCGCCCGCTCCCTGGGCAGCTCTGTGCTCTCACCTCACCCTCCCCAGACAAGAGAGGGCCCCGCTTGCTTAGGTGCGGTCTGAGTTCCAGCATTTCTAGTGCAGCATGGTCAGTGTTATAGTTAAGACCATGGGCTCTGAAGCCAGAACATCCAGGAATAAATCCAGTCTCCTCCTCTTGCTTGCCGTGTGACCTTGGGCAAGCTACTTATCCCTCTGAGCCTCAGTTTCCTCCTCCGTCAAGTGGGGATGCTACGATCATAATAGTGACCTCAAGTCGTTGCCGTGAGAATTAGTTAATGCATGCGAAATGCTAGATGGACGTGAGCGCTCGAGAAATATTGAGCAATTTATTATTTTTTAGGGAAGTTTTAGGTTCACAGAAGAAAAAAATAAGCAGCAAACAGAGAGGGTTTTCATATAGCCCTGGCCCCACACATGTACAGCCTCCCCCACTATCAACAACCCCCTGCCAGAGTGGTACATTTGTTACAACCCATGAGCCTACACAGACATCAGACTTGGTGTTGTATATTCTGTGGGTTTTGACAAATGTGTAATGACACGGATCCACCATTATAGTATCATCCAGAAGAGTTCCACTGTCTTAAAAATCCCCTGTGCACCACCTTTTCATCTCTCCCTCCATCCCCCCACCCCCGCTATCTTATTTTCATTTGATTAAGGAAAAAGATTTCCACATACTTCATTTCAGATTGCCTGAGTTGAAACGGGCTGAAGATAATGGCATGATGTGGACTTGAGATTCTTATCACACAATGATCGCAAGGAGGAGGGGAAACTGAGGCGCGGGCAGGCTGAGTGCCTCCCAGAGGGAGGCAGGTCGAGGCTGAGGCAGAGCCTGGGTCCCCACACTCCCCCGGCCCCGGATTCTCTGTGGAGCCCAGCTCTGGCAGCCTCTCCAGGCACAAGCCCCAGGGGGCTTGCAGAGATAAGTCTGCATACAAATCAACTTGGAGGAAAAAGACTTTTTTTTCATTTTTTTTCCTTTTCATTTAAAAAAAGAATCCACAGGAACCGGGGCTGAAATGGCAGTGTGTGTCTATGGCTGGAGGGGTGTGTGTGTGTGTGTGTGTGTGTGTGTGTATGCGTGTGGGGTCCATTCGTGCAGAGCCCATGTTACCAGAGTTCGGGGAAATGTCAGGTTCTTGGAGAAGGAGATTTTAATTAGGTTAGAGTTGCCTCCAAAAAGTCCTAAAATTAAATATGAATCCATAATGCATGGCATCATAGCTAATGGTATGCAAATGGGGCTGGGCCGGGCCAGGCTGAATCAGGAACTTGGGTGATTGCTGTAATTGGGAAAAATGTCCCCTGGCCTGCAGCCACGGTCCCCAGGATGTGGACTGGCGGGGGCAGGGGACAGGGGAGAGACAGAGCCTGGAGGGGGCAGCCAATGTCCCAATAATGAAGAAGAGGAGGCAAGTATTGAGGCTACTGATCGGGGCCACCCCCAGGGACTAGCAGCGCTGGGCTCCCCGATAGCGTACCTACCCTGGGGAGGGGGAGAGGCGGCCTGAGCGGCCAGCAAGCTCTGTACTGGCTTCCGTGGGGGCGGCCAGGTTTCCCCACTGCGGGGCCTTCATAAAGGGGGCAGCTGCAGCTGGGGGAGAAGCCTGCTCTGCTGACCCACAGATATGACTTTGCGTCCTGCCTCCCTCACCGGCCAGCTGTGTGACCCAGACCCATCACCTAAGCGGGACCTCTCTTTGCTCAGCTACAAATTAGCGAAGACCGGACGCCAGCCGTTCTATCTTCCAGAGCTGTCTGAGGGTCAGAACGAGCTGTAAATGTTTAGAGCTGTACAAAGGACGTTTATTCTTTTTATTCCAGTGTTTATTCTTGAGGAGAATAAATAGAAGCGAACGTCTACTGAGTGCCCGCGGCACGCCAGGCACCTTCTCCCACCCAGTCCTGTCTACAACCCAGGGAAACTGAGGCACAGAAAGCATGGCAGACGGGAAATGGTGGATCCAGGATCCAAACCTGGCGAGTCCGACTCAAGTCCCTGCTACTCATTTAGCACCTGTGCGAGGAGCTCTTAAGATGCTCCTGGAGTGAAGGGGACAAGGTCATCCTTGCACAGGACAGCACACGTGGCCAGGAGACAGCCCAGGCCACTTCAGGACACACGATCCCTGGCTACAACGCGTGTAGGAAGCACCCAGGAGTCACCCACCTAACGGTGTGCTCTCAGGTGAGTCATGTGACCCCTCTGGGAGGCAGATTCCCCACCTGTCCCATCCAAGCATCTCCCGGGGGCTTTCCAACTCCAAAGCAGTACAGTCACAGGCAGCCCAGCACTACAGAAGACTGCCGGGGGCTGCAGCCAGACAAGCCATGGTCAGATTTCTGCTCTGAAATCCTGGGTGAGCTGCTTGGCCTCAGTTTCCTCATCTGTAACATGGGGTGGTTAACAGTTCTTGCTTCAGCAGTGTTGTGACAATTGGATGGGGCAAGGCCATTAGCTTACATTCTTCGAGCTCTCAGGATGCAGCAGGTGCTATCCTGAGCACTTTACACATAGCTTTTCACGTTTTTTTATTTGCCTATTTTGAGACAGAGAGAGTGCAAGCATGTGTGCGCAAGCAGGGGAGGGGCAGAGAGAGGGGAAGAGGCAGAATCCCCAGCAGGCTCCGCACTGTCAGGGCAGAGCCTGACACGGGGCTCGAACTCACAAACCGTGAGATCATGACCTGAGCCAAAAGCAAGAGTCAGACACTTAACTGACTCAGCCACCCAGGCGCCCCCACATAGGAGCCCACTTAATCCTCACCAGCTTAAAGCAGCCAACACTCGTATGGTGTTCGAAAATTCTAGGCATGGGGTGCTCGCCCTCAGTAACTCAATCTATGCTACAACCCGATGAGGTAAACACTTTTTCATCCATATTTTACAGAAGGAAAAACTGAAGCACGGAGAAGTTGAGAGCTGGTCCAAGGTCACGAGGCAGGATTTGAACCCAGGCACCGAAGCCCCGTGTCTGGACTTACCATTAGCATGAGCTGCCGCTTCATCGAATGCAGGAACCTGCCTTCCCTAAGCATATGCAATAAAGGTATTGTTATAACTAAGGGAGGCAGTGGTGAAAAGTCAACTCCCGACACCTGCCTTTTGGCAAGGACTCAGTAAGACTGCACACGGAAAGTTCCGAGCCCACAGCAAGGTCTCAAAACACGTCATGCAAACGAATGAATGAGTGACTTGAAGGGAAGACCATGGATCTGTTGTGGCTCCTGGTTCTTCTAAGCAAGGAGGCCGGTGCTGTGACTGGCTGTCACTCCCCCCAGCAGGGCTGCTAATCAGGAGTCTCACAGATGGGAGGACACCCAGCAGCAGGTGGCCATGGGTACAGGGTGCCCTGGAAAGCAAGTCTCTTCTTGGAGGCTTCGGTAGATGGATCAACTCTCTCCCCCCACGGAGCTCCCATGCCCTGGGCCGGAAGCCCTGCCGGTGGTCCCGGAATTCTCCACATCCTGTCCGGGGGGGTTCTGGCTCGGACAGTGGCCCCGGGAACGGTACGCCGGGAAGAAAAAGGAGACAGGAAATGGCACCAAGAAGTGGCACCGAGAAGGGAAGAGTGTGGAGCTCTTCCTTTGTGCGGGAATGAGCGCCGGGGGCACGCCGCCTACTGAGTTTTCATCAAAGTAATTTATTGATCAGCACAGCTAACATGGCTAGTTCAGCGATTTTGTAAAAAATAACCGTGTGTTGGATGCAAGGAGCACTTTACTGGATTGCGGCGAGTGGGGCCAGGCAGCATCGCCCGTGTTTTATGGCCTTCTGGGAACTGGGCCCTGGCAGTTCCGTGTCTGTGGCTTTATCTTCATGACACCAAAACAGTGGGACGGAGAGAAAAAGGATGGACCAATCTTCCAGATGTTTTGTCTACCCGGCAGCAGCTATCAAGACATTTCTGTGCAAGGTCAGGACAACGCACGTGAAACTCTCGAGGCGGGGAGGAAGGGGATGGGCTAGGAGATGCCCAGGCCCAGAGTCGGGTCAGAAGGCCAGAGGGAAACGGAGCTTACTGGCCACGGACTCTTTCCCAGGCCCCCAGCCAAGCGCTTCAACATTTAGCACGTTACCCCACATTTACAGACGAGAAAAAGGGGGCTGGCCTTGTGTTCTTGAGTTGGCAGAGTGAGTTGGCAGAGCATGGTGAAGGAGTGATCCGCATTCGGACCTCAGTCAGGGCTTTCTAGACACCCCCGGTGTGACTGTGAAGTAGTGACCTGGCCTCAGCGAACCTCAGTCTTTTCAGCGCCAACCGGGGAGCCTCCGTCCTGCCCTGCCTGCCGAACTCACTGCTGGGAGCATGGAACAGGACACAGACGTGCACACTCAGCCAACTGGAGAGAATTCTGCTAACGGAAACGACGGACTCTCCTCCTAGGGTTCCCCCAGAGCACCCAGCCTGGACCCACACACTCACATATGCTGAATAATCTATCAGTGGATGGAACCAGATGGCCTGGTGTCCCATCCTCGCGATACCTGGATGCCTGGAACAGTGTGTGTGTGCTCTTCCTCGAGAAGTGTGGGCCACGCGTAGGTGGCACACAGCCCGGCACCCGTGGGGCGCCTGGGTGGCTCAGTCGGTTAAGTGTCCGACTTCGGCTCAGGTCATGATCTCACCGTTTGTGAGTTCGAGCCCCGCGTCGGACTCTGTGCTGACACCTCCGAGCCTGGAGCCTGCTTCGGATGCTGTGTCTCCCCCTCTCCCTCTGCCCCTCCCCTGCTCGCACTCTGTCTCTCTCTCAAAAATAAACATTAAAAAAAAAAAAACCTCTTGTCACATGCTCCATGGAAGGAGCCAATCAGAACCTTTGCTGTTTAACGCCCACCTGTGTCCCCCAGAACCATTAGACTCCTAAAGACCTCCACCTGGAGTTCACTCCCCTAGATGCTGGGGATTTGCCAGGAGACATGAATCTCCCTGGAAGAGAAGCCCCGCCCCCATAGGGAGCCTGCCCCTCCGTGGGGTGTGGGGTCGCGCTGGCTTTTCCATTGCTGCATCCAGCATGTGCTTGGGACAGGCTTGGGGGAGCCCCCCCCACCGCCCCGGGCTGGGAGGAGGCGTCACTGGCCAAGAGCAGCTCCACGCGAGAATGTACAGAAGAGTAACGGCTGACCCCCAAAGCCTAAACGGGCCACAGGAACCAATGGTCTGTGGTATGAAGCTGGCCCGTGCCTCAGACCAGAACCTGTGCCAGCTTGGGAAAGCCCAGAGACGACACCGGAACAGGACCCTGCAAAGCCATGCCTCACCCCCACCCCTGCACACCATCTTATGCCATGCCACACCCCCACCCCTGCACACCAAGCCCCCGTGCTACAGAGAACTTCGTTCTCTCCTTTGACCATCCTACAATCTTTCCGACCCTCAAGGCCCTCACACATGCTGCTCCCTCTGCCTGGAACGCTCCTACATGCTTCACATGGCAATTCCTCCCCCTTCTTCAGGCCTCGGCCTGAATGCTACCTCCTCAGAGAGGCTCGCCCTGCTCCCAAAAAGCACAGAGTAGCCTCTCAATTATGTTCATGCCTAGCATTTGCTCTAATCCCTAACTGTGCGTGTACTGGCTTTTTCACTTGCTTACTGTTTGTCATCCCGAACACATTAGACAGGATCCCATGAAGAAGGGAATCTCATCCCTAGAGCCAGCACCTGAAACTCCGGGCGCATAGTAGGGGCTCGACCAGCATTTATTGAGGGAAGGAGAGATGGGGGGGGGGGAGGGGCGGAAGAAGCCAGGCAAGCAAGGTGAACTGCAGACCGGCTCCTGAGAATCAACCAGGATGGGTGTACTCTAAGCTAAGGTGTTCCTTTTCTGGCAGATTCTCAGACGTCTCTTCACATGGATCCCATTTAGATGATCTGGTTCCTCTAGGAAGACTCCATCCAGTAACTCACTGAACCCCACTCTGGGCCAGGCTAGCACAACTTTCAGTATTTTACATATGGTGCCCATCCACCTACAGGAGGTAAACCACACCGGATGGCCTCTTTGCTGAGCAGCTGGAGGTAAGTGGGGGGGTGGGGGGTAGAAAGCCTGGTGGGCACCAGAGTGAAGCAATCCCAGGTGGGCGTCTAGGATATCTGAACCTGCCACTCTGTGAAGTCGTTCTGACCCCACCAGGTGTTTGAGAGCTTCTTTATCCCAGTACCAAACACACTTAAGCTCCCTTTCTCCTCTCTCTGTCCCATCTCTTTGTCCCTCCCCATCTCCTCTGTTCTGAGTGCCTCTGTCTCAATCACTGGCTTCCTCTTCCTGACTCACTCTTTGTCTCTCAATAGGAATTCATCCACATTGGTTCATTCAAGGATGAAAACAGTGGGCTCAAAATAGAGTCTAAACATCCTGTTCCTGTCTTAGCATCAAGGGATCCTGAAGCCCAGGAAGATCCTGCCCAGATTCTATCAGGATTCTAGGTTCAGAAATCTGGAAAAATCCATACTCAGCAGTAACTCGTGTTTTCTCTAAGTATGCAGACACATCCTAGAGCGAATGGCTAAGGGCTCTGAAGCCGACCTCCCCCCCCCCCCCCCCCCCCCGGGAACCCGGGTTCTGCCACCTACTGGCTGAGTGACCCGGTCAGTGCTCTCATGTCCCGAGCCACACACAATTTCTTCATCTGAAGATGGGGATGACTGGACCATTTCACAGGGTCGCTGCGAGGACTAAAGAGTGAATACCCAGAATTGCTTCCATACTGTCTGGCATTGTAAGTGCCCAGTAAGTCCTAGTGGGAGTTTTTCCCCGGTCTGGGTCTATTAGTTCTCATCTTGTTTATTTGCTTTAAGTGTGAGCCTGCCTGCAGGGACAATGAGGAGAGGTAGTGCTGTCCACCCTGAGTGGGACACAGAGGAAGCCTTCTCTTTGCCACCCCTGGAGGGGCTGGCATCTACCCCGGCAAGGGGACCGTGCAAAGTCAATTCCAGCTGGCGCAGGAAGCACCGAGCCCAAGGGATATGGCGTGTTGCATGGGGCCTCTTACTCCCCCTCTTTGGGTTCCAAGCTCCCAGAAGGTGGATGACCCTAGATCCGCTAATATGGGGGTGGGGCTGACATCCTCAGCATGACCTACTCAGGACTGGGAAGAACGAAGGCTACTCCAACAGACTGTCACAAGAGCTATGCCTCCAATAACCGTGAGGACCACCGCACTTTCCAAAAGTCAAGACCTCTGGTTCCCACAGTGGGGCGGGTCTGAGCCCAGCCCCGGGAGGTGGCCCTGAACCATGGGCCTGGGAGACCTCCAGCGGGTGCCAGCTCCCAGATGGTGTCAGGAGAAAGTCACTCATGCCTTGTCTTTGCCACGATACCTACCACCATCAGCCAAGGATATTCTCCCCGGGAAGAGACCCTCTTCCAGACCCAGAGAGGCCAGATGTCTAGAATCTTAAACCGGCTGCGTCCGGGAGAGGCGGCATTTACAGACACTATTCTAGACACAGCCGCTGATTCATTCTTTGCTAAGTCTTCCCTCTGCGGCCACCTCCTGAGTCCTGACTGACACCAGACAACCCGCCCTCTCACTGTAGGTGCCCCTCAGCCGCAGCCTAGCCAAGGCAAGGGCGCCCAGCACCTCATGCCTGCTGGAGTGCGGGCACAGCCTCTCCCTGCCCTCCCCATTCTCCCCCAACCCCGGCCAAGCAGAAATGGAGACTGTGCAACCCTCCTCCTCTGCATCCCCAGAGCTCAGAGGCAGGCGGGAAAAGGGCGTGTGTCCGTGTGGCCTATTATCCAGGCCTGATTAGTTGCCGGGACTGTGTCAGCATGATGGGCCTGCGGCCACGGCCCATCACCAGAGGAAGCCAGCACCAGAGGAAGCACCAGAGGAAGCCAGCACCAGAGGAAGCCAGCACCAGAGGGAGCCAGCACAGACAGAGGTTGTTAAAATGCTCCTGCAGGGGCGCCTGGGTGGCTCGGTGGGTTGAGCATCCGCCTTCAGCTCAGTTCATGATCTCACGGTTCGAAAGTTCGAGTCCCGCGTCGGGCTCTGTGCTGACAGCTCGGAGCCTGCTTTGGATTCTGTGTCTCCCTCTCTCTCTCTCTCTGCCCCTCCCCTGCTCATGCTCTGTCTCTCTCTCTCTCTCTCTCTCAAAAGTGGATAAACTTTTAAAAAATGTTTTTAAATGCTCCTGCAGAGCTCTGATGCCCCCACCACATCCTAGTGCCTCAAAGACACGGTAATGCGAAGGGACTCACAGCAAATTCTCTGCCCAGCACACATTAGCCTAATTGTGCGTGATGCTGCCCTAGAGATACACAGCATCACTCAGAGCCATCCAGGCACCAAAAGAAGGAAAAGGGCCAGGAACATCCCAAGCATGCCACTGTCCAGTGCCGGAGGACGTCTCCCAGAACTCCATCCCATCTGTGACTCCGGGATTCAGTCTGATTTGTCAAGCACTTATGAATGGTCTGCTCTGGGCCTCGTTTGGCATGGCTGCTGGAAATACACAGGGGAATCAAGATGGGGCCAGGCAGACCGGTGTTCAAATCTGGGAGACACCGTCACTTACCGAAGGGGTCCTCCCCCTGGCTAGGGCTTAGATCCCTCCTCTGGGAAGAGGGGATAAGGGCTCCCATCTTCGGGACATTGTAAGGGTTAAAGGAGATGGGAAAAGGGCTCAGCGAGCACTAGGTCTTATCATCACAGTAAATAAGAATGAGATGAGGGCCTTGCCTTTGAGAAGCTCCTGGCCCCCGTGGGGGTCAGGGACTCGGTGCCTGCAGGAGCCAACAGGAACCCAACGGGGAAGCAGGACCGGTGAGGAACAAATGTTTGAAATAAACGGCCCTCCTGGTCTGCGTCTTCTTCACTCCTGATAATAAAACACAGCCACACAAAACATTTCACCTTTCCCTCTTAACTCCACAGCAAGAAGAGTACTTATGCTTTTACTGCATAACAGTAAATCGCCCCATCTTGGCGGAAGCTCTATAAAGACAGGTGGGGGCTGTGGCATGTGGGAATGTGGGAAAGGAAGCCGGAAACCCAAAACTTTATATAAAACATCCCAATTTGGGTATGTTGGCTAACTCAACCTAAGAAACTAATTCAACTTAAAATTAAATTGATGGGGGGGAGGGGGGGGAGAGGGCAGAACCTAGAAAAAGAGATCAGAAGGAGAATCCCTTAAATTCTAGGCTAAGAAGTCTGTCTCCAAGAGAGTAAACCATCAAAAGATGTTGTCATGGGTGTTGTTTTAATAACAGGATAAAAAAATATTAACAACTAGTTGGAGGCAAACACAACAGGTTCCACAAGCTTCAGCGTGAGCTCTGGGGTCACCAGAGGGATGATGGGGAAGAAGATCATTTCTGCACCCGCAAGAAGTGTTTTAACAACGGACGGTGCAGCAAGGCTCCGGGAGGCTCAGGGAAGGTTGTACCACTGCCTGGGTGTATCAGAGGAGGCTTCCTGGAGGAGGTGAGCCTATGACAGAACATGAAGTATGAGAAAGAAATGCAGCAGGAGAAGAGGGGAGGGCATTCAGGTGGAAAACACAGAATGCAGAAGCACGGGGTCAGAAACAGCCTCACCACCTGCCTCGAGCTGACAACGGGTCTGTGTGTGAAGAGGTGTTTCTGTGGAGTCCTGACTGGACTGGCTGAGGGAAGCCGCTGCCAGTGGCTGAGGACAGAGCAGAGCCAACCGGAGGGTGAAGCCCTATACGGTGGGAGGGTCTTGCAACCGACTCCCTCCCAAGACAGGGGGACACTGGAGGCTGTCCCTGCTTCCCTTGCAGCTGCCAAGAAATGGCATCAGAGAATCCGGTGCCCTCGCTAGAAGAATGGGGGGTGGGCGAGGAGCAGGCGACAGGGGAGGGACCAGGCTAAGAAAGGCCTAGCCAGGGGAATGGAAGCAAGAGATCCTCGGGGATCCAGGAAGCTGGCAAGAGCCCTCTCCCAAGCTTTTCCCCTCTCCCAAGCTTTTCCCCTCTCCTGACCCAGGCCACTCACCCCATTTTCTGCCTGAATCTGTACAAACAGGTTCAACAAATACTCCCTGAGCACCCACTTTGCGCCAGGTACTGGGATAGGTCTTTGCATCCATTATTAAAACCAACAGCGACCATGATGATGGATGACAGCGATGATGTCAATTACCATCTCTGAATGCTTTTGCCGCATGCGTGACGCCAGGTTCTTTTCCTCATCTATAAGGTGGGGATAAAGTTCCTACTGCTCAGATTTGCTGTATTAAGTGAATGAATGTCAGGAAGATACTCTTTGCGGTGTCTGACACACTGCAAGCCTCTAACACATCACGACTGTTACGTCTATGAGCACAGTAACACTGTGTTAGCACAGGGGGCTGGAAATTGAAACCACAAGGGGAAGCCCAGCCCAGCCAGATCTGTGTGGGGCTGTCACTCCCGCCCCTAATGCTGCAGTCCTAGGCAGCAGCGACCCCTGCGCCTGCCCTGCAGGTCAGAGGTCTCCCTCCTCCCACCTTCTGCCAAGGAGAAGGAGGGTTCCCTCCTCAGTGGGAGAAGGGGTTTCAGCTCAGCCACAGAGCTCCTTTCTTTTTTTAACGTTTATTTACTTTTGAGACAGAGAGAGACAGAGCATGAACGGGAGAGGGTCAGAGAGAGAGAGGGAGACACAGAATCTGAAACAGGCTCCAGGCTCTGAGCTGTCAGCACACAGCCCGACGCGGGGCTCGAACTCACGAGCCGTGAGATCATGACCTGAGCTGAAGTCGGACGCTTAACCGACTGAGCCACCCAGGCGCCCCCAAAGAGCTCCTTTCTGAAGCCTCTCGGACAGGTTGTCACAAAGACCCAGCACTTGCAGAAGGTCTGACCCGCAAGCCCCGCCTGCCTGCTGAAGGAGACTGAGAGCAGCCCACCTGCCAAGGAGGGCTCATTGCCTTGTACAGCAGGAGACGGAACTCCCCTAGGGTTCCCCGGCCAACCCAGGAAACCATGAAATGTGGCCGGAGGCCCAGCTGAGCTCTCAGACGACCAGATGTGGTACCCATCGACAGAGGGCTCAGAAAACAGGCACATGGCTCTGGGGACGGTCCACTCACAGGTATCATGGCCTGGCCTCCAGTGCTCAGGCCTGGGGCAGAGGGAAGAGCCAGGCTTCTGAGAAGGACCCTGGACACTTGGTCCCCAACTAACCTGCCATTTGCCCGTCTCGCTGTCCTTTCTCACCTGGACTACTTCAACAGCTTCCTGATGGGTCCCCAGCTTCCACTTTCACCCCCATGTAGTCACACCACACAGCCACCAGGATGACGTTTCAAAGGTTGCTCCCTTTCTACAGTCCTCCATGTCTCCCCAGTGCCCTTGGGATGAAGTCCAGCCTCCTTACCTTGGCTCGAGGCCCCCTCCTCAGGCCTTATCTTGCCATACCCCCTCTCTCTGCTCTATTCACACTGGACTTCCTTGAGTTTTGTTTTGTTTTTGCTTTTTTAAATACAATTCTGCTGGTATTTGGCCACGTTTGACCTACAAAGCTGGCAGTTTCTTCTGGTTTAACTTAACACAACTGTCTGCCCCTTGGGCGTCTTAACATGCTGCTCCCTCTACCTAGAACCCGTGCCTCCCTCCTCCCCAGCACCTTCACCTCACTGTCCCTTTCTTCTCCCCCGGGGTGTCAGCCCAAATGTCACTTCTTCAGGGAAGCCCTTCCTGGTGTTCCCCCAGGCAGCCTGCGCTTCCCTTCTATAACACGCTTTGAACTGGTAGTGACTCCTTGAGGTCTGTCCTGCCAGAATGCAAGCTCCGTAAGGGCCAGAAGCCTATCTGTCTTGCTCCCCCTTGTAGTCCTAGCACCTGGCACAGGGCTGTATGTGCTCACAGTATGTGCTCACTAAAGGCTCACGGAGTAAAGACGTGCTGGTGTGAATGAGCCAAAGCTCTACCCCAACCAGCTGTGTGACCTTGGACCCACCCATTCTCCTTTACACATCGGTTTCTACAACTGCACGAGAAGGTAATCGTACCTACCTCAGAGAGATGTGCCAATTACGCGACATCAGGAGTGCCCGTGTATTTGGAATTACGCTGCTCAAAAATATCGACAGGTCCTTCCTGGGGCTGGCTGCAGCCACCACTCTGAACTCAGAGTTTGTGAGTTCGTGGAGTTTGTGTAACCAGGGCGGGTGCGCTCCTTTCGGGGAGCTTAGAAAGTCTGGGGTTTTGTAGCATCACGGCTGGGGATGCCTGGAGTTTCACGGTGAAAGGAACCCGGAGTCCCCTGGGAACATCCTTGGCCAACGTGTTCTTGATTATCTCCCGTACCAGGAAGATCACTACTCCCGACGTATCTTACTTAATCTTCAAATAGCACTGAATACGAGATGGCTGGCATTGAACCAAATTCTGCCTCCTTGGACCATCATCCCACTGGCTCCAATTCTCTCCGCTGGGACTTCTAACGCCAGGTTTGCTCCCCCTTCTACACTACAGCCTTCAGAGATGAAGAGAATGACAGCCCTTACCTTCACATCTCCAAGCTCTGGATTTTGACCTTCATCTCAGCCTCCATACCTGTACCACAGGGCCAGCAAGTGCTGGACCTGACTCCTCTCCAGGTGGGGCTGACACCAAGCAGGAGAAAGCATTAGCATTTCTGCTCAAAGAGCGGGGCTGCGGGAGCCCCAGACCTTCCTTACTGCGGGCCTCAGAGCCAGACTCTGGGATCAAAGTCGCTCACAGAAAAAGCCACCTTCTGCCGGGTGAGTCAGGCTCAAAAGGCTGTCGGCCCTCTCCGGCCTCTGGGGGAGATTGATGCCTGCGTGGACGGATCGCTCCAATGTATTAGGTAGATAAAGAAATTGATTATTCCATAAATCATTGTCTCCAGGGAAAAAAATCCCAATTTTTTAAAAAAGAAAATCTTATAAATCTGCCTGAGCCCATGTGAGGGACAGTGTAGCCATTTCAGCTTAATTGTTTGAGAGTTTCTTTGCTACAGCCCTAGAAAAGGAAGTCCCCGAAGCTACTGTTTCCCAATCTAGATGTTCCTTCCCAAACTCCACAAATGGCCATGTCATGTCACGGACAAGATGGATTTACACTGCAGCAGGAAGAAGGTGAGTCAGCCAGAGAGAAAAACTTCCACCAAAGGAGACAGACTCACTTCTTCAGAGACAAAAATCAGATACTAGTCCCTACCCCCACCTTTCCTCCGTACTTACACTTACTCACCTGCCCCATCCAGAAAACATAAGGTTCCATTCTGACAAGAGACAGACAACTGGCCAAAATGAACCCTGACGGGGGCCCGAGGATAGGGTGTGACAGCTCCGGAGGAGGGGGCTCTCAGAACAGTGGAAGGAGTGATATGGTTTAGCAGCAAGGCAAGTAGAACAGAGGAGTAGAGGGTGAAAGGGAACAGACATGGCTTCCCAGCTGGCTCTGCTGTGTGATTTTTAGCTTGTTTCTTCTCCTCTCTGAGCCTCAGTGCCCCTCCCCAGCACCCAGGAGAATGAGAAAGATCCAAGTGTGGGGCTCTGGTCCAAACTGCACGTATCTGATTGTTCAAGGAACCATGGCTATCACTGAAGGTCACCTACATGGACCTAGCAGGAGGCCACTGAGTGACCACCAGGTCCAGGGAGGCTGCTTCACGCCCCCAGGCCCTCCACAAGTCCCTTGCCTGTGCACTCTGCAGTACACAGAGTGGACGCGCCACCCATGTTTGGTGAATCAGTGAGTCAGCCCAGAGTCCATGTGAAAACGACAGGAAATAAACACTAAATTACAAACAGCATAAAATTAGCCACATTTTCAAAGCAGATTTTTCTGATTCTCTGAACCCAAGCAGGAGCAGCAAAGAAACCAATCCTTTCTTCCTGAGATCTCTCAAGCCAGGGCTCCTGAAGAGCCCTGCTTTGTTGGTATCATAGCGCACTTCCCCTCTGCCCATTCCAGATCTTTCTGCTGTATGACTGAAAGGTGCCATCTTGTCTCCTACATCCTCGGAGCCTATTTACTTAAATGTCGCTCCGTGTTCAGAGGCACGTGTCAGTTCCTCGGAGTCTATCATCCAAATACTCTTAGGTTCCTATGCTCTTTGGCTTCTAGACCAGGTGTTCCAGCCAACCCAGAGTGCCTCGGTAATGGACACAAGCTACCCCTCTCTCAGAGGTATGCTGAGGCCACTCGGAGTGACTTTCTATCTAGGAGAGACCTTTGTCAATACCCAGGCCAATCACAAGGCTTCCCAGACACATCCAGGTGGTACAGCACCTGGTATTGCTGGGGTTCTTTGGGGAAAACCACAAAGCCGTGACACATTCCATTCCCATCACCTGAACGAAGAGTCGTTTTATTTACTAGCAGGAAATACGGCTCTATTATAGGTATGCAGGGTTCCACAACTCAGGAAATAATAACACACAAAATACTTTTAAGAAATCACATTTAGCAGGATAAAAATACATAACACAAGCCTACTTACCAAATGCAATGTGAAAGATGATGTTGACAAGCTGAGCAAAGATGCTTGGTATCGGGTGTGATATTTGACAATAGAAATGTTCGCTCATTTTGTCATCTGCTACTGCTCCCTAGCAGACAAGCTGTACAAGGCACCAAAGGCTTAGGCACAATTTATGTGTGTGTGTGGGGGGGGGGGGGGATGAGCAAATTCTATCTGTTGCCTTCATTTTTTTTTACTGTGAATTGCTTGATTTGAACGACCACAAACGATAGTTCTCACTAGCCTACCGTGTGCCTGCTAAACACCTCAGTCCAGTTTACGCACACCAGAATCCTAGAGGAATAGCATTCTGAAAAAGAATGCCTGTTTAGCAAGACCTTGCAATAACCACATCACCCCTGCCAGAAGAGTCAGCGGGCAGATGGCGCCCACTCACTACCCCAGCGCCTGACTGCTCTCCGTGGTGCTGAACACAGAGGTTAGGGGTGAACCTTAATCTCCCCGGCCTCGTGGGAACTTCATAGGGTGGATCCGTTATCTACAAGCCTTTCTAAACACACACGAATCTGGTTTGTACTTCTCCCTCAATGTGGAAAAATGTTTTATCAGTCTGTTTTTCAGTATTACAAAAATTTAGTCTCTATCTCAAGACTGAAAATGTAAAGCTTCAAGTGTATGTGTGTGTGTGCGTGTGTGTGTGTGTGTGTGTGTGTGTGAGAGAGAGAGAGAGAGAGAGACAGAGAGAGAGAGAGAGAGAGAGAGAGAGAGAGAGAGAGATACTGAGTTTTCTTAATATAGTGGAGGTCAGAGACTCATGTTTTCATCTGATTTTCCCATGGCTTCCCAAGGGATGTGGCACAAATCATGTCCCCCATTTGGTCCTCAGTATCCTAATCTGTGATAGGAAAAGAATAGGGACAGGTACTGTACTCCTGTAGTTCCAACACTTGGGGGACCCCCAGTTGTGTTCTGGTTCTTCCATGGACTCAGAAATAGTCCAACAAGGTGACCTTGCCTGGCCTTCTTCAGCACTGAAAGATTTCCTGGAGCCACAGGAGGACACAAGGCTCAGGTTCTCTTGCAACAAGCCAGGGATTCAACCTCTCTGCTCAGCTCTCCCCCAGCCCTCAACCCCCAGGGACCAGCCATAATTCAGCTAAACCTGAGAGTTCACCCATATTTTATTTACTGATTCAATGTTACGAGACAAGTAAAATAGACGGCTGTCACCTCTATTAAACTGGGCAGGAAAAATGGCCATGTAGGCAACAGGCTCTTTCTGCCCATAATGTGTCATCTGTTTCCTTGGGGAGGGAAGCAAGGAAGGGAGGGCATGGCCTCAGGGCAGAGCCCGGTTCTGTCATGCTCAAGAGGGGAAGCCCAGGGCCTCACTTCAAACCTGCCCTGGCCTCACTCTCAGCTACACAAATACAGCAGACCAATCAGCACAGTCAGGAATTGGGACCGTCACTTCAACACTTAAGTCTTCAGTTTCCCACTGATCCATTTAACAGGCTTGGGGTAAAGAATGGCTGGTGAGCCACAATCTGGGAAGCCTGTGCTAGAGAAGCAAACCTCCAACTGGTCATTTCTTAAAATAACACAAACACATAGAAATATACACATTCACACTCTCAAGAACCCAGTGCAGATGATGCACTCAACCCCAGGGCTAAATGCCCCAGGCTGACTGTCCATATAGCCTGAACACCTCTGCTTTACACAAAGCTGGCATGTAGACCTGTTGTCTAGACATCCTTGCAGGAGTAAGTGATGTGGTGAAGACGGAAAACAGAGAGGCCTGACCTATAATTGGCCACAGTGTAAGCGGTACAACATCCCTGTCTAGCAGCTGTCTTAAGTGGCCAGCCTATTAAGGATGAGTAGCAGAAGTTCTCTTGCTGGGTTCAACAACCCAAGGGAGCAGCAGGGATGATTAGGGGCAAGTGGGAAGGAGAAACAGATGAGGTCAGGAAGACAGGAGGATCATGAGCCCTTCTTCAATTTCTTCTGGAAACAGACACCTTGTGTCTCTCACGAGGAGAATCATCACGGTATGAACCAAACAATGGATATGAAGACCAATCTAGTCCCGGGAACGAAGGATCCACTCCCCTGAATATCCCAGTTCTGCCCAAGCTACTACGTGGGAAAAGTCTTGGTATAGAAGGTGTTGAATTCATGTGTCAGAACACCACAGACATCATTAGAACTCTGACTTTGTAGAAGGCTCTAATAATGCCTTTCATGAAATCTTGTTGACCAGATGGAAAAAATGTTGAGCTGAGTAACAGGGCAGGAGTGCGGACTTCTACTCAAATGACTGTATTCATCAATGCATTCATTTATTCAACAGTTATTAATCACCTACTATGTGCCATCCACTGTGCTAGGCGCACCAGATGAAGTGGTGAATAAGTCATCGGGGTCCCTGCTTATATAATAAGTGCTACAATAAGGGAAATACAGGGTGCTGTGGGGGCCCAAAGAAGTGGGCAGACATGAAGAAAAGCTTCCTGGAGGAAAAGACACGTTTGCTGAAACCTGAAGGATGACTAGAAATTGTCTGCAAAGAATAACAAGAGTGGAGGCCCCAGGGTGTGAGGGAAGGCACGGTGCCTCCTGCGGACTTGGGTGTTCAGTATAGTGGAGCGCAGAGTGTGTATGAGGCAAGGAGGGATGCAGTATAGGTCTGCCAACCGGGGCATGTCCTAAAGGGCCTGAAGGTATAAGGAAGCTAGTGGGGTTTTGAAGCGGGTTAAAGTATAGGATCGTGGATCCATGATTACTGAATTAAGTCAACAGACTCTGACGTTGGTCATTTCCTGCCTAATGCGTCGATGGCAGAAATAGCTGAAGGGAGGGAAGGCGGGCTCATCTCAGGCTCAGATGGCACGGAGCAAGGCAAACAATGGAAGAGGAGCCACAAAAGCTACACTGTCCAGAGCAGCAATTCCCAGCCCCCACCGTAGTGTAGGCCAATAACCACTTAACCTGTCCACCACAGACCCCCCAGAGGGAGGCCAGGTGAAATCCATGCCTACTTCCTGAGGATGCTGAACCAGAAGCAGGCTCTGGTGGTCCAGGAACAACGAGCAAGAATAACTGCCTGAAGGTTCCATGGTGGGATTTACTGAGGATAAATGACAGGTCCTGCCTTTAGGCTCAAAAGATCAACTGCCAAAGGGAAGATGAGAGAAGTTATAGATCAGCAGCGATGCCTGTGAAAAAGACCAGGGGATCTCAAGAGACCGCCAGCTCAGTCTAACTCGGCAAAGTGAAGTAGCTGCTGAGAAGGCTGAACTGGCCTGGGCTGTACAAGGAGACACCGAAGCTGAGGTCCGAGGAAGCCAGGTGCTCACTGGGTGTAACACACAAGCAGCACTGGGGTTAGCTTAGCTCTCAACGCCTGGTGGGAAGAACTGAGCATCTCTAATTGGGAGAAATGCCTTTACATTTCCGTAGGGTTGCATGGGAGGATAGGGAGCAGACCAGAACCAGAACCAGTGAGCATGGCTATTGTACCATAAGAGTAATGGACACCATTTGTTGAGTGCTTCCCATGGTTGTGGTCTAAACACTTCATAAGCATTAATTCATTTAATCCTTATAACAACCCTGTGAGGCAGATACCATTATCATCATCATCATCATCGTCATCATCATCGTTATTATTATTAGATAAATTTGCCCATGATCACACAGGTGGGAAGTGATGGAGGCAGGCCTCAAACTCGGGCCAGAAGATTCCAGAACCTGTGAACTTATCCACATGCTAGATTGTAAAAGTGCATTGAAAGCTGCTCTTGTGCGAGGCATACTAATTCTCACAATGAGCCCATGCGGCCAAATCTATTATTATCCCCATTTTGCAGATGAGGAAATCGAAGGCTAAGTGACTTATCCCAAGGGCCAGAGCCTGGACGGGGGAAAAGGTTTAAGTTCAGACAGATGGATCTCAGAACCTATACTCCCAACATCCAAGTTCTATCGCCTTCCCTGGGACTGCAGGGAGACAAGTTTTGGGGGGGGGGGGTATTTGCAACAAAGATTGGAGTCAGCCGAAACATTCGCAGTAAAGAACAAAAGAGGGTCAAAAGTAGTAAGCTTCCTATCTCGGGTGATGTTCCATCAGAGACCAGATATCCACCTATAAGGGGGGTTAGGGGAAGGTCCCTCCAGTGACTGAGAACAGTGGTCCTCAAAGGGTAGTGCCCAGAGGAGCAGCATCAGCATTATCTGGGGACCTGTCAAAAGTGTAAAATCCCAGGTCTCACCCCAGACCTATCAAATGAGAAGCTCTGCGGGTGCCCGGCAATCTGTAGTTTAATGAGCATTCCAGGTGATTTTGGTGCAAGGCTCCGGTTGAGAACCAGAGGCCTAAGAATGACCCCTGGGGTCCTTTTCAGCCTAGAT
This sequence comes from Prionailurus viverrinus, assembly GCF_022837055.1. Lineage (NCBI taxonomy): Eukaryota > Metazoa > Chordata > Mammalia > Carnivora > Felidae > Prionailurus > Prionailurus viverrinus. The sequence continues at coordinate 185,964,041 of NC_062568.1, read as the reverse complement.
TCTGTGATTCTCCACCACAGATAGGAAATGTGATGCGTGGAGCCCTGGGAAGTCCTTGGCTCCCTGCTCCTGCTTTTCCGCCCAATTGGGCAGGCTTTTTGGAATAGCATATTTCAGTTCTGCAAAGCAGATGCAGGAAGGCTTTGCAGAAGTCTCCCTCGTTCCCATATTTAAAGAGCTCATCCCTGCAGTTGTTCTGAGAACTCTATAAACCCCCTTCCATCGGCAGCCTGTCTGCATCAGTCCCTTTAATAGCGCAAGGCTTAATTGTCTCCTATGGATCGGAACCCTCTTCACACAAACTGGAATCTTAGCTCCTTCTCGCTCCCTTTTTTCCCCTGCCTTCCTTAACCACCATTCAGCATGGCACCAAAGGATTTGGAGTCGAAGCTGCCACTCCCCCCGGATCTCACTCCATCTCATTATCTCCGATCTGTATGATCACCATGGGGACTCTCTCCTCCCCAGCTCTTGCCGTGGCCTCATTACTTGATGTCTCCCAGCAGAGCCAGCGGTCTCTATCCCCTGGGGCCCAGCCTCTAGCCGCAGACCCTCTCTGGGCCATACTAGCCTGCCCAAGAAGCAAGACTGAACTCTACATCCAAGAAGGACTGACAAGGATTCTCTGGATCAGTCCCTAAAGAGCATCCCACAACCAGGGTGTCCTCGGTCCTGAATACATGCAAAATGCATTTCAGCTAAAACACTGCACCTGGGAGGAAGAACCAGCACCCCATGGGCTGCAGGTATGTGATAAATAGCAGGTCAGGAGGAGTCTGGGAGCTGACACACAGAAGCATCCCAAAGGGCACCTCTCTCTCCCCCTAACGTGGTAGATAATTGTCACAGGCAGCCGGACCCTACCATTTCCACTACGGGGCATGTGGGTGTGTGGGCAATGGGTAAATAAATGCCAGGTATTGAGCGGCACGGAGTACTGGGCACCAGGGTTGGCACAGGGTACGCAGGAAGCAGACAGCCTCAGAGCTCACAGTCTGATGGCAGGAACATGGCCTCCAACCTTGGAGAATCCTTTCTCTCCCAGCATTTATTAAACATCAAGCACTGAGCAAAGAGCTTCATACACTTTATCATCTTTAATCCTCGCACTGACTCTGTGAAGACGATACTCTAAGGTTCGGCCACAGGAAATTTTTGCAGGTCAAAAACATCTGAATGTAGTCTCACTTAATCGTAATACTTCTATCTTAAAATGAAAAAACGGAGACCCAGGGGTAAAGTGACGCGTCCAAGGTCACGCGGCACAGACATGTGAGACGCACGGTCTAACTCAGGTCCACCACAGTTCATCAAACCCAAGCCATGCCATTACGTGTTGAGGTGCCAAAAAAGAAAACATCCTGTAGGCAACCCCAGCTTTGACACGTGAGACACGTACTGACTTCAGAGAAGGGAGAAGGGAGAGGAGGAAAGTCCATCCTAGAATCAATGAAATATATTATTTGGTTCCCCCGCAAAAATTCATTCTGCCTCTTGGTAATGATGCGGGGGGAGCTGGCCTTACACACTCTGGAGCAGCTTCTGGCCTAACGGGGGAGGCAGGACACGCACGCACTAGAGAAAGCCCTAGACAAACCCACAAAGCATAACTACAGCCAAGGCCAATCAGCATTAGCAAACAAGGCACAGAGGTCCAAGGAAACAAGGAGGGCGACATGGGAAAGTGAGCTTTGGGGAGAGGGGAGAGCCAGGTTTGAGTAAAAGGCAGTGGGACCCTGGACATAACTCCAAAGGAAATAGAATGAGGCAAGGCGGGGCAGAGTGCTCTGTGCTGCCTATAAAAGGTGGCCGACAGGGAACGAAAGCCAAATCAGAATGACCTGTGGTCCTCAAACCCAACCCCTTGGCCCTCGACCCAGTGTCCCCACTCCCAATCACACTCAGGTAGGATTTCGTCTCTGGGGCACAAAGAGAAGCAGACGAAAACGGTGACTCCATGAGCAAACACAGGTACTGGTCCAGGCCAATGAGGCACTTAGGGGCACAACATTTAAGGAAGCGCCCACTCTCATGGTCAGTCGTGCGAATGCAGGGTCACCACTAGAGAGCCTGCTTCAACTCTGCTCCCTAGCTGCCTCGCTCACCTCACCCCGGTGCTGGCCCTGTGCTGGTGTCAGACCCCTCAAACAACAACAAGAAGAAATGCTGATCTTTGGACAGCATTTAAGTTTTTCTGGAAAGATGTCGTACCTCTTTGGCTCTGTGAGGCAGACAGTATCGTCCCCATTTTTACAGAAGGGGAAACTGAGGTCCTGGAAAATACCATGAGCCCTCTGATTGTGCTTATCCCAAATCTGTCACCTCTTTAGGGGCTCTCAGCATGCAGTTTCCCCCCACTTCCAAAACAGTTCCGTCCCTGGAAGCCACCATTATTCCAGCCTCCTGGGTCCCCCAGAAGAAGGAACATGAGGGACAAGGAGAGTAAATTTGATTTTGCCTTTGCTCTTCCAGAGGTGGCATGGGGAAGGGTGGACTGAGCAGCTCCTGCACCGACGTCCCCACACCCTACCACAGTGTCTGAGACAGCAACAAATATTCCAGGGCCCAGCGTCAGTGGCCTCGGATTGTCCACCTATCTCAGTGACTGGCAAGACAGGCTCTATTCGGAAGGGCAGAATGTGACTCTTGCTTAAAAATAAAATGACCATAAAACCTATTAGCCTGGAAAGGATGTCGGAAGGGAGAGGGGATGGGATTGGGGAGGGGAAAGGGAGGTGAGGGGAAAAAGAAGAACAGAGAACAATTCGCGACCACCTTCTCTGGTCAGGTCACTAGCTGATGAGGACAGAGGCGAAGACGAGGCACAGACATGGAGCCCTTCCCTCATGGCTCTGACGATGTCTTTGAGGACAGCTCGGTGGTTTCCAGGGGGACATGTAGGCTGGAGTCCCCGGAGCAGAAGGATTCCTATGGGTGGACCAGCCATAGCCAAGGGAGAGTCCATCCTTTATTTCAGGCTTCCAGGGAAGCACTGGGCAGAGTCCAGAAGCCCAGACAAAGTGAGATGTAGTCAGTGTAAGTGTCTATTGGTGGGAGGGTGGGAAAGACCATCCATCCTTTCCTGTCCAGGAAGCGTATCTGCCACACAGCTCATCAACAAGGGCTATCTGCTTCTGAAAACTGGCACTGGCAGGGTTAAATGTCACAGAACTTACAGAGCCACCTCCAACACAGGGCCAAACACAGCCCGGCCCTGTGAGGACACACTCAGCGCCCAGAGCCGTGGGGGTGGGGGTGCTCCATTCAGCACCTGTGCAAACTGGTGGTGCTTCCTCGTCCTCCGCCCTCACGGACCGTCAAACACGCAGGACCCCTGCAGTCAGGCTGACAGGAGTTCTTATCCGTCTACCACTCACTGCTCGTGTGAGCTTGTGCAAGTGACTTTGCCAAGCTTAGTTTCCTCAACTGCAAAATGGAAATGATGCCCGCACGGCAGTGAAGGTTAAATAAGATGGGGGAGGGAAATGCAGCGGCATTTACTGAGCACTTACTATGCGCCCGCATTACTAGTCAGCGTGTGAAACACCGCGGTGCCTGGCACCTAGTAAGCACTTCTTAAGTGGGGGTCATTGTTATTGTCGCATTGCTGTGCATTATTTTGATGTCACTCCCGACCCAGGTGGGGTCCCAGGCAGGAGACACAGGGATACCTCAACACAGGCACACTGCCCCCTGGTGCTGCTGTCGGGGAACGGCCACCTGGGAGAACAGCTATTCTGGCGAACAAGCCCCAGCCCCGTCTGCACTAGGCCCTGGGCCCATCCATGCATCCAAAGCTCCAGCCCCATCACACCAGCCTCGGGAGGACCAGCCCTGTCCCCAGAACTTCAGTCCTCTCTGCTGCTGCCCAGCCAGATGGAGCACTGGCTCTCGCCTCTCTGCATTCCCTCTGGAGGGTCCATGGCTCGGGCTGAAGCCACAGGAGGCAGGGGCAGCAGTCTCTCGCAGAATGGAGGAGGCTTGGCCTCAGCAGATCAGAAACAAACCCAGCTGCTGAGTACCACCAAGTCTCCTCTGACAAGCACACCCCAAGCAGCCTCTACCACCTTCCCTGTACATGGCCTCGTGCCTCCCCCAAGAGGAGGGAGCGCTGTGATGTCCACAGAAGAATCTGTGCTTCCTGCCCCCTTGCGTCCCCCCACTGCGAGGGGGTTGTTTCCTAGAGCAGGGACAGAGAGTGCCTGCCGGAACAGGAGGACTCAGGGAGGCTCCCAGGCCCCAGAAAGGACCCTAAAAGCAGCCAAACAACCTTGCATTCCTGAAAGGGTGGGGGGGGATAAAGGGCCGCCCCTCAAAGCCCTTTCAAAATAGCACATCAGGCTGGACTGGCTGTCAGGCCAGCAACAGGGGAATGCAAATGACCTTGGAAGAGCCTAGTCAGGACACAGTGCCTGGCTCACCCTGCATAAGTCACCTCTAAAACCCCCAGCTCATCCTGATGTCAAAAGACTGTTTAGCGCAGTGCGAGGCAGGCATCACGAAGAAATTAAACTCCAGCTTTGAGGAAGAGGGAAGCCCGGGCTGACAGGAGCGGCTGGGCTGGAAAGTGGAGGCAGAAATTGCTCAAGTTAATGCCTTCCAAGGCCCCTCGGGCCACTCCCAGGTCTTGTCTGAAGCTATTTACTTCCAGGGGGGAAAGCCCTATTGATCTTCATTCAGCTCCTGTCTGCTCCTACAAGGCGGCAATGTTTCAGCGCATCACCAGTCACTGTAAGAAATTCCTCATTGTTTTACACACGGCTCCCAAACTCAGGAGACGAATGGTCAGGACCGTTTGGGTGAACTGATCGGAGACAATGAAGACGAGGCTGGTTGGGGAACTCTGGGGGAGGGGGATCTCGTTCCCCAGGGAGAGACTGCTGTGACTGCCCGCTGGCCACCCCTGCCCGCCCCCGGCCCAGGTTCTGGGTCTTGAGGCTCATCTGTTCTGCTGTCTGTAGATGCTCAGAGAGTCCAGAGCTGAGCCAGTCCTTCCCTCTCTACCCCACCCCCATCCCCAACACATACACCTGCTTTATGTCTCTGCAGTCATTTGGCTCCCAACCCCCCCCTGGCTGGCTAGAGATCATCACCATCCACCAGGGCTCCCCAGCTGCCGCCACCACTGTCTGGTTCCCTTTTCAAGTTCCAAGCTGGCCCTCGATCCTACCATATGCATGTAATATGAGGGAGCCTCGTGTAACCATGAAACCTACAGTGGCACAGACAGTCCCCACCGTCTGCACTAAAAGGAACTTTGAAGCCACAGAATATCCCAAACCATCACAGCCAATCCAACGGTGGTTTACAGATGGGGAAACAGAGGCTCAAGGTTGGGGGGAACAGTGGGATTTGACCACAATGGCTCAGTAAACGGGCAGAAGAGAGAGCAGAAAACCCAGGCCTCCTAGCTCCCAGCCTAGGGCTCCTCCACTTCAGCTTCTAGGTCATATAACCAGGAAATCCAGGTTCCCACAAAAGGTCACTGAAGCTCATCTGGCTGAGATGATCCATGCATTAAACTGCTTCCCATGAGTTAAGACCGGACTCCATCCCAACAATAATAACGATGATAAGAGTAATAATAAAATGCCGAACAATATGCCTTGAAAACCTTCAATGAGCAACACTTGATAATCACACGCAGATACATCTTTCACATATTCATATAAAATAATCAATGATCATTTTTTCCCGCAGACTACAATCCAATTACTCTCTCTCCCTCGCTCTCTCCCTCGCTCTCCTTTGTTACTTGCAAACCATCCAAGCAATCAATGCCTTGACCTCTCCCTCTGATAGACACAATTACAAAAAGACAGAGCAATGCAATTCATCTATTCAAGACGGATTGTTTGAACACTCTGTCACACCGCTGAGCTATCCATCTCCTTGTCTAAGAGGAAATTTCAGCCCCCAAAAAAGGCACAAAGAGAGGGGGCGGGTACACTGCTCCCAGCCCAGAGAGCCCCTCACACACCTGCAGGAAAACCCTCTCCCAAGCTGGTGTTTGAGGATGCCTGCCTGCTGGAGAATTCGGCTCCAGGAACAGCCAGCTCAGGCACGAATCTCGGGAACCACAAAGCACCCAGCATACTCCCGAACCCCATTTCCAGGACCTCAATTCCTGCAGCCTCAGGCAGAAAACCCTGGAATCCCACGGGTGGATCAGAAAAGGGAGATGGTGGGGGACCCAGCCAAGGCAGTGTGTTTAGGTTCTGCATAAGTGTGTGTGTGTGCACGCACGCGCGCGTGTGTGTGTGTGCGCTCCCGCGCGCATGGGCCCGCCCATGTCCACTGTGCTTCCCTGGCCCCAGCTAAGGCTCCAGCCCGGACTCCCAAGGATGGAAGTTCAGCTCCCTAGGAAGCTCCAGAGAAGCCCAGAGGCCTCGGAGCCTTCCCATCTTCCATCTAAGCTGGCACAGCTCCGGCGGTCACGTTTGGCATCCACACAGCACCCCAGTCCTCGGGCTGGGAATCAAATGGGGCAGGGCTCTCTGATATAAATGGCTTGGGCCGACGTGCTAATTAATCCTGGGGCTTAATACAAAGAAGATTAGAAGAGAGGAGGGCTTTGCCATCCTTAATTGCATTATTACAACATGAACCCAAGAAAGGGCAGGCAGGCTGGGGCTTCCCCTCAGAGCAGTGAAGAGCCCCCAGTGAAGTCAATTTCACAATAAGAGGGGGCAGGTAAGGACACACCATCCTGCCCCTCCTTAGCTCATCCTTCTGGGGCTGTCCTCACCTTCTCCTGACTTCCTGGGGCCCCAAAAACCTCCACCCCTGAAGCTAGGCTGGGAGCATACCCAGCTCCCCGCGTGCAGACGGAAGGAAAGTGCAACGCGTGGGACGCGCGCAGAGCACCTTTTGGGGCCCCTCTCCTTTCTCTCAAGGGCACTCTACCACGTAGGCCCCCAAAAAGCAGGGAAGGAAGGAGGGAATGAAAGAAGTGCTGGCCCAGTACTAAGGTTGTGCCCGCCCCTGGAATGCTAACCAAACAGGGAGCTGGGGCAGGCAAAAAAGCAGATACAAGACGTTGCTTGGCTTGCCAAGAGCAGCCTGGGCTGCAAAGGGTTAAGCCTGACCGTGAGGGATGTCCCTAGAGTCCCGTGCCTGGACTCCTCTGCCTCCTGTGCCTCTTGTGCCTCGGGTGTGAGTCTGCCAGGGTCCCGGGCATGGACTCAAAGACCCCAGCGTGGGCAGCGCTGAGCACCGCGCACTACCCCCACCCGGATATTGAGTTCCAGAGGTTGTGGTATCCAGGAGCGAACCACGAAGATGTACCCCTCAACCCCCCGATTCCTGACCACCTCCTAGGAAAACCTCAAGTACGGAAACCAAGCCCGACCTCGGTTCTCTGCATCCCCTCAAGCCTCTAGCAGTCCTCTCCTGGAGAAGAGCCACAAGGGGGGAAGGTGGCCCTGGCTCAGCAGAGCTCTCTGCCCGCCCTGTGCCTGATGCTGGTGGTGGCGCCTCGCGAACCCAGGAGGCCCAAGTCTCCGGCCTGGCGGCAGGCTCCCGCGTGGCCAGGCCGGGCCCAGCCCTGGCGGGCGCGGGCCTGAGCCCCGCAGGGTCTCCCGCACTGCCCAGAGCGCTGCTTACAGGGTGCCTGGGGCGGCCACAACAAAGTTAAAGCCCGGAGTAGGAGTCTCCGGCGAGAAGAGAGCGGAGACGCGGCAGCCCCGGAAAGCCGCGCGCAACCCCGCCAGCCGCCGCCAGCTGCGGAGGGATTTCGGCTAACTTTACAAACCGCTCGCATCCCTCCCGCCACGTTCCCGGCCGCGGCGGGCAGCCTCCGTGGCTTCCTTCCCCGCCCCCCTTCCCCCCAGCCGCGAGGGAACGCAAGAGCAACCGGCCGGGGCTGCCCCTCCCCTCCCCCAAGCCACCGGGCTGGATGGGGCACCCCCGAGGCCGAGGGCGGCGGCCGGGAGGAAAGACCCGCCGCCAGCCCCCCTCCCCTCCGTCCTGCGAAGCCGTCCCTCGCGTCCCCGCCGCGGCCGCTGGAGCTGTTCCCCAGGTGGGGGCGGGGGCCTGCCGGGAGCGAGGAGGAAAGAGAAGTTGGCGCCTTCCCCCAGGGTTCCCGCTCCGCGGAGAAGCCCGCTCCCACAACTCGGTCTGTGGCCGGTCGTGCCGGCAGTGGCCGGGAAATGAGCCCTCCACTCGGGCTGGGGCTGGAACGCTTCGCTCCTCTCCGCCAGGTCTGGCCTCTCACGAGCGCTCCAAGGGCCCCTCGCCCGCCGCGGCCCGGCTGTCTCCTCCCCACTAAGTAGGGCCCGTGACCCCCGGCTCTGGAACTTTGCCCTGACCGGGACGAGCTCCCGGTGGTCACCCGGCCCCGGCGGCCCGGAGAGATCGGGAAAAATCTCTTGGGATCGCGTTCGTTGGCTCCCCATGGCCGCCCCCGCCCGGGCGCACAGAGACCCCCGGCTCCGGGGAGCCCTTACCGATCCGGATGACGTGGGGCATCCCGCGCGAGTCCGGGATCCAGAAGGCGCACACGAGGAGCCCGGCCCAGTATTCCCAAACCAGACTCCGGAGGCGCCGCCAGGGAGCGGTCATCGTTGGGCGCCGCCGAGCGTGCCCGGGGCGCGGCCGTGGCGGGCTCCCTGGGGCGGCAGCTCTAGGCGCGGGCGCGCAGCAGCCCCCGAGGCGCCGCCTGGCCCAGCTGCCCGGCTCCTGAGCGCCGCTGCGAGTGGGGGGCGCCCCGCGGCGCCGCGCACATCTTACTGGGGGGCCGCCCCGCCGGCGCCCGCCCCGCCCGGCTGCCGCCCACGGGTCGCCCGCGAGCGAGGCTCCTGGGCTCCGCCCGGGCTGCGCTCGGGCTCCGCTCGGACTCCGCTCCGGCTCGCGTCGGCTCGGCTCCCGCGCGGGCTCCCACCTGCCCCGGCTGCCGGGCGCTGGCGGGCGGGCTGCACGCGTCTCCGGCCGCTCCTCCTCCAGCCGCCGCCAATGCTATCGCCCGGGCTCGCACAAAGCCCCGGAGTGGAGTTGCACGCGCGCACACACTCCCTCCCAGCCCCCTCCCCGCGCCCTGCCTCCCGCCTCCCGCGCCGCCCGCCGCCCGCGCTCCCTCCGCGCACTCCCCCGCGCACACACACTTCACACTCACGCCCGCCGAGGCGTACACTCGCGCTCTCACACCTGCGCAGGGGGCGGGGAAGGGGACCCTGGACCCGGTTTAGGGGGACGCCCGGAGAACGAGGATTCTCCTCGCTTCCCAGATGTCCCCATCCGCCCTGCCGCCCCCAGTCCCTTCAACTGCGAGGGCACGGAGCCTGGGAGCCGGGCGTGGAGCAAGGGAGCTGGCACCGCGAGCTGGGCGACGGCGGCAGCCTAGCGGCCCGACCAGCTGGAGGAGACGCGCCCGCCGGAGCAGAGGGACGCGGAGCCCGCCGTCTGCGGAGTCTCGCCTTCCAGCTCCCACGCAGCGGGCGCAGGCTGGACGGCGGCGGCGGGAGACGGACCCGGGAACCGGTTTCCCTCCCTAAGCCCATGTCTCGGGGAGGCAGAGTTGGGGCTGGGGCTCCGGGAAGACAGAATCGACCACGCTGGGCTAGGGGAGCAGCGGGAGCTGGTGGCGGTGGGACGGCCCATGCCAGACCCTGTGCCTTGGAAGGCAGGACTTGACGACGCCCGGCAACCACAGGGGTTTCGGAGGCAGATGGCTAAATCCTTAGACTCGGAGGGCATCTGAGATGCACCCTGGTACCTACTTCCCACCCGTCTTCCCCCAACTCCCCAACCGTGCAGGAGGGGCTAGTTCCCTTCCCCTTTCCTCCTGAGAACGAATAAAGAGAAACTGTCATTTTCTGTGGGATACAGCGAGACCCATGGGGGGGGACAAGCTAGAAAGGGTTAAAAAAAAAAACCTTGTTTATTAGCAATAATAAATTTTTTTTCAAGTGGCGCTGGGTGTCGAGGGAAAGGAAGGGCTGTGGAGCGAGTCTAGAGCAGGAGGCTGGGAATTACGCAGTTAGGCGAGTTTAATGACCTTTTTGACAGAGACAAAGCGGTGCCGATACAGTAGATAAATAAACGGATCTGTCACCGGGCAGCGGCTAGGCTGTGTGTGAATTTATTTTTCTCATTTAAATAACTTGATCTATTCCATCATTCCCAATACCTCCCATTTGCCAGCTGTCTGGTAAGAGCATGGCCCCCAACATCTGAAAAGCAAATCTTTGATTTTCTTACAAATAGACTATGAGTCCAGTTCTATCCAGCCCGTTAATTTCCCTGGCTTTTCTTTCCCTTCCGTTCTGGGAGTAGGGCACGTTGGCATTGTGTGGAGATGTGACACTGCAGCGTGGCCAATCGTGCCACTTGGAAGGGGACTCCCTCCCACCTGAAGGGAAGGCAGCCAGGGAGCAGGGAGGAGGATTCCCAGGGCTCTTCTTCTAAGAAGGGGAAGAGGTGTGCCATCCTCAAAGACCCAACAGCAAAGAGAGGTTACCGGCTTCCGTCTTTGCCCGAACTTCGGCCTTCCTCACCCGTGCGCAGCAGCGGCTGGTTTCCCCAGCAGCCACTGGAAAATGTTGCCCAAGAGACCAGAGGGAAGGACATGCAGACCAGAGCCAAAGAGACAGCAACTGCCACCTCTTGATAGAGAGCAATGGGCCCCAGTGGGCACCAGCAAGGAGGAAGCGCGGGAGAGGGGAGCCAGAGGCCCCACCCTCCAGGATGAAGGTGGACACCCGTCCCTGTCCCCTGGTTTAGTTGCTCCAAGAGGCCAGAAAGCCCAGGACCGGTCTCTAAGAAAGGAAATTCCGGTGCCCAGATGGGGAACGGAAAGGGGGTTGGCAGGACCTGAACTCAAGGCAATGGATGCAGGGCTAAAAAAGCCTCGCCAACAGTGCCCAAGCATGGTTGGGAGGTGGGGGAGGAGGCAAGAGCCTGGATGCTAATTCTGTCTGGTTATCCTGCAGGCAGCCTCTTGCCAGGAGAGGGGTAGGGTTCAGGGAACAAATGGCCTGGCAAGGAAACTGCGGAAGCAGAAGGGAAGAGGTACGACTCCAGGGGATGAGCAGATCTGGACCCTAGACCAGAACCCTATGCCGGGACAGTGAGAGTGAGGCATGAAAGATGGGGGGCAGGAGAAGAAGGAGTAGCCTTCAAGAAAGCCAGCACAAGAGGAGAGGTACTAGAGAAGTGAATGGATGAAGGTGGAGGGGGAATCTGAGGCCCCCAGGGCACGCTGTGGCCCTGTCCCCTGCAGCCCCCTGGCCAGGTCCAGGGAAGCAGCACAAGCTGGGCCAGGCTTCCTGCCGCATCCCAGAGTGGGCGGGTGTTAGCCAGCGCTGCAGAAGGAGGCTTCCCTCTGCTGCCACGTTGGCTGCGGTGGAAAACAGCCCCCAGCTGCAGAGGCTGTGGGGCTCAGGTCACCGGGCCCGCAGCCCCTCGGGAGCCCCCGGGGTCAGAGGGAAGCGGGCTGACGCGAGCCCAGAACTGGGCCTTATTCTGGACCTCGCTGCAAGCCATTTTGTACCACAGAGGTCTCCCCAAACTGACAGGAGCCCGCTCCCTTCCAGGCTGGGGAAGGGTGGGACGCATTACGTCAACAAAACCAACAGCAATGATAATAATGACTGCTAGTATTTATTACATGTTTTCTATATTCCAGACGATGTACTTACTCAATGTACCTTACATGCATCACTTCCTCTAGCCCTCTCCACAGCCTGCCAGGATAGGATCCCTGGGATTTTTACATTTTACCGTAAAGACTCTGAGCCTCGGGGAGGTTAAGAGGTTCAAAGTCACAAAGCTAGTGTGTGACCTTCCTCCTTCCCCCTTCCTCCCTCCTCCATTCCTCTTTTTCCCTCCTCCCTTCCTCCTTCCCTCCTTTCCTTTTCCTTTTCTCTCCCCTTCCTCTTCCTCCTCCTCTGCTCCCTCCTTCCTCCTTTCCCTCCTCCCTCCCTTCCTCCCTCCTTCCTTTCCTCCTTTCCCCTCTTCCCTCCTCCCTGCCTTCCTCCCTCCTTCCTCTTCTCTTCCTCTCTTCCCCCTTCCTTCCCTCCTTCCTTCCTCCCTCCTCCCTCCCTCCTCTTTTCCTCCTTCCCTCCCTCCCTTCGTTCCTCCTTCCTTCTTCCTTCCCTTCTTTCCTTCCTCCTTGCCTCCGTCTTCCTTCCTTCCTGTAATACTTGTTGGCCATCACTGCCAGGCACTGTGGGTGAGGACCCAGGATCCGCACACAGTCCTATCTGCCTCTTAAGCTTGCAGGCTCGACCCTTATCCTGTCCTGCTTGGACTCAGCAGGGGATAGGCTCTAGCAAAAGGTCCTCATCACCTCTGCTGGAGGCCCACTGGGGCTTCCACACAGTCCTATCTGCCTCTTAAGCTTGCAGGCTCGACCCTTATCCTGTCCTGCTTGGACTCAGCAGGGGATAGGCTCTAGCAAAAGGTCCTCATCACCTCTGCTGGAGGCCCACTGGGGCTTCCGGCTGCTTGTAGAAAGGCTAAGAGTAGAATAGGATCGGGGCCCTTTACTAGAGCAAACCGTGGCGCCCCCAAACCTGCAGCCCTCTCTCCCCGTGGTGGGGCGCCTCTCCAGGCTGTCCTGCCACCAGCAGGCACCAGAGCTGGCAGGATCTCAAGCTGCATCTCCTGGGATTGGGAGCCGCCAATCCAGGCTTTTCGAATTGTTGGTAAACAAGTCTACCCACCAGCCAGGCCTCGGCTCCTCACTCCCCCACGAGGCAGCCAGCGCCGGATTTATGAGGCCTCCAAACCTCATTCAGACTAATGCAGCTTTTCATTCCAAAATAAAAGGGGCCGCTGTCTGAAAGGACAAGTGCTCCCGCATTTCATTAACATCCCCGAAAATGGCTGAGCTGGCCCAAGTCGCTGCCAGCGAGATTCATGTCTCCCACTGGCTCCCAGGTGGGGGTTGGGAAGGAAGAAACCCCAGACCTCCGGCCCCTCCCGGCCCCTCCCCGCTTCTGCCGGGGCGGGAGGAGCCTCCCAGGGGTGGCCAGGCGGGCTCATTTGGACGAGTCCCCTGTGTGAGCATTTTGTTTAGACCGATCCACTCCAGCCCTCAATCCCCCCACAATCACGGTGAGTGATGAGGCCCTGGGCTCGAGTTACCGAGATTCATGATCTCCGCTTCCCAGGGAAACCACGGAGCACAGGCTTGTGGTTGCTGAGTACAGATTCCTAGCACTGGAGTGCCCTCTGCTGAAGCCTGCCTACCTTCATCTCCCTTCAGGCTGCCCAGCGGCGGGCAGGCTGCCGGCTGGGGGTGGGGGGGGGGGGTGCTGGTTGCTGAAGCCCGGGCTCCAGCCCCTCCTCCAAGTTCCCACTACCGGCCCCCCCCCCCCCCCCCGCGGCTGTGCAGACCTGCACCGGCAGCCTGGGTGCCTTGGTGAGCGTGAGGGGACGGGCTACCTCCCACCATCTCACCCTGGAGGGGGCCTGGACCATTAGCTGGTCACTGCCAGCCTCCCCTGATCTTTGCCGACCGCTAGAGCAGGGAGGAGGAGGGAGATGCCTTCCTTATACCCGGTCTTTACTTCGCAGCATTCTCTCCACGGCAAAGTTGGTGAGACCACAAAAGCCCTTCAAGGGACACGGAGACTTGCCTCTGGGCCCAGGGACAGAAGACCCTCTCACCACCCTGGGGCCTGCATCCTTCATCCCTATCCCAAGAAGGAAGGAGCACAGCAGCTACCCGAGCCCCCTGAGCAAGCCACAAGCCCCGCAAAGGTTGTATCACCTTAGATTTTTGTCAACAGTCAAGCAAGTTCATTCCCAGTGAAGTCAATTCCTGTGTTTATTGTCAGCTTAACCCGCTGCTGCGAGTTATTTCTCAGCAGTGAGGGAGACAGGTAGACAAGCCACCAGAGATATGTTATTTTACTGACGTGTGCATTTCAGTAGTCGGGATGCAGTTGTGGCAGAGGGTAAATGACACACGGGGATCCTGTTTGTATTTATACATAACGGAGTGGCCCCGCTTCTGGGCTGGGTGCCCATGGGGTTCTGCTGCTAGAGGGAGAGGGGAGGAGGGGACAACTGCCCACAGGAAACTGTCACCTCCTGGGTCCCGTGGGCCTGGTTCTGGGTGTGCAGATGAGATTCACTCGCTCACTGAAGTCACTCAGTCATTCCCTAATTTATTTATGCTCTCAGTCATTGGCCCATTCATTAATTTACTTACGCAGTTCTTTACCCATTCATCCACTCATCCATCCATTCAGCCATTCCCCATTCATTCATTCATTCCATCACTAATGACTCACTTAGACATTCACTCATTCATTTACTTAGTCATCTACCCTTTGCTTCAAACAGTCAGCTGTCCGCACATTCACTCACGTATTCAGCCCATTGCTCCGTCACCCCCTCGCTCCGTTACTCGCATCCACATCCACACTCATTCCCTCCATCACTCAGTCATTCACGCACTGGGCCCCCACCAGAGCTGGCAGACACCTGCTTGCTTCTCCTGTCCTCGGCCACTTTGCAGGCGGAGCCTCAGACACCGTCCAACCTCATGGTACAGCCCAGTGTACCCCAGCAGTGTGCTGAGTCCCCAGTCAGCTCCCCAGGCTTCGTGGCCCCTTCAGAGCCCCCCAGTGCTCATTTCTTTCACTGGATCACGAAATTCAGCCACCTTCAGAATTCAGCTCTCGCCTCTGACCCTGGAGATGGTCTGGGCAGTTGACGTGCTAGCAAATCAAAGGCCCACAGAGACTCAGAGCCCAGGGCTGATGATGGACGTAATATTAGAGGTGCCATTTGGTGCCACCACACTGTGCCAGGAGCCACCTTGGCTTCCATTTGCATGATCTCTTTGTCCCTGAAACAACCCAGCGGGAGGAAATGGGCTTCGAGGGGTCAAATAACTTTCCCATGAATAACTTGCTGGGGGCACGGATGGCAGAAGCAAGCATGTGCCTTGGCTCAATGTGATAGGGAGAGAGGGATGAATGAGAAACTAAATGATACATGAGGGAGTGGACGTGTGTATGAACGAATAAATGAGAGAATGAGCAAATGAATGCATGAATGAATGACGTGCGCCCAACAAATAAGAGGCTAAACTAAGCTTCTGACCCAAATTTCTGGACTCCAAGCCCAGTGCTCTCTCCCTTGTTTAACAATTGCTCCCCTCTACCACACCTTGACCTTGCAGGGTATAGCAAGAGGCAGGGGCTGGAGGGGGAGGTGAGGCAAACGCAGAGCACGAAGTAGAGTTTTCTGGAGGAGTGTGTCCCTCAGAGGCTGCACGGAGCCATTCTTGTCTGCACCTGTCCCTCCCACGGGCAGGAGGCTGCCATCATCCTTCCTTAAAAAGAGAGAGAGAGAGAGAGAGAGAGCCGCGAAAATCCAATCACTGAGTGATAAGAAAATAAACAAGTGAACTTCTCCAAGTTTGCCAGACTTCCCTGCCCGAGGCCAGCTTAATTAAAGTTGATGTAGAATTTTAAAGTGGGAAAATAATTAGAGCAAGTGGTAGAAAAGAGAGAGGCAGGAAAACATTGTTTTGTTTTGTGTTTTGCTCCCTCTTAATTATGCCGCAGACTGTCTCTCGCATGGATCCCGTCCCAGGTCCACCCTCCGCCAAGATTCCAGCAGGTGGTGCACTGTGTGAGCGTCGCAGGCACACCTGTGTCTCTTTGGCACACAGGTATGGCACTTCTCTGCCCGCAAGACAGACAAGGCGGCAGGCAGCCAGGCTGGGAGCGGAGAGGAGCACGTGCCCTCACACTCGTGGGGAGGACCCAGAGGGAGATGGGGACAACAGGCTGTGGGAATGCGATGCTGCCTCCCTGCTTCAGGTCCAGAGGGGAGTGGTCCTCACCTCTCCATGATGCCAGACCTCGGCTCTGATGCGGACACTCCCAGCCCCCGCCTCTTGGTGCAGGAGATCCCCCAGTAATATGGTCCCTACTCCACCTGGTTCTAGCGAGACATGTTCCTCTAGCAACTGCCTAATGTGGAAGAAATATTGATTGGTGTCTGTGTCCCAAGTAGGGCTGGGGGTGGCCCAAATTCCAGCCGCAGGCAGGTGCTAGAAATCAAACCCACCCCACATCCAAGCTGTCAGGGCTCAAGCGTGCCTTGGCTTTGTTGCTGTTCCTGATGCCTCGTCCATGGACCGCAAGGGCGCAGAGGTGGTGAGCACCAGCCTCGGGGAGCTGGGCAGAGGCAGAGGCAGCCTGGGCAGAGGAGAGCCGCAGGCTTCTCTGGGGGAAGGAGAAGAGACAGATTCCTCAAGATTTCATTGAACAGAGCTGGGCAGGCCTGCTTCTCTGGAAAGTACGAACTCTGGAACCAGGCAGACTGACTTCACATCTGCCCTGTCTCTTACCAGCTGAGTGCTGCTGGCCATTTACCAAATTTTCTTTGCCTCGCTTTCCTGTCTGTAAAATGGAGATAATCATACCATCTGCCGTGCAAGGTTGTTGCAGGATTAAACAGTTCAGGAAATCCTATCTGGGAAGAGAACACCTGCCCCTCCCTCCCCATCAGAAGCTGGGAGCCTTCGGAAGCGTCAGGGAGGGCTCGGGTCCCCAGGCTGTCTCAAAAACCCCGAAGCCTAGTGGCCTAGCTGCTAATGCTGCTGTGCCTCCCAGAGGAAAAGGGATGCAGCTAAGGGAGGCGGCAGGCAGATTTGGGCAGTAGCCTGGACCTGGGATGGGGAGGGGGTGCTGGCTGCAGGAGCCAGCCTCCTGCTCTGTGTTATCTCGAGGCACCAGGAGGTCTGTGTGATGGAGAGCTGGGTTCTGCCAATCAGTTAATCCCAGTCTCCCACCCTCCGCCTGGGTTTGGTTGGGTTGAATAGACAGGCTGGGCAGGAACAGGTGCCAGTGGCCACAGCCTCATTTCTCCGCTTTGGCTTTATGTCATTCTGTGGACTCTGCCTGCCGGGTCCCTTTGCTCTCAAGCAGGCACGCGTGTCCCTTGCAAGAACCAGGATGCTCAGAGATACCCAGAGAAGCCCAGAGAAACTCCGAGCAGCTTGAGGACAGATGGGAACCAGAGAACAAGGTTCTGATGCCCGTTCTCCTGGGCTATGAGGGCATCTGACATGGCCCGCGGGATCTCCATGTCAAGTGCAAAAGGGTCCCTATGTGTTGGGTCAGGGGACTTGGGTCTTTAACGGTCAGGACTGAAGGGCAGGGGGCATGGACACAAGTTCCACAGCCCATGGTGTGGCATTGAGGCCCATGCCTGCATCAACATACATACCACTGAGCAAAAAATAGAAACAACTTTCCAGATAATTCAAGGGAAAAGACTTTTATGCCAACCGTACTTGCAGCTCGTTCCAATACCTGCCCAGCTGTTCCCCTCATCCATGCCTTTATTCTTTTTCCCTGGCGACCCGCTGTCATAGGGAGACCAGGAAGGGCTGAGGTGACATGGGGAGGGCCATAGGGTCACAGGGGGGATCCATGGGGATAAATGGCAGAGGCCAAGGGGCACAGATAGTGACAGGAAGGAGGCAGGTAGGGGGCGTGGGGTCACAGAAATGGACAAGGGTAACATTTGGAGAGTTTGAGGGGACGGATGAGAACTTGAGAGCCCACAGGGGGGACAGAGGGACAAACGAGGGGGTCATATCCAAAGTAGTCACATCCAAAGTCTTGGAACCCAGGCGAGAGTTGGAGAAAGACAGGTAGGAGTCGTGACGGCCCAGGGAAACCCGGAGGGGACAAAGTTGGGAACCCAAGAGGACAAATCACCCCTATAAGGAGCTCTCAGCCTTGAAGAACAGAAAAGCCACAGATGAAGCTGATGGCCAGAGGAGGAGGAAAAGATGAAGACATATCATCTCAAGGTGGCTTCTGAGCAACCAGGCCTTGAAGGCCAAGTTGAACACCTGCTCCTCCTAGGTTCTGAAGCCCCATCCACACCCGCGCAGAGGAAGCCAGGAGTGGTGAGTGCACAGAGGCCCACTGTGTGCTAGGAAACCACCTACTCTGAGCCCCTGTGGACCTGCCCTTGAGGAGCTCCCAGGACTGGTGGGGAGCCAGCCTGGACGCCGAGCATCCCGCGGGTGGGGCCACTTGCTAATGGCAGGCCGCCAGACGCTGGTGCTGTAGGAGCCCTGAGGAGAGAGAGCCCTGGGCGAAATCCAATGGCTTCCCTGGTAAAGATGAGAGAGCATTTAAACCCAGCGAAGCAGCCTCAAATCCAGGCGAGCCCTGCACAAATCGCCAGCAGGATTTCTGTGACCTCCCTGTCCCTTCCCCCCACCTTGCCCATCAAGCCTGCAGTCAGGCTCTGAGTCCCCCCACCGGCCTGCCCCTACCTTCAAGGCAGAGCCGGCTTACAGAATCACCTGGGGAAAACTTCGTAATGCCTTTATTGAGGTGTCATTTACATACCATAAACTTCATCCATTTTAAGTGTACAATTCCATGACTTTTACTAAATGTACAGGGTCATGCAGCCATCACTACAATCTAATTTTAGAACATTTCCATCACCCCCAAATGTTCCTGATGCCCATTCATCTGAGGGGCTTTGACTCAGTCATTCTGGGGCAGGGTCTGGGAATGTATGTTTGAACAAGTTTCCTAGGGGATTCTGGGACAGGGACGTTCGGGGACATATTGAATCTAAACCACCGCTGGAGGGACCTTTCCAAAATGCAACACGCAAAGAGAGCCCTCCGATGGCTCCTAGACCAGCGTGCCAGGGTGGAGTGGTGACAAGAAACAGATAGTAATCCCAGGCATTATCTGTGCACGCTACGTGCCAGGCACGGCTCCTGGCACTTTGCAAGTGTTAACGCCCTTAATCCACACAATTCCCCTATAAAGTGGGTGCTGCTGTTCTTTCCACTCTGCTGATGAGGAGACTGGGACACGGTTAGGAGGTGGTGGAACCAGGTTTTGAATCCAGGCAGCTCACCCGTTAGACCGTATCACACTGCTCTTCATAGAAGAGAGTATCTTCCTCCCTGAGATTACCCCCATGCCTTCCCGCTCCCCCACCGGTCCCCACCCCTCCCTACTCCAGCCCAAGCAGGCCACCTCCCCTTTCATGCCTTTGAGTCTCCGCACAAGCTTTTCTCATACCTAGATCTTCCCGTACCCTTCTCTCCACTGGGAATTCCCAGTTACGCTTCAAAACCCGCCTTCAGTGTCAGCTCCTCTGTGATCCTTTCTAGTGTTCCCCCAGACAAAGTTGATGGCTGCCGCCCGTGTTTTCCCTGCACTTGGTACACATCTCAATTAAGGACTGGCACTCTTAATGCTGCGACTCGTGCTGTGTCCCCGTCCCTCTCCCCAACTTGACTGTGAGCTTCTCTAGGGCCGGAGCGGGGGGGGGGGGGGGGGGGCGCAGTGGCTGCTTCATCTCCATAACCCCACTGCGCCTGCGTATGTGAAGGGAGGGCCCGGTGAACAGCAATGGCCCAGCCAGGACCGAGCAGCTGTCCCACCATCTCCGTTCAGCCCCAGCCTGAGGAGGGTCCTCTCCCCGATGCAACAGGCCCTCCCCTCACTGGCTCAGAGCCGCCCCTTTTAAAGCTGCAAAGGACAACGCGTGTCAAACTGCAGAGGCGATGCTGGCTTAGCCTCCTCTCTGTCCTGAGCACTACCAAATGCTCTATTACACGGTGGGCACTCAAATGCTTGTATGAAAGAGTGCGTGCGTGAGAGAGTGAGTGAAGCCTCATCCTCTGGGTTCCCAGACAAGGACTCTGTCTGGCTCATGTCCTCTTTCCATTTCAAGATGCCTGGATCTTTCCTAACTCCTCTTATGCAGGAGGTTAATTCAAGTGCTTTCCAGCTTAGCAAGCAATAAACAATTTGGTGTTGCAGTGAGTTGTTCTGCGTGTCATATTTATGGATCGGAGGTGGGGGAGGGGCGGGGGGGTGTTATTAAGTTCAGTGTAACAAGGAATGTTACATGCCCTTCCTTAATTACTTTCCTCCCTTTAATTAGATGTGGAGGGGAGGGGTGCCCCAGGGAGGGGGTCTGAAAGTCACTGCAGACAAGAAAGGTGTTGGCAGCATCCTGCCACCTGATAGGACAGCAGTCATCGGTGGGGGTCAGATGGAGGTGGGGGGCATCCCATCTCCAGAAGGGACGGCCATCATGCATTGTTTACTCTTTGCCGTGTCTCCCTCGTCCTCTGCAGGAGCTCTGTTTTCCCGCCCCACTCTTTCTCTTCCAGTTTCTCTCTGTCCACCTGCTGGGAGCTGTTCCAGTCTTCTGCCCGCACATGCCCCTGTCCCTCCTGACTCTACTCGGAGGTCACAGGATGAGCTGTTGTCTGTGACACACGCACCCCTTTGCCGTGGTACAGTGGGGGGGCCTGGGCACCTCTTCCCTCGGCCTGACCGTGAGCTCGCGGGTGAGGCCTCCTCCACAGCAGAGGTCTATCATTATGCCCCCATCCTCTCTGGAGCACCCCTAAATCCCCTGCCTGGGGGCATCCCAACCAAGTGATCAGGTGCACAGGCACCGTGGGAGGTGTTTCCCACTGGCCTCATTGAGCCTCTCGGCCGCTCTGGGAGACACTGACCATGAGCCTTGGTGAGAGACTGGCCCCATACTGCACAGCCAAGGGGTAGTCCCAGCCAGCGTCTGAGCCCCTCAAATCTTTCCCTGGCACCACTGCAGCCTGAGCTGCTGTAGAGTTCCTGCAAACTGAGAGCATGAGCCACCGCTTCCCAGAACGGACCAGGAGCCACAGGGGCAGCCAACACAGCTGCTCTGGCTGCATCAGGCATCTGATGGCGGGGAGGGCTCCTCCAGGACCCGGTTGATGGGGACCCGGCGGGGCCCACCATTCCTCACGCAGGCTGGCTTGCCTGTGCCAAGCCTCTTCCTCCTCTCCCCACTGCCTGTGGGGAGACGGGCTCCAAACCCAGCCCATCTGCTGCATTTTCCCGAGACTCCCGAGACGATCCAATTCCGCACACCAGATGGGAAATAGCATGTACATTTCGGATGGTGATTAGTGTTTTTGTTTTTTTCCCCAAACGCTCGCGTTAATGGAGCTCCTTCCTGAAAGTAAATTGGAGAGCCTTCCGTTTGATGGAGTCTGGCCGACCTCCACCTCCCTGCCCCCCACAAAGGCAAGCATGGCTTTCCCAGGAAGGGTTTTCAGGGGCCTCGCCCGCCCTCTGCCCCTCTGCACAGGCCACCGCCTGCACTGCCCAGGGCCTCCTGCTCGGCAGAGCAAAGCAGGGCAGAAGACAGGCCTGCCACGATGCAGAAGGGCTCCGTGGAGCCTGGCGGTTTCCAAGACAAATAATTCCAGGTGAGGGGCCTTCAGAGATGGAGAGACAGGGCCAGCCAGCCCTCCCTGAAAAGATCATCACACCTCCGTGAGCTCGGACTCGACAAGGGAAGTAGGATTTGACAGATGAATCTGGACTTTGCTCAGGGCATATGACTTGAGAGGAAGTTCAGATATGAAGCCAAATCCTTAAGGCCTAGAACGTAGGTCTTTCTACAATGCATGGTACAT
Source organism: Prionailurus viverrinus (assembly GCF_022837055.1). NCBI lineage: Eukaryota > Metazoa > Chordata > Mammalia > Carnivora > Felidae > Prionailurus > Prionailurus viverrinus. The sequence continues at coordinate 185,942,602 of NC_062568.1, read as the reverse complement.
AGTAGGGTCAACAAACGTTTGCTTGCTTGCATGCTGAATGAATGAATGAATGAATGAATGACAAGATAGACAAATAAAAGCATTTCTGTGCATGTAGTTATATACAACCTTCGTTTTCTAACATATTTGCAAACTGACACATGGACACACACACACACACACACACACACACACAACCTCTCCCCCCAAACCAAGGAACTAGAATTAAGAAAATACATATTTCATACAATACTCACACATATTTATACTGTATACATATATAAGCACATTTATATAGCATATATATTACAGAAAAGACATTTTGCAGGACTTCCACGTGTTGCCTTGCTTAGTTTGGGCCATAACTCTGAAAACCGTAGTGTGGTTTCAGAGAGGCCTGGTAACGTGGACAGGGTCTCATAGGTAGCAAGCATCAGAGGGTATATTTAGGTTCTGGTAGAGCTGACTTTGAAGGCCACAGGAACCCAGCAAAAAGGTTTTTAATAGGAAGTGATGAGATCTAGCTCATGCTTTTAGAAAGGGCTCCACTCTCCCAGGACTGGGTGAGCCGGGGCCAGAGAGCCTGGATCCCGGGAGACCAGTTAGGGGCTCATGAGTGGAACAGGTGTGTGGCGATAAAGCCTTGGCCGAGGATGGCGGTGGTGAAAACAGAAGGCGACATTTCACAGGAAGGAGCCACAAGCCACTGTCACAAGGTGTGAGGGGTGAAGGAGGCTGGGAGGGCAGCCATACCAGTCTCTAGCATACTTAGGGCTGGAGGGAAAACGGGTTTGGGGAAAGGGGTGATAAGGGACAATTTGGGACCATCGGGTTTGAGAGGCACACAAGTGATCCATCAGAAACAAAGCTTTAGAGCCTGGAAAAGAGATCGGAGGTTGGAGGTATAGATCTGAGAGTTTTATCCTCACGGGGGAAGAAAAGAAGCTATGAATCAGAATGAAATCCCTATACGAGTATAGACTCAGTAGAGAAGCAGCCCGGAGGTACCGTTACCCAGGCAGGGAAAAGAATCTGGAGGCAGGCGGGCTGAGAATGCACATACACGGGCAAACACACGGGTTTGTGCTTTTATGAAACCCTCGTGCGTGCGCGCACACACACGCTGTGTTATGTACACATCAACATGCCCACACGTGCGTATACACACACGCACATACAGATACGGATCCACACGTCTTCATAAGTGTACAATGACTCATACAACCAGATGTGGCCAGATGAGTGTCTGGGGCAGAATCTCTTGCAAAGCGAGGTGAGAAGAGGCTTGCGGATGAAGGGAGGGAAGGAGACTCCTGTCTCGGCTCTGGGGCCTGAACAGAAAAAGCTAAGGGAGCAGCCAGCAGGCGATGGCTCCCAGCGACCTCATCTTTCTCCAAGGCCCCGCACTCACCGTGCCTGTGGCCTCCCCTGGTTCTGGTCCAAAGAACCCAGAAGAGCGGCTTCATCACACGACAGTGTCTCCCAGTGCCTTTCTCACTTGGAATGTGTGTGTCTCGTGTGCCTATAACTGGGACATTTCAGTGTGGAGGTGCCAGACTGGCAAGCTGGGCGCCCCTCCAACTCCACCATGTAGGTGGTGGTGGCTTTGCTCATGCTTAGGATGATGGAAGGAGAAGCCTGCTGTTTGGAACGGATTCTGCTGCCTCAGTCTTAGCAGGTCAACCTAGACCCGGTGGCCTCAGCCATCATGTGTCTAGCTCTCCAAGACACAGGAAAATCAGCCCGCTGGCTGTCCAGTCCCCCTCCCCGGAAAGCCCACTCATGCTTCCTTGATGGTCGCGGATTCAGGTAGGAACAGAGTAAACATCCTTTGCTCTAGGGTCTGGGAAAACCGGCCTGGGGGACAGCACAAGACAAAGGTGACTAGACGCAGGAAGGTTGGGGTGGTTCCTCTACTTTCTCTGTGGGCAAGAGCGGGGGCGGGGGTGCTGAAGGGTCAGCTGCCTCAGACCCCCTCCCACCGGCCCTTTCTTCTGCCCTCAGGACAATGACTCGGAGAGGCCAAAGTGCAAGTTCACAGAAATTCATCACCTTGGGTCTTCTCAGCCATTGCCAAGTCTGGCTCGGGGTCCTTCTCCCACAACACGTCAGTTCCATTGTTTTTCACGAGGAAAAGGACATTTCTCGAATCATTAGAGTAGGGCTTTCATCGTAAAAATGCTCTCCGCTATCTCAGACAGGCTGAATGTCTGGCCTAGAATTCAACGTGCATCGAGAGGCTTAAAGATCTCGGTGAGTATGTAGGGATGTGTGTAACCTGCGAGCTTCGTAACAATCCTGCGCAGGAAGCAGGAGAGGTGTGAGCCTCTGTTTTGCAGATGAGGGAACTGGGGACTCCAGGAAGAGTGTCGTCGGTGAGTAAGCAGCCAAGTGACAGCACCAGCTTGCGTGGCACTGGCATCTGACAGATTGGATTTGAATTCCAGCTTTGCCTCTTGGCTGTGGGAGGTCAAGCAAGTTACTTGATCCCAGTTGCCTCATCTGTAGAAGGGGAAAATGGTAGCTACTCGAGCAGTTGTCTCGAGAATTTGAGGAGATAAGGCACACCTTGCACACGGCATAGCGCTAGGGGTAGAGAAATACTCGGCAAATCTTAGCTCTTAGCTGGGACTTGAACCCCGTTCTCTTGACTTCAGGTCCGGTGCTCTCCGTGTGTGGTACTCTAGCTTTCTGGGACGCAGCAGGTCCTGAGCAGGTCCTTGAGGATGTTTAGCTGGGTTTGGAGGTGCCTTTCCAGCCACCCTCATCCAGGCATGGGGTCAGAAGTCAGGCCAGTGTGCGTGCATGTGCAGACATGTGTGCGTGTGTGTGTGTGTGTGTGTGTGTGTGTCCATGTCTGGAAGTCCAGACTACTGTCATCTGAGTTCTGTGTATGCATTTCACTAATGGAAATCACAGAGTGGCTGAAGAAGGGAGCGACAAGGCCACGCTGAGTATCACAGCCAGAGCCCATGGTGCCTTGCCATTAGAGTTAATGCCAGGCTCATGAATACCGGATGAATGTGCTACCCAGACCAGCCACTTAGGCAAAAGTGGGTCTGCTTTCCTGGGAGACCATTTCCCCACCCGGGGTTGGCTGGGAAAAGGCCCCTTTCCTCTCAACCCACCTCCACCCACCCTCTCCCCACCCCAAGGTTCTCTGTGGGGTCACTGATAGCCATCTGGGCCTTCTGGGAGACTGTTTAAATTGAGAAGCCGCAGGCACTTCATGCGATTGTTTTTCTGGTGCCTGGTGCCGCTTGTCTGCTCTCGCTCCCCTCCTCCTTCCCAACAGTGCCTGCCTAATTACACGGAGGGGCTGGGGGCTGCTGCAAACCCACTTCTGGCTTCGCAGCAGCCTGGCTGTTCCAGTCCCATCTCTGCAAAAGCTGCAGACCCTATGCAGGAGTACATCTCTGGGAGGAGCTGAATGGGGTGCTTCCAGCCAGGCTGGGTGGCCTGGGCAGGTAGAGGAACCCTCCTCGCCTGGGGAAGGCAAGGAAAGGGGAGCCTGCAGCTGGGTTAGGAAAAGCTGCCATGATGCCCACCATGGAGAATCCAGCTCCATTCTGGAAATAAAGAACGTTTCTGGAACAGTACATGTTGGGAATAGGGGGTGGGGAGTGAAGCTGTATGGCCCACAAACCTGCCAGTGGGACATCAACTATCAAGTCCTCCTTACCCAGAGACCCTCTCTCTAAACACCTAAAGAGCCTCACACAAGGGCTTACTGTCTCACCCCATCTGCATCACCCCTTGGACTGAAGTGGTTTTTTCCCTGGTCATTAAAATGCAAATAACCCCAAGAATGGAATCCAGTTCAGTCTCAGGTGCTCATGAAAGGATCATGTAATTTCCTGAAGGCAAGATGGTTTGGGGCACAAGGTTGCCATCCGATGGGCTGAAGGGTAGGGGCCAGGGGGTGGGGTGGTGAGGTGCAGGGGTGGGTAGAAGCATGTCCAGGACCTGTGGTCCATCCAATTCCTTCTATAATGCCCTGAGATGGGAGGAGACCTGAATTCTGACTCAGAGATGGGATGCCTTCCCAGACACTCACAGGACACTGACCTCTGCATATAGGGCTTCTCCCCCTTCTAAGTATGAAATTTAGTAAAGGAAAACCTCACTAAAGTAGATTGTGGAGCTGGAAAGGGAGGCTGGAGGGGGGGAGCCATACCATTCAATGTCAATTTCAGGAAGAATCCTCAATTACCGACCCCAACCGAAGAATCATTAACAGAAAAGAATCAGCAATTACAAGTCCCAACAGGGAGCAATGTACATTGCATTTCCTTTATGAACTCAACTACCCCAGCCACTCAGCCAATGAGAAACCGTCATCATCCTGAACTCTTGCTTCTCTCCGGCTGACTTTTCAAAACAAGCCTTCCCACATTCCTCCCTCTTCTCCATAAAATAACTTTCCTCTCCTTTATTTGTTGGGCTATGCCAAAACCATTTGTTGCCTATGGTTTTGGCATAGCTTGCTTGTCCTGTATTACATTTCTCTTTTATCCCCAAATAAACCAGTTTTGCTCATAAAATAATCAACAGCGTTGTGTTTCAGGTTAATGTAACTTCCTTTAAACTCACACCTGTAAGGGGCTGGCTCTATAGGAAGTCTTTATTTTCCCTCCTACCCTATTTATCCATTTTACCATCCATTCATCCATTCCTATTCTCAATAAATTGATACTGAGTACTTACCATGGTGGTAACACGTGGGCAGGAGCTATAAACACAAGGTGAGTGACACCAGTGCCTGAGTAGCTCTCTGATGGTTACGTGTCCAACTTGGGCTCAGGTCATGATCTTGCGGTTCATAGGTTCTAGCCCCATGTTGGGCCATGTGCGGACAGCTCAGAGCCTGGAGCCTGCTTCAGATTCTGTGTCTCCCTCTCTCTCTGCCCCTCCCTCACTTGTGCTCTGTCTCTGTCACTCAAAGATGAATAAATGCTTAAATTAAAACATTTTTAATTACACCCATTCATATGGTCTCTAGCCTCATGGAGCATGCAGTCTGGCAAGAGAGAGAAGAACAAATTGTCACTTAAGTAAATAATGCCAGACAGTAAGGAGTGTTTTCAAAAGAAAGGTCACCCACTTCCCTGGAAGTGATAACAGGAAACCTGTATTGAATATAACACTTGGGGGGCCAGGCAGGACCGTGGGCATGACTGTCACCTCCTTCTTCCTAAATTGTATGCTTCTAATAATGCAGCCCAGGGTATCTGGAGTCACCCCGGTCCCTCTTGCTCTCACTTCCCGTAGGAAGACAGGCTGTGACACTGGCTGTGAACATGCATGAAAGGAAGAACCTAGGACGGGGTCCTGAAATGAAGGGATGGCGCTGGCCAACAGAAAGAGTGAGGGAGCTGAGACGCTGGCAGGAAAATATCTGCATTGTGAAAATACGTAAAGGCAAACCTCATTTAGAACGGGGTCAGGAGCTCACACGCCCTACCACTGGAAATCCATTGCAGACCCAACAGAGAGAGAGACAGAGACAGAGAGAGACAGACAGAGACCTTTCGCCTCTTTATTATCCTAGCAAGAGGAAGGCAGGCTTCCTCCTCCCCCAGCAACAGCTCAGCCAATGACAGACCGTCACAAGTCAACCAATGAGAAGCCACTTCCTGCTCCCAGGTTCCTCCAATGGACTTTTTGATAGCAGCTCCTCCCAGCTTCCCGCTTCCCTCTATCAAAGAGCTTTTCTTTCGTTTCTTTCCTGGTCTTGCCTGTTGTTTTGCCGCAGCTTGCTTATTCTTGATTGTAATTCGCTATTCTTGGATGAACTCACTATTTTGGTAAAATAACTGGCAGTTTGCCTTTTAAGGTTAATGGGATGAACGTCGAGTCAGGGGCTGGCGGGGAGATGGAGGGGGAAGGCGGAGAGATGGCGTCGAAAACTGAAAACTGCAGGGAAGGGCCCCAGAGAAGGAGGCTGGCCTCGGAGGGGAGGGAGGGGCAAATGCAGGGTGAGAAACAGCCGCCTCCACGACCTTCTGCCGGTCGTCCATACGTACGGGTCCTGAGGATAGGTTGCTGGGGTGGGCCAGCTCACTCAAAGGGCTGGTGAAGGCGACGTTGGCTTTGTAGGTGGCCACGTCACTGTCCTTGCTCCACATGGAGAAGTCCTGCCTTTCTGCCACCAGGATACGGCAAGACGAGGGCTATTCACCCCGTCCCACAGAAAGAGATCTGAAGGCTCCAAGAGATCTATAAGCCAATGGTGGAGGCCAGACACCCTGGTTATCCCAACCCCACGGCCGAAGTACCGAGCATGAGGCAGCCTGTGGTTCCTGGGGAAGGATAGAGAGAGGACTTGGCTGCCTGGCCTCCTGGGACCGTGACAGGGGGCAATCTTAGCCCAACCTGAAACTTCTAGATGTGATGGAATGAGATGACCCACAGTGGCCAGGAGGTTTTGGGGAACAGCAAACCCTATTATTCCAAAGGAAAGGAGAAGGCAAAGGAGGGGCATTCTTTGCCTTTGGTCAAGTTACTGCTCTCCTTGGTCCACCCTTAGCATCAGGCCACACCTGTCCAGACCCAGCTACAGGAAATGTCTCCAGCAATTGACAAGGTGGGCTGAGCCAACTGTAGTCTGGACCACTGCAAATCATCAACTTTGGTTTAGGAAGTTAAAGGAAAGTGCTGGCCAGATAGAGAAAGAGGCTTAGCTAAGATCACACAGCATACCCATTGCAGAGTTGGGGCCAGGTAGCTTGCATCATGTGGTTGTTTTGTGGCCTCCCTGCCCCCCACCAGAGGCCACCATGAATACCACCATCTTTGTCAATGGCCAGCTGCCAAGGCCTTCATCAGAATCCCCCTCAGCCCACGCCTGCCCCGGCAGATGGGAGGGCCCAGAAAATAATCAGTAATATTCATTAGTAGAAAAATAGGAGCCACCAGAATCACGATAAAGAACTACTATTTATTGAGCACCTACAATGTGCCAGACCTGGGCTAAGTGCTTCATACACATCCTTTTAAGTAACACTTCCTTCGATGTGTCTGTAAGGCGGGTACTATTATATCCCCATTTTACAGATGCAGCATAGAGAGAGTACATGATTTATAGTTATTTCCTGCTAATAGTTATTATTCGTGTTACTAATGATGCTGGTTAATGTTTACTAAGCACTTACTACACGCTAGGCATATGGATTACTGCTTCACGTGGACCAGCTTGCAATTCTACCAGGTCAGTAGTATTATCGTTTCCATTACAGGGAGGAAATGCAGGTTGAAGGACGAAGGTTAGCGGCCCGGGATCACCTGGCTTGCAAACGGGAAGGAATTCCGATTTATTTGATTCCCAAACTCTTGGCTTTACATTCTTATCACGGGCTTCATAGGCGGCCTTAAAAGGATATGCAAAACTTGGGGGATCTGAGCAATTTTCCAGAGAAAGGATGAAGAGGCTACACCCGTTTTCCAAAGCAGTTCATGACCCGGGAGGGGTCGAGGTCCCCGGCGTTCACCCACTCTGCACAGGGCTGCTTCTGTGTGCACCTGCAGCCAAGTGGCCACAAGCCAAGAATCCCGGAGGAAGGTTCCCCACAAGGGAATTGCCAAGCCCTAGCTCGGGCCGTCTCTGGGGCACCTAAAACCCAGGAGCACCCCATAGATTTTTATCCACCCTAACTCAAGATATCTGCGTCATGAAGGCGACTGTCCCTGTGTGTTCCTGATGGCAGCAGGGGGCACTGGATGTTCTGAACTATTGCGAGCCCTAACCTAGACACTTGGCCCCTGTGACTGCCAATGCCAGGGAGATAGATCATTTAATCAATAGTAACCTACCCCTGGCTAATGGATATGAAAAGAAGAAGCTAGCCTTCTGCGTTGGAGCATTCATAACTTCTCCATCCCAGCGACTTAATTGATCAACGAATTCCGTTTACTCCTGAGTGATCATTGGTGAGCGTGTCATAGTTTCCAGTCCCTCGCCAGCGCCACCCCCCCCCCCCCCCCCGGTAATAGCTCATGATTGCCTGAACTGGCGGCTGGCGGTGGGAGCGAGGCTGTACAAGATAACTGATTGCTCATAATTGTCAACCAAATTGCATCCATGGTATTGAGCTTCAAAATGGACCCAAAGAAGCATCTCTATTGATCCCTTCAGGTTATAAACAAGAGGCGACTGGTCCTCAGACCCGGAGACTGGGTTCGCATTGATTTTTGTTCTTTTTCTCCCTTGAATTACCTGCAGTGGAATCCGAGGGCTGATGTTGAACCCGAAATTGTTCAAGGTCTTGCTCTTCGGGAGGTTGTGAGAGAGGGGCAGTCAGGGACCACTCTGAGACGCATCCACACCAGCTGGGAGCTCTGCTTCCTTGCTGGAAGGTGGCCAAGGGCAGTGCACTTCCTCCGACCTTCGCCCCCTCTGCCTCTGTGCCTTCGTGCCTTCGTGTGCTGCCTCCGACAGTGGCCCCCTCTGCGCCCTCCTGCATGCGCAGTCCTGGGGCCTCTCTGCCATGGGTCCTCCACAAACCCCGAGCTCAAGGGGCTTGAGGGGGTCAGTAAACGGCCTGCCACACAGCTGGTGCTCAATAAACATCCACCGGCTGAAGGTCCCATCAAAACTGGCAGGCAGTGGGCTCTCCTGGCATGCCCACATTTCCAGATATTTGATGGCACAGAGACTCAGGCTGTGCCACATCTGGAAAGTAAACATGGTAACAGTGATTCCAAACAATCCCTCACATTTTAAGAACAGATTTTATTGTATTCTCTCAAGAACCCTACAAAGTAGGTGCTTTTGTTTCTCCATTTTACAGAGACGGAAACTGAGGCACAGAGAGGTCAAGTAACGTGTCCAAAGTTGCCCGTTCACTGGGAAAGCCAAGACCCAAGTTTGCAGGTGTCTGATGTGAAAAAACACACATTGCTGTATCTCACCGTCTCCCGGGCAGAAAGACGGCCCCCTTGCTAAGCAGCCCTCCAGGTGCCAGGCACTCTCGGTCCTGCTACCCACACAGCCTTCACCTTCATCCTGTGAGGCAGACGTTATCACCTCTGTTCACCAACGGGGAACCGGATGCTCAGGAAGGAGACGTGACTCACCCACAGTCACACAGTCACTAAGCCGAAGAGCCCTGTTGCTCCCCGGCGACATGTCCCCAGAGACCTGTGCTTTCCTTAGTAGCCAGCCGCAACGGCCGCTTCTAGACTCGGAATACGTAGCAATGACGTCAAAACCCCACGTCACACCCAAGACTCACCGCACACACCCCACAAGCAGTCCCTTTGCTCGCTGGACGGGGATCGCCGGCCACTCCCATTTCACAGGCGAGAAAACAGACACACCGGAAAGTTAAAACTGCTTTCCTTAATTCTTTGTCAAGGCATCCTTCGGGCCCGTCAGGTTCCAGGGAAGTTTTCCTGCCAACAGGCAGGCTGGAGGCGTGGACAGGAAATGAGAGCTGGAGGGCGTTAGCGATAGCCTGAGCTCCAGAACAGGCAGCAAAATGCCCCGCTGACCGATCTCCATTCGGCATCAGATGGAGGGTGTCTTCCAAGAACCCGGGGAGCAGCCTGGAGTTGATTTCAGAAGTCTGGGCTCGGCCCCAGGCCGACAACCCTGCAGCTTGGCAGGGCAACAGTGAGGCATGGGGCAGAGCCCGCTCAGCAGGCACCCGCTTAATGAAATCACCAGCTGGGAGGTGAGTGGCCAGCCTACCCTCTAGATCCACCTTCGCAGCTTCCGGGCCCCTCTGCCCTCCTCCCGCTGGGTGGGCCCAGACAGCAGCTGTCTCTTTAATAAACGGCTCAGCCAGTATGCTTCAAAGCCCAGAAAGCATGAGAAGGGCCTGGAGTGCATCAGCAGTGTCCCGGGGGCCTCCCAGGCTGCTGCGGGACAGAGCTGTCCCCGCAGATGACATCCAGGGCTCCAGAGACATTCCTCCTGCCAGGTGGTCCTACCAGGAAAGAGAGTACTTCCTCGGGTCTGACCAAAATCTCTCATGCTTTTCTTCAGTTCCCTTTTTTTTTTTTTTTTAAGTGTAGCATCTATTAATTCGCGTTTCGTTTGTTTGTTTTGATTTGGTTTCGACACCTGTTTTATTTTAAAATCACTTTCTTGATCTTCAGAGAAGTGGGCAAACGAAGATGCTTATTTTGCCTGGTTTTTGGTAAACAAAACCTGGAAATAATCTAAACATATCCGTTAGAGGGGATTAATTCAGAAAAATACAGAACGTCTGAAGGGTCCCTTCTTAAACTTGAGCTGCGTCAGAGTCACCGCGGATCAAAGCACGGATTCCTGGACCGCACTCCCAGAATTTCTGATGCGGTAGGTCTGGGGCCAGGGCCTGAGAATTCGCATTTCCAACAAATTCCCAGATGACCCTGGAGCGAACCTTGAGAGCCGCCACCAGTCTGCACTGAAACATACTATACCGACATTAACAACAGTGCTGTCGAAGAGTATTGTTGATTTGAGAAAATACGCGTGATGTGTTGCAAAGTGAAAAAGCAAAATAACCTGGGCAATGCAATCAGTATAAGTGTAAATATTACCTTAAATGTGTATACATATTATATATATATATATATATATATATATATACACATACATATATGTATGTATGTATGTATAAATGTGCATATAGAAAGAAAGGTAGTGGGGCGCCTGGGTGGCTCAGTCAGTGGAGCGTTTGACTTCAGCTCAGGTCATGATCTCATGGTTCATGAGTTCAAGCCCTGCATCAGGCTCTGTGCTGTCAGGGCAGAGCCTGCTTCAGATCCCCTGTCTCCCTCTCTCTTTGCTCCTCCCCTGCTCGTTCTCTCCCTCTCTCTCTCTCTCTCTCTCTGTCTCTCTCAGAAAGAAAAAAAAAGAAAAGGAAAGGAAAAAGAAAGGAAGGTGACTAGGATATAACCAGAGTCAGAAGCTGAATAAATGTGGTGGTGATCTGGGTGGGCTTAGGGTCAGAAAGGGTTTGGATTCCGGCTTTGCTTCTTCCCACCTAATGTGAATGACTTTGAACAAACTGTGTGACCCTCTGAGGGTCACTTTACTTATCTGTAAATTGGGAATAAATACTTGCACGACCCTACAGGGCTGTTGTGAGGACAAAATAAAACCGTGCATAAAAACCTCAAATGTAATGGCTGGTGTATATTGTCATAAGAGCTCAAAAAATATATATACCTGTGCTACACATCAATACCATTAACAGTGAGTATCTGCAGAGAGTGGGTTTAGGTCAGTTTTTTTTAATTGATCTTTTTCTGTGTTTTACAAGTTTCCAGGTTGGGTGTATGTTACTTTTATCATTAAGAGAAAGCACAAAAAAATATTACCCGTATACTAACCACCTCCCGAATCCCCAAGTTCTTTTGTGTGGATTTCTTCAGACATAGGCAACATTTTTTAAAGCAAAACAAAAACCTCCAACCCTTTGAAATTGAAAAAAAAAAAAAAGTTTTTTAAAGGCAGATGAAAAATTTGGAACCTTGGAGAAGCCTGAAGCATGTTAAACCTTGTTGTTCACAGTCCGGAAGGCTATGATCCTTTGATGCTAAGCTCCCAGGCCCCCCAAAGGCTCCGCCCAGAAGACACCAGGGTGACTGCTTCCGGAGAAGATCTCAGAAACTGGTGCCCGAGCTCCCACGGGAGGAACAAGGGTCTTTTTTTCTCAATTCAAGCTCAAGGCTGAGGTCGTTAGAGGGAGACACCAGGATGGGGCCACAGGACGCCACCTCTGTCCGCCTCCCTCTTGGAAAATACGGGGCAACTCCCAGGCATGCAGGAGGAGAGGCGGGAACTGAGGTCCCCGGACTGTGGTGGCAGGTCCTGGGGAAGCCTGGCAGTGCCCTGCCCGGCCTGCTACCCCAGACCGCTCGGCCTCTCGACAGCCCTGCTCCTCCATGGACCCAAACCGTCTTGTCCCTAGGTCTCGGCTCTGCTGTGGGGCTCCCTGCCTGCGTCCCCTGTCCCACCTCCACCATATTAATAATAGATTAATATGTAGTTGCTTTTTTTTCATAATTGCTTAGAATGTGTTTGCTCACCACATGCCAACTCTCTGCCAAGGGTGTCCCAGGCATATTTCATCTAATCATCAGGACACCCCACCAAGTAAAAGTTATCTTGGGTCTGTGAACGCAGAGGTGATTGACTCCGGGTGTGACCCACTCATAGTACAGTACCAGCTTCTGTCACTGCTTCAACCATGCACCTGTTCTCCTTGGCGATGAACAAGTCTCCTCCTCTTTCTAGCCTTTGGCTTCAGAGTCTCGACTCTACTTCCCTACCTGACTCTGGGGCCTCCATGAGGCCCGTGTGGTCTGGCCCCTGCCTCCATCTCCAGAGTCATCTCTTGCCAAGCTTTCCTTAGCTATCTCTGCTCTAACCACACTGCTCTCTGTTCCTCAAATTCACTCCGCTCCCTCTGCCCCCAGGGCCTTTGCACATGTCATTTGCACTGCTCGGTTGGCATGCTCACTTTCCTTTTTGTGCAGTTAGCCCCAAGTCACTGTTCAGATCTCAGCTCAAACGTCATTTCCTCAAGGAAGGTTTTCCTGGTCTCTCAGCTCGAATGTCTCTGGTGCAGATTTCACGGCGTCATATCCTTATCTTTGTATAGCATTTATAGTTTTCATTATAAATACATCCACACATTCTTTGTTTAATCTTCCCAACAGGTCTGCAAGCCTGTGAGGGCAGATGCCAGACCTGCTGCGCTCTAATTCACTGTTGAATTAGCCACACCTAGTGCAGTGCCCGGCACATGGTAGGTACTCAGTTACAGTTTTGTGAATGAATGAATGAATGAATGCACTCTCTTCTTCTGAACTTTCTTCAGGCCTGGCCCTACCTGAGTACCCAAGGTGTCCTTCTTGCTCTGTATTCCCTTTGTTCTCTCTGTCTCACTGTCTCTAGGCTCTCTCTTTGGGTGGTCTCTGGGTTTTGCCTCTCTCCGTAGCTATCTTGCTCTCCTGAGGTTCCACCTCGTTTAATGGCCCCAGGGCAAGGTGGCGTATCCAGTCTAGGCTGTGGGCAGGCAGGGAATATGACACTTTTCAAAAACTGCCTGACCCCGCTGAGTTCAAATACCCTCCATGAAGGAGAAATGATATTTGCTCAGAGCCCCAAGGCGCCCCCAGGGCGCATGCGGACCCTCGGTGGCAATCCTTGTGGGCGCGGGGTCTGGTGGGGCTGTGGTTTTACAGGGGTGTGATCTCAGGGACCACCCCCAGGGGAGCTTTGAGCTAGGGGGAAACAGGTAAATGGCCCCGAGACCGCTGTGGGGAATGGGGAAATCTCAGGGCTCCCAAACTTCCCGGCGAAGTGGATAGTCTTTTGACACTTTCCCAAATGATTTCATTGACCATGTGGCAAACGTCTTTGTGTTTGAAGAAACTGCGGGGCGTTGTGGGAGATGGAACAGTTGCTTGGCAGTGCGTCAGGGAAATTTTGCTCCTTTCTTTAGTTTCGTGTTGTGTGTATTTTGCTTTCTGATGAAAACTGCATGTGGTTTCTGGGCAAAAACAGGTCCGGAGGGGCTGGAGTGAGAACTTGTCAGTCTTTGCAGAGAAATCTGACACCTACTCTTGGCTGAGGGAGCCCAGGGACCCCGGAGGACGGGAAGAAGAGAGTCTTGGGGACAGCTCTGGGCAGCGCTGTAGCAATTATGTCCTTATGTGGGGTGGCACCCCATTGTGGTCCTATGACAGCGTAGCCCAGTAGGAAGGCAGTGCAAGCCGCAAACGTGAGCCCCATAGTAACTTTAGATTTTTCTGGTAACTACATTTTTAAAAGTAAAGAAGCAGGTAGCATTTGTAACATGTATGGTATTTATATTACATTCGTTATATATATCTTATTTATCTTACTTTATTTAACCCAACATATCTGAAATATTACCATTTCTACGTGTCATCAATATAAAAATTATTAATGAGCTGTTTTACATTCTGGTTTCCGTACTAAGTCTTTGGAGTCTGACATGCACTCGTCGTGCACGTCAGCGTGGCCCTGCCATGCTTCTAGTGCTTGGTAGCCATCCATGGCTGGCGGCTACCGGAGCGAACAGGACACGGTCTCAGGCTTCGAGGGTCACGGGGCTTCTTTTTTTTTTTTTTTTTCTTTTTTTAAGTTTATTTATTTATTTTGAGAGAGAGAGAGAATCCCAAGCAGGCTCCACACTGCCAGTGCAGAGCCCGGTGCGGGGCTTGAACTCACAAACTGTGAGATCACGACCTGAGCTTGAAATCCAGTCGGATGCTGTATCGACTGAGCCCCCCCCCCCCCCCGCCGCCCAGGGGCCCCCCGGAGCTTCTTTATAATGAGCTCCTCCTCTGGAATTGGACAGAAGTGGCTTGCTGGCCCCTCCTGCAGCTCTCCTCAAGTCAGAGTCAGGTACCAACCCCCCCCCCCAAGGTCACCTGAAGGTCATCCTTGAGCCACCTCCTTATCTCGCCCACCTCCAAACCTCCAATGAACACGCAGCCCTTCCTTCCAAAGGATATCCGCAGTCGGTTCGCTCATTTCCACCCCCACACGGGGCCTCGCCACTGCTTCCTCCTATATCGCTGTCATAGCCTCCAGCTGGCCTCCTGCCTTCTCCATCCCAAATAACCGTAATTCTAGAAAGCAAATGCAAACACATCTCTCCTCTGTTTAGAATCTTCCGCGCACTCGGAATAAATTCCCCCCGGCTTCCAGAGCATGGATGACAAAGCACACGTCACTGGCCCTTCTCCCTCGACACCCCGGTCTTCCACTCTCGGTCCTCACTTGCCCCCAGCCACTCCAGGCCCCTTTCTGCTCCTGGAACACCCCATGCCGGTTCCAAACTCAGGGCCTTTGCATTTGCTGTTCCCTCTGCTGTGCCACACTCTTCTCCAGGGCTGGCTTCTTCTCATCCTTGATACTTTAAAGGAGATGTTACTTCCTCGGGAGGATCCTCTCTGACCGTCCTGTCAAAACTACCCCATCACTCCTCCCCAGGCACGATCACATCACTCTATTTTTTACCCCTATTTTTACTCTATTTGTGACAGCCTGACATTTTCTTGTGTATTTACCGATTCACTTGTATTTCCCTGTTCCTGCCCAGCTGAATGTAAGCTCCACAAGAGCCGGGGCCCTGTCTACCTTTTCAGTGCCAGCCCTTGTTGTTGAATGAATGACTGATTCGAGTTTGAATTCCATCTGCACCCCCGTAATTACTGTGTAAACACGGCAAGTAACCTAACTTCTCGGAGCCTCGGTTGCCTCATCTATAAGATGGGGATAATGATAGTAACAATAGCTGCATTGGTCAGCTTTTGCTGCGGTTAACAGCAGTCCCGATATCTTGCAGCTTATACAAGCAGCATTTGTTTCTTGCTCTCATTACATGGGGACTGCAGCTTTCCTGCCCTTGGCCAGACTTGGCTGAGCTCCACATGTCCTAGGCTGAAGAACCAACCATAATCTAGAACACGCTGCTCTCATGGGGGAGGCAGGCCGGAGACAGCAAGCAGAAGATGCTCTTCAAAGCTCTTCTGGGACCTGGAACACCAGTTCAACCTGTCTGCACTCCAGTGGCCACAGCAAGTCACGTGCCCCAGCCCGGTCACAGTGGGGAGAGGCTGTGTAATCCTCTTGCAAGAATGAGCGTTGGGGCGCCTGGGTGGCTCACTCGGCTAAGCATCCGGCTTCGGCTCGGGTCACAATCTCATGGTTTGTGGGTTCGAGCCCCGCGTCGGGATCCGACAGCTCGGAGCCTGGAGGCTGCTTCGGAATCTGTGACTCCCCCTCTCTCTCTGTCCCCTCCCCAGCTCATGCTCTGTCTCTGTCTCTCAAAAAATAAATAAACGTTAAAGAAAAAAAAAAAAAGAATGAGCTTGTAGTTGGGGACTATCACCACCATACTAGCTAACATTTATGTATTGCTCACCATGTGCCAGGCTGTATTCCAAGCATTGAGGTAGATGCTATTTTTGCCATCATACAGATGGGGAAACAGAGGTAAACAGGTTAAATAACACGGCCAAGGCCACCTGCCAGGAAGAATTTCAGCAGCGTCGGCCCAGCTCTACACCATTGCTTGCTATCTGGCTCATAGCGATGGCAGGCCTTGGCAATTAACACGCTCAGCCCCAGTGAACGTTCTCTCTGCTACCCCTGCTAGTATTTAGTAGTGATTCTTTCTAGGAAGTTCCATCGTTCACACCAACAAGTATTTTTCCTAAATCCACCCACTCCGTCTGGGTCCATGTGATGTCAAACATTCACCAGGAGCTAAGAGAGAGAGGGGAAGGACAGAGGAGTCTGGCAGTGTCCCCTGGGTGTATCTGTGTTCCCGAAGATGTCCTTGTAGCCAGATGTCTTTCCACAGAGAGGAGATGTTTCCTTGGAACCAAAAGGTGGCCTTCACCCGCTGTGCCACCAGGCGATGAGGTTATGTTTTCCATTGACCCCCCTTCAGGGAGACGAGCACTAAAACTCGGCAAGGGCCTTATGTTCAAATCCTCAACTTCTCCACACAACCCAAAAGATAGCTACCCGCTCATCCCATTGTGCCAATGAGAAGACTGAGGCCCAGAGAAATGAAGCGAGCTGCTCAAGGTCACAAGCTAAGAAATGACAAAGCCAGCAATCAACCCCAGATAAAGGGCCCGGGGTTGCAAAGCTGCTGCTCTCCCTGTGGATGGCAGAACTTTTATCAAGGAGGAGGAGCAAACACAGTCGCCCTTTACCATTGACGCGCTCCGTGGAGACTTGCTCCACCCAATTTCACATTCGTTGGCCTCCCCTCCAATGTCTGTGCTGCACACTGTGCCCTTGGCCACAAACACAGGGGCACATTCATTCATTCACTTGGTCTCTCACACCAAGCGTGGGCCATTCATTCACTCACCCACTCACGAATTCACACGATCACCCATCCATTCATTGAGCCATTGATCCATTGATCCATTTACTCTTTGTGTCTTGTTCAGATATGCTCCCGCCTCTGGGTCATGTTATGGAAACTCAAGTTTCGGGGGTGGGGTGGGGGGGACCTGAGTCAGGTCCAAATTGAGGTATTCCTGGTATGCGTTAGCATCCAAAGAGGGTGGGGAACAGAACCCATTCCCCCTGGTGTGATGGGAGGGCAGCTCCAGAAGGACAGTTGTCAGGAAGGAGGCAGGGCGGGGCACGGGGCACGGCGCTCTCCCTCCTGGATCTAGGGAAGCCCGAGGCTCTGAGTACCTTTGGGCCTCGGCACGGAGAGCGAGATGGGGTTGTCCTCCTCGGGGGGCACTTAGGAAGCGAGAGGGGCATGTTGACCCACAGCTGCTTCAGCCATCAGCCATAAAGTGATGGAGAACTGTTGTTGCCCTGGCCCTGGTTGGCAGCATAGGGGCCCCTCATCACTGCCTGCTTGGCCTCTCTTAACCAGAACTTAATGTGAGCAGCTGGGATAGGATGGGGGTGGCGGGGCGGGGGGCGGGGGCTGAAGGCCATGTTCTGCATCAACCGCCATTATCCAGATAAAACATCCCAAACGACAACGTCAACACGTCAACCAGCTGTGCGTCTGCACCAAGCCCCCCATTTGTGGGTCTGGAAACAATCGTGTGGCCCACCAAACCGTTCCCTTCCAGCCCAGATGTTGGGTGTGACAGAGACCCAGCCAGAGACAGAGAGCGAGGGGGAGAAGAACAGAAGGGCGAGGGGAGGGAGGGAGGCGATGTTTGCCAAATGATTAAAAAATTAAAGGGATTTCTATGCAGAGAAAATATTTAGCTTGGCATTGTCTTCTCAACCAAACGTTGGCTTCCAAGAGAAAACACTGGCACTGGCAGTGAACGTTCGCTAAATGAAAACAATTGTCGCCTTCCCAGCAGCCATAGAAAATGCCTTTGTTTGGGCTGGTGGTGCCTGGGCCAAAAACAGCGTCTCCAGAAGCTGCCCCCAATTTCTGAGAGGCTTTGGGGAGAGGACGACTCGCCAGAAGTCCATTGTCCCAGTAGGACCCGCTAGTCTCCCAGGTGAGGCTGTGCAGAATGGCTGCGTCCCTCTCCAGGGTCAGGGTGGGGGCTGAGAGGAGGCAGGTGAGAGGCAGGAGGGAGGGAGGAGGAGGGGGGAAGGGCGAGGAGAGAGGCAGACGGTTGCAGCTGCGGGGAAAGTGCTTGAACGGGAGAAAAGAGGGAGAAGAGAAGATCGTGGAGGAGCTCAATGGAATCTGACAACAATGGCGTCCTCAGGGTGGTAGTGACCTTCCAGCTCTGTGTTGTGGAGGAGGCCTTTTGATAGTCACAATAGAGAAGGCTTTAGGTGCTTTGTCTTGCTGAATCCTCAACCACAAACAAGGTACTCGGCAGAATCTGGATTTTGACAGGAGGAGCAAACTGAGGCCCAGAGAAGGGGAGCACTTTGCCCAAATCCCAGACCTTAGGGAGCAGGACGGGAAACCAGAGGCCAAGGACTTACCCACGAGGCAAAGAACCAATGGCCTCGGAGTCTCTGGAGTGGGGCTTGGGAATCTGTGCGGCTGACCCAGCCCCGGGGACCCAGCCTTCCTCCTGCTGTGCTCTGTGCCTCCTGGGCTCCCACACCCCTGGGGATTCTCTTCCTTCTCTCCCCACTCCCAGGGAGGTTTCGTTAGAGGGTTCCATGACTTAATTATTTTATTTTATTTTTTTTATTTTTAGAGAGAGAGAAAAAGAGGAGCAGAGAGAGAGAGAATCCCAAGCAGTCTCCACACTCAGCACAGAGCCCGCCATGGGGCTCGATCCCACGACCCTGAGATCGTGACCTGAGCTGAAATCGGGAGTCAGAGGCTCTACCGACCGAGCCACCCAGGCGCCCCAAGGGTTCCATGAAGACCACTGGGCTGGACCAAACCATCTGAGAGAGAGGGCAGGGAGGTCCCAGGAGATCCCCGGGGCATGGGGTCACTGTCTTTGCCCGGACACCAGGCCCGTGCAGAGACCGTGCTGCCCTCCCTGGGGCTGATGACAGCTGCAGAGGCAGTGCTGTCATAACAAGCACCCTGAGGCCAATTGTACCCTTGTCACCAGCCCTGACACCCCCCAGTCAATTTTCACCCAAGTGCCTGGGGCGGTCCTCAAGGGGGGATGGGCCACTGTCTCTAGATGGCCCCCTCTGAAAATGGGCCTGTCACTGTGTACCCATCTTGGTCATACCCAGTCATCATGGGGCAGGCCAGCAGCCGACACCCTATGATTCTTTGAGCATTCATTCATTCATTCATTCATTCAACATTGCCTATGGGCCCTGTAGTGGGCACTGAGAAATCCAGATGCCTGGGAAACGACCTCTGCCTCCCTGAAGCCCCAAGGCCCACTGGGGTGTGACCAACAAAGGGACGCCGAGTATTCTGGAAGCAGGACTCTCCCCTATACCTGCCACCATCCCCCCCCCACGGACTTACCCCTTCAACTGCCCACTGACCATTGGTTTGGACATCCCACAGCCATCTTGCTTTGACACGTCCGAAATGGAATTCCTGCTCTTGCTCAGACCTGTCCTGCACGGTCTTGCCATCTCACTGCAGGACAGCACCTGCCCTCCAGGGGCTCGGGACAAAAAGCCAGTGGCTTTGTTGACCTTCTCTTAACACCTCACGTCACAGCCACCCTCTCAGCTCCACCTCCTTGGGTCCAGAACCCAACCACTCACCGCTCCCACTGCCACGAGCCTGGCCCCGGTCACCCCTGATCCCTGCCAGGTGTCACCTTTAGCCTCCTTACCTGTCCCCTTTGCCCTGGTTCTTGTGTTGCCTCCTCCTCTCCCCTGTGCCTCTCTGTCCAGCTAATGCTACTGCAGGCGAAGAACTTCGCCCTGGCTGTTCCCTCTGCCTGGAAGGCTCCTCCCCCACCCCCCACAAGATCCCCAGAGCTCACCCTCTCACCGCCTTCAGTTGTTACTCAGGGGTGCCTGGGTGGCTCCGTCCGTTAAGTATCTGACTCTTGATCTCGGCACAGGTCATGATCTCATGGTTCGGGAGTTTGAGCCCCGCATCGGGCTCTGCGCTAATGGCACGGAGCCTGCCTGGGGTCTCCTTCTCTCCCTCTCTCTCTGCCCCTCCTCTCTTCTCTCTCTCCTTCTCTCCAAATAAATAAATAAAACTTAAAAAACAAAGATCGTTATACTCAAATGTCAGTAACAGGGCGTCCCTGGCCTCCCTGATCGAAAGGGCAGCCTACTCCCTACCCTTAAGCCCCGATATCTTCTCCTCAGCCACAGCCCTTGCCGTCCCCATGCACCACCCTAGGTCGTTTTCACATTTATCTTGTCACCGTCCGCCTCCCTGCCTGCCCTGCTCCCACCAAGAAGACGAGTGTGGCAAGGGCAAGGCGGTTTGCTCCTTTTTCTCGCCGCTGTGTTCTCAGCACGGGGGACAGCGCCTGGCCCTCAGCACGCGCATCTGAGCGAATGAACAATGAACACAGAGAAGAGGGGCCGGTGATGTGGCTGGGGCAGGGATGTGGGGGGAGGGGGACTCTGATTTGGGAGCCTGCAGATCTTTGACAGGAAGTACCCCCCACACACACACCACACCGGTCGTGGGCACAAAGGTGCAGCGAGGGAGATCAGGAAGTCACCGAGAGCCAGGGGCAAGGACGGCTGCTCCTGTATCCGCTCTTTGCTGAATGTCCAGTAGCCCTCCCCGTGCTGCCGTCTGGGGGTACAGGGCCGGCCCCTGGTCTCAGGGGGGTCCCCTCTTTCCACGGTTCTGCTTTCCGAGCATCCCCTCGAGGCTGAGCTCAGAGAGATCCCCAGAGGAAGTGATGGGGTGATGGTAGGAGGGAGGGGACCGTGGAAAAGGGGGAGGGTGGGGCCTGGGGACATCCTGAGGACACTGGGAGAGCTGGACCAAGGTCCCAAAGGGACCTCCAGGGGCGGCTCCATACTTTTTTTGTCCCTCGGAGTGTATTAGTCATACACTGTTATTCATAACACACTCTGTTTCATGACCACCCTTTTTTTTTTTTTTTTTTACTGATTTTTAATTCTTTTTTTCACTTGTAATGTAACAAACAACCGGGACCCTACGCTCCAAGCACAGATTAGAACGTCCTCTACCTGTTCCCTGATCCTATCCTCCCGCCCTACCCCCTCCTCAGCTTGCTTCTCCTTTCTTCTCCCTCTTCTCCTCCCTCCCTGCACGCCTTCCCTCCTCTCCTGACTTTCTTTGCTCTCTCTGTCTCTCTCTCCCTCTCTCCTCCCTTCCTCCTTCCTCAGTTTTAGCCCAGGATACGTGCCGAAGCGATTCGTCATCTCCTCTGCCTTCTTTCGGAGCCTCATCAACCAGGCCTCGGACGGTATGAACTCTTCTGAGACCCTGGTTTTACCCTCCGTCAGCCACCGGAATTGACCCGGGCTGCTGTGTGTAGCCCCGGGCCCATCATTTGCCGCTGTTCCCCATCATTCCACACTGTGAGCTTTACCCTGTGTGTTTGACCTTGCTTCCGGAATGGGACACTTGGGTTCTTTCCGGCTTTCTGTGTCTTTACGTTTACTTTTATGAACGCCGCTGCCCTGAGCCTTCCTCGGTGTCTCCTGGGGCACAGGGGCAAGGGCTTCTGCGCACATATACCGTGGGGCGGAATTGGTGGGGCAGAGGATATTTGAATCGTTTGATTTGACAAGACAATGTCAGATTGTTTTCCAGGGTCTTCGTGTCAACGTATACCTCTAGGGGCACCTGGGTGGCTCAGTCGGTTAAGCGTCCGACTTCAGCTCAGGTCATGATCTCACAGTTTGTGGGATCGGGCCCCACGTCGGGCTCCGTGCTGACAGCTCAGAGCCTGGAGCCTGCTTCCCATTCTGTGTCTCCCTCTCTCTCTACCCCTCCCTCACTCACACTCTGTCTCTCAAAAATGAATGGACGTTAAAAAGAAATTAAAAACAAAACAAAACAACTTGCCCTTCTAGCAACATTTGAAGCCGCATCGTGGCATCGTCAGGCTTCTTGGTTTTTACTGACTGAATGGGCGTGAATGGGAGCGCGCTGTGGCCTCCCCCAGATTCTCCACAGTCCCTTCTGCCTTTTTGGATCTGACCTCGGGTGGAGTCCAAGTTTGTTTTTCTAATGTCTAAACAAGAGCTGCCACACTCAGCCCTCAATCCTTAACCCAAATGGGCCCAGGCCCCCAGAACCCTGGTGCAGGCTGCCTTGAAAAGCCTCCCAAAGTTTATTTATTTATTATGAGGGAGAGAGAAAGTGTGCACGTGCATGTGGGGGGGGGGGGGGCGAAAAGAGAATCCCAAGCAGGATCTGCAGTCAGTGAAGAGCCCCATGCGGGGCTCGATCCCACCAACCGTGAGATCATGATGTAAGCTGAAATCGAGAGTCAGACGCTCAACGGACTGAACCACCCAGGTGCCCCAAGACCCCTCCACTTCTGACCCCAAGGCCTTTCCTTCTCTCCCCCTCTCCTAAAGCCATTCGACGAGCTCCCCCAAGTCACCGCCACACCCTTCAATCCAAAGCAATACCATCAGGAAAATGGGCCAAAGCGTAATGGGACCATCTAAACAGCATCGCTTGCGGAAAGATCTCTTTTGCTCCATGGTGTGGGTTTTCTGCATCTGTTCCCTCGTCTGCCCAGCCTTCCTCAGCCCCTTCTGCTCACTTCATCACCGAGCTCCTGACCCGGCCTGACCAGGCGTGGCGGAGGCAGGGAAGGAACCCCACTCATGCCAGGGGCGTGCCCAGCCTTGTCTAACGTGCCTGCCCGACCTCTCCGCCAGCCTCTCTGGATGCTTCTGCCCCTGCCTCTGCCCTCCCTTCCCTCTGGCTGCTCGCGGGGCCACCCCAAACGCTCTGGAGCTGCCCAGCTAGAGGCAGAAGCCAGGCCTCCTCACCCCCAGGTGCTCTCCCTGGACCCTGGCCCAGGCCCTCCAAAAGCAGGCAAACCCTGCCTCCATTTTGCTGCCACCGCCCCAAAGGGAGCCTTTGGTGGTCCCACCTGTGCTTTTGTTTTTATTCCCCCCACCCCCAGTCCTCTTCAGCCATCGTCAGCACACACGCGGCCTCGCTCAGCTGGTCAGAGCACAGAGGCCTCCGTCACTGTCTGCAGAGGTAGCTGGCACCAGCCACGGGCACAGGCGCGTCTGCTGGGTTGGCGCTGAAGGTTCATTAGTCAGGCTGCTAGAAACATCTCCGAGTCCGATTCCACCTTTGGCTTCTCTCCTTGTTCCCGCCCCCCCCCCCCCCCCCCCCCCCCGTCAAGTCCAGGATTCTTCCTCCAAACTCTCCGGATCACGAGGAAATCAGAGCATTCCAACGTGGGGCTCAAGTTCACTGTTCGGGTTCAGGTGTCTGCTCTTTGTGCAGACATTTAAACTCCGGCCTGATCGCTCTCCTGAACTCTCCCACGAGTGCCGAGAACTGGCGCGTAGCAGGTGCCCAAGGAAATGTTTGCCGAATGAACGAACTGCTTTCCTTCCCTTTCCCGAGAACGCGGTCCCTAAGGGGCTCCTCCTAAACTGCTCCATATGTTTTGGCCACACCTTGCACCTTCCCCTCCGATCAACCAGCACCGGAGCCTCCAGCTGTCTCCCTCAGCTGCTCGGGGTTCTCGTTCTCCCCAGCCCGGCCTGAGCTACCGGGACCCCGGAGCCCGTGGGTCGGACGAGGCCGGGTGCTCCGTGGTTGTGAGTGTGGCTTTGCCGCGGAAGTAAGGATGGGCACCGCTTCGCTGGCCCGCCTTCCTCCTGTCCCATCGCTCTGGCTCTAAACTGACCTAATTGTTCAGTCTCCTTGCCGAGTGGCTGAGTCGGGGGAATTCATGTTTGGAGCCTCCTGCTCACTGTGTGGGCCCCCGGGGAGGGAGGTGGTGGCACGGGGGGCTGTAACAGAGGCTCCTGCGCAGCTCAGAGCTGCCCCTATGGAGCCCCTTCTGGCCGGGGGCAGGTGTGGGTCGCCCCTCCCCTGGATCTGCAGGTCGCCACCAGAGCTCCTCTTTGCCCCCTGATGAGGCCCATTAGCTTCAGACTCAGTGTGGCCAGTCTCCCTGCGGGTGCTGCACGTTACCGGGCTCCTCCAGCCCTCCTCCTGAGAACAGATCTAACTCCACTGCCCTCCGAAAGTCACCCCTGGTCCCCACCTCCACCTCCCCCCACTTCCCAGGCCACGGGGCTTCTTGAGACCAGTGATTCCTATTGTCGTGCAACGGACCTTTGCCAGCCCAGCGTCCCCAAGGCCTCCAGGCAGGTGGCTGGACCTGCTTCCCCTCCCCCCAACCCACTGTGGCGGTTAGGGCCTGAGCCCGGGTCCTGCCAATCGACGCAGACAGGTTTTCGCAGCATCCCCTCTGCCATCTGTGTTCCAGAACGGCCGGCCGCTCCCTCCGGCACCCAGCGCTGCCCCTTTCCTTTAGGTTCCTCCAAGTGCTCCAACACGCGGCATTTGTGTGCCCCCTGACTTTAGTGAAGTTTGGGAGGCGGGGGTGGAGAGGTTTGCACGTCGGCCAGCGCAGTGCACAAACCGGAAGTCTGCCCTTACAAGTCAGGGAGACAGCGCATTCCTCCTGGGAGCCCACAGTGTGGCTGGGTCTCACTCCCCGTCCCGGTCCCTGCTCTCGGCTCCTGGCTTTCCTCTCTCCTAACTGCTCCGAAACTCCAAATTTTTCTACTCGGTTTTAGAAAGCAACTCATCTCTTTTCCTCTTCTTCCTTCTCTTTCCGGCTGCTTCTGACCACGTCCTGAGATGGGGAGGAAGGCAGTGGATTTCACCTTTCACTCCCCACATCCAGACATCATCAAGGGACTTTCCTCAACAAAAGCACTTGTTTCCCAGAGAGGAATTCTGCATCTGTTGTCTTTTAGGTTTATTTATTTATTTTGAGAGAGAGAGAGAACGAGAGAGAGCAAGTGAGGGAGAAGCAGAGAGAGAGAGATGAAGAGAGAATCCCGAGCAGGCTCCAAGCTGCCAGAGCAGAACTGAACTCAGGGCTCAAACCCACGAACTGCGAGATCATGATCTGAGCCAAAACCAAGAGTCGGACGCTTAACTGACTGAGCCACCCAGGTACCCCTGCATCTGGTTTTAAAATTAAGTTGCTGTCTTTTTTTTAAAGTAGCCTCCACGCCCAGCACGGAGCCCATTGCAGGGCTTGAACTCACAACCCTGAGATCAAGAACCTGAACTGAGATCAAGAGTCAGACACTTAACCAACAGAGCCAGATTTCTAAAATCTACACACCCTGATATGTTTATTGCACTCATCCACCAGTATCTGACAAGCTCTGAGGGAACACCTGGGGATGGGGGGATGGCCAGGACTCGGTCCCTGTCCTTATGGGCCCCCCCATGGGGCAGGAGGATGTGGTGACACAGTGCGACCAAGGGGCGGTGGTTTTGCCAGGAACCACAGGGACAGAGAGGAGGAAAACATCCGGGGCTGCTTGGGTTGATCAGGGCAGGTTCCCTTCAGGATGCCACAGCTCAGAGGGGTCTGGGTAAGTCAGAAGAAATTTACTGAGGGAACACGTGAAGAAAGGACATTCCAAGAGGAGAAAATAGCACGTGTAAATGTACCGCTCTTAAGACCAGAGTGGGTTTGCAGAACTTCCGGTGGTTCCGTGTGACTGGACTATAGAGTAGTGGGGGAGAGGCTAGAAGCGAGGTTGGGGAGGGCAGGGCAGTAAGAGGGGTCAGGTCAGAGAGGGGCCTCGAAAGTCCAGCCAGGAAATTGGGAGTCCATTATCTCATTTGTCTTCAAATCTTTTTTTTCTTTTTTAACGTTTGTTTATTTTTGAGAGAGAGAGAGAGGGAGGGGCAGAAAGAGGGAGACAGAGGATCCGAAACAGGCTCCACGCAAGGAGCGCAGAGTCTGATGCGGGGCTCGAACTCACAAACTGTGAGACCATGACCTGAACCCGCCCCGAGATTCAGCAGCTTAACTGGCTGAGCCACCCAGGTGCCCCTGTCTTCAAATCTTGTAAGTGAGGCGGGGGCCAAGGTATCAGATGACAAAGTCCATTTCACAGATGACAAAACTGAGACTCAGAACACAAGTGACCGTCTGTCTGGGCTGTTCAGCTGACACTGAGCTCCTCCTGCTCCCAGACAAGCCTCACTTGATTTTGCTAAAGTTTATTTTAGACATTAGCCACTTCTCTGAACTTTGAACTTGAGAGTTGAACTTTGCCCAGTTCTCCCAGCCCCCTCAGCTGGGCCTCAAGTCCCCAGAGAGCACGGCCCCCAGGCCCTGCCTTGTTCACACCCAGCAGGGGAGAAGGATATCCGGACCCTCAGGAAACCAACTTGCCCTCCCCTCCCACCACCAACTGCAAAAAGAAAGCCTCCAGTCCCCAGGGAACTTTAGCTGACCTCTGTGGCCGACAGGCCACTTGTCTGACCTGCAAAGAAAGGCCAAGGAAAATGGATTAAGGAGCCAAGCGCCCTCTGGAAGGAGAGAACACCATCCGCATACAGCTCAGGGAGAAAAGCTGCCGTGGGCAGGGCTTAACAATGTCAAAGACTCTAAGACCTCCATCCCCCTCCCCTCGTCCTCACCGCCCACAATCCTTCCAAGGCTGTGCAGAAATGGAGGCGGCTGTGGATTATGCCCCCAGGTGTTCACAGAACCGAAGGAGGGATCGGCTCCTTAATGGCCATTGACTTTCATGGTCCGGGGCCTGGGAATCACCGTGTGTTCTGATGCTCTGGAGCACGTGCTATTTCCTTCCATGCACGGGGGTGCGTGTCACACGTGGGGGGTGATTGTGGACAGACGTGTGCGGATACGGTGCACGCTCATCTCGTGTCTGTATGCGTACGGAAAAATAAGTATTTGTATGTGCTCCACGGCCATCTCTGTGCTCGGTGCCTTCAGGTTCGTTCTCCTGTTCGTTTGTGCGTGTCTCTATGTGCTCCGCACATATACATAGGTGCGTGTGTGTGCATGTGTGTGTATATGTGTGTGTGCTCCTCCCCACTCGTATATGTGTTTGCGTGAGCGCCCCGTGCACCTGTCTATGGGTGCGCGGTGCATGTGCTCGGGGCGCACACTCACCTGTGCGTAGATTTCTACGTATACTCCTATGGATGTGCAGTCTGTGTTCATGTGAATGCTGATTCCATATTTTGACTCCTTGAATGTTGGGAACTCTTTTCTCCCTCAAGGCCTCCGCATGCGTGCTCCCGTGCCCGAAACACTTCTTCTGCTACTTACCTTCCCGTTCAACTTAAAGAACATATTCCCTGCTGTTTTTTTCTCACGGTGTTCTACTCCTTTCCTTCAATGCACTTACATGTATTCGTTACTGTACATTTATTTTTGTGTGAACGTGCCTCTTCCTTGTCTCCAGGAGGGTATGGAGCGTCTCTTTGAAACCCTGCTCTTCTCTGGGCCTTGAATGGTGTCTGGTTTATGCAGGTTTTCGACAAGAATTAAGTGACTGTGTGATTCTATGCTGTGTGTGTGTGTGTGTGTGTGTGGCGGGGGGTATTTGCCATGAACTTCTAAGTAGGGGGGCATGTCTTCCTGGATGCCGACACTGATCTGTGTGCACAGATCTGTGCGGACGGTAGAGATCTGTACACGTATGTGTGTCTGCATGTATGAAGGAATGGCAGGATGTTTGTTTCTTCCACTTATCTCTGCCCTAGCTGGGGTCTCTTAGGTCCCCAACAGACACCAGGGAAGGAAAGTCGGGGTATCCGGAATGGCTGGGGAACGGGACACCGTCCTGAAGGCGAGCTGAGCAAACTCCCCCCAAGGGGTGCGCTGTCTGGCTGCAGGTCTGAACAGACCCTGGCCGTGGAGCCCAGGGAAATGACAGGGCACACAGGCGAGGAGCTGACGCCACTGTGACTTTCTCACAAATGGTTGTTCGGCACCTTTTGTGAGACCTCCTCTGGGCCATGCCCGAGCTAGGTGCTGAGGTGGGGCCCCAGGGAGGTGCTCCCATGAGCCGCACACCAAGGACTTGCCTAATCAGGGCAGCACTGCTCAGTCTTCCCACGGCTAGTTTATCTGCCCTCTGCACTGCCCTGAGTCCCCCGGGGGCAGAGACCAGGTCTGTCTTGATGAATACCAGCCAAATAATCGAGTGAATAAAGGGGTGCCCAGTCCCTCCCCCATACGTCCATTCCATTCGTCTACAGCCTTGAAGCTTGTAAAGAACCGCATCACCCACTCTCCCGGTGCCTCCTCCCTGGTGAGAGGCCCCTCACGAGTCTCTTTCATCACTTATGAAAGTGGAGAGAGGATACAAACACAACAAAACAAAACTAGGGAGGAAAGGTGGCTAATAGAACAACATGCGGCAGGAATAGAATGCTATAAAAGTAAACACGGGCAAAAGGCAGCAGACACAAAGTCTGTTAATAAACGTACTTGGGGAAAACAGTTAACGTGGTTTGAAGAAACTGCTAATAGCCCGGCCCAAGTGCCAGCCGAATGAATCCTTTTACTGGAACGGCTGGAGCCAGCGTCTGGTCTCAGCCTCTGGTCTCAGGAGGGTGGAATCCCATCGGGGAGGCTGCCCTGGCCAGTCCGCCGCTCGAGGTTGCAGTTTCGTTCCCAGCAAAATGCAGATGATGTGAGACCCACATGCAGGTTTGAAGATGAAATGATAGGACCCTGGCAGAGGTATTAGGTGCTCAGCCCATGTCAGTTTCTTCTTTACTTACACACAGACTCCACCACACGTAGTTTCCGGTGTGTGTTCTTATGGCTGGGATTTAGCGGACCCAGGTTAATACCCTGAGCTAACATTTATTGATTTATTGGGTACAGACACTGGGCTGGGCTCTTTACATGTGATCTCATTTAATGTACAGAACAAATCTATTATTATTCCCATTTAATCACTGACGAAACTGAGTCTTGGGAGGGGTGAAGCCTCAGCTTAGCTCAAGGTCGCTCGAGCTAGTCAAGGAAAGAGGCTAGTTCTGGGGGACCTTTGCCAGAGCCTGGGTTTCTCATCCGTGTGCTTTACAGCAAATTTGCTTAGCAATGCCCCTTTTCTCCGAGGCTCAGACTCCCGTTCTGTAAAACAAAAGGGTTAGATTACACCATGGGTTTTCAGAATTTTCTAGCAGCTGAACACTTTTATGCAAATAAAAAAAATGTATGAAATAAATAAAAAGGGAGCTGCCCTGATTGAGGCAACAGAGCCCAGAGCCTTTCCCTCCGCCACCCCAAGGCAGCCCGAGGCACCTCTGGGACCCGGGGGGACAGACATTTAAACATGCTGGAATAGATGATCTCTATGGACCAGGTCCTGTCCTGGAGGGTGAGGAGGTCAGGGAAAGTGGCCCTGGAAACAGGAAGAGAGAAGGCGAGCCCGCTACCTGCCACCCCCCTCCAATTTATAGAAGTGGAAATCAACTTAAACACTAAGATAACCAGAAAAAAACTGACGTGGAAAGCACCGGAAAGGCCCCTGAGCAGAGAGAAGCTCCAAGCGGGGACGTGGCCTGGGGGTGTGGGCCGGAAGTCCAGCTCCCGCCCCCTGAATGAGGGGCTCCCCGCCTCTCTCAGCACTGGGAGCCCCATGCCCGATTGGAGAGCCTTTGTTTGAAGTCCTGATTTATGCAGCTTCTTGCTGCAAACTATGCATTAAGTTGCCAGCCAAGATTCAAAATTGTAAAATAATTGTGGTGGCGAAATTATTCACAAATCCATCCAGGACGGGTGCTTCGGGAAGGCGGTCAGATTTACATTGAGCACATGGTGACATAATTCAGGCTAAACAGATAAGCTTGTTCTGCTCCTGACAGAAGCAATTCCCAGGAGACTGCGGGGTAATGCCAGGCCAATTACACGCTGGGCCCGGGGAAGGGCAAGCCCATCGCCACTGAGGGTGACACGCAGTGACAAGGGGGCAGGTCACGCCCGAAGGGGAGTGTCTTCATGAGACCTGAGCAAGCATAGGAGGCCAAGGGACGTGGCGTCCTTGTCGTGGGGCGGAGCCCATGCGGGCAGGGATGGGGGTGCCCAGGAGAGGACCAGGGTGAGGTCTAGCTTTAAGCCAGCCAGTGAATCAGCCGGCCAGCTCGTTAACCAGATCATATCAGGTTCCAGGAGGAGGCAACGGCGTCCTTCAAATGACGAGATGGGCTCTGCCCCTTTGGCGGGGGTGGGGGTGGGGTACATCTATTTGCACTGGATCAAGTTCCAGGTGCCAGGTGCACCACTATGACGGCTTTGTCGGTATCTCTCCCCCCAGTGCACTTGAATACTTTTTCTTCTTTTTTTTTTTTTTGCCAGTGTAAGTTGCTTTCCATGGCTCTTTACCAAGGAGACAGGTGTTTTTTTATATTCCCCACAACGGTTTTTTCACTCTTATCAAATAAAGCTGGTCGTGATAATAGCTAACGTTTGTTGAATGCTGCGCTAAGAATTTTATAAACATTATTTCACTTTAACCCTCGAAAGCAGTGATTTTAAACTTACGCAGGAATCTAAATCACCTGTGTGGCTTTCTAAACCACCGACAACTGCTCTCCACCCCCAGCGTTTCTGATTCAGAAGGTCCAGGGTCCAGACTGAGAATGTGCGCTTCATTTTTTTGTTAAGTATTTTTTTAAGTTTATTTATTTATTTTTGAGAGAGAGAAAGAGAGAGAGAGAGAGAGAGCACAGGCGAAGGAGGGGCAGAGAGAAAGAAGTAGATACAGAATCCGAAGCAGGCTCCAGGCTCCAAGCTGTCAGTGCAGAGCCTGACGCGGGGCTCGAACTCACGAACCGTGAGATCATGACCTGAGCCGAAGTCGGATGCTTAACCGTCTGAGCCGCCCAGGCGCCCGGAGAATGTGCGTTTCTTTTTTTTTTTTTTAATTTTTTTTTCAACGTTTATTTATTTTTGGGACAGAGAGAGACAGAGCATGAACGGGGGAGGGGCAGAGAGAGAGGGAGACACAGAATCGGAAACAGGCTCCAGGCTCCGAGCCATCAGCCCAGAGCCCGACGCGGGGCTCGAACTCACGGACCGCGAGATCGTGACCTGGCCGAAGTTGGACGCTTAACCGACTGCGCCACCCAGGCGCCCCGAGAATGTGCGTTTCTAACCAGGTCCCAGATGATCCTGACCTTGCTGGTCTAAAGACTACTCTTGGAGAACACTAAAGACAAAACAGATACAGAGAAGCTTAAGAGGCAGACGTATGCTTGTCCTGCAGCCGGATATCACCCAGGTTCAGATGCTTCATTCCTCCACTTCCTGGCTGTGTGACCTCAGGCAAGTTGCTTAACCTTTCTGTGCTTCAGTTTCCCCATCTGTAAAATGGGTATAATAATAGGAACTCCTTCCTAGAGAGGGGGCCGCGGGGAGGGCAGGAACTCCAGAAACAGCACGGCTGAGGCAGGAGGCTCAGGCTTCACATCACACCTATCCGTGTGATGCGGGACCCTGTCTCCCCTCAGGCCCCAGTTCTCTCTCCTCGGAAAGATACACCTGCGTTTGGGAAGCTTATGTTCTAGGCAGTGGACTTTTCCACTCCACTGATGGAGCCAGATCACAAAGGATTCTGAACGCCAGGGAATTAGGGCTTGGACCCAAACATCAGTGCGGCTCAAACTTTTCTGCTCTAGGATCCCTACTAGACAGGAGCGTTGCTCAGAGCCAGAGCAGTTTCTCGGAAACTGCGCTTTAATCCTAAAAAGGCACACGTGTTTTGTATTCTACTCCCTAATATTGCCATGTTTGTTTGCACATAAAGGTAATAACATTTTTTTTTTCTGAATCTTCTAATAAAACAGGCATCCGGGAGCCATGTATCATGTTTGCCTGGGGCTTCGGATCTTCTTTGGTACGTGTCTGAATACATCTGGGGAGGGTTCAGCCCGTTGGAGAAGGAGTGAAGGCCCAGGTTCCTGGCGGCGGGGGGGGGGGGTTGGGGCAGCCAGGCTGTGTCCTCCCAGGGTGGTTTCCTCAGCCCCAGCTCCTTGAAGGGTGGCATCAACTCACTGTCCAGGCTGCTCTGTCCCTCCCACACAGGGGAGATGCCACCAGCCCCCGCTTGATTGTGGCTCCTGTTCCTGGAGAGATTTTACATCAAGTGCTTTTCATTCAGAATTGGAAGCTTTAATATGTTTTACAGGAAGCCCTTTTATGTGCCAATAAAAAACGAGCGATTATAGCAGACGATGAAAAGCAGCTAGCGCCTCGGAGCCACTGTGTGTTTGGAAAGAGTGGGTACGTTTCCCCCGAGAATGACACGATCTGGTCCTTTCTCCTTCGTTACGGAATCAGGCAGAGAGGAGCTCTCGTTAAAGAAACGCAGAGATTTCTACCATCACTGTCCCCACTTGTGTGTGTGATTGGAGGGTGGGGGCCCGGGGGGTGGGGAAGGGGAAGGAACACAGAACAAACAACCCTCTCTGGCTTTCCTAGTTTAATACGTTCTTTTTTCTTTGTGAAAGGGAGGGCCATAAGCCAAGGGCAGTAGCCATGACCACCAGGGGCAATTAACTCGCCCTTTTAATTACTAGTCCTTCTCCGAAGACTCCAAAACCCTCACCATTTCTAGAATGGACAAAAGCCAGGTTGGAAGAGACCTCAAAAGGCCATCCCCTCCCCCAGGAGCACAAGCGGGAATCTCTCATGTGCTTAAGGAGAACAGGTAGAGTCCTTGCACCGTCCCTAGAAGGCCATCAAGGGGGCGAATCCCCTTACCCCCGCCCCCTGTCCTGAGAACCGGAAACGAGGGAGGATCCCAGGGTATACTTGTGAATCCAGGGTCGCGATGCACATGGAGCTGTGGTGTCCACACCCCAATGCTGAGCCATTCGGGCAGCTAGGAGGCACGGCCACGGCCAGGAGCGGTGCAGGGCTGGAGACCCCGGGCTGCCCTAGAAAGTGTGCACCCCTCCTCCCCGTGCCTGGTTAGCTTGTCTCGGTGTGAAGTGTCAGGCAAGGATGGACATTAGATTTCACGGGGTATAAGCTACGGTGTCAGCCCTAACCTTGAACGTGTAGTGCCTGCACGGATCGAAATCCAGAATAGGCATCGATTAGGGGGGACTACTGGACCAGGTGTAGACCTGCTGAGCTTTAATCCTAGATTCTCCAGTCACTACCACATGGCCTTAGGCCAGGGGGTTCACCCTGGGGTGGTTTCACCGTACCCCAGGAGACGTTGGCGATGTCTGGAGCCATTTTTGTTGTCACGACTGAGGGGGTGGCGGTGATCTTGGCCTCCAGTGGGCAGAGGCCACGGATGCCGCTTAAACATCCGACAACACACAGAATAGCTCCCCCAACAAAGGATTATTAGCCCCAAATGTCAGCAGTGATGAGGTTGAGAAACCCTGCCTTAGCCAAATTACTGGACATTTCTGGGCCTCGGTTTTCCCATCTCTAAAATGGAGGTGGCACTGACAGTACCCTCCTCACAGGGCTGTTGTAAGAATTAAAGGAGCTAATGTGTACGAAGTGCTTAGAACGGTGCCTGGCACAGAATAAGCACTCCAGACACGTGCTCCTAATGCTATGATTGTCCCCCGGGGCAGTAGAAGGAGGCGGGGCTAAGGGGAGACCCAGCAGAGTCTGCAAGAACAGAGGGGAGAATTCAGTGCCCCAAGGTTGAGAGTTCAGAGCTGGGGAAACAGGATAGAAAGGAAATGGGTTGGGGGGGGACGGGGGTGGTCCTGAGCAGCTTCTTCAAATCCCAGCTGGTATTTGAGGGTTCGCTTCAGGAGGCTGGACAGCCGGGGAGCAGGTGAGTGGGAGTCCACGGCTGCGATGGTCTGTGCTCACCCTCCTCCTTTCCCGCCTGCCCCATGGCCACCCCCACCTGCTCCCCGACGGCTGCTGTGCGCACACAGTGGGCTTTAGCCTCTCGCGCTAGGCAGAGAATGGGGCTTGAAGCGGCCCAAGCTCTGAATTCCGGGGGCAGAGGAGTTCTGTTGGGTTCTACAACGGTTTGAGTTGTGCCCCCGCAATGTACATCCGCCTGGGATCTCTGGTTGTGACCTTCTTTGGAATGAGGGTCTTTGCAGAAGTGATTAAGGTAATGACCTCAAAATGAGACTATCATCCTAGATCATGGTGGCCCCTAAAACCAACAAGTGCCCTTATGAGAGATGGAAAAGGAGAAGACGCAGGGAAGCAGGGAGGTGGGGGAAGCAGAGCAGAGATGAAATGATGCATCGACAAGCCAGGGAGCACCAAAGACTGCGGGCCATAACCAGATGCTAGGAGAAAGGCATGGAGCAGATTCTCCCTCAGAGCTTCCGGAAGGATCCGACCTTGCTAACACCTTGATTTTGGACTTCTGGCCTCCAGAACTGTGGGAGAATAAATTTCTGCTGTTGCAAGCCAACCAGGTTTGACGTCATTTGTTACAGCAGCCCCAGGGAATGAATAATACAGTTCCCCAAACAAAAAGGCCTCAAGGCCAAGGCACCGTCAGGTCAGGCAGCTGGGCAGGGAGCTCCGAGGCTGGCCCAGGCCCAGGGTCACCTTGCAGGGCCTGGGACAAGGCTCTCAGCGTCTCGACCTCAGATAACTGCCCCGCAACAGGGACATTTTCTTCCCCAGATCGTAGAACTCTCCACTCTTGGCAAGATCTAAGTCTCCGGACCAGTTAACAAGGCCGTGTCAACAACCAACTGTGTGGGAAGAAAAGGAGAGAGAGAGAGGAAAAAAAAAAAAAAAAAAAACCCAAAAAACAAAAAAACCAAACAACAAAAAAAAACCCAAAGCACAACCGAAGCTTTATTAATTGTCTGAGCTATTTAGCAGTAGGAGTTGAAAGGAAAGTAGTTAGCTGTGGAAGGGAGAAATGGAAAACTCTGGTCTTTCATTAATCTCGCTGCCCTCTGTGTCAAACGCCCATTGTCAGGGCGGGCACAAAGGCTGCCACAGTTTTCGGCAGAAAAGCTAAGGGCCGAGCAAACGGGAATGTTCGGGCCCGAGAGAGAACGGTTCAATATGGAAAGTGTTTTCCCCGCAGCCAGAGGTGCCCAATTCCAGTCCTTTTCAATTTGTATACTTTTCTCCAATGACTCCTTGAGGGTAATTACAGTTCTTTTCACAAATGAAGTATGGAAGATACGAGAGAGCGCCGAGGCTGTCAATAGTCCTGCAGGAATGCGCGGTCTGTCTCCGGGAGACAGAAAGCATCGATCCTCCTTCCTGTGGGACTTGGAGCGTGAAAGGGAGGCTGGGGTGGACTCGCCTTCACCTCCAAAGGGCCGGCTGGCTGGGGACAGGAGGTTCTGAACCCCAGGGAGGCACCCGATGGAAGAGATTGCTCCCCACTCCCCAGCCAAGAGGTTGAAGACCCGAGGGCTTTGCAGTGTTTGTGTTTTCCTTCCTGGGATGGACGATCCAAGAGCTCCAGCCACAGTCAGCATGAGGCACTCTGGTGGCCCGGGACACTGGTGACAGAGAGGACCAGAAAGCACCTGCTGGCAGACAGTACACGGTACACAGCCGGAGACAGGCACCACCGAGGAGGTGGGATCAGACAGACGTCCTCCGGCTGGACCAAGGGGCTGAGATTTACAAGCTAAAGCGGCACAAGCGTAAATGTGCAATTTGCCCTTGGGTCCTAAACCCAACTGCCGCCTTACGGACGCGCCCACTGCATACAGAGCTCTAGGGCTGTGAGTTGGACAGTAAGCTCAGGACCAGTCAGCTCTCTGCCGTGGGAGCGAGTAACGGTGCAGACGGGACACACTCAGGCCGGGGCACCACGGTTCCAGAAGGATATTGACAATTGAGGACACGAAAGGAAAAGCGTATGCAACACCCACTCTCACTGTCCCCGCGCACCCCCACTCCCGCCATACTTGGCCCGCGGCCTCCTTGCAACCCCCATGTCTGAACTCGCCTCTTGTCCCCTCCATCAGCTGTCCCCGGAACCCCAGCACTGCTTCCTCCCCTGTCCTGAGTCGCCACTGCCATCCTATTGACCCCACTCTCCCAACACCCTCGACCTCCTTGTCCTTTTTTCCATCCCATCCGGCAAAATGCCAAGTCTGGCTTAAGACCGTGACCTTGTTTTTCTGCTTAGGGACTTGGGTTTCTGAAGAAAGCAAGACTGGAAAATATACTGGAGACTGGAACACGTCAAGCTCGGTGTCTCCACTCCCCCAGCAAGGGCCTTCCATACATCAGCTACGTCTCTAGTCCCCACTCCTGGCTTTTTAGTCCTTTTCCCCTCTGGACAACCCCCCTCACCCGCACGCCACACTCCTCACTCTCCGCATATGACCTGACCTGGGTGGGAGAGAAAAAGGCCTTTTGGCGGGGGTGGGAAGTACTCCACCAACTTACTGCCCCTCTCTTTTTTTTAAACAGCTTAATGAGGTGTAATTTCCATGCCATAAAATTCCTCTGTGGACGTGTACAATTTACTGATATTTGCTGTTTTGACAGACTTGTGCAGCCATCACCCCGTTCTAATCTTTTAGTCATGTTCCATTCCTATCCCAAGCCCTAGGCATCCACGAATCTACGTTCTGTCTCTACAGGTTTGCCTTTTCTGGACATTTCGCGTAAATGGAGTCGCACAATGCGTAATCTTTTGTGTCTGACTTCTTTTTCGGGTTCGTCCATGTTGCAGCCTGCAACAGAAGCTGGTTCCATTTTATTGCAAAATGCTCTCGCATCGTATGGGTAAAACACATTTTGTTTATTCACTAGGTGACGGACATTTGAGTTGTTTTTGCTCTTTGGCTGTGAGGAGTGATGCTGCTGTGAAGGTTTGCATACACATCTTTGTGCGGATATATATTTTTAGGCCTCTTGGGCAGATGCCTAGGAACTCACCCCAATCTTACGAGCTGATCTGGATCCTTCTCTCCTTCCTCTCCAGTATCAGTGACTGAGGTGTCTCTCCTCCGATTACAGTAGAACTCTCCAGCTATGCTCTGCATTATCCCCTTTCCTGCTGCCTGATGGGTCTTGCTCTGTCTGTCCCTCCTTCTCTCTCACTGCCAGTATTCTCCTCCATAAAATGAGGATAACAGTAAGGTCCACCTCCTAGGGTTTTGTGAAGATTAAATGAGTTCAGTGGATAGATTCTGAGGTCCCTCAAGATCCCCATCTCTTCCTGTTCAGGCCTTCGTGAAATCCCCTGGCATGAGTAGAGGTGAGACCTGTGACTTGCTCCTCTAACCAATGGCATATGGCAAAGGTGATGGGATGTCACTCCCATAATTGTGTCACATTACATAAGACTCTGTCTTAGAAGACTCGAGGTACAGACTTTCCTTGCTGGCTTCATGAAGTAATCAGGCACACTGAGGAACCCTAGGCATCCTCCAGAGACTGCAGGTGGCCTCTAGGACCTCAGAGGAGCCTCTAGCCAATGGCCACCAAGACTCCGCAGCCCCAGCACTACAACCACAAGAAAATGAATTATGCTGACAATCTGAGTGAGTGTAGAAGTGAAGTCTGCCCCAGTTGAGCCTCCAGATGAGAATTCAACCCAGCTGCCACCTTGACTGAGACCCAGAGCAGAGGACCCAACTCTGCCATATCAGGATTCCTGACCCGCAAAAACTATAAGATGATAAATATGTGTTGTTGCAAGCTGCCGAGTTTGTGGCGATTTGTTCCATAGTAACAGAAAACAAATGCATACATAAAGAGCTTAGAGAAGAGCCTAGCACCACCAGCAGCCCCTAAGAGTGTTAGTGGATGCTCACGGCAGTACCAGATCAGCAATTTTCCCCTAGATTATAACCAAGCAAAGCCCATCTCAAGCAATCAACAGAAAACAAGTGAGCCTTTATTTTCCATCCCTGACAAATTCCTTCCAAGAGTTTTCTGTATTCATTTCTTGCCCTTCTATTCACTCTCATTTTGCTGCAATTTAATTCCTCCGCTTCCTCTACTCCACTGAAGCTGTTCTCCTCGAGGTCACCAATAATCTCCTAGTTACTAAATCTGCTGAATGATTTGTGTCCTTCCTGTACTTGACTTCCCTTTGGCCCTTGATGTTGGCGACTGAAGTGGCTTAGAGCCTTGTCCCAACAAGACCTTCGCTGAATCTGAACCTCTTTTGGGAGGACTCAAGAGTGATTAGATCCTGGCATGCTGGCTCCTGGAAACTTCCATTCATTCCTTCATTCATTCATCTTGATACACCCTTGCATACTTGTGGGTATTGCAGACGCAGCACTAAAGCACTCCACGATACGGGCACAGTCCTTACTCTCAAAGAAGATTGCATTAGAGGCACAGGGGCACAGATTAAAATAGGCCCAGAAGTAGATAGACTGTAAGATTTCATGTGTGGAAGTATTGTGATGACAACAAGGGAGGATGAAGTGACAGAGAATCCTACATAGAGAACCTATATTAGAGCAAGCAGTCGGAGAAAGCTTCTCCAGGGAGGTGACATTTGAACTGGGGTTTGAATGAAGGAGCCAGCCATGGGGACATTGGGGGGAAGAGCACTCTAGGCCAAGGGAGCAGCTAATGCAAAGACTCTAAAGCGGGCAGCATCTTGGGGTGTCTAAAGAACAGAAAGAAGGCCAGTGTGGCTGCTGCAGAGTTGAGCGAACCGCTGAGTGGTGGGAGATGAGGCCAGAGACACTAACGGGCTCAGCACGCCCCCCCCCCCCCCCCCCCGCCAGGCCCAGTCTGGACTTTAGTCCAAGTGCAATGGTGAATGAACAGAGATTTAAAGCAGGGGAGTCGATGATGTGGTTCTTGTTTTATGAAGAGCAGTCTGGTTGCTACCTGGAGAACGCATTAGAGGGAGGCAACGGCCAAAGCAGAGAGACTAGCAGAATGGCTATCACAGGGCTGTGGGGGGAGATGTGATGGCGATTTTGACTAGTGTAGATTGTTTTCCCTGGAGACAGACTCTGGAATTCTGTGATTTGCATACAGGTAATTTCCTGGGGGGTGCGCTAAGGGACGACACCTGTGGGGGAGTGAGGACAGCAGGCACAACTTCCAACTGTGAACAAGTTGCAACTGAGAGCCCTCAGCTCCCCTCAAGGGAAGCCACCAAGCTGGGAGACGTCCTTGGAGCTGTCCTAAATGGAAGCCAGAGGGTCAGGCTTTCAGACCGTAGACTCAACCAGTCCCTGGACGACGGGGTGTGGGCCTGGGGAGGGAACGTAGCCTCAAACAAAAGAGGGTTCTCAACGGAGAGGAATTCCTGGAGAAGGACGCCGCCACTGGAGGATCGGGTGCCCTGGGCATGCTATGAAGTATCCACAGGTGGTAGCTACAGAAATGTAGAGAATCTGACAAAGCCAGATTATAATTTCTAGGTAGAACCAGTGGAAGTCATAGTTGGCCTCATTGTAAGACAAAACATGGGAGGAATCAAAGGTGGCTCCCAAGCATCTGGTTTGAGCACTGGGGAAGATGGTGTTCCCATTCCTGAGACGGGGCACTGATTTCTGGAGGAAATTAAGAGCTCAGCTTTGGCCATGTGCCATCCCAGAGTCCTGACAGACGTCCGCGGAGTGTTGACAACTATGCAGCCTGACAGGTGAGCATGAGGCTCAGTCAAGCCTGAGGACCTAGTTTGGGAAACTCCTGGTCATCCAACAAGTAGAGGATGTATAGCCTGCCAGAGACACTGAAGAGAGACCCATGAAGTGGGAGAGAATTGAGAAGAGTGGGTGTCCCAGAAGCCAAGAGAGGAGCCTTTTTAAGGAAGAGGGAGGAGCCGTCAGGGTTGAGTGCCAATGAGGGGCAACCGTTGGATTTGGCGGGATGGGGATCACCAGGTAATCTTGCCAAGAGGACTTTTGGTGGGATGGTGGGAATGGAAGCCCAGGTAGAAAAGGTGAGAGGGAGAATCAGAGGTGGAGATGTGATGACAGCAGTTGTAGGCAATTATTTGTTTGACCTATCTCGCTGTACAGACAAGCAGGGAAATGGGACAATGCTTGGAGCAAGGTGTCTGGCCAATTATAGGGGTTTTCAAAAGATGTCATTCCAGAACATGCACATCTGTAGGTGAGGAGGATCGCAGAGAGCGGCAAGAGGGAAGGAAGGTGCAAAGCCCTGAGGAAGGTGAGCTGGCTTGAGTCCAGGGCATAAATGGAGGATTTGAACATATGTACAGTCTTCCAACCATGTTATGGAAAGGAAAATACCAACTGTAGGTTTTGATATGAGTATCTGTAGTTGAGTAGATTTGGTGGTGGGGGCAGAAGGTGAAGGAGTTTCATTCTGTCAATGGAGCATGAGGTCAAGTGAGAAGAAAGGGCATGTAGGGGATTCCATGAGCAGCTGGAGGTATCTAAATTCTTAGTCTCCACTGGAAAAGGCTGGACTCAGGCCCTGGCAACTTAAGGGCAGATCTGCACAAGCGCTGGAAGGCTGCTTGGCGAACAGACTCAGAACAAAGACGTCTGGTGGAACAGACTAGAGACCACCACAGCCTTCTGCATCCATTCCTCTTGCCCTTGAGAAGCTCTTGCCACTGGGACCAGAAAACTCCAAATCTTATAGCTTGAATGCTCTGTATGTGTCTTGAGGAACAGAATTTCCCGAAGGTCACGGTTTCTTGTCTTCTAGACCTCCCTGGGATGGGCACCGCCTCTCTTTTCTCTGGCGACTCCCACTCTCTTCTGCTCCGTGATCAACTTCCTTCTGGCCAACAGTTTTCTTATTTTAGATTTCCTAGACAGACAAAATAGGCTATAGTCCAGCACTCCTGGTCCCTGAACAATTTTTCATTTTTAGATGACCCAGCCTATGTCTGCTCTAGTCCATGGGTTCCAACGGACTCTCGGGGACTTATCTATTTCCCTTTTTTCCCATTCCCCAGTGCCACTCTCATACACTCTCCACTTTTCAGCATGTTCCTTTCACCCAGGGTCCTTCTCGTCTCATCCTCCTTCTTCCTTTCTCACCCTCTCCAAGGTCTTCCCGGCCCTCAGGCACTGGCATAGCTGGGGTCCCACCTTCGTGATTCCATTCTTCTGAACTTCATATACTCTTCCCATGTTCCCCTGGCTTCCACGGATGATCCAATGAATTCCAAATCCTTATCGCCCGCCTAGAGCCCTCTTCTGAGCTACAGACTGGTCTCCACTGAATGTCTCTCACAAGTCAAGGTCCCCTCCATGATGACGCCCTTCCCGACGACCCCTCCCCCTTCAGAGTTCTAGTCCCTACACAGATCTCAATCTTAGCATCTTGTAATACTCACTTTTAAAATAGACTTTATTTTTAGAGCCGTTTTGAGCTCACTGCTAAATTAAGCAAAAAGTACTGATAGTTTCCAACCCCACAGTCCCCACACATGCACTTGCTCCCCTATATCAACTCCCCCCACCAGAATGGCACATTTATTACCATCAGTGAACCCACATTGACAAGGCATGATCACACCAAGCCTACAGTTCACATTAGGGTTTACTCTTGGTGTTATACACTCTAAGCGTTTTGACAAATGTACGATGACATTTATCCGCCATCATAGTATCGTAGAGTAGCTTCACTGACTAAAAGTTCTCTGTGCTCTGCCTACTCGTCCCTGGCAACAGCTGATCTTACTGTAGCTCCATAGTTTTGCCTTGTCCACAATGTCAGATAGTTGGAATCACACAGTGTGAGGCTTTTCATATTGGCTTCTTTCACTTAACAATGTGCATTTAAGTTTCTTCTGTGTCTTTTCATGAGCGTTTGATAGCTCATTTCTTTTTAGTAGTGAATAATATTCCTTCGCACGAATGTATCACAGTTTATCCATTCACTTCCTAAAGAAAACCCTGTAGTACTAATTTTTTTTTGCGGGGGAGGGGCAGAGGGCAAGAGAAAATCTTAAGCAGGCTCCGTGCCCAGTGTGGAGCCCGGCACGGGGCTCGATCTCTCAACTCTGGGATCATGACCTGAGCCAAAATCAAGAGTCGGCTGCTCAACTGACTGAGCCACCCAGGTGCCCCAGTAGTCAGTTTTTTACACTTGTCAATTTACATGTATGTCTCCCTCCACTAGATAGTAAGCCCCTTAAGAACAAGAGTGACCAAATTTTCATAACCTTACCATCTAGCGAAGTGCCTGGTACGTAGTTGATCCTCAATAAATGTTAAACAGAGGCGTGTTAAAGTCAATAAATAGTGTCCCGGTGGCATCTACAACGCCATATGTGCAAAGCCAAATGTAATCTCTCCTTCTCTTCGCCTTCAAAATGATCCAGATATACTCCCTAGACTTTCTGTTTCATAGAATCCACTTAGGATAAAAATCTGAAGGTACCCTAGACTCTTCTTCTCCTTCACCTCCCATGTCCAACCCCTCCCAGCTCCTATTGACTTGACTTTGAATGTCTCTCACCTTATGCCTGTCTGCCGCACCTTTTACCACCTCTCAAATTCAGACCCTGTTCCTTCCTCCCCTGGATTATTCCAGCAGCCTCCTCACTTCACCGCATCCGTTCTGGCACTCTTCGCACTGGCCACCTGAGTGGTCTTCCTAAAATATCCCCTCCCTACTTAAAAGTCTGCAGTGAGCCCTCACGCCTGTGGGATTACAATGGAACCCCTTACAAAGACGTTTCAAAGCTACTCATGACCCAGCCCCTGAGACGGCGTATGTGACGCTCTCAGCACAGCGCCTGGAACAGGAAAAGCACAATAAATGTTCACATTATTACCATTTTTACAATATCGCCCGGAGATAAAAAGAGTTTGGGAGGACAGGAGAATTGCCGTCAAGTACCTGATGACCAGGCATATGAAATATGCATCAGACTCTTTCTGTTTTCTTCCAAGAAACAGAATTGGACAGACTGAGGGAGGCGGTGGAGAGGCAAGTTTCATTTAAATTGAAAGGCGACCTTTGTAACAGCCGGAAGCATCCAGCTGGAAGGAAGTGAACACCACTTCACCAGAAGAGTGTGGTGGAATGTTCCGGTATGTTTGAATCCTGGCGGAGGCGTTCACTGCAGTTCCAAAGCCCAGGTGGCTTACAAGGGGGTTCAGGCACAGGGGCAGGGGCAGGAGTGTGGACCGCATGACCTCATGGGCATCTCCAACCCATGGGTCCTGTGAGCTGGTGGTGGGAACCCCGCCATTGTCACTACTACAAGTACCACCCCCCATCCTGCTGTCACAAAGTGATCATAGACAACACTTCTCCCGCCCTGCCCAGACCCTTCAGTTGCCTCTGCCGTTGCTCCTTCTCTCCATCCCGGGCTGTTTTGCTAGCCCCCCTGAGGGCTCCCCAAACCCTACTGCTCCCCCGGGGCCAATCCATCCCCCCGCCCACTCTTACAAAGTGATCTTCTCAAGACAACAGTTGAGACTCTTCCACTCCTCTCCTCAAAACCTTCCAGATCCTCAGCCCCTCCCCCTGCCCTGCCCCAGCCCACTCACTGCCACCCACCCACCACGCACATGGGATCACTGAACATCTGTCAAGCCACTCCCCCGGGCTGGGCCACGTGTCACCTGCTTCGGCATCTTTTAAAGGCTGGCTCACCCTTTCAGGGACAAGTCAAGCCCCACTTCTCCCGTGAGCCTCTCTCCTGCAGGTCTCCATCAGAGGGAATCAGCCCCACGTGTGCGTTCCCACAGCATTTGGCTCACGATCCCATCAGAGCACCTGCCTCGATGCGTCTGGTCCCAGGTCTGGTCCCCTTTGGGTCGGAAGCTCCTTGAGGACAGGAGCATTGTCTAGCTCCTGTCACTGCAGTCTCCATCAGCCCCATGCAAGGGAGGGGGCATTCAAAGGGAAGGTGAGGAGGTTTTTAAATTGCTTGGAACCCAAGGCTTGTCTGTAAATGTTCGTTAAATATATGGGTGGACGGGGGAGAAAAGCAGTCCACACACCTACGCTCTTACCCAGCAGCCTTCAGTCAGGGTTGGTGGTCTTTGGGAGAAGATGGCTACCTTTTACTCCGAGGGTTACTGCTCTGCAGGAAGACCCCGTCTCCAGAATCCGCCCCCCACCCCCAAGGAGCTCCTTTCCTACACCTTCTACTCCAAAGGCTCTTCTCAGTGAAAACTTCCAGAGCCAGGAAAGAGGGACCCCCTGGTTGGCCCTTCT
Source organism: Prionailurus viverrinus (assembly GCF_022837055.1). Taxonomy (NCBI): domain Eukaryota; kingdom Metazoa; phylum Chordata; class Mammalia; order Carnivora; family Felidae; genus Prionailurus; species Prionailurus viverrinus. Next base: position 185,898,727 of record NC_062568.1, on the reverse strand, counting down.
CTGGTCAGACACCTCTGCCCTGCGAATGGCATGCTCTGTTTGGCTACCTCAGCAGCTCAGCCCCCAGGGGCCCCCATCTCAGAGCAGGAGGCAGCCTGAGCAGGCCTTTGTACCAAAGGCTGGAGCTGGGATTCCCCGGCCAAGAAGATGGACGGTAGAAATGCAGACCACCAAGGAGGCAGCCATTGGTGGGGGATGAGGAAGGTGGCCCAGCCGAGACCTACAGTCCTTGTCCGTCCAACAGAACGGTGCCTGGAGCTCAGGGCCAAGCCAGGCCCATACACACATGCATCCTTGGACCAGTTCCAGCCGTGTGTGCACACACACGTACACACGTACACACACACAAGCACTGATGAGCTTGGCTCCTCCCTTCCTCGATCTGGGATAAGAGGTTGTAACCCACACGCCCTGGCCCCTTGTAGGTGAGCCTGGGGCTTCCTGGGACCCACAGTCTGGGTGGACCCAGGCTATTGTTTATTCACAACTGGCCTGGGGGGAGGGGGGTGGAGGGTGGGACTCTGAAGCACCCCCCCCGCCCCTACTCCCACTTTCATTTTAATGAAATGAAGCCACCCCCCCCCGCCCCCACCCCCAAACCTTCCTAAGGTAAGAGTGAAATTGATTTTCCCTTTTAACTGGAAAGCAAGATAAACACATGGCACCCTTAGGGGCGGAGGGGAAGCACTTAAAATAGCACATCTCTGGGAGCAGGCTGCTGCTTGCGAGTTTGTCAGAGACAAGGGCTGAATGCAAATCACAGAGGCGGCAGCTGGGGCCCCCCGCCTGTCCCCGGGGAGCAGGTGAGAAGCTGCACCTTCTTAGCTCTCCAGCCTCTGCTTCCACCAAAAGCTTCAGTGGGGCGGGGGCACTGACCTTTGTTCTCACAGACTGCTCTGGAAAGATTTCCCCCAGGTCATCCCCACTTACGCCCACAGCCCTGCAACGATGGCCCAGCCTTACGACTGCCTGCACCTCAAAAAGAACCCCAGGAGAGCTGAGTCCCTGAGGACAGCAATACTTTTTCAGGGAGCCCGCTGGGGCCACTGACCCTCTTCAAAAGCCCTGCCTAAGGCCGCCCTGGGACCCACCCTCAAGGGACTTGCTCCGAGGACAAGTCTGAGACCCCGTCTGTGGCAGCTGTGGCATGGCTCAGCCACCACGGCTGTCCCCTGAGCATGGTCCCACCAACACTCACTTTGGGAGCCACGCGGGACCGAATGCCGGTTTGCATTTCCAAGCCCCGATCGTACACGCGATAGAGGCTCGTGTAGCCGTTTAACACAAAGCTGCCGCTCTGTATTTATTGACATGGAAAGATGTCCACAACATATTGTCGAGAGAAAAAAGCGTTTTACACCACAGCCTGTGGCGTCTGCTCCCGTTCATTCAAAACTGCGTCCATATGTGTTTACAATCAGACAGAGGTGGCTGAGAATGTTCACCAACACGGTACCCAGGGTTGTTTCTGGGAGCAGGGTTTTGGGTGATTTTTTTTTTTTACTTTCTCCTTGGTTTGTTTCTGTGACTCATTTTTGTAATCACGAACACGTGTCATATTTTGTTTAAAAATTTTTAGAGACGCCTGGGTGGCTCAGTCGGTTAAGGGTCCGACTCTTGATTTTGGCTCCCTCGAGGTACGTGTTTAACTCGCCGGTGTACCTGCCTCTCCAGGAGTCGGCAAACACATCCCATGGGGCACTTCCAGCCCACAGGACTTTTGTGTGGCTGCCAAGCTAAGGATGGGCTTTACACGTTTCAAGGGTTGAAGCAAACAAAGAGCATGGGGCAGGTACCACATGTGGCCCACCAAGTCTAAATTACTTACTATGTGGCCCTTTACAAAGAAAAGTGTCCACTGCGGGTTAGGAACAGAGATCCGGGGACACCTCGGTAGCACCCCTGGCTGCTGGAGAAGTGACAGCTAATGACAGGAGGAAGCGACAACTCAGAAGCCCAGAGTTGTTTCCCTGCACGGCGTAATGGGTGCCGACACTCCCGTGCGGAGCTCTTGAGAGAGACTGTAACTTCAAGATCCCCCGGCTGGCGAGGCAGAGACATGGGTCGACTTCAGGATGATTTTCATCCCAGAGAGTAAAATGGAGTTTGGGGGTTTGGGGGAAAGGGCTCTGATTGGGCAGGAAACGTACCATGGAAACTGAGTACTATTAATCATCCCTGCCCTCAGAGGAGCACACGGGGGCCTTAGAGAAGACAGGCAGTGAGCCACCGGGGGTGGAGAGCAGAGATTTGAGCCCAGTCTGACCCTAGGGCCCCGTGTCCTGAGGTCCTCGGGTAAAGTTACCCGGAACGTCAATGACTCATCTGAGTCAGGTGGACTCCTGTGGGCGGGGCCACGGTGCTACCTATTCAGTTGCTCAGCCCTGACTGTGGCTCAGCCTCTGCCCGGAGCTCAGAGGCTCTCTGAGAAAGCAGAGGGAAGGGGACATCCGTGTTCTAGCCACTGTCAGGCGGGCCGGGCACCGTGCAGATGCTTGACACACCACACGGTGCCCTTCCCTTCTCACACCCACCCATGATACTGGGACCACGGCTCTGTTTTGCAGAAGGGGAAACTGAGGCTCAAGGAGCTTACACAAAGTCATGCAGTTTGTAAAGAGCCGCTTCTGGACTTGAAACCAGCTCGAACTCCAGAGTCCACACCTTTCCGTGCTGCCTCTTTGGGGAGGTGGGTGGAGGCACCTTCTCGTCTCCTCTGGGGACCCCTCCCTTCCGCACCCGCTTGGAGGAAATGCATCAGCAAGCAAGCCGCCTGCCCAGAGCTCTGTCCCAGAGAATCTGAGCCAGCCAAGTGTAGCGGGATTGGGTCTGTTGAGACAGACTAATGAGGCAATTTAAAAACGATTGTTTGGAACACACATACATCTGGTAATAATAGACTACAAGACAACTGACCAGTGAATTTTCTCAGGGCCACTAACAGAGCAAGAGCTCCCAAGCACGTGCAGATGGCACGAGACTGGTGGAGGGCCCCACAGGTATCTCTGTGAGGGTTTAACTCGCTTCGTAGGACTGGCCTGTCCGCTCTTCTGGCGTCGCCGGGCTGGCGGCCGCGTATGTGTGTCTGAAGGATGCTGCCTCGCCCAAAGAAACGCAGGTCCGTGCTCAGCTTGACACTCTCGTGCACGCTCAGAGCTCTGCACGCACTGACATACATGTGAAAGGGCGCCTATGCACACCTACAGCTATCTACGCCCATGCACATGCACAGACATCTTGCCCACACACGTGGAAGAGCTCATGCAAACATATACACACGCATACGAAGGCAGAACGCAGTGTCAGCCCCAATCCCTCACCTCTCCCTGTACCCCCGTCCTTTGCCATGTAATGGTTTGGTGTTTCCCACTGAGGAGAGCGGAACACAGTTCCGGGCCCCTTCACTTTGCGTGTGGTCATGTGACTTGCTTTGGCCAATAGGATAAGGCGGATGCAACGGAGTGCCAGTTCCCAGGCGAGACCTCATCCGCTTGCCCTCTTGTCCTCACGCCAACACCACGGAAAGAACGTGCCTGGGTCAGCCCGCCGGTTCCAGCGGGGGGGGGGGGGGGGGGGTGACAGACGCGTGGAGCAGAGCCCGGCACAGATCAGCCACCCCAGGCAATCCAGACGCGTGGACGACGATAACTGGTGCGCTCTGCTGTGCGGCAAGAGCTAATCAATAGACACGTTCAGGGAGACACACGCACACAGCGGTGCACACACATCCCCGCAGCCCCTACGTACACACGAGGCACGCTTCTGCACATGCACGTTTTCAAACACCAGATTCCTCACGGAAGGGCTTGCAGGAGACAGCAGTGGGAGTTAAAGCCGACCCTGGGGCCCCTGCATCTGCGGGCGGCTCTTTCTTGGTGCCTGCGGAGAGTCTGCGAGTGGGAGGTGTTTGCCCAAAAATTATTTCAGAGATTTCAAGACCCTGGACCCACAGTGGCAGGGTTTCTGTGGAGCCTCCTCTGAGCAGCTCCAGTGGAGGCCCCAGTGTTGACTCAGATCGCAGCTTCCTCGGGAAGGAGGAGCGGGCTGTCACCTAGTGACTTGGGAGAAGAAAGAGAACAGAGGTGGCGTGGAGGGGGGGGCTGGGCAGGGCTGCTGCAATGCGGGGGCATCCCCAGGGCACGGGCCCTACCCCCTCCCATCCTGGGTCCTAGGCACTTCACCCTGGGGAGCAGGCGTCCAAGTGCTCCGTAAGGCTGGTCCCACGGGAGGTGCCATGTGACGCCTGCCCCTGGGCTGGGCTGGGCCACGTCGCTCCCTCTGGGGGTTGGAAGACATGAGCTCCAGGCAGATGTCCTGTGCCCCTTCTGTGCGGGGACACAATGAAAGGCCTGCAGATGGGGCCGAGGGGAGGAAACCAAGTGAAGAAAGGGCACCAGGGAGGAGGGCGTGGCCCCTGCTGCTGGCTGCCCGTTGCGTTTGACAGCGTGGAGGTGGAAGAAGACCAGGACCCTGAGCAGAGCAGTTCTGGCGGAAGAGGCTCATGGGAGAAAGTGAAGGGAAGGCCTGGACCCAGCGGGCACTAGCACCCTCTCTGGGAGTTGGCCCAGATGCGGGCCTGAAGCTGTCAGGGAGGGTGAGGTCAAGAGAGGGGGTTTTGGAAGGTTGGGTGTAGGGTTCAGAGCACTGTATCTATGATGGGAAGGGAACGATCCAGTCGTGGTGGGCCCCCTGCAGGGGCCAGGAGCAGGGCCACATCCACAGGTGGGTTCAAGGGGACGGAGTCCAGGGGGTGGCCATGCGTAGGAGCCACACGGCTCATCCGCAGTCACAGGGGGAGGACAGACCATGTGGGCACAGGGACCTCTGTACCGGTGGTGGTAGGGGTCCGTGAAGTCCACGTCTGATTGCTTCTGTTTTCCCAGGGAAATAAAAAGGAAGGTGGTCAATTGGCCAAGAGGAGCAGGGAGGAGGGGTTAGAGGTGATTCCTGCCCGAGGTTATTCCATCCCGGGCAGCCCCCAGGGCAGGACCACCCAGCATCTTTCCTGACTTACAAGGGGTCAGAAGGACACGGCCTCCTCCGCCCTGAGCTGCCTGTCCCTCCCGCACCTCTCCGGGACCCCAGCCGGCCCTGAGAGCGCTCCACTAGCTCCCAGACCCTCCACAGCCCCGCTCACCTCCCTTCCTGAGCCGGGTCCTGAGGGCTCAGAACGCCCCACCGGTCAGGCCAGCCTCAGCTCTGGCAGGTGGGGGCGTGGCAGGAAGAGGCTGGGCTGGGCATCAAGGGGAAATCTCCTACAGGTGTCTCCTGGAGGCAATGCCCGCAGCCAGCCCCGCTCACAGCCAGCGACAAAGCTCGTATCCAGAGACTCTTTGCTGTTACTGCTAAACTGTGTGATTACACTTGTCAGACCCCTCAGAGGAAGGCAGACAGGCTTCCCGTGCCTTCAGAAGACTGAGCGATGGAAAGGAGAAGCAGCTGTCAGCTCGGGCCTCTTTCTCCCTCCGCCCGTCTGCTCCTGCTCTCAGCCTCCTCGCAACAAGGGCAGCGGGATGGGACAGTGTGGGGACAAACCTCCAACCCCAGCAGGCCACGCGTCAGGGCCAGGCTCGGTGCCGGTCCCTCTACACGCATTAGCTCATTGAGTCCTCAAAACAGCCCCACGCTCGGCGCAAACGTCACCCATAGTTTACAATTGATATAAGACTCAGAGAAGTCAAGGAGCTTGCCCAAGGTCACTCAGCTGGGAAATGGCAAAGACAAGGCTTTGCGTCCAATCTGTCTGTCAATAAAGCCCTCCACCGTGTCTCTCAGCGTTTGTCCTGACAGTTTAGAAACAGGTCACTGAGGACCCAGAGTGTCCAGCTCTCCCCCTAGCCAATCCGGCCAGGGTTAGACTGCGGAGGCTCACATCCTTCCTCAGCCATTCACTACCTGAGTCACTTTGTACGTGTCACATGAACCTCCCAAGTCTGTTTCCCCGTGTGTAAAATGGGACCATCACAGTACCCCCCTCTGAGGGATGCCACCCTAACCCTTGCCAGGCCAAACCTGGCATGCCCCAGAATGTGGTGTCAAAACCTCAGGCAAGGGCACGGCCAGCACAGCCCATCTCCTCCCTCATTCTGGACAGCAGACCTCTGTTAATACAGCCTCACAGCCACCTCCCTCCCCGGGGCCCACATAAAGCATACAGTCCCCTCGGCCTCCCAGATCTCTTTAACATAAACATCAGCAAGACGACTGAGCTTTGCTGTAAAGACACTGAGTCGCCCTGAGCTGGGGAAGAGTGAGGTACGTAGTCCCTTCTCGGAAGACTATAGTAACAGGCTCCTGTTCCCATTATTCAGGAGCCCTGGGATGGGTGTTTCATGTAGATGAGGTTGATTAAATGCAAATTGGGAGTGGGCTGGAGGTTGACTGGGAGGAAGCAAAACTGTGGGTGAAGGATTAAGGCCTGGGGGCGGGGAGGAAATGATGAGCTGGAGAAGAGAAGACCGAGTCAGGAAGGAGCGGAAGCCAGGCCTGAGTTCGAGACTGCAGGAGGAGGTTTGGAGAGGCCCCCCTGCTGGGTGAGCACCAGCTCCAAAAGGTGGAGAACCAGAAGAGCTTTGGGGAGAATCCCGCCAAGCTGGGGTGACCTCTTTGGACCAGGTGGGGCCATATAGCCCGAGGGGGCCCACCAGCTTCTGCAGAGCCCAGAGGGACCCAGCGTGCACTGAGCACAGCCCATTTAATCTACACACAACCTTGTGAGGTCGAGGCTATTATGTTCCTTTTACACACAAGACAATAAGGGTCCTGGCTCTCTGCCCGGTGAGAAATCCCCAAGAAACCATTTGTCAGAGCCTTTTGCAAACCTCCATTGACTGGGAGCTCACGACCTCATGACTCTCCATAGCTAGTGCATGGCCACCCGATGCACGCGCAGATGAACTTGACTCCACAGTCCACGGTGCAAAAGCCTCGGAAACCTCCCCACGGGCCTCTCTGCCTCTGGGGACCAGGCTTCCTGCCAGTGCCCTATCATGGCTTCCCTCATGCCCAGTGCCCCAAAGGAGGACTTATAAAACCAGGTGGTGCAGGTTGGGGTGAGGCATTTGTGGTCTGCCCACTCAGAGGTCGCAGCCTGGGGAAGTGAAAGCCTGTTATTCCGGGACCACTTGTGGTTGGAGAAGGCCTGGGCCAGGCTGGAGTGAGACTGACAGACACGGAGAGATAGGAGGAGAGAGAGAGAGAGAGAGAGAGAGAGAGAGAGAGAGAGAGAATATGACCTGAAATCCTAGGGGGTCCCCTGAATAGACTGTCCTACAGAGCCCAAGAGGATGTCGGTTCTTTCCTCCACCTGAGATAGAGAAAAAGAGAGAGTTCCCCCAATTACAGGGACCCTCACTCCCTCAGGGGCAAGTAGGCAAACAAGTGAGGCAAGTTCCAGAGGGCTCAGAACCAGGGAGGTGGCGCCCAGCTGATGGCACACTCACTAATCCTCTGCCTGCGGCAGACATCCCTAATCAATCACAGCGCTCCTTCTTGATAAGGCGGGACGGTGGTTTTCTTTCAGACAACACACACCCTGAGGGTCCGCAGTGGATCCAGGCTCTAGCAATAGGAAAATTGTGGAGATCTTGGAAAGGCAAACCGAACTTGGCTCTGGAGGTCAAGGGCAAATCTCTAACAGAGCCTTAGAACCACTTTCACAACTCGTTGGTTTAGGAGGCAGTTAGGTCACTTGGTGTAGTGTCCTCCTTTCCCCGGTCACGAGTGGCCAGTGTGTGAGTCCTTGGCCCACAGAGGACAGGACAGGACACAGACCACGTCTATGCATCCGCTCTTTGCTGACTTTGGACCCAGCCCGCCAACAGCTACAATCAATGCTCAGGAAACTGAATGTGCGGTTAGCTGCACCCAGTGCCCAGCCCTCTTGCTTTCCTGGAAAAACCTAATCAAAGACTCAAGACTATTTTTAACTGATTAAGAGGAGAGCCTGGAATCAGAGTTTCTTTTCAGCAGCTGTGCCACCAACAAGGTGCCACTGCAAACAACTGCAATTATTCCAGAACGCACCATGAGCATCACTTGGGCTTCTGCTCAGCCTGACAAGGGCTCTCATTTGATCACTGTTAGCCCCTCCACACTCAGCCATTAGGATGAATCAGGGCAGCAGAAGAGACAATCACCTGCTACGGATCTCCCCGGAGCAGGAGTAGCCAAATCATCTCAGTACCACTTAGGGGACAGCAGGGCCCGTGACAATGCAGTCAGGAGGTGAGTGGCTGACTTTAAATAATGAGACGCTTACAGATCCGTGCACACAGCTGAACCTGTGATCCTGCCTGGGAAACAGCCGTTGAGAGTCGAGGGGAGGCTGAGGAAGAGGAATCCTCTAAAGGGACGGCGGTTAACTAGGTACTGAGACTGGCCTGAGAGTGCAAAGGTCGGCAACAAACACCTAAAGACACGTCTCCATTCTGGCCAGTGTTCGGGGCTCCGTCCCACAATCCCTTCCACTAGGGAGCATTTTCGAGAAGTGACATGATCCACAATCCTCTACCTTTTGCCTGTGGCAGACATCACTAATCCATCATGGCGCTCTCTCTGGCTAAGGCTGGATGTAGATTCAGACTACTTCAACGCAGAGCTCCAGCCAGCCACTACCAACCGAACAAGAAATAAAACCTAGTTTATTTCTTTAATAGCTCTTTGTATGATTCAGCTGGGTGAGAATGGGTACTGACCTCCCCGCTCCTGGCCACAAAGGATCATTTTTTTTTTTTTTTCAGCCTCTGCTTTCGTTTTGATGGACCAGTGCGGGGCGCTCGAGAGGACGTTGATGGTTCCAAGAAGCAAGTTTGGCCCCAGAAGGATGGGAGCACCTGATTCACACGAAGCCTTATCGAGTGCTGATTGGATGGGGCTCATTTAATTTCTGTGTGCCCAGCACCCCATCTTTGGGGACAGCTGCCCCTTCTTTGGCATAACAGCCCCTCTTCTCTCTGCACAACGAGGTTGTGGGGGGGCTTCCGGTCATACTACCTACCTCATGGCTGCACTGAGTCCAGATGTGGATTAAGCATGGGCAAGACATCTGCACTGGGCTGGGTGGAGGCCTTTCCTGAGAGTTACGGACTGGAACTAAGGGAAGGGGCGGGGGCTGGTCCTCGTTGGTAGTTACACTGTGGGGTGCACGCATGGGAGATGCCAGGGGTCGTTTCTTGACACGTGAAGGAGGTTGGCTTGAGAGAACAACGTTGGCATGGAAAGACAAGCAAGAGAGATGAAAGTGAGGACAGAGAGACAGAAAGCCTGGTGGTTCTAGTTCTCCCCAAGGCCAAGTCACACCCCTTCGATTATCACATGAGTCTTCTAATAAAGTCCCTTTTTTTAAAAATTTTTTTTAACGTTTATTTATTTTTGAGACAGAGAGAGATAGAGCATGAATGGGGGAGGGGCAGAAAGCGAGGGAGACACAGAATCGGAAGCAGGCTCCAGGCTCTGAGCCATCAGCCCAGAGCCCGACGCGGGGCTCGAACTCCCGGACCGCGAGATCGTGACCCGGGCTGAAGTCAGACGCTTAACCGACTGAGCCACCCAGGTGCCCCTAAAGTCCCTTTTTTTAATTACATTTTGGAAGTTGGGTTCTACCCCTGGCAACCAAGAGCCTGTCACAATGCACATACAAAACTATATCAGTGCATAGCAAAGAATGCACTGGGGTGGGAGTCCTAGAGGGAAACATGAAAAGCTCCCCGGGATCATGATTTTTACTGTCTACCACGGGGTGAAGGTAGTCATGGCAATGGAGGGAGCCTGACCTCTCAGGGAGCCACAAACAAAGGATTTGGACAATTCTAATTTTTTTTTTTACGAAGTTCACTTCCATGGGCTGGTCCTGGGAGGTAGTACTGCCCAGACTCAGAGTTCTTGGGCATCATGAGATCAACTGAGTTTTCTAAGACTCCGTGAAACAGACTGATGGCTGTGATTTCTGTGTACTTTACTCCAGGCTTGCCAAGGAACAGGCAGTACCTGGGTACAGTAAACCGTACTGTATACTGTATCCTGAAGTTCAGTATACTGGACTTCACGCGTTCCTAGGAAGAGGGGTCAAATCTCTGTGATGCTCTCATGCTCAGAGACCAGCAGCCTCCCATACTCTTCCCTGCAGGACACACCCCTCTGAAAACAGGGATAGGAGGGTATCTTCTACAAACACCCACATACGTATCCGTGCTTTCAACATGGGTCTGTTGGCACCTGCTATATGATAGATCACCTGCTGGTTACCTCAGATGCAGATAAAAACACATAATCCAGATCTTAAGAGAGGCTCAAGCTAGTGGGGAACAGAGACACACATATAGAATACGGTGCGTGGTTTTTAGCAGAGGCGGGTGTAAAGGATTCTGGGAGGCCACAGAAGGCATGATAATCCTGAGGGATTAGGGCAGGCTTCACCCAGGAAGTGACAGGTCAGCTGAGTAAGAGCTTATACAGAGGGCAGGATTCCAAAATTGTCCTTAAATTCCCAGAGGGTCCCAAATATGGAAGGTACTTCACTCTCCCCCTTAGCGATGTCTTCCTGTAAAATAGATGGAAGGCTAAAAGCTAACATTTCTCAGACACCCTCTGCTAACTGGGTTTTATGTGTGACCTAGGTTTTGCCAAGCAGATAAAACGGATGATGCACGGAAGGCTGAAAACGAGCCAGGGGAGGTGGTAGCTATGGGATCTTCTACAGAAGCTTTGGCGAAGCATCCACTGTGAAGTTTCTAGTAGTAGGTGCTGAGCAGTGGGAGGCAGTGGCCATGGGGCTTCGCTAGCACAGTTCTATTTTATGGCGGGACATTTCTCCTAGCTTTGTTTCCTGACCCTCCCAGAATAAATAGCATAGATCCCTTTCTATTTAAATGGGTTGAAGTATATTCTGTCTGCAGATAAGACTCCTGATGATGGCAGCAAGTTCTTCCCTGGGCTTCCTTCCTCTCTGGCTATATATACAGTGGTCAGGAGCTTCAGAAAGACCCTGGTTCAAGTCTCAGTTTGATCATTTTCTACCAGTGATACCTTGGGATTGAGATGGGTGTCTCTACCTATCAAATGGCAGTGAGGGTTATTATAAAGCCCAAATGAGATAATGCATGTAAAGTGCACAACATTAGACACACAGAAAATGCTGGATAGACAATCGTTATTATTATTCTTACAACTTGGGTTTCTTTGCCAGCCAACCCAACTTCACACTGCTTGTGAAATGTTACTTGAAGGGCGGACAAAAGAGCATTCATGGTATAAACAAAGAAGACCTTGACGATCTGGAAGACGAATTGAACAAGATGAAATAAAACGAGAGGAAATGCAAAGCTCTACTCTCAGGTAAAGAAAATCTGAACAAAGACCGGTAGGCTGAGACAGAGGGCTGGGTTGTAATAGATATGAGACAGATTTGTGGGATTAGAAAACAGATCAACGTGGGCCACTAGTGAGATGTCACCAAAACGTGAATATAATCTTTGGCTATATTAATAGAGGTAGAGTGTAGAAAAAGGAAGCTGAAAACCCTGTTCTGCTCTGTCCCGATCAGCCCACATCAACAAAGTTGAATTGAACTCTGAGGAATCTCACCATGAGAGGGATACAGAGACGAGCTTGCATTCAGAAAAGCCACCTGGGATAACACCTAACATCTATTGATCTTTTACTATGTGCCAGAAGCCACTCCTAACTCATTCTTAACTCTTTTGCCAGCAGGATAGACTTGGACGTACGGAGGTGGAGGCAGGCTGTGCAGTCAGACTTAGCCCTAATAATGGCCATGACAAGGAGGGCAAATGTGTAGCATTCGTATCACCACTCACCCCTCTTAGCCCATGGCAGACATCCCTACTGAATCACAGAACTTAGCTCACTGAGTCCAAATTGGCTTTCAAAGTATCCTCTCCACCCAACGTTGTACTCAACCAAAGATGAATCTTATAGGCCAGTCCTTCACCATACGGACAAGATGGATGAATGGTGACCATGCTGTGAATTGTGACCAACCCAAGCAGGGACGGGGCCTCTTGCAAAATAGGCTACAAGACATGGGAGAGAAGCTGGCAGGGCCTCCCAGTGGCAGACAGCCCAGCCACTTGTCTGCCAAGTGTAGAAACTTGGTATTGTTAATGCACCCAAGCTGGGCCAAGCTTTGTGACCGAGACAATGCTGCATGTTTACCAAACCCCATTTCATGTCATTCTTCCTGGACACACAGGAAGACTACATCTCCCAGCATCCCTTGCGGTTAAGTTGAAGTCATGTGACTTGGTGTGGCCAACTGGGCTATGAGCAGAATTGATACGTAGCATGCCTAGGCTGCACAATAAACCCCTTAGTGTAGTGATCACCAACGCCCTTTCTCCCCCTTCATCACTAACCTTGGAAGCCATGTGTTGGGGATGGTACCACGGCAAGACAGAAGGTGCCTGGAGCCTGCGGCCTTCACTGTGAGGAAAGCTTCAAGGGTTGCTGTCCCACCCACTTCCGACTGAGATACGAGCAAAAACCAACTTTTGTTGTGTTAAGCTACGAAGACATCAGATTAATGTTTATTAATGCAGCAGAGCCTAACCGAGACTGATTACAGAAGGTTAACATGTAGGGTTTCTCCCAGTGTGGCCTGGGACCGCCAGCATTAGAGTCCCCCAAGAAGATGGCTAGAAGTACACGTCCTTGGCTCCACCCCAGAGGACCTGGAACCACAGATCCTGGGAGGAGCCTAAGAGTTCACACCTTCAGCAAGCTGTCTAGTGATTCGTATTCTCCCTGAAGTTTCAGAATCACTCACTGCTCAACCACACTCAAACTTACCGCGTGATGGTGAGAAATTATACTGTCGAGCAGAGTGGAATCCTGTGGTCACCTGGCCAGGACTGTCTTTTCCATGGACACGTGTAAATGAAAGAAATTGAATTTCTGTCTGAAGACCACTTGTGGCCCTGGAATCAGCCCCAGGGAGTTGGGAAAGGGGGATTTTAAAGGGTCTCAGCCTGAGCCATGTGGCCTGAGACTCTCCCAACCATCACTGCACACTCACCTGGGAGATGTCCTGCCCAGACCAAAAAGGGCACCTGCTTCCGGAACCTCTCTGGAAGCACCTAAACAATGTCCTGTCTAAATACCACCCTTCCACTTTCCCAGCCACTGGGTCGGCGGGAGCCAACATAATGAGTTAGGCGATGCCCTTGAGGTCATCCCAGGAGGATTCCCATCGTGCCTCAACATCCCCTCACCATCCATCTCCAGCGTGGGGTTGGGTGGGGCAGGGAGGCACACACCTGCTGTATATGTTGACTCTTAACTGTCCCCCATTTTCCAAGGTGTGAAGTCTGACCACATGGGCTCCAGAGCACAGGGTGATTTGAGTCCCAGCTCTGCCACTTACGGAGGGGGTAAGTGGGGTGCGAGCCGTTTCAGCTCAGCAGTTGCCTACCTGCCGAGTGGGGATAAAATAATAGCTGCCTTCCATAGTTACGATGGGTCCGGGACATATTTTTCACAGCCCCAGTACTTACCCCGTGTATGGGGAAAGTTGTCAAATGTCAAATGAATTGAATGATATTTGTGATGACCAGGTGCATTTACAGGAGGAGGGACAGAGAGCGTGAAGGGCATGGAGATTACGAGCCTGCATTTTGAGGACGGAGAGGCTTCAATTTGAATTGTCAAGTACTGACTTGTGGCCTCTGTTTCCATATGTGCAAAATGGGAAAATTAACCCCTCTATCACAAGGTTGTTAAAAAGATAAATGAGCAAAACAAAGGGGCAATATTAATTTGTGTGCGCGTGTGCCTCCATTATTTGTGCATAGATGTGTGTTTGTGTACCTGGATGTGTAATAATATAGTAGCTGGTATTTATTGGGTGCTTACCTCGTGCCAGGCACTGTTCTAAACACGATGCTATATTAACTCATTCAACCCTCACAAAAATCAATGAGGCAGACATTATTATCCCATTTAACAGATGCGGAAGCTGAGCCGTATATTGACCTGAGCTCTCTCGTAAGGTATCAATAAGTCTTCCATTTCTCCACTAATGCTGCTTCTTTTTCTGTCTCCGATGCTAAGAAGTAAGAAGGACAAATGTTGTCCCCCAGCTCCTGGTAGAGGCCGAGCCCACTAAGTCACCAGCAGCACCTGGACCCACTTTGTTTCACCCCTACCGCCGACGGAGCTTGTGTCCTGGGGAGCTCTGTGCAGCGCTCGGGTGTGAAAAGGGGGACAAATAGGGCAGAAGCAAAAGGGTTGGCCCCGGTTCGATGGAATCCTGGAGCCCAGAGGTCATTAATTCCCATCCTCCTCCTCCTCTGGCGGGACCGGGACTGACCTAGTCTGATTTCCCTGTGATTTCAAATACATTGGAGATTAGATAAAGTCATACAAAATAAGACTGTCTTACCAGCAACCCCCGGCCAAGGGATTCCCTTCCGAGTTCACACCTTAGAGCAACACTTGCCATGTGCACCTGGAGACATGGCCAGGAACGCTCAGAGCAGCAGTGACCATGAAGCCAAAAAGTGGATAGATGAGGTATGTTACAGCCACACTGTGGAACATGATGCAGCCCTGAACATGAATGAACTACAGCTGTGCAAACAGCTTGACGGAATCTTTTTTTTTTTTACTTTTTTTAATGTTTATTTATTTTTGACAGAGAGAGAGAGAGACAGAGCATGAGTGGGGGAGGGGCAGAGAGAGAAAGAGACACAGAATCCAAAGCAGGCTCCAGGCTCTGAGCTGTCAGCACAGAGCCTGACGCAGGGCTTGAACTCACAGACCGCGAGATCACGACCTGAGCTGAAGTCGGACGCTGAACCGACTGAGCCACCCAGGGGCCCCTGCTTGAAGGAATCTTAAAAAATAAGGTGGAGCGGAAAAGTTGCAAAATAAATACTTTTTTTGTTTTTTTTTTTTTTTTTTTTTTTTTTTTTTTTTAAATTTTTTTTTTTTTTTTTTCAACGTTTATTTATTTTTGGGACAGAGAGAGACAGAGAATGAACGGGGGAGGGGCAGAGAGAGAGGGAGACACAGAATCAGAAACAAGCTCCAGGCTCTGAGCCATCAGCCCAGAGCCCGACGCGGGGCTCGAACTCACAGACCGCGAGATCGTGACCTGGCTGAAGTCGGACGCTTAACCGACTGCGCCACCCAGGCGCCCCAATACTTTTTTTTTGTTTACCAAAAACAAGCAAAGAAACCCCCCAGACTTTATGTTGTTAAAGAAAACAAAGGAATGATCGGCATAAAATTCAACTAGTTATCCCTGGCAGAGTTTCAGTGGTTTAGGAATGTTCTAGTTCTTAGGTTGGAGTGGAAACATTGGTATTCATTTTATTATCTTATCGTATATATGTTAGACACACACATATATTATACACACATATATATTATACACATATATAATAGACACATATATAATACACCTATATACACAATACACACATATACACACATATATAATAGACACAAATATATATTAAACGTACATATATATCCACATTTATATTATACATTTATATTATATGCACATATACATGCATATATTATACACATTTATATATATATTATATATTATACACACACTTTATATATATAATTATATATTATTATATATTATATATATTATATTATTATATATTATAATATATATTATATTATATATTATATATTACACACACTTTATATATATATAATTATATGTTATATATTATATTATTATATATTATATATATTATTATATATATATTATATTTTATACACACACTTTATATATATAATATTATATATTATACACACACTTACAAATACATATTATACCCACGCGTAAGTATTATACATGCATACACACACATATATATGATACGTGCTCTTATTGGAATCAGATGAAATACAAAGAGAGAAAAGGGACAATAAAGCAACACCTTTCTCTTGTGTAGTGTCACACAAGCAACTTCACGTTAGAGTAAGAAGAAATCCCCATCTTTTGGTCTGTTGCGTCCTTTCTACCACATTAATAACAGCAAGTATTCATGTGACCCATTGGAGCAGGACCCACTCTGAACACGGCCCGCGCTAACATATCCGATCTCCATGAAAAGCCTATGAGATAAAGTACTATTACTATGTGCATTTTGTAGCTGGAGAAACCGAGTCAGGGAGGTCAGCTTGCCCGAGGACGTGCACCTTCTAAGTGGCGGGGCCAGGACTCACATCCACCCCGCCGGCTCCTGAGTCCGTGTCTCTGACCGTGGGGCGGCACGGCCTTTCCTCAGCCTGTGGTTTGCCGCGATCAGCGCACTTAATCCCGCACAGGCCCTTTCGGGAGCAGTTTATACTTCCCCGTGTCCCGGAAGAGGAAACCAAGGTTTCTCTGGCAGGCACAGTACCCGTTCATACACCACACCCCTTGCCAGGCCCGTGGCAGACCCAGCTGACAGGTTGTGCACAAACTCAGGTCCCCCTGGAGGCAGGTGCTATTAATCAGAGGCGGCCCACACCGTGGAACCCCTCAGCTGTGAACGAGCTCTGTTTCTGCAGGTGCTCAGAGACCCGCTCAGCCCTTCTGTCCGAAAGCTTTGCCTGTCTTCCTCCGTGTCTCCCTCGACTGTGCACAGCTCCTGACTGCCGCCTGGGCACTTCCGGTCCCCAGGGGCTGGTCCTCCCTCCGTCCTGGGGGCCACCTCGGTTACAAATCGAAACCGGCCTCGAAAAAACTTCTGATGCCCCATGCCTCAGTTTCCCCAAATGTGAACCGGACAAAAGGCTGCGTGATCAGTCCCAAGCCCTAAAGAGCAACAGCTCTTATCTGTACTTTCTGCTTCTCGGGGAAGAGGCCCACCAATGTCCAGACCCTCCTGGGGCCCCATTTGCGGACAATCAAGATTTGGGGCCACCGCCGGCCTCACCCCCAAGAGCCCCGGATTATACTCCAAGCAGCTCACGGGGGCAGCACATCGCAATAGGTATTAATTGCTACATTAAATTCTATGATATTGCTTAAGAGAATGTTCATTTAATTTCCCTGCAACTGTGGTCAACTGATCTTTAATCGAAACTGACAGGCACAATTTAAATCAGGTAGCAAACTCCCGTCTCTTTAAAAGAGCCAAGAATGGCATGAATATTAAATGGGTCAGGACAGTTGGCAACACTAATACAGTTTAAATCGGAACAAGCCTCAGCTACAGTTTTTAATTATTCATGCTCTCCTGGTAAGTCAGGCCCTGACAGCCGTGTCACCGGGAGTTCAGGAAACTTCCTCGATGTGACATGAAACACAAGGCGGGGCAGGGGTTGGGGCAGCGTGGCCCAAGGTCCCAGATTAGGTCCCGAGCTGTCTGAGGGTAATCTGCTTTGGAGAACACGCTCGCAGGTTGTCTTTGCCACCCTTGGCGACACTTAAGTGCTGCATGCTGAATCGGGGAGGACATGAACAGAGGTAACGAGAGGCACAGACAGAGAGGCAGGTGGGTGGGGGAGAGGGGAGGTGGCAGCTCAGAGATGGGGCTGGGCTTCCGGAGAGAGACACTCAGTAACAGAGAGGGACAGAAACTACACTGGGAGCAGAGACCCACAGAGGCAGAGGCAGAGGTACAGCTGTGGCTCAGAGAGACAGAGTAGGGACCTCCAGGGAGGGGGCCCCTCCAAGCCTGGCCATCGGTCTTGGTCTTGGAGGACCAGCAGTGGGGGGCCCGACCACCAGGAGAAAGCAGCGACAATAGAGCACAGTTGCCTGGGGACCGAGGGCGGAGCTTGCTTCCCAGGGACCCGCTCCTGGATCAGCCCAGACTCCACTCAGCGTTTCCGGGCTGAGCCAGGCCCATAAATCACTCGGGACAGGAGAAACCTGTGTGCGGACTCGGAAACAGCATCTGGCAGGAGAAATGGTGAGGGGCCTGGGGGAGAGGAAGGACAGAGAGCAGACAGGACAGATCGGAGGTGAGTCAGACAGATGGAGGAGGCAAGAGACGAGGGCCGTCAGAGAGAGGGGCACAGACACGTGGGAAAGATGCGCACACGCGGGGACGGACGGAGACCCACAGGCACAGAGTCACGGGCGGCAAGGATTCAGAAAGAATTCCCTTCCCACGCTGACCTTTGAAGTGTTGTTTGCGGAGAACTTACTGGTCTTAAGAATAACACACCTTCCTGTGTGAGGCCCTTACAGGCTATAAGACACTCTCCCGTGCATTATGCCACCTTGTCCTCGCTTCCTGAATGTGTTTCCCCGGACTCCCAGCTCCAGAGGGGCATTCTAGAATGTTCATTTCCCGGGCCGCCTGGTTCACTCAAATAGTCAATTATGAGGCATTTATCTAAAATCTCTCTCCCTAGCGGCGCCTGGGTGGCTCAGTCGGTTAAGCCTCGACTTTGGCTGAGGTCATGATCTCGCAGCTAGTGAGTTCGAGCCCCGCATCGGGCTCTGTGCTGACAGCTCAGAGCCTGGAGCCTGCTTCAGATTCTGTGTCTCCCTCTCTCTGTCTGCCCCTCCCCGGCTTGCACTCTGTCCCTGTCTCTCTCTTAAAAATAAATAAACATTAAAAAAAAAATTTTTTTAATCTCTCTCCCTAGCCATATTTTTTCTGCCTGTACTGCCTCTTGCATCCGTGCATGTGGTGTGGGGCAAAGAGCATTGGAGGAAGAGTCACTGCCGTCTTCCAGCCCTTGGGCACAGGGGCCTCGGTGTCCCCGTCAGCCCAGGTGTGTGACAACCCCAAAGGATGGTGGGGAGGGTCGGCTGACATAACGCGTGTAAACGTGTGAGGACCATACTCAAGAGAAACTGTCACGGCCCACAGGAGGACACTTCTCTCTCTCTCTCTCTTTTTTTTTTAAATAGAATTTATTGTCAAATTGGTTTCCATACAACACCCAGCGCTCATCCCAACAAGAGGAAGACACGTCTCTTGTAGATGTCTTTGTGGGGCTTGGGAAAGGGTCCCTGGATTGAGGTGCATGCCCCAAGCCTAGTCCTCCTAGGCGGAGTTCCTTCTGCTCCCCAGAGCACGGGCTCTGTCCCCGCTCCTCCTCTGCAGGCCATGGGGGCATTGCTATCTTGTGCAGACCGGGCTGAAATTAGCATCCCATCTCCTGGGCTGTCGGATCTCTGCCCACCCGGAGGGGAAGGTAAATGAAAAGGCAGCCGGGGCTTCCTGAACGTGTTTGCCCTCGGCGGCACTTAACATTTACACACGCGGGTGGAGGAGGTAAGCGGCCTTAGCGCCTAAGGCTGGCGTGCCCGCCAAGGAGGAGAGCCAAGTCCCGGCTGGGCAGGCTGGAAGAAGGGACGAGGATTCTCAGGCAGAGTATCTCACCCCTCTGGACGCGCAAACATCGCTGTCAGCTCTGAGGACCAACAGGGGGCCTGGGAGGCGGCGCAGACCCTGGTGGGGAGTGCCCGCTCGCGCCTCCCACCCCGGAGCTAGCCTTGCCGAAGGAAGAGCGGGCCCCCGACCCCACCTCCCAAGCGCAGCGTCCCCGCCAGCCTCTGACAGCCAAGGTCACGAAGCACTGGGTGACTGCGGTGCTGTGCCATGGTGTTGCCTTGACTCCTAGCTGCCCCGGAAAATCGGAAGGGCAGTAGTTGTGGTTTTCTTCTGAAAACTGAGGCCCAGAGAGGGGAAGTGACTTTCCAGAGGTCACACAGCACATCGTGGTGAAGCCAAGTCTCACAGCTGCCAAAGACATCACCCTTATGTCTGCCCTACATCACCAGGGCCTTGAACCTGGGACCAAGTCACGTGCAAGCCACTTGACCAAGGCCACGCGCCTCTGTAGGTAGCATTCATTCATTGAGCACATGTCTTGTCGAGTGCTTACTCTGCGTTGGGCCCTGTGCTAAGGGAAACCACAGTGAGCCAGATAGACCTGCCCTCATTCTAGTGGAGGATATAGATAAGGAGCAGGAAAAAACCAAAAGAAACCAGGTAACTACAGGCTTTGAATAAAGCGAGGAGTGAGAGAGGTTGCTAAGGTGGAGAGTAACACAGGATCTATTCTTAACAGGGCCTAGACTGGCCCTCACGCCTAGTAGGCACACAGTAAGTATTTGCTGACTGACTAAATGAGAAAGTCATTCTTGCTGACATCTGAGGAAGGAGAAAGAGCCAGTCAGACAAAGCGTGGCTAACTCCGGGTAGAGCGAACAGCATGTGCAAAGGCCCTGAGGTAGGAAGAGCTTGGCATGGTGGGGGAACTGAGGGAGGCCGGTGAGGCTGGAGCCCAGTGAGCTAGGTGTTGAGCAGCATGAGGATTAAAGACGGCCTCTAGTTCCTTCTTGCTCTTCTCCTAGATAGGCAAAGTCTATTTCCTGTCCCCTCAGTTCTGGCCCTTGCCCTATTTTGACCAACAGAATGCAGCAGAAGGGATGCGGGGGCATTTCGAAGACGGGGCCCTCCAACGCGTGCAGCTTCTGTTTCTGCCACTGACACTCAGCCCGAGCTATGGGGAGAGGTACGTGGGAGAGGCGTTTCAGGTAACAGTGCTCGCTGAACTTCGAGCCGCCTCGGGGGACCGCAGCCCAACCGACACCGCGTAGGGCCAGAGAACCGCTCTGCAGAGCCCGGGCGGCTCACAGACCTTTGAGAGACTAATGGGCGTGGCAGTTTTAAGCCACTAAGTTTTGGGGTGGCGTGTGACACCGCAGCAGGGAACCGAAACCTAAAGGTGAGCGGAAGTCGATGGACCGGCAGGATCCGGACCCAGCCCCCCGCGACTCCCAGATCCTGCTTCTGTCCACCAAGCTGCGCAACAACAAAGTCTCTGAGTGCCGCTGCCCTGGTGTAATTCCCCTGCCCGCCTGCCTGCCTGTCTCCCATGCTCCTGCCGGCTCTGACTTTGTCAGCCACCTCCTGGGCCTGACCCTTCCCCGGGGACCGGCTCGGCTGACGCCCACGAAACCCGAATGGCGCACGAGGATCTCCGTCCATCTTGCCATCGTGGCTGCGTCTTTTGTCCTGGCACCCGCGTCCGCGCTGGCCAGGGGGAGGGCTTCCTCCCTCCCAGCAGCCCCGGGGAGCAGGCCGCTGCCCTACTAGCTCTCCCCTGCACTCAGACGTGACTCACTGACCTTTACGAGCCCGAGACTTGATGGGCCTGGTGTTTTATTAACCTAATAAAAAGGCAGTCTGGTTCAGGGGCTTAACATTTCTGGAGAGAGGAAGGCTCTGCCCCCTGGGCATTGGAAGGAAGAAATAGTGTCTTGGGCCGAGCTCCCACAGCACTGTTCTCTGGGACTTCTTGCGAGGAGGCAAAGAGCAATTCATTGTATCCCCATCAAACAGCCCCAGCAAGCCACAAAGCTTAATTTAATTTTGTAATCAGTGGAAGCACAGGCAGAGGAAGACTGCTCACTGTTTTCTCCACTTTGCTTTTTAATAGGATATCTGACAGCCCACATAATACAGTGGCTTTATGCAATAAAGAACGTGCACACACGCACACACACACGTACACATGTACTCGCTTCTGCGGGAGAAAGGCAAGCCTCTGGGTTTGGGAGGCCAGAGACCTCCTCCCTTGCTTACTTTGGGGCCTCCGGATAAGTCGCTTCGGTCCTCTGTACCTCTTTATGGAACAAAGGTATTCTCCTCATCTTTCTCAGATTTAGTGAAAATAATAGCTAATCTTGACGGCGGGCTGAAGACGCGTGCCGGGGAACACGCGACGTGTCTCATTGGATCTTAGTAACAAGACTGTAGGGCAGCTCGTGTTAGCGTTTATTTTCTAGAGGGGGGGATCGGAGGCACAGAATGGTTGAGTCGCGTGTCTAAGGACACACAGCCAGGAAGTGGCACAGCTGTGTTCAGAGGGCTCTTAGCTGCAACAGCACCAGAAGCTGGTTCTGGATGTTTGAGCAGAAAAGATGCTCATCCAAAGCGTGACCAGAAGCAGTTTGGGGTCGTGCTTCCAAAACCACGCCCCGGAGCTCAGCCTGGCGAGAAAGCCACCTCCGTAGCTGACGCCACCGCCAGGCACACCCTGCTGGTTACACCGTGGCTGAGAACTTGCCTTTCGGCTCCAGCCCCCTGCTGCTGGCCCAAGCGTGGTTACCGCTTCTGCCCCAGGGATCCCACCGTTACCCCTGCCGCCCCCGGAGCCAGCAGCCTTGACAGAGCGTCTTCTTTCCCGATTCTCTCACTTCTCATGAGAGTCTGGACCAGTGGGTTTGGCCGGCGGAGCCCAGCTCACCTGCCAGCTCCCTGGTTGCAAAGAGGGGAAAAAGAGAGTTCTGGGTTTTCCCCCCCGGAGACACAGAGCACGCAGGACTGGAAGTTCTCCAAACATCCGAGGGTGATCCAAGGGTCCGTAGAGCCGGGAATGAGCCGGATGTCCACTACTCACCAGGCAGTCCGATCTAGAGCCTGCCCTTGGCCAGATTGGATGAAACGCTGGGGTGAAAGAGCTCTGTCCAGCATAAGGGCCTTTGGCGGGGTGGGAGGGCTGGGGAGACTCAGGTGAGTGGCCAGTGAGCGACCACGGTGCCTTTCCACATGATCTTCCCCTTCCCCCTGATAACAATAGTGCACGTGCGTGTGCATTTTTAAAAATTTCCTATGTGCCAGGCACCCTTCTGAGTATCTGACATACGTTAACTTATCTACTATTCACAACAGTCCTTTAAAAAAAAAAATGAAGAAAACCGGGGCCCCTGGATGGCTCAGTCGGTTTAAGCGGCCAACTTCGGCTCAGGTCATGATCTCTTGGCTTGTGAGTTCAAGCCCCGCGTCGGGCTCTGTGCTGACAGCTCAGAGCCTGGAGCCCAATTGGGATTCTCTCTCTCTCTCTCTCTCTCCCTCCCCCGCTCACACTCTGTCTCTCCTTCAAAAAAAAGAAACATTCAAAAAATTAAAATTAAAAACAATAAAAAATGAAGAAAATGATCATCCTCATTTGATAGCCGAGGAACTCCTGGAACAGAAAGGTTGAGTAACTTGCTGAAGGACACACAGCCAATAGTGCTGGGATTTAAAGCCAGCGCCTGCTCCAGAGGCCATGCCTGCCACCACTATGCTAACATGTCCACCCAAACGGCACCTCCTCTGTGAAACTTAATAAAAGAGCTCTAGTCTAAGGCCAACCTTCCCTCTTGTGGAACCCCCCCCCAGCCCAGGCCTCCAGCCTGTTCTGGCAGGATCTGTCGCTTGCTTTCGTTCCATGATCTGTTTTCTGTGGCTCTGTCTCACCCACTGGACTGTAAGGCAGGGACTGACTATGTGTTTGATTTTACTCTCTGGGTTGCTAGCAGGTTCCTCACTGTGCCTGGTGCCTAAGAGACGCTCCGTGCTTGTTGAATCAATGAGAATTTTTAAGCAAATATATAGGGTAGAAAGAAATCACAGCCAGCTCTACATTACTGAAGAGGGGCAAATGTTGTTTCCAGAAGCTCATTTCCTACCCTCCCTCCCAATACCTGCAGACTCAACTCTGGGGGCGACAAGAATCTTCCGAGGGCCTTGCCAGGACCTGCTGTGGCCCTGGTCTGATGGAGCAGATATCCTTAACAGCAGGAATTCTTTCAAACCCTTGGGTATTGGGGAATTTTCCTTAATTAAGCCTGGCAACCCTCCTTATTAATTAGGAAGGAGGGAAAATAGTAAAGAAGGGATGATATTCATCTCAATTATTACCTTGACATGTTTTTTTAAGTGGTTCTCAAATGTCGTCTCTGAACCAGCTACATTGGAGTACCTGTGAATTTCTTTTACACTACAGATTGATGAGCATCCTTGAACTGAGGTGGGGCCCGGTACCTGCCTTGGTAGGTAACCCCTGGGGTGTTTCCCCTGCCCGGCTAGGTCTGGGAACCGGTGTTTTACATCACGTTCGCCACCAGGATGCCATGAAGGATACTGTTGGTCCCTCGGTGTAGGTGGGGCCGGAAAAGTCAAGTGTTTGCCCAAGGTCAGCAGCCAGTGGGTACAGGCCGGGGGCTGCGGCTGAGGACTGCTTAGTAAGCAAGAGGGAAGACAGGAGGGGGCTGGTTGAGGTACTAGAATGCCTGGCATGAATGAAGCAGGAAAAATGATTGCAACAATAGGGAATGACCATCTTGTTTCCTCCTTCCCAGTTCTGTGGCCTCTTGTCAGCCTCCTGGTGCCCAGCTCCCATGGCCGCTCTTGACCTTAGCAGAGACAACCTATCCTGGATGGCCTTGGTCCGACTCGCTGGCCCGTGATTACCCTCTGGGTCTGGGAAGCTACCCTCCTGCCATCTGATTGGACTGGCAGTCCCTTTCCCTACCCCCGCCTGGCCCCACTGTGTCACCTGGCTCATAGCGACATATCTATGACATGCCTCCACGCCCCCAGGCCAGAGCATCCCCCTCTGGGAGTGAGCGGAAGGATTTGCCAGGGCAGAAGGGGGCATATGTTATAAAACGTAAGCCTGACAGGGGTTTGCAAAGCACCTGCTATGACTCTCACGGGAAGATAAGAGAGGGTCCCTGCCCTGGGAGTTCACCATCTTGGTGGGTATTAAGACACTCTCTTGAAAGGCAGAGAAAACCCACTTGATCAAAGGCAGCATCCTAGGATTCAAACAAATTCTCAGACTGTGGGAAACACATAGCTGGAGCCATCCCCGTAAGCAGAGGGCATCACGGAAAGGGGAGAGGAGGTCCCCCTGGAATGTTTCCTCAGGATGTTTGGGGTTTCGGTGGCCGATGTGGTGGCGGAGGCTGCCAGGGGGCCCAAGCCGGGAGACAGGGGTGAACAACGGGCATAGCTCATACTCACAGCACCGGGTAGGGCCAGGCACGACTCTATGCCCCTGGCGTGCGTTACCTACCCCCCGAATCCTCACGACCACCTTCCAAAAGAGGTGCCTATAAGGGAGGCCATTTGACAGATGAGGAAACCAAGGAGCAGGGAGGGGATGGGACTTGTCCAGGGTGGCACAGCTAAGGTAGCAGACCTGGAGTTGGAACACAGGCCATCTGGCTCCAGGGTCCGTGCGCCTGACCGCTGTGCTAGGTTCCCTGTCCGAGCGGAAAGGTGCATGAGGAGGGGAGGTCTAGAACTGCAAGGAGCTCAGACTCCACTGTGGCTGCTTCCTGGTGGGAAAGGCAGGGGAACAGGACCTGAGGCTGACCCTCCAGGTTGGGCAGAGAGGGACGTGGGCAGTGTTGGCATGGGGCGTGTGGATGCTTCTGCAGATGGAGAGCTGCTGGGTTTCGAACCCAGGCAGCAGTGGGGTCGCAGGCCCATGGTTGAGGCTAGATGAATCTGGTCCCTGTGTACAGGGTGCTCCGGGTGGACAAAGATGCAGGATGTTTCTGCAAAGCAGAGGCGGGGTTGAGGGTCTGCAGGGGGAGCTGGGAGGGGATGCTGCAAAGGTGGGGGGAGGGGCACTCTTGGGACAGCCTCATTTGGGCCTTCTGCCGGGGCCACTGCCCCTCTCTCCCTGACACTGGCCAGCTGAGTGACTTTGGATGGGTGGCTTTGCCTCCCTGGCCGTCTGCAGAATGAAAGGACACGGTAGAGGTCAAATGAGGCCAGGACCGTCACGACAGGAAGCCGCAAGCACTGTTCAAACGGGAGACGATGCTTCTGCGGCTGATGCCATTTTCCTCCCCTCCATCTATTTGCTTGCTGATCTCCAGCCATCTATTTTCAATCTCCCTGTAGGCATTTACCAGTATATTTGTAGCAAGTGACGTCGCGTCGTTTTTGGATGTAGCAAGATCATAAATTATAGAAAAACAAATGAACCCCATCCCTGCCTGGGCCTTTGCAATCCTGGTGGTCTTTGCCTCCGGCGGCCGACCCTTTTGTCCGCTCGGCGGCAGCGGCCGTCCATGCTGTGGCCTCGTGGTCCCGCCCAGACCCCAGCCTCTTCGTGGAATACTAACCAGTCCCTCGGGGAGTCCGAGGGGCTCCCAGCCACTCCCTGCCGCTCGGCATCGCCGCGTTCTGCCCCATGCACCCCACCTCCCCACAATGAAAGTTCATGGGAGACCCTGGAAGGAGAGCCCTGTGGTTCAGGGTCACTCGTTCGCCACCCTACAAACCATCCGGGGGCCTGGGGAGACCAGGCTCAGCCCAGGTTTGGATTGGGATGCCCGAAAGACAAAACACAGACCAGTGACCGAAGCGGGAGAGCCAGCAAAGCGTTTTGAGACCTTTTTCAGCCAAGATATCCTGGGTCGGACGTGCAGGGGGCAGTCGAAGATCCAGATTAGAAGTCAAGACAAGAGTCTCTGCCGGAGGTGCAGGCTGAGAGTCGTCTCCATAGAGGTTTATATTTAAAGTGGAATGCGTCTGCTATTCTGGTCTCGGTGACTTTACTAATGTTGGAAATTAGCTGTTGCCAAACAGTCATCACGGTACAAATAATCTTAAATCTATCCCGTAGTATATCCACTCACTGATAAGTCCTAACGGAGCACCCACGATGTGCCAGGCACTGCACTAGGCATCGGGGCTGCAGGGGTCAAAAAACACACATGGTTGCCACCCTCTGGAGCTTAGAGCTGAAGGGCGGGGGCGGGGCGGGGTGCAGCAGGTGCAATGGTAGAGATACCCCTTAACTACGACTTGGGAGGGTGCAGGGGGGAGGAAGGTAGGTGGCGCTCTACCTGAGGGATCTCACCCGGCCTGGGAGCAAAGGAAGGTTTCCCTGTGACTTGTGAGATTTAAAGAACGGGCAGGAGTTGGCCAAGTAGGGGAGTAGGGGGAAAGCATGTCAGCAGAGGGAATAGCGCCCCCCGAGGCAGGGAAGAGCTTCCCAGCTTTGCCATCTGCCTAGAGCTTCCAATGGGAGGGGTCTTAGCTCCTCCTATGTTTTGTGTCTGTCCTTCTGCAAGGCTGCCCTCCCTCCCCCGACCCCAGATTCTGCCTCTGGAAAGGAGAGCTGCCATGCACGGGGGACCAGCAGAGTATAAAGCTTAGGAATCAGTGAGCCGAGTTCTAGGCCTAGCTCCTCCATTAACAAGCATGTGGTCATTTAATCTCCACGGGGCAACGTCTTCACAGGGTTGACAGGAAAATTAAATATGATAATAGAGATCTGGCCCTCGTCACAGTGCCTAGTACGGAGTGCCAGAACGGCAGCTAACGCGTCCTGTGTGCTAAGCATTCTAAGTAATCCATTTAACTCCTGACCATCCCGTGACGTGGGTGCTGACATACTCTCATTTTACCAACAGTAAAACCCAGGCTCAGAGAGGTTATGCAAGTTGCCCAAAGCTGCACGGCCTGTAAGTGCCGGAGCCGCAGGCGCAAACCGAGGGAGGCTGGCTGGGTGAGTCTGCTCGGAGTCCCCACGGCGCGCCTGCCTTCTACGCGAAAGCCAGCGTTTCTGCTCTGGGTATTGTTGTTTCTATTGTCAGACATCCTGACACCACGGCTGTCTGCCAGGCGTCTGAACTGGACCACCTCCTGGAAGCCCTCACTGGCCACCCCGCAGATCAGAGCCCGATCGAGAGGCCTGTACATCTGTGCGAGGGGGGACGCGTGTGTGTGCGGATGCTGCCAGCCAGAGACAAAGAGATGCTGCTTCCAAATCCCCCTCATCTCCAACAGAGAGAGAGAGAGAGAGAGAGAGAACGCTGGAAAGAGAGGGAGACAGAACTAAGGACAAAGGGAAGAGCCTTAAGCGGTCCGTGTTTAAGAACGGATGTGCATCCGCGAGGGCCAGGGTGAGAAGGGTCTGCGAGCTGAGCAAGTGAGCGCGTCTCCAGGTCCACGGTGGGTCTGTGGGAGGACCTGCGAGCAGGCCGCGTCTGTGTGTGTGTGTGTGAGCGTGGCTCTGTGTGCACGGGGAGGGAGCGTGTGTGCGGGGGGCACATCTGAGCGGCTTCGTGAGCGTCCCCCCCCCCCCCCCCCCCCAGGTAACAATCACAGAGTGGACTGGGACTGAGTCAAGACAGAGGCTGGGTCTTCCCAGGGGCACGGGCGCACAGGCCCATCACAGGCTCTGATATTTTATTGATTATACACCAGCCTGGAGGCGATTAGAGTTGGGGCAGCAAAAAAGCAATTTTCCTCCCTTTCTCCTGCTTTCCCTGCCGGCCCTTGCCGCTAAGCTGCGGCCAGCCCTGCGTGGGCAGCCAGAGGACATCTGTGTCATGCTAGTCCAGAGCAGAAGTCCCCGTGCTCAGTGACCACCCTCAGATTCACCAGGGTGCAGGTCCTGCTTTGGAGGGCACATCACTGGAAGGATAGACGCATACGCATGGCTTAGGCGGAGACAGAGTGACAGCAGCCTGGTCTGCCCTGCCCGGGCCATGGAGCTGGGTGCCTGCCAGCCTTTCAGTTTGGGACCGGATGGAGAAGGCAAGTCTAGGCACACCAGGGTTGGGAGGTCAAGAGCATTCAGACAGGGGGCCCGTCATGATCCTGAAGCCAAAGTAAGGGAGCGTCTTGCCCTGGGGGATGTGGCGGGGATCCACTGGCCTTCATTGTCCTCGCCTTTGCAGTGGGCACAATCTCTCTTGGGATGACTGGGAGGGGACACTGATCCATCACCTGGCCCATAGTAGGAGCTCACAGAGCCCAGTGGTGCCATTAGAAGTGAGGGAAACACGGTTCAACCCAGGCTTGCCAAAAAGTAAACGATGACAGGCCCACAGTAAGTGCCAGATAAAGGGGAAGTGAGGAAGAGGGGTGGGGGCCTGGCGTGTGACAGGTCCTCGACACGTATTTGTCGAAGACAGAGTGCTGAGAAGCCAAGATGCGCAGCAGCTGTGGAAGAAGCAGAGCCAGAGGAGGGCGAGGGCCTGGGTGTCCGAGAACCACAGCGTCACAAGGCCAGGACCTGCAGCCACTCTGGGAAACAGGATGGAGGTTCCTCAAAAAACTAAAAGTAGGACTACCCTACGGCCCAGCAATTGCACTACTAGGCATTTATCCAAGGGATACAAGTGCTGTTTCGAAGGGACACATGCACCCCGATGTTTATAGCAGCACTATCGACAATAGCCAAAGTATGCAAAGAGCCCAAATGTCCATCGATGGATGAATGGATAAAGAGGATGTGGTATCTATACACAAGAAGTACCACTCGGCAATCAAAAAGAATGAAATCTTGCCATTCACAACTACGTGGATGGACCTGGAGGGTATTATGTTAAGCGAAATTAGTCAGAAGAAGACAAATAGACAAATATCATATGACTTCACTCCTATGAGGAGCTTAAGATACAAAACAGATGAACATAGGGAAGGGAAGCAAAAATAATATAAAAACAGGGAGGGGGACCAAATATAAGAGACTCTCAAATATGGAGAACAAACTGAGGGCTGCTGGAGGGGTTGTGGGAGGGGGGATGGTCTAAGTGGGTAAGGGGCATTAAGGAATCTACTCCTGAAATCATTGTTGCACCATATGCTAACTAACTTGGATGTAAATTAAACAATAAATAAGTTTTAAAAGTTTTTAAAAACTAAAATATATTAAGAAAAAAAACCAGGGGCGCCTGGGTGGCGCAGTCGGTTAAGCGTCCGACTTCAGCCAGGTCACGATCTCGCGGTCCGGGAGTTCGAGCCCCGCGTCGGGCTCTGGGCTGATGGCTCGGAGCCTGGAGCCTGTTTCCGATTCTGTCTCTCCCTCTCTCTCTGCCCCTCCCCCGTTCATGCTCTGTCTCTCTCTGTCTCAAAAATAAATAAAACGTTGAAAAAAAAAATTAAAAAAAAAAACAAAAACAAAGGCCAGGACCAGGACAGGCTTACTTTTTTTTTTTTTTTTTTTAATGTTTACTTATTTTTAAGACAGAGAGTGAGACAGAGGATGAGCAGGGGAGGGGCAGAGAGAGAAGGAGACACAGAATCCAAAGCAGGCTCCAGGCTCCCAGCTGTCAGCACAGAGCCTTATACAGGGCTCAAACTCACAAACCATGAGATTATGACCTGAGCCGAAGTTGGACACTTAACCGACTGAGCCACCCAGGTGCCCCGACAGGCTTACTTACTTTTTAAAACAAACCTTGCTGGGCACCTGGGTGGCTCAGTTGGTTAAGCATCCGACTTCAGCTCAGGTCATGATCTCATAGCCCGTGAGTTCGAGTCCCGCGTCGGGCTCTGTGCTGACAGCTCTGAGCCTGGAGCCTGCTTCGGAGTCTGTGTCTCCCTCTCTCTCTGCTCCTCCCCTGTTTGCGCTCTGTCTCTCTCTGTCTCTCAAAAATGAATAAACATTAAGAAAAAAAATTTTTAAGACAAACCTTGCAGCAGGTGGGAGTTGACAGATTGGGGGGGTGGGGAGATAGTGGAAACAGAATATTCCAGGCACCAGAAACAGCATTGTGAAAGGCACAGAGGACCAGCGGCTGCCACAACTACTACTAGAAACAAATCCTTTGGGCCATTTGGCCATTCTCCCATGTGCCAGACCTTGTTCTATGTGCTCTTCACGTGCTTGCTGGTTTATGGTCTTTGAGGTGTACTCTCATGGGCCCATTATACAGATGAGGAAACTGAGACACAGAGACATAATCACCGGACCAGGAGCAGTCCCAAGAAGACGCGGGGGAAGAGGGTTCCAGCATCATCTTGAGATATTGAAACTGGCGGCTGTATGACCAGCGGGGAGAGATCAGTCGGTGGCCCCTACAGAGGGTGGATCATGGATCAGAGGAGGTGTGGCTGGAGGCAGTGGTCAGAAGGGAGGCTGCTCCCATAGCCATCTTGTATTTCCGACAGGCATCTCCGGCTTTGAAAGCACGCATGCACGTCGAATGTCGAGTTCTGCTCACTGCAGCTGCCCCCAAGGCACTTCCATTCCCATGAATGCTGACTGTGTCAGTCCCGAGAGATGGAATTTGTCATACCAATTGCACAGATGGGGACAGCGAGGCTCTGGGAGCTCTGATGGATGTCGCATAACTGACATCCAGCCGAGACAGGACCCTGCCTAGGACCTGTCGCTCAATCAGTGACACTAAATTCTCTTGTCCTCATGAAGCTATCTCATCTACTTGGGCTGCACCCTCTTGGCAGGTACAGTCTGTCTGACCCACCAAGCACATGGTAACCCCCAAGAAGCATGTATCAAATGAGCAAATGATGAGTGAGTTTCCAAGCACGAGGGTTGGTCCCCCCGGCTCCGGAGAGCCCTCAGATTCTATGGCAACAAGAACAGAGCTCAACTCCTGCCCTTTTTCTCTATCAGGCCAGGGAAGATTCTGGTACATGGACAGAGGAGCTGGCTCATGAGATGAGGGCAGAACAGGGAGCAGGGGTCCCCGTCCTGATGACTGGACTCAGGCCATCTACCACCAGACCCCCAAGTTAAGTGACCCGGCTCACCCCCTCCTCCAACTCCCAGGCTGGAGAGGAGGACAACCCCATGTCATAAATGCCAGCCCGGACTGTGGGAAGGACAGCTGTTCTGGAGGAAGCCAGCACTGACTCGGAAACCCACCTCTAATACAATATGAATGATGGAAGTGCTCTTTCTGAAATATTTTAAAAAATAAGATCATATATATATATATATATATATATATATGATCGAGAGAATGACAGATGGACGGGGTAGTCAGCAGAGTATTTTTAATCCTGCAGCCAGGCTTACGTAACGATGGGAAGAGAAAAACGAAGACAGGTGGTGAGTCATCTGGAGCAAAGATGGGAAGTCTCGCCCCAACCTCCCCCTTCCCATTCTGCCGCATCTGCAGGTGCCGGGGGCCGGGGGGGTGGGGGGGCACATGGAAGAGCCCAGAGTCATGGGCCCAGGGGGTGGTGAAGAGCCACGGTGAGGCAGGCTCAGGGCATGGGGTGGCTGGCGCTCGCAGGTTCAGGAGGGGTGCTGGAGAGGAAGGCAGGGCCCAGTCTGGCCCGGTCCCAAAGGCTGAGTCTTGGAAACACTCGTCAATTTCCAGGAACTTGGGAAAGGCTTAAGAGATATTTTCGAGTGAGTTCTTGGCTCCACACTGCAGACTCTGTCATCTTTGACTTCCTGTAATTCGCTGAAACGGGGAACTGTGAAGGCTCCCATCTGGGAGGCGCTGTCTCTGGAGGGCCACCGTGTCGGCTGACGGCACGAGAGCTCTTCTCTTCTCAGGTCTGGGGGACACTAGCCACAAGCCACCAGGCGGTGTGAAAGCAAAGAGGCTTTGCACGGGGGACATGAGGAAGCCACCCTGACTGTCACAGAAGGAAGGCGGGAGATGCGGCACAGAGAGAGCCTGCAGAGTCCGCCTCTGGGGAACTTCCGGAACACGACACCTTCTGTCTGCCCCCCGGTGGCCTACAGAGACATCTGCGTGAGGCAGGGGGCTGGACGAGATGGCCAGGGGAGGCGCCCTCCCCCTCCAGAGATCTTGTGTTACTGCTCAAACTACACACAGCCCTCACAGAACTTTCGTCAGCAGAACTCCTGCATATGCCCTCTTCCTTCCAGCATTCCCAATAGCTCCTGCTGACCGAGTGTTTACCACGGGGCCAGATGCCTTCTTTGCTGCGTATTATCACATTTAATCCACCACCCTCCCTATAAGACAAAGGCTACTGTTCCCATTCTACAGATGTGAAAACTGAGATATGAAGTCAGTGTCTTACCTGGGATTTTAACCCATCTGTGTAACTCGTGCTCTTAACCCCGACAGCCTGGAGCCTCATTGTCCCAAGGCTGACCCTTCCCAGGGTCTAGAACCCTGCATTAAGTTTGGATGAATCCAACCGGAGTTCTGGGCCCAGAGAGGCAGCTGCTGGTTTCAGTAACCACATCATCTGTCCATGACTCAGCCTACAAGCAGGCAAGAACTGTCAAGAAAGGGGCTCCCACACCACAACCCAGCCAGTGGCCAGCCAGCTGCAGTCACTGTCCCGAGCAACCCTTTAAAACTCTGACTGGTCCAAGTGGGGCAGGGAGGGAGGCAGGGAGGGAGGGGAGGGGAGGGGAGGAGTTAATCAAATCAGAGGCAGCTTTATCTGTCTTATCAGGGACTGCCATTGTTAGCTTACAAACAAAGGAACCTTGTCTTTTTATTGTTCCTGTTGGCGGATCCCTGAGGTAAGCCCAGCAACCGTCGGCACTGGACAGAAGGCAAGGTCTGCGCAGGACAGAAGACAAGGTCTGGGAGGAGGACCCTGGTTCTGCCAGTGCAGAATGGCCCAGACTGCCCTCCAGCCCCTTCCCATGCTGCTGAGAGAGGAGAGACAGGGCATGAGGGAAATGCCAACTTAGACAGAAACAGAGGCCAGGAGAAAGCTTCACGAGGTAAGGAGAAAGAGAGGCCTGGAGACAGAAAGAGACAGAAAGCCCATAACAGATAAAGACAGAGATAGAGATCATGGGAGAGACTCAAGACTCACGGAGACCCAGACAGACAAACAAAACAAAAGCAGAGACCCTCAGAGACATAGAACCCAGGCAATTAGCAACTATTTATTGACACCTTTCCCCCACCACTCCTGCCACTTGCCAGGCACAGTTCTAGGACCTGAGGATACAGACACGACTGAGGCAAAACCCTGTTCTCAAAGAACTCCCTGGCTAGTGGACTGTCAGGGTAGGAGACACAGACAATCCACAAGTAACCCCCCAAAACATAATGATTTCAGATAACAAGAGAATAAAATACGATGATGATGTAATAGAAAAACCGAGAACCAGGGAGACTAAGATACCAGAGAAGAGGCGGAAAATGCCATTACAGACCGTGAGCCGACCAAAGAGGATGTGAGAGAAGAGGGGAGAAGAAGAGGAAGGAGGTGGAGGAGAAGGAAGAGGAAGAGAAGAGAAAGGGAAAGAGAGAGAGAGAGAGAGAGAGGAGACATAGATAGAGAAGCCACAAGAAAAACAACACCAAAAAAAGGCCAGGAGATACGGAGGCCATGAGACAGATACCAACAGTAGTTAAGAACCCTGAGAACCCGACTGTGTGCACAGGAAGACTAGAGTCATGCCCTGACTGAGGGAGACTGAAGATAGGAACCAAATGACAAGGGCATAAGCAGAGAAAATTAGAAACCTAGAGTCAGGAAGACAGAAAGGCTGGGTAGCAACCCAGAGAGAGACAGAGATGGAGGGAGAGACAGAGAGACAGCTGCCATCATTCATTATGGCGCTGGGTGTTCAAAGTTGCCCCTGGGTCCATGGACTCCAACCTTCTCATCGTTCCTTTTGTTGTCCTCCCTGAAGGGCCCCAAAGTTTGAAAGATATTTGTCTACCAAACAATCTGCATTTCATAAGTAATAATTTATTCACTTTCCCATTTTTTATTCATCAAAGACGTCTATAACTGGCAATCAGAGCTTCAGAACAGCAGGAGCTCGCTCATGTTGCCACACTCAGTTGCTGTACTTCCAGCCAAAAGCAAAGAAATCTGCCATTTGAGTCATCAACCTCGTTCAGTCTGATCGCAGGTAAATGGATCCTTTGTGTTGAGTTTTGGGCGACGTTGACAATAGTTCAAAGGACACAAAGGAAACCCTGCTGCCTTCACAGACCCCTGCAGATCCAAGGGCCCATTTTCCAGATGACAGTCCCGGGAAATTCCTTTGTCCTGTCAGGCACTGGGCTGTACTACTGGAGTGGAGGTCTCGTTAAGGTGGACTCTTCCCTTGGAGTTCACGGCCAGAAATGGATGTATAGCATCCATGTTTTACATGAAAACTACAACTATTAAAATAACAGTATAAAAGATTCCATTTAGCCCCCTAGCTGCTGTCCTAGTTCTCACCTTCCTCCACAGCTATACCTGTCAAGGAGGGAGGGTCCTTTTCTTCTGACCTCCTATAACTTGGCTCAGCACTCTTATTCTTCCCTGAAAGTCTTCCAAATTGACCAAGCCAATGACTTTTTCAAATTCAATTCTCTTTATTGTGTAGCACCATGAACACTGCCTTCCCACCCTGTTTTCGGATGTTAGATTCTGGTCCAGAAGACTTCAGATAGAATATATGTTTGCTGGTGTACCTGTAGGGATGGGGTGGGCCTCCCAGAATGACCTTGCCAGAGGCCAACCACCCATCCCTCTTGGTCTTGGTCTTTGTGTCTTGGTTTCCCCTGTCAAATCTAAGCCCTAAAATGATCTATGGAGATTGGCAGTTCTAATTGTGTCTTTCTGGTCTGTGACCCTGGCCACGCCCCCAACTATGTACCTGTGAGAAAACTTGCTTTGAAGCATGTCCATAATGGCTTCCTGGGCTCTAAGTGCTGGGCTGTCCTTGGTTCGGTGTCTTGCTTGACCCCAGTTGCAGTGTGTTTCAGATTCTCCTGCCAGGTCTTCCTGCAGCTCATTGCCTTGTCTATTGGATCATATTCTCCCAGTGTCATCAGTGGTGGGCATTCACCAAGGTGCAACGACCACTCCAAGTAACTGTTCTCCTCGTGCCATGCTCTCACTGAACACCATCTGTGGTTGGATTAAACACCACGCCCAAATCAGCACTCTACCTCTGATCGCCCACTTATGCATTTACTCACTTTCTCCCTCATTTTGAAGAATTTATGCTCCATCCTTCATTTCTGTCTATTAAGCTACCACCATCCTTTAAGACTTACTTCTCTCCCAACTCCTGGTGCAGGGAACCAACTGCACACCACATGGAAGGTCTCAGAGGTTATCCAAAACATCTAGGAGCAGGGATCGCTTGATAGATCTAAACCCTAGGATTCCAAGAAAGCAAGCATAGAGAGTGTATCTTTTATACAAACGTAGAACCAGGAGGGGAAACAAAAATGAACCAGAAGGATCCAAAGCCAGGGAGACCTTGGGACAAACCAGGGATGAGAATAGGGGTGGAGCAAATTAAGATACTGTCCCACTCTCATGGCCAGAGCTGAGGTTCCAGAAATTCAGCATGTTAGCAACCAGTCATAGCTCATGAGTGGGTACCATGTTGAATTAAAGGCACAGTGTCAGAACAGGTGATTCCTAAGTGCTACAAAGGGCCTCTCTGTCATCATACTCAATAGCAACCTCTCCCTCCCTCTGCTCTCCCAAAGCACTTCATCCTATCACCATTCATGTTTCATTCACAGCTGCTGTTTGCTCACAGGTGCTATTTTTCTTCTATTTAAAGCATGAAATTTCACAAATATTGATGATATTAACTCCCCAATTATATGTTAAAATTAGGAGAAAATTCTATTTGAAGAAAGACTTAAACAAACACAGTGTTAAGGGACAGATTTATTCCCTTCTCACTTTCAACCTTGTCTGTAATTAATTTTGACTTGGAAATCTTGAGTTTATTTACTTATTCAACAAACATTTACTGAGTGCCAAGCATATACCAGACACCATGCTAAGAGCTTCGGTGTCACAAGAAGCAAAACACAGTCCCTGCCCTCTAGGAGCCCCTTGTAAAAACAGAAAGACAGGAAAATCAACAGTTAGAGGGGAAAGTGATAGGTGTTGAAATAGAGTGTGTGTCGATGTTTAGGAAATATATGGTAAAGGTAATCAGCTAAGACTCTGAAGGAGGTAATGGTCAAGGAAGGCAGGAGCAATACCTTATCTGAATCCTGAAGGACATGAGGTAGTTGGAAATGGGTAGGAGAGGAAGAGACAATTCAGTCAGAATGATGAACCCAGATAAAAGGGAGAGAATGACATAAAAATTACTGGAATGGCAGATTGTTCAGAGTGTCTAATAATAGGCTGCATGGTGGGGCAGGATAGGTGAGAGATGAGAGGTGTGGCTGGCTGGCAAGGAGAAGTCTGGAACAAGATCACAAAGGGCCTTGTATTCAGTGCTAGAGAGTTTATATCAAGTATGCTTATGTTAAGTATCCCTGTCCTTTCCAAGAGATTTATTTAAGTAGGGAATGGCCTGCCTGGATTTGAGTAGTTGAGAAGAACCCTTCTGGCCTATGTAGAAATAAGTTAGAAAGATGTTGCAGTAGTTCAGGTGAGACATGATAAAAGCTTGAGTGAAGGCAGTGGGGAATGGAGAAAATGGGTGAATTAAAATGCTATTAAGTGGAAAGAGTCCACAGCCTTCAAAGAGTGACTGGGGTGCAAATTTTCTTTGAACATGCCCTTACATCAGCAGCCTTCTGGGCTGTGTTTGCTCTCCTTTGGGCTCTGGCTTTCAGGGCTAATGGGCAGCACGTATCCACCTCTATCTGATGGCTTGCTACAGCTACTCATGGATTGACCATATCCAACACTCTGGAATGAATTTTTTTTTCTTGCTTTTGGTTTCATTGGAATAGGGTGTCACTCCTGCCTCCTAGTTCCTCCAGCAAGGTCAAGACCAAATTCCATAGTCCAAAAAGAAAACTTGTGCACCTAACTTCAGATTCACAATCCATCCCTACCCTTTTCTGCCTTCCACTATTGCATTTCTTTTCTTCTCATTGCTTCAAAGAGCACTGGTGACAAATATGGCTGTTTGTACTTAATTCCATCCTTTCTTTGACTATTTTTGACCAATCAGGATCAAAGTTTACCTTGGTTGCCAAGGAAACCATGCTATTAGTTATCTATTCATCCATCTTTGAGGCTCACCACTAGTGTGAAAGTTACTTTGCATTAGATTCTAAGGGGGTGCTCATTAACTTGATTATACTAGAAGAAGCAGTTCTAATGTAAGCTACTCTTAAAGGAAACTTTTTTCCTCTTGAATATTTTAGACATATTTGTAGAGTAGAATTAATTTTTAAAGAAAATTACATAGTATTTTTATGACAAGCAAAAATAGATTGAGGGGAGAGAAGAGGGAGGAATGCCAAAGAGGCAGGGGAGGTGAGGGAGAGAGGAAGGGAGAGAATGAGACTACCTGAGTACAGAGAAAGACAGAGATAAATAGAAAAAGAATATGACAGAGACAGAGACAGAGTGGACACAGATTACTTCTTATTGGAGTTGCTGTTTGCTGCTTGCTATCAAGCAATGTTTTGGAGATAGTCTACGGAATAGATCATCAAAACCACTTTTTACACCTTATAAAATATACCAAGACTCTGACAACTACAGATTAGAGAAATGACACCAGCACTAACTGTCCTGTAGTCTTTCACTCCTGGTTTCAATGTTTACAAAGAATACTAGTACTTAAAACTTTCACTTTCTGCCCAAGATATGATGTGTCTTGCTGTCATTAACCAAGATCGTAAGTCAGTCAGGGCTGACATGTCATCTACCTTCCCTGTCCCCGACCTGTAGCTTGTTCTAATTCCCTTTCCTGGCCAGCTCCAGAAGTCCCAATGTTTTTCATTCTCCCAGTGAATGAAGACTACATTGAAGTTGGTAGCATAAATCTAGTTTCAGAGATGAATAGGATAGGGCAGGAGGAGTGTTAGCTCCCACAACTTCCCAGAGAAAGAACCACGTACTTCTGCGCAGCACTGACTCAGAACCATGGATAGCAACAGCCAAGCCAGCTCTCCTTCCTTCCCCTCTCCCACCAAACATTAGGTTTTGCTTTGGAAGAGAGTAGGGAAATCTAAATACTTAGTACTGATGGTAGATGAGGGAGGAAGGGTTAGGAAGACATTCTATGGAATTAAAATGTGTTGAGAAATTTATCTTCTATATCAGATTGCCTTGACCGTGCATTTTTGCAAAGTTAGGAATACTTTCTCTGGGTCAGGCTCATACAGATAGTCATAATGGATCTGAGATTCTGGTCCTTGTCTCTCTGATTGCACCACGCATACTCTTAAACACAACATAGCGGTTCTCTGTCTGAGCTGGGCTCTTTTTACATGAAGGAGTCAGCATCACTATTCTAGGGAGTTTCCCACTGTGGAAATTTCACCGATTCTGGTCTTGTCTGATCGGATATTCTATATGTTCTATACCAACCTTGAAATATTATCTCAGAGGGAAAAAAAAGACCAAGAAAAAAGAAAAAAAGGGAAGCAAATTATTTTAAAAGGGAAAAAAAGACACCCCATCACTCCTCTACTCTAACACGGCCACTTTTCACTTCTACATATTATCTTTCAGCCCTTGTTGACACACTGACATATTTTCCATCATTGCAACTGAAGCAATTGTAGCATTTGCATTGTATTTTCACTTAGTGTCGTATCATAAACCTTTCCCCAAGTTGCTATACAGTCTCTGTAATGATCACTTTTAATGTCTGTGTAATGTTCTAACAAATGAATGCACCATGATTTACTAAACAACCCCCTAATTGTTGAGCATTTAGGTTATTTCCAGTTTTTTATTTCGTAGATTGTGCTATGATGAGCATTTTTATGGGAAACCCACATGGGGTGCTTGAAGGAGCACAAGCATGGAGTCAGATGGAATAGAGTTAAAACTCGGCTCTGCAATTTACCTCTAATGAGTTGAAAGAGTTCTCAAAGGTTTCATCCTGGGGGCGGGGGGAGTGGACATTGCCAGTGCAGTGGAGTAAAGGACTGTGAGGCTGAAAAAGGCCACCAACAGAGACAGATGCAAAAGGAGGAGGGAGCCACTTAAGATAAACTTCCAGGACTTGACAACTTTGCCTTCTTCAGTCGGGGGTTGAGCAAAAGCCATTCACCCAGAGGAAGGCACACAAAGGGGATATTTCTCCTTTGATCAGAGACTTGGGACCCAGGGCCTGAACTGGACAATACATAAATGAGATCAGTTGGTAAAACTCTCCTTTGAGAATACATGATGACAATAGCAGGCTGGAGAAGTGGCCCCCACACCTGTTCCTCTATGCTCAGCATCCTGGGGTTGGTTAGAACCTTGGGGTTACTTCTCTGCCCCGGGTCGACTTTCTCTGAATTCTTTCTTCCTGCCAGCTAAGGACACAGCCAGCCTTCTCCATCATCTGGAGCCACCAACATACCTATGAACCCTGATCATAGCTACCAGGCGGGACTCAATCTGCCCAGCCTCTCCTGCCTCTTTCTCCCCAGGGACAATAATCCTACAGATTCCTTCGTTATAATCTCTTCTGATACGCCGTGAAGGTGGATATGTCTGGGAGCTACCATATTTCTGGAATCTTCCACGGTTTCGATCATTGTGTGTGAACCTGTTCCCAGCACCAGGTCGGAAGGTGCATCTAGAGAAGACCATGAAACAGATCAGCACCAGTTGCCTTTCCATGTGTTTCAAATTCTGGAGGGTAATTCTGTTCCCAGGGCACCACCAGACTAAGCAAGTCCCCCAATAGTGTGGCCCCCTTTCCACACCTATATGGTAAAGGGAGGTCATCCCCTATACCTGGCTCAAAATCTCCATGGTCAACCCTACTTGAGGTGCAAGGGTAGGGAAAAGGGTGGAAAGAAAATAGGAGCCCAGGGCTAAGCCCACCCATCAGATTCCTTCAAGAAGCAATCCCCCCGCCCCTTCCCCAGGTATGTCCATGCAGTTTCTGGTACATGGCTCAATTGGTAGGCTGAGCTCTCATAGCCCTGGGGAGCAGGGAAGCCTTGTCAGGGGAAAGTTGCTGACCAGCCCCTTCTCCTTGGCTGTCAGGGCTAATCAACATCAGGGCAGTTAATGGGGAACACAAAACCTATTTAAAAGCTACATTTACCACTTGGCTGGTTCCATTATAGTGTGTAATATCCAGGTGTCACAATCCCTCTCAAAATGTCTGTCTCAATGCTTCCTCGAGCTTCCGGGGTTAGGAAGTCACTGCCAAGAGCCACCTGAGGAGGACTCTTCCACCTCTGCCCCACCCCCGTCCTCATAGCAAGCTTCTCTGCAGCCTCCGGTGGGAGATTCTGGAACAGGGCCCTATCGTGGACACTGCAGGCACATGACTCGCTCCCTAGACAGGAGGATTTCTCCCTCTCCGCCATGACAGCTATGGCACCAATCCTATGCCCCACCCACATCTGAGCATGCCAGCTGGATGCCAGCTGAGCCCCCAATTTCCCCAACTCTCCCTTAAAGTCCAGATGAGCAGCATAGCTTGCCACAGCTCCTTGACATGTGCACTTCCTGCTCCTGCCCTTGGAGCTCTCTCACTAAGGATCCGGAGGCAGAAGAAAAGCTGGGGATTCCATCTGGTAAGACCACAGCCCTCTTCTCCCCGGATGAAGTCCCCCACCTCTGCCATCCATGCTGTCCATCCCACCTATCAGCGTTCAAGCATTTTATATCCCTTAAGGCAGCAGAGTCTTCAGTTGCTCGCCCCTGACCAGCCATGTGCCTGGTCTGCGAGCGTACAGTCTTTAAACGGTACATTCTGGGACTCTGAAGAGAGTGCATGTTGTGATCGTCAAAAGCAACTCTCTTTTTATTCATCCAATAAACATTGCACGAGGACCTCGTGTGTGCCACGCACCGCACTTGGCCTGAAGGCACATTAGTGAACAAAACTTGCCGTTTGGCGGTAGATACAGGCGGCAACCGATCACAAACACCTAATTTGCACACCGTGGCGTGTGCTACGGAGGAAAAGCTCAAGGGTTCCTGAGTGCAAATAACAGGGGCGGGAAAAGCTTGAGGGAGACCCCTGGAAGGGGCGTGCGTGTTCAGCCTCGTTCCCAGCACCTCGCAGTGTCTGGCGTGCAGAACGTCGCCAGTCACGTTTGTGGAATGACCACCGAATGCTTCTTGTCTCCTCCCCTTCTCAGCCTCCTTCACCTGCTCCATGTCTCAGCCACGGCCATCCCCGCCTCCGCAGCCAGCCTCGCCGCCCGCTTCACCCAAAGGAGTGGGGGCCTTGCAGCAGAATCAGGGCTGTCCTTCCCTCTTCCTCCGTGAGTGGCGTGGGCACCCTTTGGAGGAGCCTGGGAAGAAACCTGTTTCGTCAAGAGGAGCAAAGGATCCACCTCCCTCCCCCTCTGGCGCTTCCTGGCAGTGTCTCCTCAACAAGCGAGGCCAGCCTACCCTCCCCCCGCCCCAGCATGACAGCTCAGATTGGCAAGGGAGGCCCCCGGCTGTGCAGGCCTTCCCCGGGGCAGGGTGCTGGGAATCTGGGTTTCCCAAAGGCCAACCACTCCTCTGGGATCAGCCACCTCCAGGGCAAATTCTATTTCCCAACCCTGCGTGATGCGAACCCGCTTAGGCAGCGGAAGTGAGGGGTGTCCACCTCCCAGAAGGCGCTAGAAATGTTTAGAGCAGCCTTGCACCGGCTGGATCTCAGCAGCACAAGAGGTTAGCCTGCCCTAGGAGGGCATCGGGTGCCCACACATCTGGCCACTCCAGACGACATCTGTGGGAACTGCCCATACCACCTGCTCAAAGGGCGTCTCTCCATCTTGCACACAACTGGGTCACAGTCTAAACAGAAGGCCTGGCTTCTGCCGCTGTGGCCAGACGGAGGCTGCCAGAGCTCAGCCCAGACCAGTGCCTATCCCCAGACAGGGTGGAGAAGCACAGCACATCCTAGGGGGCCAGGGGACGCAGGGCCATGTCCAGGCAGCTTTCACTCCCTGTGTAACCTTGGCAGCGGCCTCCTTTCTGTGAGCCTCGGGTCTTCCCTGTGAAATGAAGGAGGAGGCTAAATCAGTGGCTTTCCAGTGGCTTCCCATGGGCCCCCGGAGTCCCCGTAAGGCAAAGGGGAGGCGGACGAGCAAACCTTGGGGTCCGCGGCCAGCACGGTTTCTCTGACCTGCTCCGGGGATAGAGCTAGTGCAGCAAAGTTTTGCTTAGGAAAAAAGAAGTTCATGGCTGCGAGCAAATCTGAAAACCGCTGGAGTGATGGTCCCTAAGGCCCCTTCCAGCTCTGACATTTCATGATTTATGAGTAAATAAGATAATATATATGAAAGAGGGCCTGGAACACGGTAGGGATGCAATAAATGGGCTACGTTATTGCTGGCGGAGTCGGCACATGTCACGGGAGCCGATGGTTGCTCAGCTGAAACCAAGAGACTCGGCTCACACCGTCTCCCGATCTTCAAGCACAGGAACTGCACTCGGAGAGGTGCCACGGCTCTGGGCTGGGTCAATGGAGAAGAGAGAAAGGCAGAGAGTGCAGGAAGTACAGATGCCAGGGTCAAGGCCTAGGAGCCCTCTGATGTTCAGGTTCCTAGAAGAAAGGGGTGAGACCCAGCTCCATCACGGAGACCTCTGTGCACTGGTTGCCATGGAGATGGGGAGGGCGGGGCCCAGGGCACCGGCCTCTCCACCAGAAGCGACATTTGCTGCTCCTGATTTTATCCAGTTTAAGAAGGAAGGCATGGACGGGGGATCCTGTATACCGCCCTCCCCTGTCTCCCCATTGTGTCCTCACTACCTCCCACTCACCTCCAGGACTTCCCTGGGCAGCCACAGGCTGAGTCCCCTCTGGATGAAGGTCCTGGCCCACGTGTGGATGGAGTGGACAAGGGGAAGGAGGCCGGCATGGCCGGAGAAGGCGGGTCGGGAAGGTGGGAGGCGAGCCAGAGAGCAGGGGTGGGGGGAGCAGAGGGGAGTCTGAAGAGGTAGGTCTGCCCAGCGGTGGAGGGTGGAGCAGGGGAATGAGGTGGCCCAGGGACCGCCGCCGCTGGAGTCATTCCAGGGAGAGAAAAACAAGGCCTGGCGTGCAATAGCATCAGGGGAAATGTACTGGAAGAATGAACTCGAACAGGAGGGACGGCAGACGGGGGTCGTTACTGGACTGAAAGGCTCAGGACCTCGGCCCGTGAAGGAATCCAAGGTCTAGCCTGGCTTTTCCCAAAACTCCTTCCCTGGAAAACTGGCTCCACTAAAAAGACTGCTGGGACCAAGACCCCCATTCCAAAAAATGGGGGTGTGAAGGCAAAGCCAGGGGCACATTAGCGTGATAAAGGCCCCGTAAGGCCCCACCACAAGGATGATGCTCCCTCACTGGCATTTGACTCCACTCTGATTTTCACAGAGGTCCAGACAGAAAGAAACTTACATTAACTGTGTTTAGCCCAACTTTGTGTTTTAACTTTGACCACAGAGCCTCCTCCCCCACCCCCTTCAGAAACATCTATTTACACCTTCTGGAACATTTGGAAATTACTGATCTAGTCACATGGATCTCTCTCTCTCTCTCTCTCTCACACACACACACACACACACACACACATGCACACACACACATACACACACACACACAGTGCACAGCAGCAGGGAGAAGATTCAGGATGCATGGTTGTCCCAGACAAAGTCACATATGTGACCCAGACAGAGGTACCACTTCTGGGGATCAGGCCTAAGAGACGGGTGCGTAACGTGGAAATAACCAC
This sequence comes from Prionailurus viverrinus, assembly GCF_022837055.1. NCBI lineage: Eukaryota > Metazoa > Chordata > Mammalia > Carnivora > Felidae > Prionailurus > Prionailurus viverrinus. The sequence goes on along the minus strand of NC_062568.1, from coordinate 185,854,728 downwards.
ATGCATGATGTCACAACCAAAATGTGAAAATAGTTAAATATCTAAAAATCCAACGGTTCCATCAGCTGTCGTATAATTCCTCAATGGAACGTTTGCACAACGATTGTGCATAATATATAGCTATACAAGAAGTCACTTAAGATAGACTACATTGTACGAATTGTTTGCAGTTTGTTAAAAAGAGAACTATGTGTGGAAAAAGAAAGATAGGAAGAAAATACATAGTAGGGTTTTTTTTTTTACCATGAAGAAATCTCTCTGAATGGTGAATATAAGAGTTCTATTCATAGAAATAAAGTCATATCCACCACCACCCCCCCACACACACTGTAATAAATGGCATCTGGCTTGTACATCTGGCATCTGTGAGTCCAGTCAGTTTGAGTTGGTTCCCTGAGTCTCATTCCCTGCAGGCATATGAAGTATCTGAACCTGGAGGGCTGAACCAGGCTCTTACTATCAAAGTACAGCCCCTGATGAGACTCATCCAGAAGAGCCATGCATCACACCTCCCCTTCTGACTATCTCGTTTCATGGTCTCAACATCACCAGGGCAAACGGGGCTTTGGAGAAGGAACAACTGGGACAAACACGTCAAGGGAAAACCTCGACTCACACTAGACCCTCCAGGAGACTTCCATATTGCTCGGTTCTTTTTTTTTTTTTTTTTTTTTTTTTTTTTTCTTTTTTATATTGCTTGGTTCTTGACCTTGGCTGCACATTGGGCTCCACTAAGAAACTTCTGTAAAAATGCATGAGTCCCACCATCAGATACTGGGATCTCGTGGGTGTGGCGCACGGCCCGAGCCCTGGCCTTGGCAAAAGCCCGGGTGACTCCAAAAGCCGGGTGACTCCAGGCTTGGGAACGGCTGTGCGCGCTGCTGGTGAGCCGGGGGCGGGGCTGAAGGAATTGGGGTGCTTGTCACTTCCTAAGGGCGTGGCCAGGGGCCCAGAGGGAGCTCCTCTCAGGGCCTGGGGGCCTGGGCGGGGCATGTGATGAGTCTGGGCTCCCTCCCGTGGGTCTCTCGGGTCAGGCGGGCGGCCAGTCCGGTGCCTCTGCCTGTGAGCTGGAGGTGACGGGGCCCAGGGCTCCCCATCATTCCTGGTTTGGGAGAGAGTCGCTGCCCTCCCTCCGGACGCCAGCGCCCGTGCTTCTCAAATGAAGACATTGCCGCCCGCCAAGTGGACGGTTTGTAGAGCTAAATGCCTTAATATTTTTGGAGTCGAAGGAACAAAACTGCCGCAAGACACTGTTGTTTTCCCCGCTGTAATTGATGGGCCTCACTCTTTTCTGCCGTTAAAGCACAAGCTGCGGCTATTTTTCTTTTTTTAACCAAACACCGCTGAATGTGAAACATCGATTTTTTTTTTTTTAAACTGGGTTTCAAACTGAGAAATGTCTTGATCCCAGAAGTCAATCACCTCGAGCATCACCGTGACTTACATCGGCGCCCTCGTGGGGCTGACCCGGGGGCTCCTGTGCCACCCCATCCCCCCCGCAGGGCAGAGACTGCCTCAAGGACAGGGAGGGGCCCTCCAGTTCTTCTGAAGGGCACCTGACGACCAGACCTGCCCCGTGTGGCCGTCAGCTTCTTCTCTTCTGGGAGCGTCCAAAGAGCCCTCACTGCCCTCTTGACCACACCCATACCCCAGGAAGGAAGGACACTCAGAACCTCTGCCCCATTGCGTGGCTCAGGCCCACCTCATACAGTTGCGCTGGTTGCTCACTGCACAACTCTAGAGAATGTGTCCCCATTAGTGCCACTCACCTGCTTTTTAAATTATTTTTTTTTAGTTTTTTTAATGTTTATTTTTGAGAGAGAGAGAGAGAGAGAGAGAGAGAGAAAGAGACAGAGCTCGAGAGGGGAAGGGCCAGAGAGAGAGGGAGACACAGAATCTGAAGCAGGCTCCAGGCTCCGAGCTGTCAGCACAGAGCCTGACGCGGGGCTCGAACTCACGGACCGCGAGATCATGACCTGAGCCGAAGTCGGCCGCTTAACCGACTGAGCCACCCAGGCGCCCCACTCACCTGCTTTTTAAAATCAGTTCTGGACAACTCCCACACTGCCTATGGCTGAAGCCCAGCTCTTGAGCATGGCTCCCAGCGCCCTGTCCGGCCTTCCGGTCCAGTCATCTCAAGCTTTATCCCCTCATCTCTAGCTCTGGTCTCACTGGACTTCTATCCCTTTCCCAAAGAAACGTGTTTCTTCTGCCTGTGTCTTTCCCACCATGCCCTCTGCTTCCAGTGCTCTCCTTCCGTCCCTCCCCTCCTCCCCAGGCAAATTCTACTCACCCTTCAGCTCTCTACTAAAACACCACTCCCTCCAGGAAGCTTTCCCGGACTCTCACACCCCACCGAGTCCCCCCGCTTCATGGCATCTTTTACTACCATTGCAGTTGGCTCTTATCTGCTAGAGTGGAAGCGACCGAGGGCAGGCACTGTGGTCTTTTATTCCCTGCTACTTCTCCAGCCCCGGTGCAGACACTGGCCAGTGGTGCTCAATTCGTTCGTTCTGAATGAGTGAGGGAGTGAACAGTGGCTGTGGCTTAGAGGGCTCCTTGCCCCACGTGTGGTGTGGCCCTTCCTCACCTCCCGCCATGTCTCCTCTGTCTGTGCTTTAGTTACCCTGATTAGACCTGCCTGCCCCAAGCCCGCCCCTCTCGACTGAAAGTTGGGACCCACCCAGCCCTTTCCTGTCCCCTCTCTTGGAAGAGAGTGGACAGATGTATCCTGGTCCCCAGAGAGCCAGCCCAGTTTGCCGATGGACTGATTTGAGCATTGCCAAGATGCTGATACCCTGGCTGGAGCTCCAGCTGAACCCCTGGGTCCCTGGACTCCCCATGCCGGGCCCAACCCTCCGGTCACGAGACCCAAGAGCCAAGTGCTTCACAGAGTTAGCTCTTTTAGAGGCCGCCTGGGTGGCTCAGTCAGTTGACTGTCTGACTTCGGCTCGGGTCACGGTCTCACAGTTCATGAGTTTGAGCCCCGCATCGGGCTCGCTGCTGTCACCACAGAGCCTGCTTTGGATCCCCTGTCCCCCCCCCCCCTCTCTCTCTCAAATAAACAAACATTTAAACTGCACAACCATCCTCTGAAGTGGGTTATTATTGTTGTTATACCCGCTTTATTGATGAGGAAAATGAAGAACAGAGGGATTAAGTGACTTGCCCAACATCACACAGGACGCAGTGGCTGTGCTAGAATTTGAACGTAGGGCAGACTGACCCCAAAGCCTTTGCTTTCCACTGACATTCCCTGAACTAACCTCAAATCTGCTAGACGGTATTAAACCCAGGGCCCTAGATGGGGGACTGTCTTTCAGGGCCCACCTTCCCAGGTCCCCAGGTCCCCCCAGTGTCCCCTGTCCTCTGGAAGAGGCCTTGGTGAGGCTCTGGCCCGAAGCCGGGCATCTTTCACCTGTCTCCCAGCGGGGCTTTCCGTGCCCCTTCTTGTCCTCTTGGCCCAACCCTCCCCGAAGCGCGGAGCGGGCACAGAGGACACGGCTATTCACAGTCTCCCTGGACCATCCTTCAGAGGCAGCCTCCGCGCCCCTCAATCTTCCTCTCGATGTCACCGCGCTTTCTCAGTACTGGCCGTGTCACCTTGGACTGTGAAGGCACAGGCAGTCCTGCAGTTACAGGAAAAAATAGGCAAAGAAATTGCATTTCGTTGCATTTCCTCCGAGACCGTTGTGAAGCGTGTGACTTGCCTCTTTTGTGTTGAATTGTTTTAGCTGCATCTTGCAGGACCCAGATTCCATTTTTTTTTAATTTTTTTAACGTTTATTTTTGAGACAGAGAGAGACAGAGCATGAGCGGGGGAGGGTCAGAGAGAGGGAGACACAGAATCCAAAGCAGGCTCCAGGCTCTGAGCTGTGGGCACAGAGCCCGATGCGGGGCTCGAACCCACAGACCATGAGATCGTGACCTGAGCCGAAGTCAGACCCCCAACCGAGTGAGCCACCCAGGCGCCCCCCCCAGATTCCATTTTTGTTGAAACAACTGGGAGAAAGGGCACCTGGGTTCCAATCCCAGCTTTGTCATCAACCTGCTTAAAAGCCTTCAGCGTCTCCTTTTGTCCTTAAGATGATTTCCAAACACCTTAAGGTGGGGAGGCACCATTGGGACCCACCGTTTCTCGGGAATGCTCTACTCCGGCTACATTGAGCTCCTCCCTCTTGCTCTGACCCTCACAGATGTCCCTGAAGCTGTCTTTCTCCTCCCTCTTGGCCCCAAACACCCCGATTCATCCTTCAGCCTGAGTGTCACCTCCTCCAGGAAGTACTCTGCTATCATCACCCACATAACCGGTTGCTGAGACGCCCAGGTCCCCTGGATGTCCTCTCGTAGGGTATGTAATGCAATTTAGTGTGTTTTCTCTAGTCAGTCATTTGACCGCCTACTGTGTGAGCTTCAAGAGGGCCCCACTTAATCCATCTTGCTCGCCATTGTTTCTCTAGCGCCCAGCACAGTGCCTGACACACAACAGGTGTTTTAGAAGCATACACCACATATGAACGACTAAACAAACCAGTCAGGATTCTTAGATGCAAACAACAAAACCAGCTATGCCTGATTTAAGGGGGAAGAAATGATTTCTTCCAGGGCAGTCAGCTAGCTCACAGAATCACAGCAAGTTCTGGAGACCCAGGCTCAGGACCACACAGCAGAACAGTGCCGGCCACATGGCAGGACGCGTTTGGTGAGGGCACCACTGCTGTCTTCAATAACAGCGAGCCCCTGTCACTGAGACCACCACCATCCCCAGCCGTGGGCCCTTGACTCCTCCAACAACGATGTGCCCTGTTCCTCTGGGAACTTGAACTCGCTCCTCCTTCTTCACGTTATGAACTCTTGATTGAGAGACGGAGGCTGGTGTCCTGATGGGCACACAGCCTGAGTCACGTGCCCACACCCTAGCCGCAAGGGAGCCTGGGAACGGGAGTTCTTCGCATTTTTACTTCCTTGAGTGAGAGGGAGGGGAGTCATCGGGTGGGGGGCCTCCTAGGAATGGGGTACATGTGCGGAGCAGTTCACAAAAAGGAGAAACCTCTACCACAGCGATCAAGTGAACGGACCCATAAGGCAGTTTCCCTCCCTTCTTGCTGCCTCAGTTTCCTCAGCTGCAAGAGCAAAACAGGTCAGTCCTTCAGTTTCCTCTCTGGCACTAACATCCTATGATTCTGGTTTTGTGTTGTTTATCCATATGCAGCCTGAAGACACAAGAAGCACAGGTGAACCAGAGGGAGGAGAATCTCCCAGAAGTTCCTGTACCAGTCAGGACCAACTGGGTTATGCCACAGTAACAAATCTACCAAGTCCCCGGGGACTTATGCCAAAGGACACTGCCACGGTTAGGGACGTGGCTACCTGGAAAGCGGAAGGGGGGCGTGTTCACCCACTGCTGTAGGTACTTTCTACGGCTCATAGGAAGCACGATTGCCCTGAAGGAGCGTGGTCAGAATGGCTAACAAGGAAACTAGCTGTTCCACCAGAAAGGCCAAGTTCAAAGGCAAGCAGCTTCACAGAGGAGGGTTTATCAGCAGTAATATTGTGGATGGTTTATTTATTTATTCCGTCATTCATGGAAGAAGTATTTATGGGGCATCCACTATGTATCAGGTACCAGACTGGCCACGGGGATGTGATGGTAAACAAGACAGAAAGGTCCGTGCCCTCTTTGAGCTTATACTCTAGTGAGGAAGAAAGAGAATCACTAGATAAACAAAGAATTACGCAGGATGCTTTCCGTGGTGCTCAGTGCTACAAAGGCATAAGCAGGGTGGTTCAGGAGAGCAGGGAGTATGTGGGTGAGGGGCATCTTAGCAGCGATGATGGTCAGGGAAGGCGAGGCCCCTCTGGGATGACATTTAAGCTGAATTGTGATTAATAATAAGAGGAAAGAAAGAGCCAGGCAGAAGGGACAGCCAGGTGAGAAGACTGTAAAGCAGGAGCCCATGTGGCTGGAAGAGCAGGAGACAAGGTCAGGGAAGCAGGTGGGGTCCTTGCTCCATAGCAAGTCATCTGCAGGGATTCTGGGTACAAGGGTTTGGGGGGGGGGTGCATTGCCTGGCATTAAGCAAGAGAGTGACAAGATCCGATTGGATTTCGTGTTTTTTCAAAAGATCCCTTTGGCTGCTGGGCACAGAGCGGATCGGAGGGGAGCAAAGTAATAACAGAACGAATACAATACCTAGTTCAATAGAGTGAAATTGCCAGCGGAGAATCCCGGCTTTCATTGCTACCGCAAATGGTAAATGCTGCAGGTGCCACAGGGAGTTATCGTGACCAGGGGCAGGGAGGATGTTCCGGTCCGCAAATTCCCAGGGGAGAGTCTCTTCCACTTGTATTAGTCTGGACAGCGTAGGCGACACCACAGCACCAAATTCTAGCCTCAGTGGTTGCACAAGCAGTGCTGTATTTCTTGCTTGCACTGCATTGCTCTTTGTGGGTGGGCCTGGGGTCTCTGCTCCTCACGGTCACTCAGGGACCCAGGCGTCGCCCTCTGCAGCCTGGTCTTCATGCTCCCTGCAGCGGGCAGGGGAGAAGTATGCACAGAGAGACGACACGTAGTCCTCTGCACTTTGTGACATCTTCTTCTGTCCCATGGGCCAGAACCAGCTACATGTCTGCATGTGATTGCAAAGAAGCTGTGGTCTCCCGTGTGCTCAGGAGGAAGGGAGGAGTGGATGTGTGCACGGACACTAGCATCTGCCGTGTGCCTGAAATCAGAAGTCACTTGTCGCTGGCAAAATAAAAAAGGGGCCGGAGGACCATAGAAAAGAGCCCCGGCAGTATGGATGAGGCTCCAAAGAACCACCCAAACTAAAAATAAAGCTGCTTTTCTGCTGGGATATCCAATGTGACTTGGGAACAAAAAAAAAAAAAACGCTTGTTTTAGGAGGAATATGGATCCGGCTGGTGCACAGTGGAAGGGGCCAGGCACTCGGGACTGGAAGGTCATTTGGTACAGAGCCTCCAAATGCCAGGAAAGTGGATTCACCCCCAGGCCCCTTCAGCAGGCCTCAGTTCTCTTGCCTCTTCCTGAGGTCCCTCTGCATAGGGACATGCACGTGCTGGAGAATTCTGTAACCCTTTCTGCATTGCTCTGTGATCTTTCTCTTTGGGACTTGTCCTGCACACACATTTTTTCTTTTTCTCCTAACATCACCATTTTTAGTAATAACCATAGCTACACATTTCCAAGTACCTTCTAAACATTTCACATAGCATAGCTAATTCAATCCGCACAACAATCCCAGAAGGTAGGTATGGTTATCATCACCATTTTACACGTGGGGAAACTGAGGCTCGGGGCGACTCAGTAACTTACCTAGAGTGTAGCAGCTAAGAGCAGAGGAGCTGGGAATCAAAACCAGAGGGTCTGGTCCCGGAGGCCCTGCTCTCCATCTGTAGAACACAATGCCCCAGAAGACACGGCCACAACTCACACTGGCTCCAAAGAGCATCTGTCCCCGAGGAGTGGAGGACAGCAAAAGATCCTTTTTGGCCAAATTCCTCGACTGGTGACTTGGGACTTCACAGAGGAGCGAACCTTCCCTCATGGACACGCACAGAAACAGCCAAAGCAAATCATTTAACTCTTCTCACTTTTCATTTGATTCTACTTCATGTTTGGGTTTGGTTTTTTTTTTTTTTCAACAAATATTTTTGAACCTCTCCTATAAGGAAGACAGTCAATGCACTAAAGGGAAGTAAGGAGAAGAAACTGGCGCCTAAGTCACAATCTCTTCCCTCGAAGGGCTTGCCATCTACTCAGGAAAACCAGACAGAATCACATGACAACACAGACCCTATGCTCAAGAAAGTCCCAGCTATGGGCTGACAGCAAGTTCTCAGATCAGCAAATTAAAAAAAAATACCGCATGGGGCGCCTGGGTGGCTCAGTCGGTTAAGCATCTGACTTCAGCTCAGGTCCTCTGCGCTGACAACTCAGAGCCTGGAGCCTGCTTCGGATTCTGTGTCTCCCTATCTCTCTGCCCCTCTCCTGCTCACGCTCTGTCTCTCTCTTTCTCTCAAAAATAAATAAACATTTGGGGCGCCTGGGTGGCGCAGTCGGTTAAGCGTCTGACTTTAGCCAGGTCACGATCTTGCGGTCCGTGAGTTCAAGCCCCGCGTCGGGCTCTGGGCTGATGGCTCAGAGCCTGGAGCCTGTTTCCAATTCTGTGTCTCCCTCTCTCTCTGCCCCTCCCCCGTTCATGCTCTGTCTCTCTCTGTCCCAAAAATAAATAAAAACGTTGAAGAAAAAAAAAAAATTAAAAATAAATAAATAAATAAATAAACATTAAAAAAAATAAAATGAAGTGTCTTCAAATGTCTACATAATTTCTTTAAAAGAAAGAAAGAAGAAAAAAGAAAACAAAGGAAAGGAAAGGAAAGGAAAGAAAAGAAAAAAAAGAAAAGACTAGACAAGACACAAAAGCAGGCCAGAGACAGGAAAGCAAGACAGAAGGTGAGTTTTGTGAGGCCACATTCCGCTCAGCTGCCTAAGCATCTGCACAAGCCCCGGTAGGAAGGCCCAGGGCTGTGAACAAGTGTTTTAAACTCTATTCCTTACACCCTCGAGCCTGCCATCTTCTATGCTTTGGAAAATTTGCTTCCATCACACACACACACACACACACGCATGCACACACTCAGAGCGATCAAAAAACCAACAACAACAAAAACCTACACATTTCCCTGTTGCACGAGTCAGAACCCGCAACCGACTCTAACTGGTTTTAGAGAGAAAATACATGTATCAAAAGTTATTCGACAACGCAGAGAGTTTCAGAGAAGGCCATAGAGCTGGCCTTCGACATCGTTAGGGACAGCCCTCAAGTTCAGAGGGCTGGCCCCCTTGCAGATAGGGTCCCTGTCCTGGGGACAGGCACTGCAGCATGAAAGGCCATCCCCAGGACTCTCACTGCTGCCTCTGAAACCTTGACGGCCCTCTGCTGCCCTCCACTCCTTGGCTAAGTTCATGACCGCCACACGTCACCTCTTTCCTCTGTGTGTTTTCTTCTGAACTGAAGCTGTTCATTGATGCAGCCAAATGCAAGATCCCAGGTCACATGCCTTCCCAGTAACTAACACCGAGGCTGGGAAATTGAATCCTGACTTCTCTCTCTGGAAGGTGGGATTCATAATAGGAGTAGTTACCAGGGTGGCCACACATTCTGGTTTCTTAAGAGAATCTGGGTTTCTGGGGCATCTGGGTGGCTCAGTCGGTCGAGCATCTGACTTCGGCTCAGGTTGCCATCTCGTGGTTCATGGATTTGAGCCCTGAGTCGGGCTCTGTGCTGACAGCTCAGAGCCTGGAGCCTGTTTCGGATTCTGTGTCTCCCTCTCTCTCTGCCCCTCCCCCTGCTCATGCTCACGCTCTGTCTCTCAAAACTAAATAAACGTTAAAAAAATAAACAAAAGAGAATCTCAGTTTCTGCCTCTTGTCCCAGCATAATTATTAATAGCACCCTTTTAACTCTCCAGTGTGGTTCCACTTGGATCATAAATTATATAGACATCCCAATAATTCCCAGTAATAATCGCTGGGTTCAGTCACCACGAATGTCCTGCTTTCCCTTCCTTCCCAGATCCTCTGCCCCTCCCACTCCAGAAACCTGTGCTTTCGAATGCGCCCTTCTCCTATTACAAAGCAAAAGGGGACTCTTCTGTTTGCACTCAGGGAAGTCAACAATGGGCATACCTCAGGGAACATTCCAGTCAGAAGAGGGAGAACTTTTCTATTCAAGATTAAAAAAAAAAAAAGCCAAATTAAAATTCAGAAGAACAAAGGAAAATATGAGCAACCAGCTGGCAGGTTTAGTTAGACATCCAGGTAGGGGACAGCTCATGGAGGGCCTTGAATGACAAGGAGAAAACTTTGGACTTTATCTGTGGGAAATAAAACATATATGGAAGTTCTCTGAACAGGGGAATGGCCTGACCCTGTCCAGTATACTTGAAAGAGTAGGCACCAGACTGACCTGAGTTTAATGTATGATTTATTGTATGGAATGAGGGACAGAATAGAAAATTAACCTCTCTAAAACTCGAATTTATCATTTGTAAAACAGAGAAAATGAAAGCCTCCTTTGAGATTGTTGTGGGGATGAATTAAAATAAAGTTCTTGGCACAGTATACAAACACACAGTAGGTACTCGAATGACGTTAGTTGCCATAGCTGATGTCCAGGCAGGAGTTGGGGGAGCACCATGCAGCACATGCATGCAGAGCACCAAGAAAGAGGAGAGGCTGCTCTTCGGCCCTGTTGTTCCATCCATCACTAAAAGTGGGTGTTGGAGTCTCCAACTATTATTATTATTGGGTTAACTATTTCTCCATTCAATTCTACCAGGTTTTGCTTCATGTATTTTGGGGACTTGTTAGGTGCGTATATGTTCGTATTATGTCTTTATGAGAAATTGACACTTTCATCATTACAAAATGTCCTTCTCTGTCCCTACTCACAATTTTTGTCTTAAAACCTACTTGTCTGATAGTATAGCCTCTCTAGGTCTTGTTTGGTTAATGTTAGCATGACGTATCTTTTCCTGTCCTTTTACTTTCAATCTATTTGTCTCTTTGAATCCAAAGTGCCTCCTGTAGATAGTATATACTTGGATCATGGTTTTGTTTTTTTTCCAATTCATTTTGCCATCTCAGCCTTCTATTGGAATGTTTAGTCCATTTGTGTTTAACGTAATCGCTGATAGGGTAGGATCTGCAGTTGGAATTTGCTATTTGTTTTTCACATGTTTTATATTTTCTGACCCTCTGTGCTTCTGTTTCTGTTAGAAGTACAGTAGAAAGTGTATAATTTTAATTCCCTATTGCTTCTTTTATCATATTTTTAAAGTTACTTTCTTAGTGGTTGCCCTGGGAATTACAATTAACACCTAAACTTAAAACAATTCTGTTTGAATTGTTGCCAACTTAATTTCAGTAATATGCAAAAACCACTGTTCCAATACATCTCTGTTCCCTCCTCCTTTGTTTTACTGTCATACAAATTAGATCTTTACATATTATAAGCTCTTCGACACAGTTTTATAATTGTTGCTTTATGCGGTTGTGTTTTAAATCAGACAGGAGAATAAAACCATTATAAAACAAAAATGCATTTATTACATTGTTTTTATATTAACCTATGTAGTTATCTTTACTTGTATTCTTTATTTATTTGTGCGGATTCAAGTTGCTGTCTCATGTGCTTTCATTTCATCCTGGAAGACTCCCATGAATATATCTTGTAGGGCAAGTCTGCTACCAACAAATTCTCAGTTTTTGTTTATCTGGAAATGTGTTAATGTCTCTTTCATTTTTGAAGCTTGGTTCTGCTGGAATGTCTCAGTTAACCTTTTTCTTTCATTTCTTGAATATATCATCCCACTGCTTTTTGGTCTCCATAGTTTCTGATGAGGTGCCAGTTTTTGGTCTTATTAAAGATCCCTTTTCTCTTTTCTCTTACTGCTTTCAGGATTCTTGCTTTGTCTTTGACTTTTGACCAGTTGACTGTGATGTGTCTAAGTGTGGATCTCTTTGAATTTATTCGACTTGAAATTTGTTGAAGTTCTTGGATGTGTAGATTAATATTTTTCATCTAACTTGAGAAGTTTTAGAAGTTTATTCAAATAGTGTTCCTGCCTCTTTCTCTCCTCTCCTTCTGGGACTCCCATTATGCACATGTTGGTAATCTTAATGGTGTCCCATGGGTCTCTGAGGTTCTTCCATTTTTTTAATTCTTTTTCTTTCCTCAGACTAGATAATCTCAGTTGACTTATCTTCAAGTTTGCTCTTCTTTTATTCTGCCAATTCAAATATGCTGTTGAGACTATCTAGTGAATTTTTTTTTTATTTCAGTCATCGTAATTTCAACTCCAGAATTTCTATTTGGTTCTTTGTTTTGTTTTGTTTTAATAATCTCTATCTCTTTATTGATATTCTCTATGTGGTGACACATTGTTTGCATACTTTCATTTAATTATTTGGAAGTTTTTCCCTTTAGTTCTTTGAACACTTTATAATAGATGATGAAAGTCTTTGTCTAGTAAGTCCAACTTCTGGGCTTCCTTAGGGAGAATTCCTATCGACTGCTTTTTTCCCCTGTGTATGGATCATACTTTCCTATTTATTTTCATGCCTCATAATTTTTTGTTAAAAACTAAGCATTTTAAATAATACATTGTGGCAACTCTTCAACTCAGACTCCCTCCCACCACAGGATTTGTCATTGTTCTGTTTGTTGTCATTGCTGTTTATTTAGTGACGTTTCTGATAGAATTCTGTAAAGTCTGTATTATTTGTCATGTGCAGCCACTGATATCTCTGTTCAGCTAGCTTAGTGATTATCTAATGGTTGAAGAGATTTCCTTAAATGCTTTCAATGACTAAGACTTTCATCTTTTACTGAGGGGCTCTGTGTTGGTGCACACCTTCAAGTCTCTGATAATTTACAACCCTGCCTGAACCTGACTGGAGCCTTCTCAAGTCTTTCCTGGGGATGCACAGAGCACCACACATGTGCGTGGCCTTCTAAATCCCCAGGGATATGTCAGAGCTTCTCAAAGATCTCTGTGGGAACATCTCATTCACCAGATTTAAGTTTTTTGGCCAGCTTCCTGTTTGCCCAACAAGTATTACCACCTCAGGTAACTGTGACGTTAAACAATTGCCTATGATTGTTTTTGACAAATGCTATCCAGATGAGATCAGTCGCGTTCAGGGTGATATGGCCGTAGACCTGACAATTGCTATCCAGATAGAGTGTTTTGCTCTGAGCCAAAGCAAATAAAGATGAGTCCTTTTATGGGAGCTGCTGCGCAAGTCAAATAGCGACAATTCTCTGAGGATAGAGCTTTTGGGAAGCTCTAAACTCATACTTCCCCATCCAGTGACTGCTAGGCTGCTGGTTTGCACAGCTGCTGTGATTGTGGTGCTGCTGGTTCTCAAGGCTACTGCGGAGCTGGGGAAAGAGCCATGGGAGCCAGACAAGTTAAAATACCACAAAGCTCATTGTTCTTGCTGAGGTGAAGCTATTTTTCCCAAATAAACACTCTTTGGATTATTGCAAGCCTTTATTAATTTCCAGCATTCTGAAAATAGTGGTGTTGAACATTTTCCCAGTGCTCTCATTGCTTTTATGGAAGAGCAGACTCCTGAAGGTTCTTACTCTTCCGTTAGAGAAGCTCTTCCCTTTCATGAAGAGTTTAACTGGGGCCTGACATGATCAGATCATTTTGTTAGACTCTGTCTGACCTCTGCATTGAGAATAGATTGGAGGGATGGAACAGGCAGCAAGGGGACAGTTAAGAGAATCTTACTGGGGAGAAGCGATGGCTGTCAGAACCAGAGCAATAGGAGCAGCGTGACTGTGGAAAAGTGCATCAGTCCAACAGACTCACATAAGACATTTTTTCTTTCTTCTGATCTACCCAGTGATCCAGGAGCTGAAATAGGTCTCATGCTCTATCAGATAAGCAGATCTGAAGGGAATCGGCCCAAACACAATGCAAGGAAGAGTAGAGGCTGCTTGCTCATCTCTGGGTACCACAGAAGCTTTGTGAGGGAGGAGAGTCAGGAGATCCCGAGGGGAGAGTGAAATAAGTCATGGGAAGGGCAAATGAGGACTGACACGAGGGGCTGGGGACCCAGGTGTTCCTTGGCCTCTGCTGTAGAACAGCTGCAGGGCCAACCAAAGTTTTGCCACCTGGGATCCTTCAGGACCACAAATTCATCTCTGCCCCTCTTAAGAGGCCGTCCCTGAGTGCATTGTGTTGCTGGACTCCAGTAGAGGAACCAGGTAAGAGTGGAGTGGACTGCTTTCTTCTTCATTTCGTTCTCTCCCAAGAAATTCTCTGAATGAGCTTTTGTATGTCCCAGATGTTCCTGCCTTTGTTCCAATTTAATCCTGTCTATCCCCTGTGGTACCTGTTTATTATCTTCCATTTCTCTTCGGGAGCTGGGGCTCAGTGGATCTGCCAGGACTGATCTTATCTGCATTTGGGCAAACACAACCATGCCCAGGCCTTGTCATCCAGCTCCTATATGAAAGAGTCAGAGAAGGAGAAGCATTAAAACCGGTACCACCAAGAACAGCAAGCCCACAGAGATTTAAAAATAAACATGAAAACTGCTCTGGGTGCTGTTCAGAGGCACTTGCAAACCCCTTCAGTGGAGACACAATGGAGCTGTGCACCCACTCCCCGGGCCCCATCCTCCTGCAGCTACAAATCATGTAGACTTGGCTCTTGACTTCTGCCTTGAAAGGGGGACTGTGGCTCCCAGCAGGGCTGTGGAGACAATGACACAGAACCTCTCCCCTGCGAAGATTCAAAATCTGGGAACGTTACAGCTGTTGGAGGCTATAACTTTGGGTCTTTGATGAGATCTCCGAGGGCAACTGGGAGAGGAGGGCTCAAGGACTCAGAGTGAGCCACATACTCAGAAAAGGTTACGACACAGGCTTCCTGGTTCCCCCCTGGACTGCTTTCTCCAACAGCACATTGCATAGGCAGGGCTCTAACATGCAAGTTGAGAATCACAGCAATAACAGAGGGGGGGGAACAAGAGATTTTATTTATTACCTTTACCAGACAGACCTACAGAGACCAGCTATCCAACCGTACTGTCTCTAACCTGGACCTCGGAGGACACCCCTGGACTGCAGCCACCAGGCCCCACAACCCCACCTTTGGGAGCTGCGGGCAGACAGGGTCTGATTCTTCACTAGCACTAAGTTCAAGGGAGCTATGTCATAAACCACAGGTTGGAGCAAAAGCCTTGGAGGCAAGTCACGGTGAAACCCACCCCTACTTACCTGAGAAAGGGGCAAGAGCGCTTCTAAACTTTCTCCTGAATCCACACTCCTTTCGCCACCTGCCGCGTGCCCACCTTGGCCTGCAACAGGAGTGAGATGGGACCTCAGATGATGTCAGGGCCGACTCCATGGCAGCCAAGTGTGTTAATTCTGTGATTCACCGCACCCCGGCTCTTTTAATCCTCACATCAACACTGCGAGGCTGGCATCGATACCTCCATGGCAGACATGAGTCAACCAAGACCGTGAGAGGTTATATAACTTTCCCAAGATCACGCGACTAAGAACTGGCAGCCCCAAATTTGAACTCTGGTCTGTCGGATCTAAAGCAGAAAACATGCTCGGGAATCTCCGATGCACCAGGGTTCCCACTGGCCAGTCCTCGAAAGGCCGTCTGTTCTACCCATCCAGGATGGACAATCCCTGCGCCTGCATAGCCGTGTGGGGGTGGAGGAACGTGGGGCCCTGCAATGTTCAGCATGTGTCCCTGCGGTCACCACAAATGGCTCGTTTTATAGTGGTGGCGGTGGCGGCAGCTTCAGGCGCCTTTTCCTTGCAGGATTGACATCAATCCTCATTCAAATCAAACTCCTCTGAAACATGCTCCAGTGGAGTGGAATTTTCTGCTAAATAAGGTGTTATTAACCCAGCTCCCAGCTCCTTGGGCCCGGGCTGAGCTCAGCAGCAGCGACAGCCACTCCACGCTACTTAAATACCGATTAATAGACATTGCAGCACTGGCCCAGGCAGACCCGGCGACCTCAGGGTCCTGCGGGCTCCTCGGGGCTCCTCGGACCATGATGCCTGGAAACTCACAATGCATCTTCCTCGACTCTCATTCCAGTGCAGTCGCCAAGCAGCAATTGGATGCTTTGTGGTCTCGGGACAAGGAGATGGGGGGGGGGAGGGGGGGTGCGGGTAGAAAGGGCGAAATTGCTGTTCTCCTTCTGCGGCCTCTTCCTTACCAGGCTTCCCTTTGCGGGGCTTCTCCGGATGGAATGGGGCAAAGGAAGCGCTCGGTCGGGGAGGAAGGGGAGTGGTTCTTCTCTCCACCATGCTTGCCATAGCACGGCGAGAGGACCAGGAGTCTCCCACCACCCTGAAGACGACACAAGGAGCCATCCAGGCTTTGGGCTGGGACTGGGTCCTAACAAAATGCCATCTTATTTCTAGCGCAGCCCAAAACACACTTTGATGTGCCACACCCGATCATTCCAGCCACATACCAGTTCAGTTTATGTAATTCTCAAAGTGGAAACTTTTACCGCTGAAAGAGCCCTGAGAGAGTCGCTGGTCCAAGCTCATTTTACAGCTGAGGAAACTCCGGACCAGAGAGGGAAAAGGTCACGTCCAAGGTCACACAGCTAGTAAGCAGCAAAGCCAGGGCTCGTACCCAGATCTCCAACTCCCAGTGCAATGCTCTTTCCCTTATTCCGTTTCTCTCCCTTCCAAGCACACAAAGGCATCGCTGCCAGCCAGGAAGTAATAACCACATTTACGCGATTTCCCAGTTTGCATATGGCAATGGATGGCAAATTGTTCTTAAGTGATATGTTATTAAATAAGATCAGAGAACATAAAAATGGATTTCTGAACTCTGGTAAATAAGAATACATCACACTTCTTCGTCTATTTCCCTGAAAAATGCCTGCTAGGTGCCTGCTACATGTCGGACACAGTGCTGGGTGCGGGCTCCACAGGGGTGACTGCATGAGAGACGGTCTGTAGCCTCACCAAGCTTACAGTCTAGCAGGGGAGACAGAACAATCTCACACACGTGTGCAAATAACTGCTATGAAGGAAAGGCACCAAGGACCAGCACGCAACCATGGGGAAGACGTACTTTATGTTTGCAAGGTCACAGAAGGCTTCTCTAAGGAGGTGACAGTCAAGCCAAGACCCGAGGGATGAGAAACGGCCAGCAAGAGAGGAGACAAGGAGGAGCAATCCAAGCAGAAGGAATCACACTTGGATTTCGTACCATGGACAATGAGGTGAAAATATTTTTAAATGAATACGAGCCCATTATTTTAGAGACAGGAAAGCTATTCCATTTCCTCAGTTAACTGTTCTGTTTCCTAGAGATGATGCCTTATTGGTCAGCCTTTCTGGGTCACTTGTCTGCATTTTTGTACCATTTGCTCAATTTGTGGCTGACGAAGGGCCCTTTCAGAGGTGGTGGAAGGACTTTTCACCTCCCTCCCCAAACCCAGAACAATGCCGAATAGTTGTTTCGCACACAGGCTCCAACACGAAGACCCAGGCTCTCTCACGTCTCAGCTGTGTGACCTTGGGCAAGGCACTTCCTCTCTGAGCCTCGGTCTCTTCATTTGTGGGGTCAAGGGTAACAAGGACACACCCTCGGAAGTAATGTGTGAAGAACCTAGCACCTGCATCTGGCATGTTGTAATTACTCAATGACCATTAGCCGCTACTATGATTGGAAGCTACATTCAAACAAATTAAACTGCCTTGTGCATGCAAAGGTGTTGGCTAGCTTTTCTTCAACCTTTTTTTTCCCTAGGCACATTGCGGCAAAGAGCAGATCCCTTTGTAGTTGTGACTGAAAGCTTGTGCCAAAAACTCCATGGGTCCTGGGAGGATTGGTGGGGAAGCTTATGAACAGGGGAGGGGGTGCCCAAGACCTGGAGTCAGGGGTAAGATCTTTTTTTCTTTTTAAATGTAGTTGTTTTAGGGGTGCCTGGGTGGCTCAGTCGGTTAAGCATCCGACTTCAGCTCAGGTCATGATCTCGCAGTCCGTGAGTTCGAGCCCCGCGTCAGGCTCTGTGCTGATAGCTCAGAGCCTGGAGCCTGTTTTGGATTCTGTGTCTCCCTCTCTCTTTGACCCTCCCCTGTTCATGCTCTGTCTCTCTCTGTATCAAAAAATAAATAAACGTTAAAAAATAAAAATATAAAAATAAAATTTCAAAAAAAAATAAATGTAATTGTTTTTAAAGTTTATTTATTTTTGAGAGAGAAAGAGCTCTCGTGGGGGAGGGGCAGAGAGAGGCAGAGAGAGAATCCCACACAAGCTCCCCACTATGAGTGCAAAGCCCACTCTCACAAACCGTGATCACGATCTGAGCTGAAATCAAGAGTCAGACACTGAACCAACTGAGCCAGCCAGGCGCCTTAGGGGCAAGATCTTTTAAACAGGCAAGTGTTGCTCGGAGCAGAACCCCAGGGAAGGTGTCAGCCTTGGGAGAGCCTGACATGGTGGCATCTACAGCATAAGGAAGAAAAAGGACCCAAGAAGTAAAGGCCAGAAAAGCTGACAAAAGCCACAGTTGCTGAGCTGGGCTGCCCAACACTCCAGCACGAACAAGCAGAGGGCGGGAGACGTCAGCCATTGGGGAAAATCCAAATGGGGTTCTATTCGGAACTAGGGAGAGTTCTAAGGGGGTTTGGGAAGCTCTGAGAGGGGTGAGAGATGCTTTCCCTGAAGGTTAGCATTTCTATGCATCAAAGAATTTGGTCAGAACTTGTCGCTCTCCACTCTCCTTGGAAGCATTTCCATTTCTGTCTGAAGAGACAGCCAATCTGGCAAACTTAGGGCTCAGACGAGATCCTCAAAGATCTTGAGGTTTTGGTTGGACATGTTTCCATCTTTTCTCCCCATTGAATGATTTTTGGATTTCCTCTCTTTTCCCCCAGCTCCCCAGCCTGGTCCATAGCATCTCCCAGGCCATGCCTGGGACCCACCCCAACTGCCTCCCAATATCTTGCCTCTTGGATCATGGACCACAGTCTAAGCTTGCCAAAAGCTTTTATTGTTACCATTCCTCCTCTGGCATTAGCCAGAAATGCTCCAAGTTCAGCCCATCTGCGCTCCTCTCCTGAAGTCAAATGCAAGGAGGGTTTTCTGCATTAACCAGCTGGCTGGATTAGCATTTGGTAGGAATCCTTCCAACCTAACTCTCTTTGCTCCCTTCTCCATATACCCACCACCCCCTGAAGCATCTCTGCTAAGCTCTGGAGCTCCTTGAAACACCATTTGAGAATTGCTGCTTTGATCTAACATCCCTTAGGAAAACTAAGTCCTGGGGTCATGTTGTTAGCCTCATCGGAGCCCAGACTCCATGTTCAATCTTTGCTTGAATTTCAAGCAAGATAAGGACAGAGGGTCAACTAGAGAGGCTTCCATCTCCATGAGGGGCTCCCCATTTTTCCCTGTTGCCTCTGCCTCCCCAGATCTCAAAACTACACCCCTTGTAGCCCAGCCTGTAGAGCAGCCAGTATATGAGTCAGTTTTGCACTGTAATTTCAGATACATCCTCAGCATACCAGCTGGAGAGATTCAATAATGAGTCACCGTGTTGCTTGGCCCTTCCCTACCTCCAGTTCAATTCTCTTTCCTTTTCTAATTCTTTTTCTTTTTTTAATGTTTACTTTTTTTTTTTTCAATTTTTTTTTTCAACATTTATTTATTTTTTTTTTTCCAACGTTTATTTATTTTTGGGACAGAGAGAGACAGAGCATGAACGGGGGAGGGGCAGAGAGAGAGGGAGACACAGAATCGGAAACAGGCTCCAGGCTCTGAGCTATCAGCCCAGAGCCTGACGCGGGGCTCGAACTCACGGACCGGGAGATCGTGACCTGGCTGAAGTCGGACGCTTAACCAACTGCGCCACCCAGGCGCCCCTTTTAATGTTTACTTTTAAGAGAGAAAGACAGAGGGCCAGCGGGAGAGGGGCAGAGTGAGAGGGAGACACAGAATCTGAAGCAGGCTCTAGGCTCCGAGCTGTCAACACAGAGCCTGATGTGGGGCTTAAACTCATGAACCATGAGATCATGACCTGATCGGATGCTTAACCGACTGAGCCACCCAGGTGCCCCTCTTTTTTCTTTTTTTTCTTTTTTTTTTTTAAGTAAACTCTGCCCAACCTGGGGCCAATTCTGTTTCCTTTTCTAATCTGTTCTGTGTCCCAGGAATCTGACCTTGCTGCTGGGTTTAACCAATGGGAGTCACTGGCAAGGTGGGAAGGGAGAGAGGTCATTTCTTTTCCACTACTTCCTGCTTTGGCTCCGTGTCTCTGGCAGCAGCTACTTCCCTTTGTGACCAACAGCTCTTACCAGCCAACCCCCCGGCTCAGCTCTCACTGGGCCCCAGGAGCATTATTTCCTCCCTTTGTCTCTTCAACCCTAGGGGTAGGGCCAGCTCTCTGCTGCTGTACCTTTCTGAGTGGCACCTCGTTGATTCCTTCAATCCTGCCCTTACCTCTGTAAGTAGTGTATCCATTAGGACTTCTTCATTCGAATCATGCTGGATGAATTCTGTTTCTCACCAGACCCCGAATGATATAGTCATATTTGCCAAATTCAAGGTCCAACCCCGGTGATCTGAAGCCTGCTTGTCTAAGTCCCATGATATCTCCCAAATCCAGGCTCTTCTACAGGCCTTTTGCTTGGGTGCCTTTAAGATACAGGCTTTCCTGCCCCACATCTGGCACCTTGACCATCACATCCTCCTCAGGACTGCCCTTTGCTGCACAGCCACTTCCTAGATGGCCTTGCCCTGGTGAGAGGCCCTGTCTGGTCCTCAGTCCTGCACTCTGGCTTCTCTTCAAAACTCCATGTTTTGTTTTAGGTGGATGGAAGTGCCACGAATCTCAGGAACTCGAAAGACGGAGCAGATTTGGGGAGCAGCCAGGCGTGGGGCCAGTGGTGACGAAATCAGTTTCAGGTATACTGGGGCTGAAATGCCTTAAGAATGTGCACTTGGGGATGTGCATGCAGGAGGTAGAGGCATTGGGACACAGGTAGAAAACTGAGAGTCAAGACCCTGCATTGAAAGCTAAGGGGTGAATAAGACATTGCCGAGTGAGGAAGAAAGGCTGAACACGAAGCCTGATGGAGGATTTAAGGAACATTTGAGGAAGAGGATTCTGGAAAGATAAATGAGGAGTGGTCAGAAAAGTGGAAGGAAAACCAGGAGAGTGTAGAATATAGAAACCGTGAGAAGAAAGGGTCTCAAGGAGAGGGCAGTCACCAGAAGAAGGCAAACAGCGTGAGGAGTTGGCTCGGTGTCCCATCACCATTGACTCTGCAGTCTGGATTTGAAAACTGGCTCCTCTTCTTGGTAGATATATGACCTTTGACAAGTCAGGTGGCTGCTGAGCCCCAGTTCCCACTATGTAAAAAAGGAAACAACGATGGTACCTACCTCCCAGGGTGGTTCCATTTGCGTGTCCTTGTTGCAAAGCACCTAGCACGGCACCCGACACTTCCAAAGTGTTCAACAAACATCAGCTCTACCTCCGAGCATTAATTAGTTCAGCAAACACTCACGGACACCATGATAGGATCCTTCCTACAGAAGATGCTGAACCAAGATGGGAAGAAGCAATCTCAAAGTGGAGGTGACATCAATCACTCGCTTCCATGGGAACAAGTGTTGAGCTGCATTCAAGAGGCCCAGAAGGTAAGTTCAAGAGCCCTAAGAAGGAAAAGTCCCTGTTGTTGCCAGGAGATGTGTCTAGAGAACTACAGGCACAGAAGGTCACCATGGAGGAGAGACCCGCTGAGTCAGACCTTGAAGGATAAGTGAAAGAACAGCCAGGAAGAGGGAACAAGCTGAACAAGGGCCCAGAGAGAGGCATCTGAACAGTCAAGAGAGATTCTCAGGGCTCCCTGCTGCCCTCTGGTGCCAAGCCCAGGGGTAAATGGCCCCAAGTCTGGACAGCAAATTCATGACAGACACAGCTCCCCAGTCCTCTTCTTCCCATTGCAGATGCTGGGACGTGATCATTAGGTGATTATATTTTTAAGGCCCAAATTGTTTTATTTGTTTCCTTGCCAGCTTTCATGAGGCCATCAGTCATTCCCCACACAGATAACATTTCTTATGTACATTGACAGAATAAATTACATGGTTCTCATCCGGCAAATCAACATTACAGGGGAACATTATCTTTTGCAAAACGCTGCCTGGGCACATCATAAATCCTAACCAGGTTTATTACATCTGTCTTGTCATAGATTCATTTTATTGAGAAGCGGTTTTTTTTTTCCAGATTAATAATCACATTAATAGACGGGATTCTTTTTAGAGGATTGTTTTCTTGGAGAAACCAAAGGAAGAATTTCACGGCTGCAGAGCCTTGCCACACTGGCTGGTGCTGCAAGAATGTCCTTGTCATGCTGACAATGCCCTCTGGGGCTGGGAAGCGGGAACTCTTGACTCACCCAGGGATGTTGGGGCAGCCAGGATTCCTTCCTCACTTCTGTTTTCACAGCTATCTCCAAAGGACAAATCGAGATGTTTCCAAGATGGTGTCAAAGATATATTGTTATATTAAACCAACCAAATGAATATTTAATGAGTAACCAGCATGAGTGCAACTGGCAAACCAACTGGGGAGAGGAAGCTAGCTCACATGGAACAGCAAGAGAACAAATCAGGACAGAATCCCAAGTTAGGCTTCCTGCCTGCCTGCTCTCCTTCTGTGCTTGGGTGGCTCAACCATCCCAAGACGGGTGATTTGTTGGCCCTGGGCTTCTTTCTCCTCCTTTTATTAAGTGAGGTGATTGGGTTAAACCAAGGACTGGCAAACTATGGCCCCGAGCCAAATCCAGCCCATCCCCTGTTTAGTGAATGGAGTTGTACTGGAACACAGCCACGCCCATTCATTTACATTTCATTTATGCCTGATTTCAAGCTACAACAGTAGAACTGAGCAGCTATAACAGAGACCCAGTGACCTGCAAAGCCTAAAACACTGACTATCTGGCCGTTTACAGAAAAAGTTTGCAGACCTCTGGTCTGGATAAACTCTAAGTGGTTGATCTGAGGGCCAAGTCTGGGGGTCCTACTGAAGTGCTCATGATAACGTTGAGTTGAGCCATCCATGCTAAGTGCTTTCCTTGCATCATCTCATTTCATTCTCGAAATGCTTCCATGACAAACGCTTCCATTCTACAGATGAGGAAACTGAGGCTTCCAGTGGTGTGGTGACTTTTCTAAAGTCACCTAGAGATGTAGGCAAGTCGGGAGCCTGTCTGGAGCTAAAACCTTTGTCCTTGCCTCTCCAGTGAACATGACGCCTAGGAATTGTGTAGATGTTAATCAGTGAGAGTTGGGGTGGGGGGGGGTGTAATTCTTACGGGACCTCAAATTTGGTGCATAGGATTTTGATGAGTGGAGAAAAAGGAGGTGGCCCTCCCAGCATGGGGACTGGGGACAAGAGGAGGGCGTGTTATGTATCACAAGGCCAGGTCTTTGTGTTTGGGTGAGAGAAGGACCTTCCACCCGCTGCCCCAGGGAGGGGATTGCCTCCTTCAAGCCTCACAACCACCCTGTGAGGTGGGTGCTCCTCTGGCTCCCACTCAACAGGTAGAGGGGGACAGCCCAAGGCAGGTGCTTGCCCAGGTCACACAGTGGGTGAGTGGCATTTCCTCTTCGTTCATATGTTTTGGGCAAGTTCTTTTCACAGTGTTAGGCTGTCTCACCTGGGCTACGGTGAGCCTGGTAGAACACTTTGGAATTTAAAGTGGGATCACTTCAGCCAAAGGGCAAGAGGCATCAGGGTGGCAGAGCCCAAGGGGAAGGCAAAACGCAAGGCAAATTGGAAGCTATCAAAGTGGCTGACTGCCCTTCTGGGGATCAGTCTTCTCTATTCACATCAGAGAAGACTCTGTGTCCATATAATGAGCAAGACAGCCCACCTACACTTGACGGCAGTTACCCCTCTAATGCATAACTACTGCTTTCCCCCTCCAACACTCCGCTCCAGCCCCACACGCCCTCTACCTCATCCTGGGACCCCTTGCTGCACCACCCCAGAAGATATCCTTCACTTTGTCACTTTGCTCTGTGAATGCTGTGCATGGAATTGGGCAACTCGGCAACTCTGTGCCTCTGGATATTTGTACTTGTTGTCCCCTTAGCTTGAAGTGTTCTTCTGTATATATCCATGGTCTGAATCCCCTCAACGTCTGCAGGTTTTTGCTCAAAAGTCATATTCTCAGGAGACCTTCCTGACATTTTACGGAAAATTATGTCCTCTGTACCACACCCTCCTTTCCCACCTCCTCTGCCTGATTTTCCTCTGTATCATTTGCCTCTGTCTGGCTCATTTATTGTCTGCCAATGCTCCCCACCCGCTCTGGAATGTGAGCCCATGAGGGCAAGGTTTGCATCTGTTCTATTCATTGCTATATCTCTAATACTTAGAATAAAGCCTACCACATAGGAGGCATTCAATATATAATTGCTGGCTAGAAGTTTAATGCATTCCAATGTCATTCCACAATTTGCTAGATTTGGTTCTTTGGGCAAAATACTTAGTTTCTCCAATACTCGGCCTTCTCCTCTGTAAAATTTTGGTGAAACAGTACCTTTTTCATTGAGTGTTGTTAGAAATAATTGAAAAAACAAAATAGAAGAAATGTAACCTGCTTGGCTCAGAGTCTGGCATAGAGCCTCACACACAGCAAGTGCTGGGAGATGTGTCCCTCCTTTTTTTTTTTTTTTCCTTTGAGGACACTCCTGGAGCCAAGTATAACTTGACAATGAGACCAGGACCAAGACTGTCTGTATTAGGCAAGGGTATCCGACCATAGGGAGAAAGTCAGTTTCACTACTTACGACAGTGGAAAATTCCTTTATTCCCTTGCACTCCAGTTTGCTCATCTGTGAAATGGGTTAAAATAAAACCAACTTCATAGAGTTGATTCAGATATTGAATAAGGTGACGCATAAGAGTTGTTCAGCACAAGACCTAGCTCATATGATCTTGGGGGTTAATGACGAGGAGGGGGATGGTAAGTATCCTCAAGGAGCCTACCTGGGAAGGAGGTGCTGGCCCAGGCCTGGAGTCTTCTGGCCCTTGGATTTTTGGCAAGAAGTTGGTTCCTGACAGATCAGGCCTGAGCAGGTTAACGTGCAACAGTCTCTCCTCCATCTCCTTTTTTTAGCACAAAAATCTGTCCTAGCACCTCTCATCATCCACTTCATCAGTCTCAAACGGTTGGCTAATTGCACTCTCCAGCAGCCCCCCTCTCTCCCTGCCTCTTCAACAAGCTCAATAACACACAGCTGCCTCTTTCTTT
Source organism: Prionailurus viverrinus (assembly GCF_022837055.1). NCBI lineage: Eukaryota > Metazoa > Chordata > Mammalia > Carnivora > Felidae > Prionailurus > Prionailurus viverrinus. The sequence continues at coordinate 185,829,856 of NC_062568.1, read as the reverse complement.
GGGGCCCCACTGGGAAGCTATAAACAAAATATAGCTAGCAATACTTCACCACCTTCTCTAGGCTCCCTTCCCCTGTTGACCCCCTGCTCCTCTCTCCTTGAACAGGAATGGTACCAGATGGGAGCTAAGATCCCTATCAAAGACTAAAGAACTCCAGAAATGGTAATATACATGAGTCAATGTGAAAGGCTTTTCTTTTCTTTTCTTTTCTTTTCTTTTCTTTTTTTTTTTTTTATGAGTAGGCTTCAAGCCCAGTGTGGAGCCCAAGGTGTGGCTTGAACTCATGACCCTGAGATCAAGACCTGAGCTAAGATCAAGAATCAGATGTTCAACTGACTGAGCCACCCAGGAGCCCCAAAAGACTTTTCTCAATTCCCAATTTTTTTAAAAGAAAAATGACTATATAGCAAAAAATAATGATAATGCATTATGGTTGCTAACATATGTAAAAATAAAATAGATGTCAAAATAGAACAAAAGACAGGGGAAATGGAAATCTACTGTTGTAAGAGTCTTACATTCTGTGTGCAGTGGAACAATATAAATTCAAGGTAGGCTTTGACAGTTTAAGAATGTATATGGCAATTCCTAGAACAACCATTTTAAAAGTGATATGGATTTTTTAAAAATTAGCAGATGAGAAAAAAATAGAATACAAAATTCTCTCAAAATGCAAAGAAGGCAGGAAAAGAGGAAAGAACATTTTTTAAAATAATGAAAGGGGAAACCAGATGTCAGAGAGCAAAACAGTCATTTTCAATCCAACCAAATCAATAATTACATTAAATGTAAATGAACTAACACCCCAATTTAAAGGCAGAAATTGACAATAAAAAGCCAAGGCCCAGCTATATCCATACACTTTAAGTGTAAATACACAGAAAGATTAAGAGTGAAAAAGATGGAAAAAAAGATACACCATGGAAACAGTAATTAAAAGAAAGCCAAGGTGGGTATACTAATATCAAACGAAATGAATTCAAGACAAGGAATACTACTAGATGTACGGAGAGATATTCCATATGATAGGTGTCAAATAAGAAGACAGAACAACCCCAAATGTGTATGCATCTAATACCAACCTCAAAACCAGCCTCTAATATCAGCAAAAACAGATAGAACTAAAAATCTGTGTGTTTCACTATGTGAAATTATATCTCAATAAAAAAGAGCATACATATTTGTGTGAATAATAATAATAAAAAGACAGGGTCTCTGGCACAGAAATAGGTCTGAGGCTCAAGGCCAAGGCCTAACCAGCAGCCAAGGAGTCTCAACATAGAGTCCCAGGAGAGCTCTCAAATCCCCCTTGCTGGCATCTGGCTCCATGCAGAGCAAGAAGTCACAGGAGGGAGATAATAGTCATGGCTGTGAGGGAAGAGAGGGACAAGGACAAGAACCTGGGTCACTGACTGGGTCACGTCCCTGGAAGACTAGTAGATGGAACATGAGAGGGAGCAAGAAAGAGCCAATGAAATGTTCTATCTCAGCACTTGGTCTCCACACAACACTTCTTCCAACTTTCATTGCAGTTACCTCCACGTCACTTGGTTTGTGTCTGTCTCTCCCTGGGCCTATAAATCCCATGTGGGCAGGGGCCATGTCAGCCTCTTTGACCTTCTTAACCTACGTCCTGGGCACAATGGCTGACATACAGGAAGGTCCTTGATAATTGGTTATTGGAAAAATGAGTGAATAAATGAATGAATGAGGAAATAAAAGAAGGGGGGGGTTGGAGAGAGGGAGGAAAAGAGGGAAGGAGAGAGGGAGGGAGAGAAAGAAACAAAAAGGAGAGAGACACAGGAAACATCAATGTCCCACCCTCACTGGAAGGGCTAAGGCAGTGTCATAAAGAACATGAAGTCAACATACAAATCCTCTGCTCTCTTTTTCCATCCCAAAGTTTCCAGGTAACACCTGCAACCCCTTAATAGCTCCTCTTCCTGCCCTGCTGCCTGAGGCCCTGACCTAAGCAAGACCCTGAGGACTGTGGATCTGAGTTGAAATCTTCTGCAGCTCCCCCTCTCCCCCACAGAGACATTCTCTCTGACTTCAGTGTGTCCTACACTAAATCAGACCTTTGTCTGCGGGAGCACAGTCTCAGCTCCCCGAGGAAGGAATCGACAGTCATCATCGATCGAGACTCTCTCCCTAATTGGCTGCCCCCCACCCCATCTTCACAATGGGCCATTTTCCAGACAATAGACATCATCACTGCCTTTGTGCAAGCCCAAGCATCCTGAAATTGAGTCTCCAATCTCCTCGCAGACATGCACAGGAAATGGAAAATCCATGCCGGTCCCTGCTGACACTCTGGCTGTGGATTCCAAAGCACACAGAGCATCTGCTCCCTGGGATGCAGAGGGGACCTGAGACTGCCTGGGCAGGGGGAGGTCTAACTCCCATGGCCAGCCTTCCAGGGTAGAATCAGAAACTTCCTGAGGACTGAGGATCTCCATAACCCTACTTGTATCACCCACCCACTCGTGGTAGGGCAGGGCCTGATCACCTGGGTCACCCCTGGAAAACCTGGGGTCCCTGGAGTCCTAGGGTCCTGTTTACAAAGAAGGCTTCCGAGCTTCCTGGAAGAACAAAGGATTCAGGGAACTAGCGATCCTTAGAAAAGATGGTAGACAACAGATGTTCCCACACCGCGGGAAAAAGCTGTCCTGAGGTAGAAGATGCCCTTCCTTCCCTTTCTTCAAAGAGCAGCCTGCAGATGCTTCTGAGTCATGCGCCTGAAAACGTCACTTCTCCTGCCTGAAACTCTGACCATTGGTACCCAGCTGTGTGAAACATAATCCTAAATATTTTGAGACTGTCGGGGGAAATTGGATTAGGAACTGGGGATTAGACGATACAAAGGATTTTTTTTTTTTTTTTTTTGCTAATTGTTAAGCGTGATAATGCCTTGTTGTTAGGTAAGAAAACATCTATATTTTTTAGAAGTGTATCCCACAGGGCTATAATGACACAGTACCTGAGATTTGCTTTCAAATACTTCAGTACGGAGAAATGGAAAGAGAAAGCGAACTGTCATAATGCAGAATCCAGGTTCAGCAAGATGAGATGCTAGGATTGATTAATGATGTCTGCCTCAGGCAGGGGAGACACAGCACGGGTGGGGAGTGCAGAGGAGGACAGGTTACTGCATGTATCTGCCATCCCGGCTGGCCCCTTGTCTGCCAAATGTCTACTTTGCCTTTCAGGCTTGCTTCAAAGAATACCTTAGTTACATATTGATTAACTAGGAGTTAATATGTTCTTAAACAATTCGGTCTTGTTTATTTAATCTGTTTCTGCTCTAGGACAAGCCAAAAAGGAGAACCATCAAGGCCTTGGCCTAAAAATTGCTATTATTAATTGAATTTTAGATGGAAGTATTGATTTTATATTTCAACTTTTTTTAATGTTTATTTATTTGAGAGAGAGAGATGAGAGAGAGAGACAGAGAGAGAGAGAGAGAGAGAGAGAGAGAGAGAACACACGAGAGTAGGGGCGGGGCAGAGAGAGAGCAGGAGAGAGAATCCCAAGCAGATCACAACCTGAGCCGAAATCAAGAGTCAGACGTTTAACCAGCTGAGCCACCCAGGCGCCCCTGATTTCATATTTTAGACTCAACTGAACCATTTCCCCTTTCCTTACTTTCCAGCAGGAGGTGATAGCACACACAAAATCTCGGTCAGCAGCACAGCAACCCCATGAGCTAAGAGTCTATCACCTCCCTACTTCAGATCCAAGTTGAAATCTTTCACACAAGGTCATACAGAGGGTAAGCAGTTGAGTCAGGCTCTCCGACGTCAAAGGCAGTGCTCAACGGTCGCACTCTCTTACCTCCCACCGGATGCCTGGACGAGGCACTTGTAAATGTTTCAGCCACAGCAATGAGCCAGGAACTTGTGGGCTGGAGGGCCAGAGAGAAAAGAGGAGGTCAGCTTCCCAAGGACAGCTGCTTGAGAACCCGTAACCCCCCAGGGGGAATCTCAGCTCAAGGCAAGACAGAGGAAGAAGAAACACCATCTGTGTGGGGCTCCATCTGGGAGGTTCCCCCGGAGGAACCTCTCCCATCCAGCCACCAGAGAGGAGCTCCCCGTTTGTGATGCTTCCACGTGGCTGGGGCCACTTCCCTGAGAACTCAGCCCACTTTGGGGCCAGCATTCTGTTCGTCAGCAAAATGATGGGAAAACTGGGGGATCCAATCAGTGAAACTGGGGATACAAATTGGCAACCCCCATTAATAGAATTCGAATCAGGTGCCATCCTTAGTTCAGGGCGTTTGTTTGTTTCATGATACTAATTTGAATCAAAATTTTTGTATGAGTTTGGTGATGTCTGTGTGATTTAAATTTTAATCAGTAACTGTCTTACCTGGTGTGCTATGGGAGGGTATGCCAACAACACAAAATGCAAAATTCCAATATAGGCATTAAACTTACAGTTCACACGGGGCACGTGGGTGGCTCCGTCGGTTAGGCGTCCGACTTCGGCTCAGGTCATGATCCTGTGGCTTGTGAGTTCAAGCCCCACGTCAGTCTCTGTGCTGGCAGCTCAGAGCCTGGAGCCTGCTTCGGATTCTGTGTCTCCCTCTCTCTCTCTCTCTCTTTCTGCCCCTCCCCCAGCTCACACTCTGTCTCTCTCTCAAAAATAAACATTAAAAAAATTTTTAACGTATAGCTCATGCAAAGAATCTCATATCCCAAATGAAATGAAAGTTATTTAGAAATAAGGAAGGGTTGCTAATCTAGAATTCTCTGCAGTTTTCTACTCCTGGTTTCTTCCCCCTTAAAAAAGGACTTCCCAGGAGTCTATGAGAATCACTTGTAATAATTTTCTGTTCTCCTAAAAATCCCATACTAAATTCCCCCAGAACACTGCTAAGACCAGATTGTAACATTTCACAAAATTGTACAGAAGCAAAAGGGAATTACAGTGAGGAGAGTTATCTCACTCAGAGGGTTCCAGCTTGATGCTCTCCTACTGGGACCACCAACAGAATTGCAATCCTCTCCACCACAGAATTGCTTTGTCTCTACTTCCCTACCCTAGTTCAGATCCTTGCCCCCATCCTGTCTCTGAGGTCCAGCAAGAGGAGAAAAAAAGATCTCCGGTCTCGGCTTCCCAGGATGTGCAGACCTGTAACTCAGCCCTCTGTGAAGACAGACTGTTGGGGCGCCTGGGTGGCTCAGTCAGTTAAGCATCCAACTTCGGCTCAGGTCATGATCTCGCAGGCCGTGAGTTCGAGCCCCGCGTTGAGCTCTGTGCTGGCAGCTCAGAGCCTGGAGCCTGCCTTCTATTCTGTGTCTCCCTCTCTCTCTGCCCTCCCCCCTGCTTGTGCCCTGTCTCTCTTTCTCAAAAATAAATAAAACATTTTTAAAAAGGAGAGTGTTAACACCATTGTGAAGAGTAGTTTCATCCCTCACTGCCTCCAAACTGCATTTCGGAAAAGAATGTGTTGCCTTACAGTTGTGGAGCCAAAAGTCCCATCAAAGGATTTTTCTTAAATTAGGACATAAACTGCCCTCAAAGTTATACACAAATATCCCCTTGGTGAAATAGGAAGTTGCTAGCTTTTAAAACAGCACCTTTTCTTACCACTTCTAATCATCAATTTTGGGGTCCACCTTTCTACTTTGGAGGTTATCTCCAAACACAGCAGCTGGGAAGGGCCTGTGGTTCTTCAACCACTCTCCTCCTTTGTGGTCGGTCCTTTCACCCCTAAAATCTCCCCAAGAGAGACATCCTATATTTACACTCCAGAAATGGCTCTTTCCAGGATGCTACCCTGCTGGGTCGGGGGTCCCTGGAGGAAGGAACCGTTTTGGATGAGGCTGCTGGTACAAACTAAAAAAAAAGGCTTGCTAAGAGAAGAAACAACATGAACAGTCACGCTGCCTGTGACAATGCGATACCGATCGGGCCACCTGAAAGAAGGGAGGCTTGGTGGAACTCCTGATAGCACCCCAAAACCTGCCTCTTTTAAGACTCCTTTTTGTATTACTGTATTGTGTTCCGTGTACAGGAGGCCTTGGCCTTGGTGCTCCTCTGGAGTAAAGTTTGAGTTTTCCCTTTCTAAAACGTTTCAAACACTTGGCCCTGATGTGTCTTCACCTACACTTCTCCAACTAGGGCACGTTTCCCCTTCCCGCAGGGATATGCAGCCATGTGCTGGAGGGCCCACGAAGCCGCACAACACCGCACACTGTGGCATTCGGATTTAACTGAAAAATGGCTCGGGGGAGGGGGGGCGGCGTAGACGTTCGGAAACTTTGCACTCTTACCCGTCTTTGTCACGGGCAAAGCCAGCACCCTCCTGCTTTTCCCTGTTGTGTGAGTTCGTGTTTTTTCATGAAAGCATGGGGGTGTTTTTTTCATTTTTAATCAAAGTAACACGCAAAGTTACGGCTGTGTTTTTTAAAGCAAAGTTACAGCTTTAAAATCAAAGCATACAAAGAATTTCTCATGAAAAATCATAACGCCGTGCCCTATCCCACTCCATTCTCTAGGCTGGCTCCCTGGAGGTAACAATTTATAACTCTTTATAAGTCTCACGGCTGCTTTTTTTTTTTTTTTCCTATTAGCTACCTCCATATTTCTAAATAATATTATTTAAACTGCTATTTATTGATCCATACATTCCAGACATTCTCTATTGATTTTGAATTATGATGGATGTGGGTTTGACTCTTTCATTTCCCCAATCTGCATTGCCCCATACAGCTAGTTCACTATTTGTAGTTAAATCGTTTGTGCCGTAAGAAACACATTTGCTGTTCGGTGGCCACGTAACATCGATTCTCTTTCCTCTTTTAACTGCGCCCTGATTTCCATCTGGGAATCAATCCACCGCTCCGCTACATAGTCGCCACCCTCTCTGGGTGACCACGCCCTCTCTAGCTACAGGGAGGCTCCAATTGGCTGAACCCCGTCCCGCAAGCTATCGTGATTGGTCAAAAAAAGGTCTGTAACCCAATATCAGCCAATGAGAGGCTTCCTGGAGGAAACTGGGGCAAAATTTCCTTGCTCTTTTGTAGAGGCCCCTAGAGGAATGTTTTCCTCCTAATAGACCTGAAGGAGGAAGCACGAAGCCCCTAGAAGGTGCTGGAATCCGCCCTGGAACCACGCGGAAAAGCCATCTTACTTTGAATAGAGATACTGCAGATGGCAGAGGAGGGGTGAATATTAAACGTTTTCGAGAGTGCCTGGATCAAGCCTCATCTGCAGTTTCAACTGCCTTCAAAGTTGCCAGTCATGTGAGCTAACTACTATAAATCCCTTTATGGTTTAAGCCACTTTGAGTTATTTGCAAAGGGAAGATTCCTCACCAACATAAGGATTTACTTCATTATGCTGTGCAGCAAATTATTTATAGTTTCACCGCAGAGCTGAGCAGTATATGATTAGACCTCTTTGCATGTACAGGTTTTTTGGTGGTTTTTGAAAGTTAATTATTATTTTTACTTGCAAAATTTCCCATAAGCATATCCTTAATTCTTTCCACATACTCGTCTCTAACCCCTTCTTCCGCTCCTGGCTGGGGTCCGTCTCAGCCGTCAGCCTACACCTTCTCTTCCCTGATTGCCTAAATTCCAGTAACTTCCCCTCTTTTGGATGACGCAGGGTTTGCTGGAGCATTTTCTCAATGCTTTCTGTGACAGAGTTTCAAGCAGGCTAATTGCCTTGGGCGGGGGGGTGGGGGGGGTGGCAAGGAGGAGGTGAAGATTCTTAATTCTGCCCTCACAACGGATCAGTAGCCTGGCAGCGTGCGAAGTTCCCAGTTGAAAATTATATTCCGTAAGATTTTTGGTGCCACTGTTCTGTTGTTTTCTGGTGTTACAGAGAAGTCTGATGCCGTTCTGATTCTGGTCCTTTGTGTGTGACCTGTTTTGCATTATTTTGCTTGGGGGAAGCTTTTAAGGGATCTCCTAATCCCAGGTTCTAAAACCTTTCTATGATGTGTCCTGACACAGGTCTTTTTTCTCTAATTCTTATGTTTCCCCTTTGTCATGTGAGCCTTTCCAATCAGGAGCCTGACATTTTTCAATTTGGACATTTTGTCCTTAGATTCTTTCTTCTGTCTTTCATTCTCCTCTCTTCTTTCTTTCTTTCTGGGGCCTTCTTAGTCAGGTGTGGAATTTCTAGGGTATATTCTCTAAGTGTCTCCCCACCATTTTCTTATTGTTCAACCCTGTATCCTTTTCGTCCTGCTTTATGTCCTATTTCCTTGACTTTGTCTTCCACTGATTTTTTTTTAAATGTGAACTATCATTTTTATTTCCATGAGATCTTTACAGTATCTCATTGTGTTTTGTTAAGTGTTCATTTATTTATTTTGAGAGAGGACAGAGAGAGAGAGAGAGAGGCAGAGAGAGAGAGAGGGAGAGAGAGAATCCCAAGCAGGCTCCACACTGTCAGCGCAGAGCCTGACATGGGGCTTGATCCCACAGACCGCGAGATCATGACCTGAGCTGAAATCAAGAGTCGGGTGCTTAACTGACTGAGCCACCCAGGCACCCCTCTTACTGTTATATAGGTGAAATACTTTCTTGTTGCTCTCTGAAAATATTTGTTAGAATTGGGGAACCACACTAAGAACATCTCCTTCTCATTGTCCCACTATCCTGTCCAGAGCTAAGGAATCTGGGTGACAACATCACCACTGCCTGGGCTAACTGTGCCAGCAACGTGAACCGTGAAATGGTGATCCCCCTGGGAGCTTGGTCATTAGTGTGCAATTCACTTTGCCGGATCTGCCTCAGAAAGGCACTGAGCACGACTCACCCTCACTGAGTTAGAGAAATAGACTATCTGTTTTCCACATTAAGCAAGAGCCCAGCAGTACATCACACAATCACCAAACATGCTGCAAAAAAGGAGCAGGAGAGAGATGAGGAACAGAGGGCAGAGGCAGAAAGGAGAATGGTAGAAGAGAAGACAAAAATGGTGGCAAAAAATTAAGTATCCTGACAAAGCAAACAAAAGTCAGGCAAAGACTTCATCAAAAAACCTGACTCAAGAAGTAAAAACAAATGTCCCATCGATGGACACTTAAGAATGGCTAAAAAGGTAAATTTTGTGTTGTGTATATTGTATCACAATTTTTTTTGAAATCATCTTGGAATTGGGGCCCCTGGTGGCTCAGTCGGGTGAACGTCCGACTTCAGCTCAGGTCACGATCTCACGGTCTGTGAGTTCTAGCCCCGCGTCGGGCTCTGTACTGACAGCTCAGAGCCTGGAGCCTGCTTCCGATTGTGTCTCCCTCTCTCTCTGCCCCTCCCCTGCTCATGCTCTGTCTCTCTCTGTCTCTCAAAAATAAATAAACATTAAAAAAAATTTTTTTAGGGGCGCCTGGGTGGCACAGTCGGTTAAGCGTCCGACTTCAGCCAGGTCACGATCTCGCGGTCCGTGAGTTCGAGCCCCGCGTCGGGCTCTGGGCTGACGGCTCAGAGCCTGGAGCCTGTTTCCGATTCTGTGTCTCCCTCTCTCTGACCCTCCCCCGTTCATCTCTGTCTCTCTCTGTCTCAAAAATAAATAAACGTTAAAAAAAAAAATTTAAAAAAAAAAAAAATTTTTTTAATCACCTTGGAATGAAAGAGCACACATACCGGGGAGACAGAGAGAAGATGAGGGATCAAACTGTAGTTTGTAGGATGGCTGAGATTTGGGATCAAAAGTGGCAGCCAAGCTAGAAAAAAAAAAATGCCCTTATAGGCTGAACCATAAAAGACTGCATTTTAATGTGTTCAAAAAGGCATGTTTGAACCACCAGTTGGGAGACAGGGTTACGTGGGTTCTTTACCTTACAGTCGTGCAACTGAACAGATGTTGATGTTTCAGGCATTTTATGGGTCTTTGTTCACTATGTTTATAATGATGCTGCCTGGGAGACATTAAATGCAAATTTCTTGATGGTGAAATAACTGTTTAAGAAAATTTCAACAACATAATATGAGTTCCTGGGCAAACCATGGTATTGACTGTAGAAAGTGAACAGATGGAGGTACGATTCGGACAGGCACAACTGCCAGAGCCACAGGGGCGGGCTCAGGCACCCTCCGAATGAGCCGGAAGCATTGCCTCAGTTGTCCAAACGCTTCACCTCAAAGGATCTGCCTCTCCCCTGCCTCATTGTTCTCAGTGGGGGAGTAAAATGGGTTAATTCTATAACAAGGCTGGTTTGAAGACTCATCTTGTGGAAAGCGCCTTGAAGAGTTTGCTCTGCCTCATGAAGGTGCACTGGTTTTACAAGGAGAGCGGCTGGCCAGTGTTTCTGAGACATCAAAACCCAGTGTGAAAACGTTGACGAGCAGAATGAATTTGTTGTTCATCTTAATGATAAAGTGACTCGCAAAAGCAGCTTATTTAGCAAAGTTTCCCTGTTCAAGGTTGAACACACTCCATCAAAATCGTTAAGGCCAAACTGTGGAGGTACACTATTCATAACCATGCCAAGTCTTGGTCTTAATTATGGGGACACCTCGAACTGCAGGCAGACTGGCTCTTGAATTTGCTGACATAGCCTTAGAACAAAATAATCAAATTGCCCAACATTTGCAAAAAAAAAAAAAAAGCTTGATCTGTTTTTTTTTTTTCTTTCTTAGGTAATTTTCTTAGTAAGTGAGACTGGACTTCTGCTTCTAGAAAGATAGTGTAGATGTACTTTTCCCTATTCTTCCTGCTAAGTATAGCTAAAACCATGGACATTATATTCAAAACAAACATAAGGCTCTGAAAGGTAGCGAAAAGAAGACAGACTGGCTAGGGACTTCAGAAACCAAGGAATGAGTCAAGTGAGCTCCCTAGATCTTTTTATTTATTTATTTATTTATTTATTTATTGCCTTATATACCCCATTGAGTGCTGGAGAAGCCAGCGACCTGGAAATGTCAATGGGTGCAGACAAAAGAAAATCCTTGAGTCAAGTCTGCTTTCTGTAGACAAAGGACCAAGAAAAGGGCATCTTAGCAAGCAGAAAACTTCTAGATAATAAGTGCATTTCTCCAGCTAAACATCTAAGAAAATCTTTGGCCCCATCCCCACCCCTACCATCAAAGACTAAATGGGGGAGTCCAGACTCCATCATCAGGCTAAAATGAGGTGCTCAACCCTCTCCCATCCCCCTCCAGGTGGTGTCAAAAAAGACCAAATGGAGAACTGGGACCTTCACACCCACCGAGTAATAATGAGGCTTCTCTCTGCTGTGTCAGTAGAGACAACATGGGCAGCCTGGACTTCTACCCACACACAGCTGTGTCAAAGTCCCCTCCCTTAGGGTGCCTGGAGGCTGGGCGGCTCAGTTGATCGGGCCTATGACTCTTGGTTTCTGCTCAGGTCATGTTCTCATGGTTCATGAGATCGAGCCCCAGGTTGAGCTCGGCACTGATAGCACAGAGCCTGCTTGGGATTCTCTCTCTCCCTCACTCTCTGCCCCCCCCCACTCCCTCTCAAAATAAATAAATAGACATTTTTTAACAGTCCCCTCCCCCCCTTCCTGCTGAAGTATCAGAGGAGGCCTAGTGAGGAGTGGAGACTTTTCACCATCACCCAGAGTTAATGAGGCCTCTCCACCACCAGCACCACCACCATCCCCATCATGTTAAAGGAGACCATGTGGAGAGCAAAAACAAGGCACTTCTGCCTTTTCCAGACAGAGTGGCATCAGTAGAAGACTGCATCCCCGTCCCCACACTGTGATAACAAGTAGCCTTCCCCCACCATGGTTGAATGGGAAAACTGGACTTCCATCCCCCACCTGACAGTAACAATACAACATTCCCCCTTTCCACCCCCAAGCTATGTCTAATGGGTCCTGCTAAAATAGCTGAAGGAAAGAATATACAGAATAGCTGAGTGAAATAATACATACAGAGTCTCATAACAGTATACCCCAAATGTCCCAATTTTGCTCATCATACCAAGAACCAGGAAAACCTCAACTGGAATGAGAAAGATAATCAACACATGCCAACACTGAGATGATACAGATGTTAAGATTATGTGACAAGAATTTGATAGCAGCCATCATAAAAATGATTTACCAAAAAATTACAATCACATTTGAAACAAATTTTATATGTATGTATAAAAGAATCTCTACAAAGAAATAGAACATATAAAGAAGACCTAAATGGAGATTTTAGCACTGAAACATATAATAACTACACATTTTAAATTCAATGGATTGGCTCCATAGTGAAATGGAGAGGGCAGAGGAAAGCCGGTGAGCTTGCAGAATAGAAATAAAGAGATCTGAACAATAGAGAAAAGTGAAAAACAAATGACCAGAAACTCAGGAGACTGCAGAGCTTTAATGTAAGGCCTAACTTTCATGTTATCAGAGTTCAAGAAGGAGAGGAAAAAGAGGGTGGGCTGAAAAAAATATTCAAACAAATAATGGCTGAAAATTTCTGGAATGTGGCAAAAGACACAAACCAATGAATTTAAGAAGCTGCAACCCCAAGTAGGATAAACCCAAAGAAGTCCACACCAAGATACACTATAGACAAATTTCTGTAAAGACAAAAAAATCTTGAAAGCAGAGAAAAACAATACTCTACTGTGAATGACAGTAATTTCTCATCAGAAACCATGGATGCCAGAAAGAAGTGGCACATTTTTCAAGTGCTGAAAAGAGCTGTCAAATGAAAACCTATATCGAGCAAAAATATCCTTCAGAAATGAAAAAAATCAAGATATTATGAGGTGAAAGAAAACCAAGAGAATTTGTAGCCAACAGATGTACCCTAAAATAATGGCTAAGGGAATTTAAGAAGATAGGACAATAAGGGAATACAGAAAGGAGATGATAAAATTAGGCAACTTATAACACCAGGAAAGAAGAAAGAACAATGGGAAGAATAAAAATATGGGCAAAAAAGATAAACTTCTCTTGAGTTTTCTAAATTATGTTTGATAGTGAAGCAAAAATTATCACACTGACATGGTTCTCAGTATATGCAGAGGAAGTATTTAAGACAATTACATGATAAATGGGGAAAGTGAAGTGATACAAAAGGAAATAGGTTTCTTATACATCACTCAAACTGACAAATGTTGACACGAGCAGACTGTGATGAGGGTATGTATATATAGTATAATGCCTACAGCAAATACTTAAAAATGTCTATACTAAGAGATTCACTCCAAATATCACAGAAAATTCAAAATGAATTCTTTAATATGTAATCCACAGAAAGGCAAGAAAAATAAAGCAAGGAGATTAAAAACAAAACAAAAAAACAAGAGAAAACAAACGAAAAAGTAGACTTAATCCTTAACATAGTGATAATTACATTAAATGTAAATTATCTAAATACCTTAAATAAAAGATGGAGATTTGGCAGAATGAATTTTTTTAAACGACCCAACTATATGATGGCAACAGGAAATTCACTTCAAAAATCACAATATGACAGGTTGAAAGTGAAAGAATGGAAAAAGACACAGCAGGCAAACATTAATCAAAAGAAAGCAGGAATGGCTACATTATTATCGGATAAAGTGCACTCACAACAAAGAAAATTACCAGAAAAATATAGACATTATATAATGATAAAAGAATCAGTCCACCAAGGAAACATAAGAATCCTAAATGCACAGGCACCAGACAAAAAAGCTGCAAAATATGTGCAGAAATATATAAAAGGAATTATGTACTACAGTCAAGTGGAGTTTATTCCAGGAATGCAAAACTCATTCACTATTTGAAAATCAGTCAATGTAATTTGCCATATTAACAGGCTAAAGAAATGAATACAATAGTCTTTAACAAATGATGTCGGAGCAATTGAATATCCACAGGAGAAAAAAAAAATTAACCTTGACCAAAAGTGAACACCTTATATAAAAAATAACTCTCATGTATCATAGACTGAAATCTAAAACATAAAGCTATAAAAACCTCAAGGAGAAAATATTCTAGACTTAGGGCTTGGTGAAGAACATCAAAGGGTCAATCCATAAAAGAAAAAAAAATCAATAAATTCGACTTCATTGAGATTATAAAATTTGCTCTGAAAATAATCGTGCTAAAAGGATAAAAACAATAAGCTACAGATGGGGAGAAAATATTTGCAAACCACGTATCTGATAAAGAGCGAATATCTAGGATAAAGAACTCTTAAATTCAACAGTATATTACCTACCACCCATTAGAATGGCTACTACATTAAAAAAAAACCAAAAAAATAAAATGAAAAATAAAATAACAAGTGTTGGCAACGATGTGGAAAAATCGGAACCCTTGTGCACTGTTGGTGGGGATGTAAAATGGTGTTTTCCACTGTGGAAAACAGTATAACGCTGACTCAAAAGCATTTCAAATTGGGGGTGGCTCAGTCAGTTGAGCGTCCGACTTTGGCTCAGGTCATGATCTTGCGGTTTGTGGGTTCAAACCCCACATCGGGCTCTGTGCTGATAGCTTGGAGCCTGGAGTCTGCTTCGGATTCAGTGTCTCCCTCTCACTCTCTGCCCCTCCCCTGCTCACACCCTGTCTCTCTCCACCTCTCAAAAAATGAATAAAAATATTAAAAATTAAAAAAAAACATTAAAAATAGAATTGTCATATGATCCAGTAATTCCATTTCTGGATATATATCCAAAGAATTAAAAGCAGTGTCTCAAAGAGATTTTTGTAAATCCCTGCTTATTACAGCATTATTTACAATAGCCAACAGGTCAAAGGAATCCAAGTGATCATTAATGAATGAATAGATAAGAAAAATGTGTGTTCATAGAATGGAATATTATTCAGCCATAAAAAGGAAAGAAATTCAACATGGATGAACCTTGAGGACATGATGCTAAATAAAATAAGCCAGTCACAAAAAGGCAAATACCATCTGATTCCATTCCACATAAGTTATCTAGGACAGTCTAATTAATAGAGACAGAAAGTAAGATGCTGGTTGCCAAGGACAGAGGAGGGGAGAGATGGGAGTTGTTTAACGGACATAGAGTTTCAGTCTTGCAAGATGAAAAAGTTGTGGAGATGGGCTCTACAATAATGTAAATATACTTCACACTATGGAACCGTCCACTTAGAAAGGGTTAAAATGAGGGGTACCTGGGTGGCTCAGTCGGTTAACAGCCCAACTCTTGATTTCAGCTCAGGTCGTGCTCACACAATTCGTGGGATCGAGCCCCTCATTGGGCTCTGCACTGGCAGCATAGAGCCCACTTGGGATTCTCTGTCTCTTCCTCTCTCTCTCTGCCCCCTCCCCTGCTCTCTCTCTCTGTCTAAGTCTCTCTCAAAAATAAATAAATAAACATTTAAAAAATGTTTAAAATGAGACATTTTATGTTATGTGTAGCCTACTGTAATTTCTTAAACCTTAGCAGTATAGAAGCAATCCAATTAGAAACTGGGCAAAAGGCACAAGGAGACATTTCCTCAAAGAAAACATAAGGTGATAAATAAGTACGTGAACGTCCACATCACTAGCCATGGGGGGAGCAGATTAAAATCACGACAAAATGCCACTACATACCTATTACAACACTGACAACTTTAAAAGGTGACAATATCAAATGCAAAAATGCAGATTTCTTAGACGTGGCTGGTGGGAATGTTAAGATGTTACAGCAATGTGGAAAATAATTTGGAAGTTTCTTTAGAAACTTAACATACACCCATACAATCCAGCGTTCGTACTCGCGGGCACGTATCCCAAAGAAATGAAACACGTGTACGCAATTGTTCACAGCCCCCAACTGGAAACAACCAAAATGTCCTACAATCGTCGAACGGTTACGCACACTGTGGGACACACATACCGTAAACTACCACGCAGAACTAACAAGGAATAAATGACTGATAACGCGCAGCAACTTGAATGGATCTCGAGGACGTTACCTAAGCGCAAAAGCCAATCTCAAAAGTCTCCTACACATTCCATTTATTTTTTTTAATGTTTATTTATTTTTGAGAGAGACAGATTGTGAATGGGGGAGGGGCAGAGAGAGAGGGAGACACAGAATCGGAAGCAGGCTCCAGGCTCCGAGCTGTCAGCACAGAGCCCGACGCAGGGCTCGAACTCACGGACCGCGAGATCATGACCTGAGCCAAAGTCGGACACTTCACCGACTGAGCCACCCAGGCGCCCCAATACACATTCCATTTACATAATATTCTTGAGGTGACCAAATTATCAAGATGGACAATGGATCGGTGGTTGTCGAGGGTAGAGATGTTCACAGTAGGGCGTGACCACTGAAGGCTAGCACGAGGGAGATCTTTGCGTTGACGGAACAGTTCTGTATCTTGATTGTGGTGGTGGTTACACAAAGCTACACATGTGACAAAAATTGCATAGAACCGAAGACACACTTCCTATCGATGTCAATATCCTGACTTTGATATATTTTGATATATTTACTGAAGACGTAACCCGTGGGCTAAGGGTCCTACTATCTTTGTAACTTCCTGTGAATCGAAGTCTATTCAAAATTAACAGGTTTTTTAAAAAGTAAATGAGGCTGATAGTACATCTGAGATCTTTTCAGGCTGCTCTACGAACCTAACTGAATGCCCTCTTTGCAAGGTCCACCTCTGGAAGTTTCTGTGTGTGGTAACCTGAAAGTCTTGCCCAGGCCCCCTCTTTGGCAAAACTCAAGGCATCTTTCTTCAGCGCGCATGCTGACAGATAGCTCATAAAGCGAGAAAAAGCGTAAACTCTTGCATTTGTGCCCCTGTATCTAGGCAAGCCTGGGTGCAGATTGTGAGACCAAGGCAGAGAAAATGAATCCACTAAATCCTTAAACTGATGGGCGGTGATTCATTTTCTGTGATATCCATTGGTGACACCACGCATACCTCTGATACCATTGTGGTCCTCTGCCTACACTCCTGATTGAAGGAGATGCTAAATTTCAGCTCCCGGTTATTTAAAATAAATGTGTAAATTTTTTTTCCCCAACCAAGTTCACAGGGTCTCTGAATTCTTACCCCAGGTAAGAGTACTCTTTTAACTGCATTCCTGCGAGTTTTGATGTGTTCCTGTTTTCATTTCTGTTCAATTCAAAATATTTTCCTATTTCCATTGTGATTTCCTCTTTGACCCGAGGGTTATTTAGAAGAGTAGTGCTTTGCATCCCCTTCAAACCGCAGCATATCCCTTGCAAATGTGTTTTAGAGGTGAAGTTCTGCAGAACTTGGAGGTAATGGAGCCCCCACCCCCACCCCCCTGCAAAGCCGACTCAAAAGTGAGCTGGCAGGTTGTCGGAGACATTGCTGCTGCAGCCAGGGCGGACTGTTTAATGTACAGATTTTATTGCTTTAAAATTCATCGTTTTTTTAAAGAGTAATAACACAGGCTCAAGCTTCAAAGACGCAGTAGCTGCCTGGCAGGGAACCTGGGACTTGGGCAAAGACTGTCAGGCTTTGGGAGGGGGTGTCCTTCGTGCTCCTGCCTGGCTGGACTTTGTCCTTCTGCTCTCCCTCAAGGTGAGGGGAGCCCCTGGGAGCGACCAGGAACAGGATCGGAATCTTCTAGCTGAGTAGGATCTGTGACAAGTCCTCGCTGAGCTGCCCCACATCAGCTAAGATCAAAGAGACACCCCGGGCAGGTGGGAGGGTGGGCAATGGAGGGGATTCGGGCAGAGAAGACCGGTGTGCCCACGGACGTAGTTCACAAGGGTGTGGGGCTAACTCTCAACACACCAGGTTGGGGGTATTTGTCCTCAGTTTAGAAACACAGGGTGTCCTAGTCAAGCTTCAGTTGGACTATGCAAGATAGGTAAGGGCTGGAGGTTAAAGAAAAAGATTCAGTGGGGTTTATTCCATTGCTTGATACTGTGTGACGGTGAGCACACGCTTCAACTTCCCGGCCCTCAGGTGCCCTGTGTGCACAGGGCAGGTGGCCACAGGGCTCCCTGCAGACCCCTCCAGTCTCAAATGGCGGTGACGTGAACTGGCCAGTAAGTAGCATGGCCCCTCGGAGCCTCGTCCTGCTCATATATGCAGGCAAGACGATAATGCCTGTCTGTGCGCAGGACCGTTGTCATGAGCAGATGATACTGGGCCCAGGAAGGTGACCCTGACCCTGGCCTGTTTTGCAAGCCACCCCAGCCCCCGAGGTAAGAGCAAGCCCATGGTAGCAGCGAGAGGCTGGTATGTTTCTGGCTCGTCCCTTCACCCACATAAGGGGGGCCCCACCTCCGCCCCGCTCCCACCTCCCACAAGCCTCTGGGACCTCCCAGGAGCATGTCGCGGACTCTCAGGCCACTGCGTGTCTCTGCTACTTTATGACCCGTTGCAAGGATGCTCCCTTACTGCCAGGCCCACACACGACAAGGGCGCCCCCTCCGCCCTCCCAGGGCAACACGTTCCTCTGCAGGCATCTGCCGTCCGCTTGGAGGGTGCCAGTGTCCAGGGGTACCTGTGCTGCTCACGGCGGGGGCGGGGGGTGCAGACTCCCCTCACCGAGGAGGCCAGGACTCCAGGCAGGCAAACGAGGGGTGCAACATTTAAGTTGCTGCTTGCTCCTTCAGCTCTCGGGGCGACGGTCTCCTTCAGTTTGAGTCGCCAGGCGCCTCGCCTGGGCGCGATGATGCCAGCCTGTCCACTGCAGCCCGGACGGTCGGCCCACGCGGCCCATGCCCTGAATGCTCAGTGTGTCACAGCGACCGTGGGCACAGTGGGGAGCCCAAGAACCAGAAGTGCTTCTTCGGGCACACAGGGGGGCCCCGAAGCCGTGTTTGGAATAATGCCAGGCTGCGCCCCCCCAGCCCTAGCTGACGGGGTTCCGGGGAGACACCTGAGCCCTCAGAACCAGTCAGAGCTCTCTCTCTCTCTCTCAGGAATTTGGACCGAGGTCGGTTCCCGCTGGTGGCTGCGGATGAACCCTTGGTCTGGGAGGGGTCCCCTTACACTCTGGGCGGGAGGAAGCAGAGGGAGGTCACGCACGTGCAGGGAGATGAGAAGGGAAGAGAAATGAGAACTGGGAGAGCTCCTGACGCTCAGCCTTCCAGGAGACACCCCGCGTCACTCAACACGGTTCCTTTTCTGCTTAAGCCAGCCTCCGTGGGCTTCTGGTACTCGCCGCCTAAGACAGCAGAGAAATAGAGGGTCTCTCTGATGGCAGCCTCCCTGCCCCAGAACTCAAGCCGGGCCCAGGGGTTGCACTGGGGACCCCTCCAAGGGACCCCCCCCCCACCTGGCTCAGATCTCCCCTCCCAGATGGTTTATTACCTTGAACTGACTGTACTGTCTTCCTCTCTTCTCTTAAGGTGAGTGTTTCCAGGAGGTTCTTGGGCCTTTGTGTTCGTAGACCCCCCCCAAATCTCCTTCCTTTCTCTCTGGCTTTCTTGCTTCTTTCTGATTACAGTCGTCAAATGGGGCCGAATCTCTGGGTGGGGACCACGCGTAGGCAGCAGCCGGGGTCCAGCTACGGTGCTCCTGAGTTTAAACGTGTCCTCTGCGTGGCCGCCCCATTAGGATTCCAGGCACAGAGCAGACCGCCGCTCCCCCTTGATGAAATTACCCACTTAAGCAGATGCCTGTCTGCCCGGTGGCATGCTGATGGGATGCCACAGCGGGCCCATAACCCTGCTCCAAGGGCCCTGCCAGGCGAGACACCAGCACCAACCGTACCCTCAGACCGAGGCAGGCCTGAGCCCAGGCTCCCCACACCCAGGCCAGAGGAGAAAAGAAAAACCGAATCCAAAGCAGGACAGAAGGGGAGGAGGGAGGGAGCAGAGGCTTTTGGCCTCTTGGCTGCCCCCAGCCCTTCACCACCCACCCCCCAGGTCAGCAGCCCTTTCCTGTGTGGGGCTAGCGATAGAGAGAGGACCCGCTACCCAAGTATCACGATTCTCCCGCCGCGGGCCACAAATCCCCCCAAAACTGGGGCACTCAAGACAGCACCCATTTCACGGAGGGCTGATTCTGAGACTTGGCTGGGCTCAGTGGGGCGGTTCTGCTCATGTGATGTCAGCGGGGGACGCAGTCATCCGGGGACTTGGCTGGGCTGGAACTTGCAGGGTGTCTTGAAGAGAGCGGCTGGAAGGCTCGGGCCCTTCTCCACGTGGTGTCTCCAGCACGGTTGCCAGCTCAGACCCCAAAAGGCACGAAAGAGGAACCGTGAAGGCTTCCTGAGCCTGAGGCCAGGACGCGGCGCAGTGCCCCCTGTCTGCGTTCTTTCTGTAACTTGGGTCACAGGCCAGCCCAGACTCCGTGGGAGGGGCGTGAAAACAGGAGGCAGGGTCTGTTAAGGGTCACGTTTGGAGTTTGCTGCCCCAGCAAAAAGGGAGAGACTTACATCTGACATCTAAAGAGACAGGACTGGCACAGATGTTCAAATGTGGGTGCCATGCCATCACACACACACACACACACACACACCAGCATCCAATAGCTCTGTACCTCCTTATTCATCGTCTTGCCTGCGGGCCTTCAGTTAAGACAGAGATGACACCCACGTATGATCAGATTGGCAGGCGGAGGAGCAAACGTATTTGGTAACAGACTCAAGATTCAGAGGCTCCTCTGGGTTGGATGGCTAACCAGATAGACTCCAGCTGGGATGGGTGTAGAAAGGCCGCATCATTTATCTGCAAAATGGGTCACATTTAAGAGCCAAAAGAACACCAAGTAAAAATGGGATGCTGGGACATGGCCACCCTATTAGGTGTAAAGCCCTAAATATGGGTTGCAAATATCAATTTCACAAGCACAGGGGAGGCTGGATATAACAACACTCACGTCTGTGACATCCATTCAGGTACATGTTCTGGTCACAGGCTCCTCAACGTTTAGTGAAAACATGTCCCATCTTTTCTGCCAACTGTCAAAACATATGAAATCTGAGAAAATCTGCACGTAGGTCCTTGCCAGAGAATACAACCTCGAGCTCTCTGCCGCCCCTTCTTTATCAAAAGCGTGGCCGTGAGGCATTGGCGTCTGGCCTGGAAATGACTCACCACAATGTGTTACTTATGAAGACCAGGAACGGAAGCTTTCGGATTTCAGGATCAGAAAAAGTTGGAGCTCTCCTAAGCAACCTGGTTTACTTAGAACTTAAGGGAACTGTACAATTTTAAACAGTTTCGCTTCCCCTTTTTGCCTTGGCTGCTGGGAAACTCAGAGCTAAATTCACCGCCCACGTCTAGCAGCTGTACAGGATCACATGATACATATTTCTGGGTATTTTATGATACGTATGTCACCTGCCTCACTCAAGGTATCATGAGCATTATAGCCAATGCCCCAGTAGTCATCCCAGGCCGTGTGGTTGGTCAAAGAAGTAGTGAGTGAAAGTCGGCTTGGCGGCGGGGGGGTCTGGAAAAAGTTTCTAGTCTCCTAAGAAGAGGTGGTCTTCCTTCTTCGTTAGGGCATCACAATGTCTGGATATGATCCCTAGAAGTGCTCCCAGCCTGAGGATAAACCGTGCGTGTGTGTGTGTGTATGTGTGTGTGTGTGCACACACACATACATACACACACACACACACACACACACACACAAATGATACCAGGACAGAGACAGAAGGAATGTGGGTCCCTGGGTCACCCTCGCTGGACTTCCAGGGATGTAAGATAAACGGGCTCATCGTTTACTACTTGTAGCCAAAGCCAGCCTGACACACACTGGTTCTATTGTTCATTTCCCTTGTTTTACCTTTGAACTTGGTCTCTTAGCTCATTTTCTATCATTCTACGTTGTAAGTATTTTTGCAGGCGATCGCAAAGGACCTGGGCGTCCCTTACAGATGAGTCGGTGACTTGCCACAACTCCTGGGCGAGTTAGTGTGGCTGGCAGCTGCCCAAATACAGCTGGAGTTCATCACTCAATGAACAAGCATTTGTTGAGCGCCCACTGTTTGCAGGTCTATTCTAGGCGCTGAGGCCATAGCAGTGAACAAACCAGACACGTTCTCTCCTCTAGGGCAGGGGCGTAGATAAGAAATGTATATGGGGCCCCTGGGTGGCTCAGTCGGTTAAGCGTCCCACTTCGGCTCGGGTCATGATCTCACGGTTCGTGAGCTCTGTGCTGACAGTTCAGCTTTGGATTCCACTGCGTTGGATTCTGGGGCCCCTGGGTGGCTCAGTCGGTTAAGCGTCCCACTTCGGCTCGGGTCATGATCTCACAGTTCGGGCTCTGTGCTGACAGTTCAGCTTTGGATTCCACTGCGTTGGATTCTGTGTCTTCCTCTCTCTCTGCCCCTCCCCTGCTCACGCTCTGTCTCTTCTCTCTCTCTCTCAAAAATAAACATTAAACATTTTTTTTAATTTTTTAAAAATTAAAAAAAATCATAAATGTCTGAAAAAATAATAATAATTTCCAATAGTGAAGATGAGCAGATAATGAGAGAGAGAAAGACGAGGTAATGTCGTTAGCTACTACGGATGGGATAGTCAGGGCAGGACTTTTGGAGGAAGGTGGGTGAACTGAAACTCGAAAGGAGGAGGGGCACCTGGGTGGCTCAGTCAGTTAAGCATCTGACTTCGGCTCAGCTCATGGTCTCACGGTTTGTGAGTTTGAGCCCCGCATGGGTCTCCATGCTGACAGTGAGGAGACTGCTTGGGATTCTCTCTGTCTCTTCTGTCTCTCTCTGCCCATCCCCACTTGTGCTTTTCTCTCTCTCAAAATAAATAAATAAATTTTAAAAAGGAAAGAAGGAGACAGCTATGAGACTCGGAGAAAGGACATTCTCAGTGGCGGGAACAGCAAGTGCAAAGGCCCTCCGGTGCGACTACTTTAATAGATTGGAACTGTATTTTTCAAACGACGGGCTAAAACCTAGTGGTGGGTTGCAAAATTGATTTAGTGGGTCAAGATCAGTGTTTTTCAAATGAAATAAAATAGAACAGAACAGAATAAGAATACCAGTGTGCATTGCACTTAGTAAGGATTATTACCTGGTTTTGTAACACTGGTTTCAGTGGTATACAGGAGTGGTTAATGGGATGGAACATAAAATGAATCGCCTACTGTGAATCGTGGTTTGAAAAAAAGAAAATGAAGGGGCGCCTGGATGGCTCAGTCGGTTGAGTGACCGACTCTTGATTTAAGCTCAGGTCATGATCCCAGAGTCGTGGAATCAAGCCCCACGTTGGGTTCTGCACTGAGTGTGGAGCCTGCTTAAGATTCTCTCTCGCTCGGGGCACCCGGGTGGCTCAGAGGGTTAAGCACCGGACTTCGACTGAGGGTGTGATCTCGCAGTTCGTGGGTTCCAGTCCCACGTCGGGCTCTGTGCTGACAGCCCGGAGCCTGGAGCCTGCTTCAGATTCTCTGTCTCCCTCTCTCTCCGCCCCTCCCCTGTTCGTGCTGTCTCTCTCTCTCTCTCTCTCTCTCTCAATCTCTGTCAAAAATAATAAAAACATTAAAAAAATTCTCTCCCTCTGCCCCTCTTCCCTACTCTCTCTCTCTCTCTCAAATAAAAATTTAAAAGAAGAAAAAGAAACCCACTGTGAGAGGAGGGCAGGAGAAGAGAACCAGCATCTGGAGCTAGAACTGGTGAGTGAAGGAGCGAGGCAAGGAACGGAGTTCTGGGGGAGAGAAAGATCCAGCCCGAAAGGAGGGGTCTGGGCATCAGGAGGAAAGGTGGGCGAGAGTGAAGCCAGAGCAGAGAGGGAACATGGCAGCAGAGGCCCCCCAGAGGAGGGGAGACATGGGGGGAGAGATGGCCATGAGGTCATTAATGAGCCTAAAGAAAGCGATTACCATGGAGTGATGGGGCCAGAGCCTGACTGGAGATGAGGAAGCAGAGCATGGGAGGTGAGGGATCGGAGCGTGCAATTACCCAAACCCTTTCAAGAAGTTTTGACGCGAGAGACCAAAGCAAAGGAGGCGGTAGCTGGATGAGGCGTGGTGCCCCTGAGAGGCAGTCGCTGACCCCTCCCCTGGCTTGGTCCCAGGCAGGCCACCTCCGGACCATGCACCTTTTGGTTCCAGACCCCACATCCCAATGGGACATCGAGAAACTGGGGAGAATCCTCTAACACCTCTTTCTTCCAAACTGTGTCATCCCTCCAAGGATACAGGATGGGTGAGTTTTAGGACGGAATAAGGAAAAAAGACGGCGTTGGAAGGGTGAGCCACGTCTGCTTTAGGGCCGGGTGAGAGCCCAGGACCATGCCATACTAGCCAAGTCGCATGATGTCTCTAAGGGTCGAACCTTCTCAGTATTAATGGGACCATAAGGCCCGTTCTGCAAGCAGAGATCACATAAGGGACTCCACAGTGGGTGACACGTACGTAAGGGCATGATCACCTTCTTCCGACTGTATCGGTGCCACCGTTGGGGCCGTGGACACCAGGAGCAAGTACCTGGCACAAAAGATACCCCCAGAGCCAAGAGCAGGACTAAGCAGGCAGCCAGACCAGCCCACCGACCCCCACCATGGATCTGTCGATCCCTTGTGGGGATCTGTCCACATGGATCTGTCCCCCCTTCTCCGCAACTAGACCAGGCGGGCAGCTCATGGTCAGTGCCTCTTCCTGGACATACATCCACAGCAACTGCAGAATAAAGCCTAGCTTCTCAGCCTAGCATCTAAGCTCTTCCCAGGCCGGCTCCCAGTGGCTTGTACGAGGAGGGGACAGTCATCTCGGGGTGGGCTGGAGGTGAGGATTAAGTGAGATAAGGTGGGTAACACATGTGGCCCGGTGGTAGGTGGCATAGTAAGTGCTCGACAAATGCATTGCCGTCACGGGTGTCTCTGGTGCTTCTCCTGCAACTACCCGCTTCGTCCACCCTCTTCTCCTCCTCAAGCAGCCTTCTCACCCTCACCAAAGTCTGCCATGCCCTGTGCCTTTGTTCCTGCTTGGTCCCCTCTGGACGGGAGAAAAACTGTGGACTCAGACACGGGGCGGGGGGGGGGGGGGTACAGAATTCTGAGCATCGCTCAGGGCCAGAGAAAACCACTCAGGAAGAGCCAGGCTCTGCAAAGACCTCAAGGAGCCTCAATGGGAGAAAATGATTTAATTATCAGAGTGTCACCAAACAAATTGTGCGCCTCATTTTGGGGTACTTCATGCTATGGTAATTAACATCACAAAGATTTTTCTTGTCTTACTACGTTGCCCCTGCGTTTCTTCCCCAGCACTGATACCCAAATGCAATCTTTAACTTCAGAGACAGCCAAACGCAGGACAAATTGGAATCAATGCTGCCTTTGTCTTCGCTAATAAGTGGCTGCAGAACTGCTAATTGGCCCATCTCAATAGGGAAGAGACAATGGTGGCGAGGGCTGGGGGATTAATTATAGGGCTGCCTTCTGCGAGGCCTGGCTTCCGCTGCTCCTGGCTTACGGTGCCACCAGAGTGGGCCTCCCCACCCATCTTTAGAAACAACAAGCTTTCCAGCTGGAATTCTGCTGCACTGGGGATTCAGACCACACACCAGCACGCACAAAGGTCAAGGGAAAGAAAGGGGTGGAGTGAGCGAGTGGCCACCCACGAAGGGGGGAATGAGGGGACGCCTACTGGAATGGGGAAGGTATGTGTGCCTTCCAAAGGAGAAAACTGAGGCCCAGGAAAGTGAGGGACACGCCCAGGTATGATAGGTGAGCTCCTCGAAGGAGGCACAGTGCCCCTACGGAAGCGGCCAACCCAAGAGAAAGAACTCCTTTGAGCCTGGATTTCAACTCAACTGTGCCTGATTTCAAAGCCCAAGAGCTTGGCACCGTTTTCCAAATCTTTCCTCCACCCTTCGTCTGCGTCCTTGAAACCTCACTCCATTGTCTTTGGGGTAAAGGAATTGCCTCCTAACTGTCCCCGTTAAATGCAAATACCTCAGCCTAGCGAGTTAGCCCAGATTTGTGGTTTAAATTAGGCACCTGACACCAGGAGAGCAGGTTCTTCAGGGAATGAGTTTTGATAAAAAGGAGAAAATGTGAAGAGGCAGCGGGCCCAGGTGGAACCCAGTGCTCGTCTTGGGAATGGGGTGGAGAAGCACAAAGGAAGCATCTGGAAGCAAGACGCCAAAGGGGCCGCACCAAAGGCAAACCGGGCCAAGCCCAAGGACCCAAAACCAAATGTGGCATTCCCACGCCACAAGCCACCCTCCCTTCCGGATTCCACATCTCCGTTCCTCCACCGGGAAGCCTGCAGTGGGTCCCCGACACCTTCCTGTCCTTGCCCTGCCACCAGTCTTACTGTTCTACCTCCAAAGCGTGCCCTGTCCCGCAGTCCTTCCGGTCCCCACCGTCTTGTGCTTGGTTGGGCGCTGCCCCGTGTCAAAGGAAAGCTGTTCCGGACACTTGCCAAAAAGGCAAGACGGACTTTATTCCAGTAGAGGGCTGAGCTCAACTCCAAATACGGCAGGAGCAATTGGGGATTTATAGCCAAAGGGCAGGGTGAGACCATCAGGGGGGGGTGGAAAATTACTAAGAGGAATTCGCTTAGGTATGGAAGGTGGGGGGATTCTTGCTAGAGTGGCTTGGCAGGATTCTTGGGGAAAACTAGGCTCAGAGATGAAAGACCGCAAGTCAAGGTCAAGGCCAGTCAAGGGGAGGGCTCAGAAGAGCCTGAACGAAGCTGGTCAAGGTGGGAGTCCCTGTGACCCCTCTCCCAGCCCTTTGTCTCCAGGCTCACTCCTCCAACCCAGCCTCCATCCACAGCCTGAATTGTCTTCCTAAACCCAGTCCGAGGCAGTCATTCTCCTGCTTAAAAGCCTCCACCAACCCCCATTGTCCTCAGGATCACATACAAACGCCTAGTATGATGGGGCACACAAAGTCAGTCAGTTATACCCAGAGGGTCCTGGAAAACCCGACCCAGAAAGAAGAGAACTCTTCGGTGTTCTTTCCTGATTCCACTCGGGTCCTGGGCTCAGAAGGGTTAAACACGCCAGACACAACTTTCCCAAGCTAGTATCTCACTCTGCTTCAGCAGAAGTCTTGTTTGCAAAATTCCTTGAGCTGTATCTCCTTGGTTTTCACACCTCCTTAAGTAGCAGGTAAAGCTTCCTCCCCATTTCACAGATGAGGACCCGAGGGGTTACGTGACTTCCTCAGGTCCCACAGCTAAGAGCTAGCTTCAGCCAGCATCTCAACCCAGTCCTTTGAGCAACGCAACAGTAATTGCCCCCTTCTCTCTCTCTAGACACTAAGCTCCAGGAGAAGAGGTACCGTGGCGGTCCCCACTTAGCAGCGCCTGATACATAGAACTCTCGGTGGGAAAGGCAATGAACTCCCTACCATTTATTGAGGCCTTGCTTTATACCGGTCCTGTGCTGAGCATGTTAAAAGGCCACTCCTGGCCTTACACTATCATGAAACCCATTTCACAGGTGTAGAAACTGAGGTCCCGGTGGTTAAATAACTCACTCAAGTGGCATGGTTAATAAAGTGGCCGGGCAGGGCTTTCCACCCGCATCGACTGCAAAGCCCATGGTTTTAATCTGCTTAATAACTGCGTATGAATAAGTGAGTGAATGAACGAAGGAACCCGGTGCTTGGGCTCGGTCCAGCTTGCTGTGCCGTCATTCAAATAACCACCTCCCCACTGTGCTCTACACCCTGACCCCTGGGCTCCTGTGAATGTAGACGTTTTGCAAGCAAAAGAGAATTCCCAAATATTAATGCTTATAGTTAATGTTCTTGGGTAAAGATAATTTCAGTGTTTTAAGATATTAATGTTCTTTTGACTGCTCTCCTTTCTAAGCACTTCTGAGTAAACACATCTATCTGGTGCCGATTGATTCTTGCAATTGTGCTATTATAACCTAAACTAGGACATTCTGAGTCACATATTCAAGGGGAGAAACGGTTCAGGGTATGTATGTGTGAGTGTGTGTTAATATGTTTTTTTTTTTAAGTTTCCTTTTGTGCTCCACTCGAAAGAAAGATTTGAAATTCAAATAATGAGGTATTCGTAGCAAATTTGCTTTCCTTATGCCCAGGGTAAAAATAAAATAAAATGCTAGACCTTTTTCTTCCTCCGTTATACTGTGCTGACTTTTCTTGCTCATTATATTTACCTCCCAAATTTGAATGAGAGGAAAATTTAAAGGAATTACCACAATTCTTCAGTACATTTGCAAATCAATTAAGAGGAGCCAAATTATGCTCCGGCTTTTTTTTTTTTTTTTCCAGGGAGCCAGTCTTCCCCCGGCTCGTAGGAACGCTGCAGCCCACAGCTGCCTGTGAACAAAGTGCAGCTGTCACATCTAGAAGCAGGCTTGGCATTTCAGCGCTCACCTCCAGTGGCCAATGCCACCCGCTGAACCAACCTCTTGCCGGCAGCTGCACTTAACCTGCCAGGAGCCGAGTCTCCCACAGGGTGTTAATGGTGCTGGAAAAGCACACACTGGCTTTGTCAGAGACCTGGCTGTTCGGTCCCCACTCCGCTGCCTCCCGGCTCTGTGACCTTGGGCAAATCACTTCACCTCTCTGAGCTCCCTTTCTTTGGCTGCAGGCCAAACCACGATGCCTCTCCCAAGGTTGTCCTGAGACTGTGATCTGGAGGAGTGTGCCTCCCACCAGCGGGCACACCGGGGGTGGGGGGGGCCAGTAGGGTTTCTCTTCTTTTGTCAGAGCCCAGAGGGAAGGTGGGTGAGACCATCTAGTTGTTATCCCAGGTCCCCGAGAGTGTTTTTTGTCTCCTGTCCCCGGGTCCTACAGGAAAGGAGGATCCAGCATGACCTGGAAGTCAAAATGCCACTTCCTCCAAGAAGCCCTTCCAGATTGCAGCTATATCATCCTCACTCTTCTTAATTCCCTCTGAAGGATGAGGATTTTGGTCTCTCCCTTGGACTATTTCTCCCCTCTCCACAGTGAAGCAGTTCCCCGAAGGCAGGGACAAAAGGTGATGCCCCTTTGCAATTTCGATTTCAACCAAACAAAATTTGTTAGGGTTTCAGTTGACTTTCTTGCTACCACGCCTTCACTCACGCTGTCTCTTCCATCCGAAGCATCCTTAACTCCGCTTTAATTTTGTTATTTAAAGATGTCTTTATGTTTATTTATTTTTGAAGGAGAGAGAGAGAGACGGAGCATGGGTAGGGGAGGGGCAGAGAGACAGGGAGACACAGAATGGGAAGCAGGCTCCAGGCTCTGAGCTGTCAGCACAGAGCCTGACGCAGGGCTCGAACCCACAAACTGTGAGATCACGACCTGAGCCGAAGTCGGACGCTTAACCGACTGAGCCCAGGCGCCCCCTAACTCCACTTTAAAAGGAATCCGCTCGTATGCCTGGACCAACTATGGGTTTGCCCCTGCCGGTTCGGGTGTGGCGAAAACGGCCTGCTTTTTGTTTCTCTTTGGCTCCACTTAAACTCAACCCAGAGCCGAGGTTGAGGGTCAGCTCATCCCTGAGCAGCCCGGAGCAGCCGACTCCCCAGGCCCCAGCGTGGGCTCCCCGGAGGAGGCCTGAGCCGGGCAGTGCGCTAACTCCCCCAACACTGCCGTCCTGTCTTGGAGGAGGACGTGGGTTTTGGACTCTGATGTGGACGGTGAGGTCCGCACAGTGTGACGCAGCAGAGAAGGAGGTGAGCCCCGTGGGTGAAGGTTTGGGGGGAGCAGCAGAGGCCTGAGGAGGGGTTACGATGGAAGCCCAAGCACCAAGACAGGGCCAGGCACCCATGGTCTAGTTCTGGGCCCCAGGCGAGGCCAGCTAGGGAGAGAGGGAGGGTTCGAGCGGGAAAGACAGGGTGCTGCAGGCCGCGAAGCTGGCCGTCCCTTCTCTGTGCCTCCGCTTCCCACCTGTAGATTCGATGATTTCGGAAGGCGGCCATGCTCACCACTACACCCCCAGCGCAAAGATGAGCCGATTTGAGCAGCCGGCCTCCCGGGATCCTTACGACGCTAACATTCTGGAATCCTAGAGGGTGGGCACAGCACGGAAAGGGTGTGGCTCACAGGGCCAAGACACCTCCCTCCAGTCTTCCGCCCAAGTAGCCACCTGACCTCGACAGCATCGTTAGGGTTAGGCCCGCAGGGGCTGGACGGGAAGGGGGATCCCGGTCCCACCTGCTTTGTTTCCATTCAGCACACATGTGCCAAATGCTGCACTGGGGGCTTTGCACACAGTCCTTACCAAGGAAAGGAGACAGCTAAGTTCTGATGGGCTCTGCCTGGCCCAGGAGCGCCCAGCCACAGCCCCCTTTCTCTTCACAGAGGCTCGGGCCAATGGCAAAGAAAGCAGGTGAGTGGGGGAAGGGGACGGGACTGGCCCACCAGGCCCGCTTCTCAGAATATGTGCCATCTTCCCCACGCTGGGGCCCAGGGAGCACTGCCCAGCTCCTGCCTGCCAGCCTCCTGCCCCAGGGCATCAGAAGCCCGGTCCCCAGGCCCCAGCAAAGGCGGGCCCAGCTCCACAGGGACGCCCCGGCCAGGTGTGCAGTACTGTGCTAAAGCAGCCTGCCAGCCCCAACAGATGGCAGAGAGCAGAGTCACCATCCATCACCGCCGTAAGTGGCCAGCCCCCCTCCCGGTGCCCCAGACAAATGGCTCCACTCCTCCTTCCCTCCCCCAGTCCCTCCATCTACCACCCCTGCCAGGCAGCCGGGTGGAGCCATTTACTCAGTGAGCCCTGCGTGCAGAATAAGGAGGGAACAGAGCTGAGCGACGCATGGAGAGGCATCCATCATCACCAAGAGCCAGCAGCTAGCTCCGCACGGTGATGCGGAAGGTGCCAGCTCTCGTGTGTGTGTGTGTGTGTGTGTGTGTGTACCAAGCATCATCTCATCTGCCCAGTGGACCTCAGTGGGCCTCATCTTCACAAGGAAGGATGTGGTCTTGCCTCTCACTGATGGCCCATCTGCCTGCCTGTGCCCTGGCTCTGGTTCAGGGGAGTAGGGATGATCCGACGGCTCAAGGCTCTGGGACGGGCTGGACTTCAGCTTCCATTTGTCCCCATATTAGCCCATGTGGCAAGACACAGGTCAGACCAAGTGTCAACCAAACAGTGGGTCAAGTGCCAGGCCTCTTGGCAGGTCCTGTAAGGGAGAGCCTGGGTCAGGCCACCTATCAGCCACCTGTCAGGACGCGAGCCCTGACTTGGCATCCAGAAATTAAAGCCATTGAACTGAGTACGGAACTTGGGTCTCCATCCAAGGGCCCTGCCCCGAGGGAAAGGGAAGCACGGGTGGGACGTGGTACCAGATCCTACCTCTCCCACTTCCCGACAAGGAATCCTGGGTTGCAACTTGAGACTTGAAACTTCTAAAGCTTCAGTTAACAAGCTGAACGATACCTGCCTCCAGGGGCTTTGGGTCCCCAGGCACTTAGCAGAGGGCCTAAAAAAGAAGAAAACACTGGACACACAGCATTGAGGAGCCCTAGGGCACTAAGGGACGGCCAGGTAAGCACTTGGCAGGAGAGAGTGGTCAGGGCAGCAGCGGGTAAAAGGGGGGGCTTCGGTAACCCCTGGTGATGGAACAGGTAGGAGACCATGGGGGGGGGGCAGGCGGGGGCAATTGAGCCGCCGAAAGAACTTGCTAAAGATGCTCGGACTGGCCCTCTCCTCTTTGTAATGTTCCTGAGTGGCACACATAGGACATTTTGAGCTGGGTCGACTCTGAATGGCCCTACACAAGACAGGAAGCTCATTTATTCGAATGGCACATCCCAGGCTCGCCACGGATGGTCTAGCACCAAGACAGCCCTTTATTTGAGATCAATCTAACATCCTACCCCTACTCTCAGGTACCAGAGTCTCGGGCACAAAATATGGAGGCACTTGAACCGGCACAAGTTCTTGTGAACACGAGCTGTCAAAGTCCTACCCACCCTAGGGGCGCCTGGGTGGCGCAGTCGGTTAAGCGTCCGACTTCAGTCAGGTCAAGATCTCGCGGTCCGTGAGTTCGAGCCCTGCGTCGGGCTCTGGGCTGATGGCTCAGAGCCTGGAGCCTGTTTCCGATTCTGTGTCTCCCTCTCTCTCTGCCCCTCCCCTGTTCATGCTCTGTCTCTCTCTGTCCCAAAAATAAATAAACGTTGAAAAAAAATTAAAAAAATAAAAAATAAAAAAAGTCCTACCCACCCTTCATGGCACCAGATGTCCCCTTCGCACATGCCTCCTTCCTAGTGCCTCTCATTGGATCCCATTCCCGTTCTCTCTCCCCCAGCGAGTCGTGCCTTCCACCTAAGCTGGGACTAGGTCTGATTCATCTCTCCCTCACCTCCCCAGGGAGTAGCAAAATGCCTAGCGCAGATAGGGAATGTGTGAATGAATGAATGAATGAATGAATTCTTTCAGTGCAGTTTTAGCTGTGCGCCAGCTCCACATGAGCCAAGAGAGTCATATGGCTGCTTACAAATGCGTGACCTCAGTTAGGCTGCATCAATAGAGGTATAGTGACCAGAGCAATGGAGGGGAGGGTGCTTCTCTGTTCTATGCTACTCAGAAAGAATGCCCAGAAGAGGGAGATGAGAATGGAGGTAGAGTCTTTTTTTTTTTTTTATGTTTATTTATTTTTGAGAGAGAGACAGAGCACCAGTGGGGGAGGGGCAGAGAGAGAGGGAGACACAGAATCCCAAGCAGGCTCCAGGCTCTGAGCCATCAGCACAGAGCCTGATGCAGGGCTCGAACACACGAACCACGGGATCACGACCTGAGCCGAAGTCCGAGGCTTAACCTACGGAGCCCCCCAGGCGCCCGGAGGTAGAGTCTCAAAAAAAAAGTGCCCTGAAAGTATTCAAGAGAACCAGGGAAAGGAGCTTCAGAACTATCTGTAAATGCCTGATGGGCTGACCCTTCTTCATCTGCCCCACCTTGTCCCAGCCAGCGGGGGTGTCAGGTGTCAGACTTCCCGACATCCCCAAGGGAAGGACAGAAGCAGCAGGTGGAGTCTCCGGGTTCAGCTGGTGGCTTCTGGACTGGAGCGTTATCCTGACCCGCATGTAGGCAGCTTGGCGTTGCTGGGTCAAGAGAATTGGCAAGTCTCCCTAAACAAGTACATTTAAATTCCAAATATAACTTCACTTCAACTTCATATCCCAAACTTATGTGTTTACTTCAGGGAGGAAGTGCTGTTTTGTGGTTTCCAGGACAATGCGGCTCATAATTTTTTCACACCTTTCAGAGCAGGTGACAGCTTGCTTACAAAACCTAATTCATTGCCACGCAGGGCTCCGAGCTGCACTTTAATACATGCACCAATAACACATCACAATGAGGTTAGAGACAGACACTCCCTCCCTCCACCCCAAAGAGGCATTTTCTGGATCCAGCCAGCCAAGAAGAGAGCCACGCCAAGGAGACACCTTGAGTGAGGCCTCCCAAAACTAGCAATAAGAGAGGGCTCCCCCTGTAATTTCCTCTAGGACCAAGCACCACCCCCTCACCCCCTCCCCAACTTAATTGCAGGAGGAATTGTTATGCTAATTAGCATTATTCACAGAGTTAACAGAGCACAGGGTCTAAATTTAGATTCCCTGCTGCAGAGGGGCTCCAAGTTCACTGGGGGTGGGGGGTGGGGGGTAGCTGACAAGGATGATGGTGGGGAAGGCAGGCCCCTGGGGTGTGGATGCTCAGGGGGGCTGCAGGAGAGTGGGGGGTGGGGGGCGCCGACCAGGCGCCCCTTGCCCCATCTTCAGGCCTACCAGGATCTTGAACTCCCAGTGGAAAGCTTTTGGCCCTTGGCAGGGAGGACTTTTTTTTTTTTTTTTTTCCGAGACGGCAAAATCCTTTGCCAACGGAATATTGAGCAGAAGAAAAGGGAAACCCATGTGTGCGGAGCGCCCGCTGCGTGCCAGGCCAGCTACCCAGATACAGTGTGGCCGAGCCCTGGCTCGCATCCAGGCCTGACTGTGACTTACAGGCTGGGTGGCCTCAGGAAAGTTACTTTGCCTTTCTGGGCCCCAGTGTCCTTCTCCTTTGGAGGGATCCTAATACCCACTTTACAGGGCTGCTGGAAGGGAGAAAGGGCCAATGATGAGAGAAGCACCAGAAACAGG
Source organism: Prionailurus viverrinus (assembly GCF_022837055.1). Classification (NCBI taxonomy): domain Eukaryota; kingdom Metazoa; phylum Chordata; class Mammalia; order Carnivora; family Felidae; genus Prionailurus; species Prionailurus viverrinus. Next base: position 185,796,019 of record NC_062568.1, on the reverse strand, counting down.
TCCTGGCCTGCAGCAAAAGGTACCTGCTCCCGGGATGATGGTGATAAAGGAGAAGGAGAATTTGGAAGCAAACCACCACCCTGGGAGGAAGGAGTTATTTTGTTTTGAAAGAGAGAGAGAGAGAGAGAGGGAGGGAGGGAGAGAGAGAGAGTGCACGCAAGCTGGGGAGAAGCAGAGGGAGAAGGAGAGAGAGAATCCCAAGCAGGCTCCATGCTGTCAGCACAGAGCCCGATGTGGGTCTCGAACTCCGGTACCGTGGGATCACGACCTGAGCCGAAATCAAGAGTCAGACACTTAACTGACTGATCCACCCAGGCGCCCCCGGGGAAGGAGCTATTAGTCTTGTTTGATGCATAAGGAAATTAAAGCTCAGAGAGGTTGTGGGGCGGGGTGGGGGCACTGCCCAGGGTCAGAAGATGTCCCAGAGCCCTGATCCCTGCTGAAGGGAAGACCATCTCAGCCCAAGTCTGGCCCACCCTCCTGTGACAGCCCCCACCTCATTGCCTCATGAGAATGAAAGTCCAAGATGCATCCAACAAAGAGAAGGCAAAGCTAGGCTGGGGAGGTCCTGCCTCCTACCTCTCTCTCTATCCCTGACATCATAGGGAAGAGCAGAGGTGGCCCGGCGACTGGTACACCTGGGCCCTCACGTGAAATGGGGACCGCAGCAGTGCCCGCTTTATGGGGCTGTTGCAAGGATTCGGTGAGTTACTCTATGTGAAGCACTCAGAACAGAGCCGGGCACATATTAGGAGCCAATCACTATGCAATCCTGGGAGTCTGGAGGCCAACCCTGCCTAGGACCCTTGCCTTAAGATCCTACCTTGAGCTTCCCAAGACAGTTTTCACTGTCAGCTCCCAGTGAGTGGGACTTTGATGAAATGCCTGAGACTGGGGAGCGTGGGACCTTCCTTCCCTCTGAGAAGAAAGAAAAAAGGTCTTAGATCTGAAGTTCTACCCCGCGCCGTCCCTGTAAGTCTGCAGGCCCCCAACACACCCGGGGCCCCCTGAGGCTTGCCCCCTCTGGGCACGGAGTCTGCGTGAAGGCTTTGGATCCCACAGCAGTCAGGAGACACGGGTTCAAGCCCTGGCTCAGACCCCCACTAGCTACGGGCCTCAAAGCAAGTCTCTGGGCCTCATGGAGCCTCAACATCTCCATCTTTAAAATTAAAAGGAAAAATCCCTCCAAAGCAGGTTGGCTGCACAGATGAAAGAAGACAAGGTGACGTTGCTGATGAAACCGGCAAGTTCCCGGCAAACGGGAGGGATGCATCGCTAGTGTCCCCCCGAGTGTGGTCCCAGGTGCGCAGCGGGCAGGTAAGAGCCCTCTGGCAGGTGCAGCTGCGTGAGGATGAATGGGGGGGGGAGGGGCTGCATTCTCGGGCCTCCCCCACCACGGCTATGGCTCCTCTGTCCTTGACCACCCTTCTTTAGTCCCGTGAATGCTGTAGCGTCCCGGTGTATACCCCCATCCCTCCGCCTCCCACTCTGCGGGGCTCTGGCCCCCCAGCAGGCCCTCGGGTACCACCTCGGGCTCTCAGAAGCCATCTCTGGCTCCGTGCTCTCCCCCACACCGCAGACTCATCTATCCAGCTCCCTCTGGGTCCCCCGCTGGCATTTCCAATCCAGCGGGGCTCCGAGCTCAGCTCACCAGCCCCGCCCCCTCCAGTCCCCTCCCCATCTTCAGTCACCGATGCTCACATGTCCCCAGCAGCCAAAGCCAGAAGCTGGGAGTCCTCCTGGATTCTTCCCTGCCTCCTGCGTGCCGCCACCAATCAAGTCCTCCCACCTCCACCTCCGAAATGGTCCTTCAATCTAGCCACTGCTCCCCAGCCCGGGTCCAGTCCTGCTCATGTCACTCGGACTAAGGTGCAGCTTCCAACCCATTCTCCCGGCACCTGCTTTGTCTCCTGCAAGCCATACTGCGGTCAGTAAGGCCCTCCTAAACAGGGTATCTCAATGGCCCTCCCCTGCTTAAACAACCCCCAAGGCTTCCTATGGCCACGGGCCTCAGTCCAAACTCCTGGGCAGGCCCTACAAGACCCCATCATGAACGCCAAGGTCTGGTGCATTCTGTCCTTGAGCTGTAGGAGGGCTTGGGGGAGGAGGTGAGTCACACACGGCATGGATATTTGACTTAGGCTTGCTGAGCTCCGTCTGCGTGCCGGGTTCCGTGCAAAGCACTCGCGAGGGGCGCTTCCTCACTGAACATTTACCACGAGCCTCTGAGGTGGGCACTATGGTTATGTGATGGACAGAACACCAGCCCCCCAGTGATGCCCATATGCTAACCCCTGGAACCGTGCGTATGGCGAAGGAGACTTTGCAAGTGTGATTAAATTAAGGATCCTGAGTCGGCGAGGTTATCCTGGCTTATCTGGCTGGGCCTCATAAGAGAGGGAGGCGGGAGGGCCTGAGACAGAGAAGGGGATGTGGTGACAGGTGATACTGACTGGAGTGATGTGCCGTGAAGTTGGAGGAAAGGGTCATGAGCCAAGGAATAAAGGTGGCCTCTGGAAAGGCAAGGGTTCTCCCTGGAGCCTCCAGCAGGCACGTGGCCCGAGACCCCTTCATTTAACTCCGAAAGACCATTTTGAACTTCTGACCTCCAAAATTGTATGATGTGTGTTGTTTTAAGCCTCAGAGTTGGTGGTGATTTGTTACAGCCGTCACAGGAACCTAATACACGTTATCCCCTTTTTTCTGAAGTTTATTTTTTATTTATTTTGAGAGAGACAGACAGAGACAGAGAATTCCAAGCAGAGCCCCACGTGGGGCTCAGACTCATGAACTGTGAGATCACGACCTGAGCTGAGATCGAGAGTCAGACGGTTCACCGACTGAGCCACCCAGGCGCCCCTGCACGTTTTTACAGATGGGGGGAACTGAGACACGGAGAACTTCAGAAGCTGCCTGGTGTTCGATAGTGAGGAAGGGGCAGTCTGGATTCGAGCTCAAGCCCCTGGCACCAGAGTCCTGGGATGGGAATCTAGTGCAAAGGAAGGTAGAGAAACCTGGATCTGTCTGAAAGTCTTGGAATGAGTTCCCTGTCATCGGAGGTGTTCAAACGAGGCTGAACAATTATTTGCTGAAGTGTTCTAATAGAAATTTCTCTAGCAGGTGTATGTTTGCTCATACATGCAGTGGTTTTCAAATCACACAGGAGAGAGCTCCCTGGAATCCTTCATTAATATAATGCCAATTGAAGAGAAACTTCCTTAGATGGAGGGGGTGGAGGGGCCTTGCCTTCTAGGCTGCCCCTCCCCGCAGACCCTGTGGTACCTCTGCAGCCCTAGGGTTCCATGGAACAGTGTTTTACAAACACTGGTCCAGAGGCCCTCTGAAGTTCCTCCAGATCTGAGGTCCCAGGCACCTGGGGATTCCTCTGGAGACACACGACAGGGGACACGTGGTATCGCTCTGAGCCCCTGCAGTGGGGGCAGAAGCAGGGAAGGTTTAAAAGCTTCTAACAATTTTTAGTTACTTAATTTTCCCAGAGCTTTGTCAGGTCCCCATAACTTAGGGTTTATTTGCTTTCTCTTGAATGTCACGTATAATTCTTGTCGAAATGTTTATTTGCCTAATGCAACTTTTAGTGCCTGGGTAATTTATTCCCCCTGGTTGCCAGCCAGGAGGAAGGAAGGCTACTTTTAGCCTCTGGCTCAATTGTGGAAAGTAATATAGCAGAGCCCCCAGTCTTTCAGCTCCGTGACACGATGGGGTGTCTTCAAAGCCACATACCTTTCGCTGCGAAAAGCAAGGCCCACTCCGCTTCAAGGCCTCCTGCCCCTCCCACACGGTCTACGCGCTCAGTTCTGCCCGGAAATGGGAGTTTTGTTTTCTGCAAAAAAAAAAAAAAAAAAAAAAAAAAAAAGCAGCCGATGAGGAGGTGAATTGTAGCATCATATGCCCTCAGGGGAGGCAAGAATCAATTCTATGGATACAATGTTGTTTCCAAATTGAATCAATTCCAGGAGTTCTGAGGAAATTCGATTCAACCAGCACTAATTGAGCACCTACTATGTGCCGGGCCATCTGCTGGGCTGGGGACTCGGCAATAAATAAACCTGCGTGCCTGCCCTCCGGGGGCTGTTGGCCAATTGGGAGACAGGTGTATAAACCAATAACTGCAGTGTAATCCGGGCTGTAAAAGGGCAGCAGACAGAGTGTTGGACAATGTGGGGAGAAGGATCCACACCGGTCCGGGAGCCGACAGAGTTCACAGGGCAGTGTGGGGCACAGTCTCGCATTGTCCCTGGGGGAAGAAGGGAAGGCATCGCAGACATAGGGGCGTGTTATAACGAAAAGCGGATTGGTCTGGAGTGTCCTGTGAGGAGCAGTGGGGACGTGGGCTGGAGAGGTGGAGGCCAGGCCATGTTAGGCTTCGGATGTTGTCCAAGGATTTTGCTGTCCCTCGTAGGCAATGGACAGCCATCGACAGTTTGCGTTAGAACGGTATTGTGGCCACAGTGCCGGAGTGAAGCGGGATAACACTGACGCCAGATGTGTTGACCTTGGGGGCCCGGAGGGGGGGGAGGAGGCTTTGCAAGAATGCAAGAGAGAGGTGGCAAGCTAATCCAAGGCAGTGTGGATGGAGAGGGGAGGAAAGAGCATGCATCCGAGAGATTTGGCATCCATTCGATGTGGGAGTGAGGGACAGAAAGGGGTCACGGATGCCATTCCTGGATTTGGAGCACTGACAGAGACCAGGTCTGTGGGCAAGAGGAGGCCGACTCTGGACACGTCAGGTCTGAGCAGACTGATGACGCCCCATGGAGAAGGATGACCCGGTGGCTGTTGGAAACGAAGGTCTGAGAAGGGCCTATGTGTGCCTGGCTTGCTGGCCAGAGAGGACTGGGGCAGGCTGCACAGACCCGGGGGCCCTGGGCAGGGCTGGGGCGGCTGTTTTCTGCACCCCAGGTGGCACTGGCTTCTCCACACCCCACCAGAGGCAGCACACCTAGGGCAAGAACTTCCTGAGGCTTCGAGGTCCCTTCAGAAGTGGGGGAGGGAGTCACAGTGGGGGGCCCCAGGTCTCCAAAAGGACAGGAGAGAAATGAGGGTACATAAAGAGATGATGGGCTCCCAGAAATCTAGAGCAGGGTTGCACTGGAGGGCGACTTACGAGGGGACCCAAAAGGACCCCTAATCTCCTCCAGATCCAAGTGTCCCAACAGCCTTAAGGGGTGGGCTGTGATCAGTGTATAGGAGTCCCAGGAGTAGAGAGTCAGGGCCACCCTCCCAGGGTAGAGCAGGGACTGCCAGCTTCCAGAAACTTCTGGAAGTCTCACTGGGGTCATCTGGGCACAGTCAGGGATGTGCATGCTCAAGACAGGAATGGGAGTTGAGGAAGGTTTCTGACCACTGACTCATTGGCGTGACGCCCCACAGGGAAGAGCGGCTTCGTGGCCGGCAGTGTAGACCTCAGAATCAAGCTAAACCTGAGTTCAGATCCTGCCTCTGCTACTGACAGAGGTGACCCAGAGAAAACCGCTTAACCATTCTAGGCTTGCTTCCTCTTTTTTTTTTTTTTTTTTTTTTTTTTTTTTAGTGATTTCCTCCCAGTTTTACTGGGATGTAACTAACATATAATAGTGTATGAAATATGCAGCATAAGGATGTGACTTACATTTATTGTTACATGACGACCACTGTTAAGTTCGGTTAACATCCATCATCTCATACCGTTTCTTAATCTAAATAGAGAAATACTAATAACAGTGCCCACCTCATGTAAGTGTTAGAAAAATAAAATGAGGTGGGCACAGTACCTGGTATTTAATAAGTACTCACTAGGCAGGTGACTCTTTTTTTTTTTAAACATTCTCACCTTTATTATCCCCTTTCTATCTCATAAAAGAAACCCCGAAAGCCAGAGTGTGTGACATGTGCAGCCGTGTCCAGAGAAGACCCGAATCTGGCAGAATCCATTGTGTGTTCTAATCCTGGGAAGAAACATCTCTGCTGTAAAGTAATTCATGAGGCCCAAGCAGGCATGAAGCCACTCCAGGCTCTGACCGCCTCCCCGTGGTGCACACAGGCAGAGAGCCAAGGTCGCACCCTCAAACCGTGGTGGTCCGACTGTGGGAACCAGCCATCCCAGGACCACACCTCCAGCTCATTCTATTGTAAGGTCAGCTCTAGCCTGAAGCAAAGAGTCTCCTTCCCTCCCGGGGAGACTTATGGCCAGCGAGGGTCTGCTCCCTGGGGCTCCTCTGTAGGAATTGGCTCTGACTGGGGACGCACAGACTCCCCAAGGGGGATTGGCAGAGGAACCCCCTTCCGATGGCCCAAGGCTGTAGGCTCCCATTTCCTGGGCACCCGGTAAGAGTCGTCCCAGTGAATGCAGCAGCCGACTCTCCACATTTGTGCCAAGGAAGAGAAACCCTCAGATAACAAAGAACCCGAAAGTCGTTGCTAATCACATTTGCATAATATGATTTTTTTTTTCAGCAGATTTACCTTCCTAATTACGCTTGTCTCTAGCCGATATTAAAGTGATTTTGCATTCCCCGAGCAACGGTGATGAGCGAGGCCACTCCAGAGGCGGGTGAGGAGCTGGGCTAAGTCATCCTGGAAGCTGGGGTTTTGCCACAAAGTGGATAATTCCCAGGTGAGGAATTAATAAGGCCCACCCACATTCCTGTTGGGGAGAAAAAGTAACAACAGACTTTGCCCCTATGGAGACCGCACATGAATTCGGGCAAGTTTCCCGAGACTGAGCACTCAAGAAAACGAAGCCAGAGCTTGGAAGGCTCATTGGCCAATCTACACAGCCACCAAGGTCAGCTTTATCCGGGCCCAGGCACATGGCACTCCACTGCCTCTCATTGGTCTTCCAAGGTGGCTCTGCCTGAGGCCAGACCTGGATTCCTGTCTCCAACAGGACTGGCCCAGTTGGGAACCAGTCACCAGCCACCCCCTTCCTGGGAGGTGAGGAGCACGGATTGCGGAGGAAGGGCCTGGGTTCACATCCCGGCGCCTTCTCTTAAGGGCTATATGACAAGCTGTGTTTCAGTTTCCTCCTCTGTAAATGGGTGTGGTTTTAGCAGCTACCTCATAAGGCTGCTTTCAGGATTGAATTTATGCATGTGAAGCACTTGGAACACATATAGAAATGCCAGCACCAAATTCTGCTATCACTGCCTCTACTATTATCATTATTGGGATTGTTGTTCTTGTCTCATTTCCATGTCCTAGAGGAAGGATCCTGGAGGGGAAAGGTCATACCCGTGCTCTTGGACTCAAGTCCTCGCTTTACCCCCATGGAGGCCCCTTCAGCTAGTGCAGGACGGTCAGGTTCAGGGTCATCAGTACGCTATTCTTTTCTCTGCCTTCCTTCCCCCCCACCCCGCCCCCCACCTGAGCCCAGCATGTGGTCACTGCAGGTTTCTCTTTCTGACTCATTAGTCCTGAAGCTGTTCTGAAATCCACGCTCAGGACTGGTTCTAATTCTAGGGCAAGGGCAGGCTTCCTTACCATTTCCACCTCCAGAAGCCCCACCATCTTTTCTGTGCCCGCCCCTCACTTTAAGGTCACAGTGAAGGAACTCTGTGCTATAAACCTGGAGTCAGGGGGATCTGGGTTCGAACTCCAGCTGAATCACTTTGTAATCGTGGAACCTCAAACAAATCACTTAACCTCTGAGTTTAGATTTCTTTGCCTTTAGGATGGGTTCTTGATACTCGCCCTCTGTAAGTTTCTGTGAAGATTGAATGAGACAATGTACATCTGTTTGTTAAAGTAATGATAACCGCTGTAACACATATGTCCTGAGATTCAGCAGCTTATCATAATAGAAGTGCATTTCTCATTTATATAATAATTGAGTAAGATTGTTTCTGTTTATGGGGCGCCTGGGTGGCTCAGTCGGTTAAGTGTCTGACTTGGCTCAGGCCATGATCTCACGGTTTGTGGGTTCAAGCCCCACGTTGGGCTCTGTGCTGACAGCTCAGAGCCTGGAGCCTGCTTTGGATTCTGCGTGTCTCTCTCTGCCCCTCCCCAGCTTGCGCGCTCTCTCTCTCTTTTAAAAATAAATAAACACTTAAAAAAAAAAGATTGTTTCTGTTTAGTGGTGGCTTTCCTTCACGTGGTGATCTGGGGACCCGTGCTGCTTCTAGGTAATGGCCTTGCCCTCTCCTAGAGGCAGGAAGCCCTCTGCATCCAGCCAATGGACAGGAGAGAGAAGTGGAGAAGGCAGAGCTGACGCTCATCCACCTGGGCCCAGAAAGAACACACATGATCTCCCCTCACATTCCATTAATGAGACCAAGCTAGGACCCCATCTAGAGGTAAGAAGGGTTAGAAATAGAAATGGTTCCTGGCTGGGTAGCACTTCCCAGTGACAGCTCTCCAGTATGGGAGGGGAAGGCGGCACAAGCCTACAGTCAAGGCTGCTCAAGTCTACGAGCACTTACAGAAGTATCTCGGGTGCGGAGCAAGTGCTCCAACGGCTACTTCTGCTGCCACCAGGACCACCTCACCACCACTATTGTTATTTATGAATGGCTGCCCTGTGAAATTGAGATGACAATACCAATCTTACTGGGTTTTGACGAGCATTGAATATAGATGCGAGCACACGAATGTTACTGCCTGTCTCTTCCTCCTCCCACGTCTAAGTCCCCAACTGCCCCTACAATAACTTCCTAGGGTGCTTCTCTGAGGCTGAGCTCCTGCTAGGAGCTACCCGTGGGGCTCAGTCCCTCCTAAACTGGAAGCCAGCTCTTCCCACCCGCTCTACCTGCACCCCAAGGTTGTCTAGGGCACTTGTCCTTCTTCCTCACCATCCTAGGAGCCACTAGAGATGTTCCCCGGGTCAGGTTCACCCGATCTATTCACGGTCAGAACAGAATGCTCTCTGCCTGCTTCTCTCTGGGGCTAAAAGGACTCTCAAAGTAAGAAAAAAAAAAGGGATTTCACTCAATACCTCCCGTTCCCCCATGACTATTTCTTTTCTGATACAAATGCTGTTTCAGGTGGTTGTTTTCCAAGTCCCCTCTCACCAGCCCACTCATTCAGGTTCCATTAATTCCCACGCCCTCCCACTTTCCTCTGGACTGTTTACTATGGGAAGGATTTTATTTGCAGGAGCAGATCTCCCAGAAGTTTTGAGTCGCCCATTCAAACCTGGCTCTTCCCTAGGCACGTGGTTGGCTCAGTTGGAGGAGTATGCAACTCTTGATCTCGGGGTCGTGAGTTCAAGCCCCACGTTGGGTGTAGAGATTACTTTAAGCAAATAAAATCTTTTTTTAAAAAAATAAATAAGTAAATAAGTAAACATGGCTCTTCTTAAAACCAGGTTGTTAGAGGGCAGAGTGGGCTTCCCAGACAGGCGGTGGGGCTGTTCATGTGACCTTATATTTTTATCACTTTACAAAAGGGAAAAGGAAGAGGCTCATGTTGGAGACACAGACACAAAGCGTCTTCTAGGAGGAAGGTCGGAGGAGAAATCCAAAGAAAAGGATGGATAAGGCCAGACAGGGTTCATCAAATATGCATTCCACTTCACTCTCTTCCTCCAGAATGATGCAGTGGATTTGAATTCTCCTTCTGCTTCCCTGGCCATGTGGTTTTCAACAAGCATTCAACTTCCCTGAACTTCAGTTTCTTTATCTATAAAATAGGTCCCAATGCCCACTTCACAGAATTATGGAGACAATTAAACAAACTTTCTTTCTTTCTTTTTTTTTTTTTTTTTTGCTTATTTATTTTGAGAGAGAGAGAGAAAGCACCAGTAGAGGGGGGGAGGCAGAGAGAAGGCAAGAGAGAGAATCCCAAGCAGGTTCCGTACTGCCAGTGCAGAGCCCGACACGGGGCTCGAACCCACAAGTCGTAAGATCACGACCTGAGCCAAAGTCGGACGCTCAGCCGACTGAGCCACCCAGGCACCCACAAACTTAATATATGCAAGGCACCTACTTCAGGGCAGGATGCTTAGTAAGGTGGCCAAGAAATGGTGATTCCCTCTGCATTCCTCCTTCCAAAGGAAACACAAATTAAACTTTCTGAGCCTGAGGTTAACTGGTATTTTTCTAATAAAAAAGCACTTTTTCTGAGGACAAAAAGTGGCACCCTGATAGTATATCTTTAAGTAACAGAACCTTTGCAATGTTGCTGAGGCTGTGTCAGGGCCATGAGGCACAAAAAGAGCAGCCACAGAAGAAAAACATCTTGTACAAACTTCATATTTAGTTGTCAATATTGGATATTTTATCTGCAAAGCAACAATTTTATACAGTTCCATCTAAATCAAATTGTAACAATAATAAATGCTTATATAGTACTTACTACATAGTCAGCCTTAATCCGAGCATCTTAGGACTCATTAAATCCTTACAACAACTCTGGAGGGTGGATAGTACAATAAGTTCATTTTATAGCTGAAAAAGCTCAACACAGAGAGGTTACATGACTTGTCTGAGGTCACACAGCCAGTGAGTGGCAGAGCTGGGATTTGAACCCGGGGAGTCTAGCCCCAGAGGCCGTGATTTCAGCCTCTACATCTTCCTGCCTCTAATATGAATAATTGAAAAGCCTCCTGAGGAAGGTCGCCTATATCCATTCCGCTCTCAGATGAACAGCAGGAAAGGAAGCTGCAAGGCTGGGTCAGCAGGGATGCCAGGGGGGAAGAGAGAGCAGCTCTCACCCAGCAGTCAGCCTGCAGTCCTTAGCCCGCCCCCAGGAATACGAGGCAGGTACTGGCGGGCACCCGGCCCCACCCTCTTTCCTGAGCATTTCATTTCCCTGTCCTTTGTGGCATGACTCTCATAAAACTATTCATTTCTTAATTCTGACGGCAGAAAGGAATTTAATCAAGTTGCTTGAATATGACGACAGCCTCCCGCTAAGCCAGCTGCCTCCCGAGGGTCATTGGGAGACAACGCCCTGTTAATATTTAGCTCCAACAGCAAACATTATGGCTTTCAATTTAGAAGATTATGCTTCTGGTTAGTTATGTATCATATGTGCGCGCGCGCTCTCGCTGGGTGGCTCATCTCATCAGCGCGGGAGCATTTTGCCAGGGTTATAAAAAATGCCATTTTCTCTGCGAGCCCTTTCCACTCAGTGATCCAGTGAAGTAACGTCGAGATCAAAACCATGTTCTGAAAAATAATTGATCTATTCAGCAGCTCACAGGCCTGCATTCCAACTGCCCAAAAGAGCCATTTTCAGGAGAAGCCAGGGGCCAAGGTGGGAGGGGGGCTGCAGTCCTCCGCCGCCCTGGTCTGCGGAGCTTGAACCTCAGAGGGAAGCTTGGAGCTGTCCGTGGTGCTGAACCCAAGCTGTCCCAGAATTGCCAGCGAGTGGAAAACGAATACTGGCTAGAGGGACTGACGGGCTGATTGTCTGGGGAGCTGTGCCTATTCTAGGGTCTTGGATCATTACATTTTCCTTCTTTCCAGAGCTCCCAATCCTCTCTCTAAATCTGGACCCAATACTCAAGTGCCTTCTCTTGTGCTTGCTCTCTCTGGTGGCTGCCTTCGTCCTGAGGAGCTCATTCCTTCTAGTCATTTCGTGATTTTTCTTTCTTTTTCTTTCTTGTTTGGACTCTCGCTTAGGATGACACAGAGCCTCTGGTGGGTCTGAGAAGCTTAATGTTCTAGAAATACAGACCCATCTCCGTTCCCTTTAATCAAGCTTCCTCTCCCTGAAATTCTCTGTCTCATTATCATCTCCAGCCCCACCTGACTCCTTCCTTCTCTCCCCTCCCGCTTTCTCTACCTCTCCTTCCTTCTTGACCCTCTCAGTCTCTCTTTCTCTCCCTCCATCCTCCCTCTCTTCTCTAAACCTCTCTCTATATATCCGCCCCCAGTCAGAAATCCCTCTTTTTCCCCCTTTCTGCCCTCCCTCTTCTGTCTCTTTCACCGTCTCTCCCAGTCTTTCCATCTCTTTGTCTCTCTCCATTACACGTTCTCTTTTTCTCTCTCTTTTCTTCTCTCCCTATTTTTCCTTCCTCTCTATTTCCCTCCCTCACTCTTCCAAGATTCCCCTTCTCTCCCTGCTTTGTCCCTTTCTCTCTCTTTGCCTGCATCTCTCTTTCCTTGCCACCCCCCTCCATCTCTCCTTCTGTCTCTCCCCATTTCTTCGTGTGTCATTTATCTCCTTCTCTCTTTCTCTCACTCATTCCCTGCTACCTTCTTCCCTCTCTCTCTCCCTTCCCCCTCCCATCCTGTCTTTCTCTGCACACAGATCTCTCTAGGAGCCCCCAGCTGCCTGGTGAATTCATTTCAGCAGCCATTATGGATCAGCACCTGCCCTGATACTTGGTGGGGAAGATGAGTTTGAGATAAGATGGGCTGTTTCAATCTCAGCACATCTGTAATTGCATTACCATTAAATTGCACCATTTTCCAAAGGTGAGAGCCCAGGGCCCTTGTGCTGAGAATCTTCTGTAAATCCACTGCCAAGTTCTGCATGATGTGGAAGCCCCAGGCAGAGGGGAGAGGAGACCTAGTTTGATTTGACCACCATATTAATCCCTCCTTGTCTTCAGGATCTCTTGTTTTCCATTTTATTTCAAAGGTAAAACCTTTGAAACCCTGGAAACCATTATTTCCAAACTTCTCATCTCACAGATAAAGAAACTGAAGCTTAAAGAAAGGGAATTGCCCAAGGTCACACAGCCATGAGCCACTGAGTCTGCAGATGTCCCTCACCCTGCAGCCTTCATGCAAGTTAGGACTATAGCAAGAAAAGGCGGGCAAAGGGCAAAAACAGGATCCATACTTTTCAGGTTCCAGGAGGGATGACCTTGATCAAATATGCAAGGATCTGTCATATCTAGTGGGAAGGATACAAAAATGGTACATGGGTCAGAGGATAGCTTGGCCAGGGATACAGGGAACAGGATTCAGCCCCAAGGAGAGGACAGAGCTGGCGAAACCTGGATGGGGATTGGGCGCATTCATGCTCCAGACAGATGGGGCCAGTATCAGGGCAGGACTCTGATTCCAGCTGGGAGACACAAGCAGGAGAACCTGGGAGACACAACCAGGAAATCAATGCAGAAGGTGGCACGTAAACCAGGGCACATAAATACAGGGGCTGGGAATGGGGCCCTCCCAGCTTGTGCCTGTAGAGGGAGAAGCCTTGATGCAAGGGAAGCAGGATGCATATGCTAGCCGGGCAGTGGATTCAAGTGGAGTCAGTTTGACTCAGAAGGGGAGTCAAACACACGCTATGGGTTGGACATCAAGAGGGGCTCTGGATAAAAGGCTATGAGAGAAAAGCAGATGAACGTAGGGAAGGGTCAGTACTGGCACAGAGCACCAAGCAGAAGAGTGCCAGGAGGCCAGGGAGGGTGTCACCTGGCACAGGGGTCCATTTCCTTAGGCTCTGCTCTGCTTGGTCGGCGCCCCGGCTCCTGCTTTTTAGGGAAAACAGATGCAGAATCATACACAGTCCAGGCTGGTTCTGTACTAAGGGATCACTCCCAGTGCCCACCTTCTGCTGTCCAGCCTGAGGACGTCTGGTAGGGTCTGGGAGCCCAGTGTTGCCCACTCCCTAGCCCCCTGCACCGATGGCAGCAGGAACTGAAACAGGCAGGCTGGGCAGATACAAGTCCCGGGCACATCATTCCCAGCTCCAGGGCTGGGAGGCCAGCGAGCAAACAAACAAACAGCCAGCAAATGTGTCCCCGTGCCCCGGGGTCAGCTTGCCACAGTGGCTACACCTGCTTTGGCAAAGCAGTCACTTTGAAGCCCAGCCTGATGCACAGAGTGTGCAGCACTCAGGGACAAAATTGGGGGGTTTAATGATGTGAAATAGCTCCGCGTGTAATCTGGGTGAGCTACACGGGCTGCTGAGAGACTCTAAAAGCTTCCCAGGCCGGCCTGCCTCTGAGGCTGGCCCATTATGTTGTTTGCTGCCTTGTGATCAGGATGAAGCCAGCCTCTGCCAGCCCCAGTTCCATGCACACTGCTCCTGTCCCCCAACTCCAGGCACCCATGGGGCCCCCACCACAGGTCATCGGGCACAAGGTTGGCTGCCCCAGCAATTCTTAGATAAATCAATTAGGATAAATGAGCTTGGTGATGTATGATGCCCTTGCTCCACTGCGTGCCTTGTGAACTATTAGTTCTCCGGAGAAGATTAATTACGGGACTGCCATGCTAATGCTCTTTTAATGGAATCTGTTATTTAAGCTTAAGAGCAGGTATCGAATGTATGGGAGTTAGATACCTGTTATGTGCATCCCAAATCAGAAGCGATGGATGAAGCTAACCTCAGAGGGACCTGTTGAAACACAAGGAGAGCCAATAATCACTCTGAACCCTGCAGAAGGTTGCACCAAGTCCTGGTATGTTTTCCTGGAACTGATTGCATGTATTTGTGGAATTAACTTTTCACCCTACTTGGACAGGAACTCTTATATTGGTAGACATGGCATGGAAAAATAGAAGGGCCGTCAAAGAAGCTGGGTGAGCTTAAAGAAGCCATGGAGTGGGATGTAGACAGAAAAAAAAAACATATTTGGTTTAGGGTCATATTAACAGAGATATAACACCATGAGTAAAGGAGGTTTTGGTCTTGCCCTATACAGTCCAGTTCAGCAGATGGAGTCATGTGTCCCAAGTGACATTGACTAGTGACATGAAGTGGACAAAGGCTACAATGAGAGATCTGAAAATGAAATCCTATGAAGGCTGCAGGGAGCTCCTGAGAGATTAGGATGGGGGGAGGCAGTGGTTCTCAGTACTGGCTGCTTCTTTGAATCACATGGGGGAACCTTTAGAAAACACCAATGCCCAGATCTCCTCCCCAGAAATTCCGATTCAGTTGGTCAGAGGGGGATGCAGGCATTGGTATTTTTTAAAATCTCCTCAGCTGATTTTTTTTTTAATTTGTTATGTTTATTTACTTTTGAGAGACAGAGACGCAGAGCGCGAGCAGGGGAGAGGCAGAGAGGGGGGCACAGAACCCGAAGCAGGCTCCAGGCTCTGAGCTGTCAGCACAGAGGCGCCCCTCCTCAGCTGATCCTAATGTACAGCCAAGTTTGAGAACCACTGCTCTAAAGGATGTCGCAGGTAGGAGGGATGGCATTTACCGTCCATGGCTCCAGAGAACAGAGCACGTGTGAATGGATGGAAGTTTTTGTCCTGATGTGTTGGCATCCGGTGGTGGTGGGCTAGCTGAGGAGGAAAATAAAGTGGACCAAGGTCGAACTCCTCTAAAGAGGGTGTTAGCAATTGACACACAGCAGGTAGGACAGAACAACCAGAGGGGCCACACGGAGGCAGAAATAATTTGCCACCAATCACACATTTGTCTACCGAACCTCTGTAAAGAACCACACGGAGACATCAACCTGGGGGTCCCATGGGAGTTAGAGGTGGTGTGACAGGTTTCTCTGGGCGGAAGCAACACTCCAGAGCTCTATGGAAGGGTCAGAACGTTATGGGCCAAAGGCAGCCTTGACCTCGTACATTCAGGACTCCAGCCAGTTGCCAGGGGAGCAAAGGCAGCGTGGTCCTGCCCCCACCCAGGACTGAAGCCAGAAACAGCAGGCACTCTGGCGACCGTGGGGAGCCACGCCAGGCTAGGCCCTCCTTCGTCCCCAGAAGGGAGGAGACAGAACCTGGTATGTTTGGGAGTCCCGAGAAGTCGAGGCAGGGGGTGATACAGGATGCTGGGGGGGGGGGGGGAGGCATAGGGCAGAGGCTGGAGCAGGAGCTCGGGGCTGTGTGGTGCTCGTTTCTCCAAGCCAGAGATCTGATGAGGCCTCAGTTTCATCCGCCAAATGGGAATGGCGACCTCTGAGCTGTTCCCCTGTCGTGGGGTGAGGGGGTGTAAGAGGTTTAGGAATATTACAGACCCCAAATGGGGTAAAGTCACCTTGTGCCCTGAGATGAAGCATGGTCCCCTAACACCTCCCCCATACCACACGAATATGCACACGTACACACAGACACAGACATACGAACATGCTCATTTACACACAACCTACAAGCTCTGCCATGTTTATTTCTCTGCTGTCATTCCCAAGACTTTGGTAAAATCTTGTTTAAATATTCCAGCCCAAGCTCGACCAGGCCAAAGTCTTTCTGTGCTGGGGCCAGAATAGCAAATCAGGAGTGGGGGGCCCCTTAAGGCGCACAGAAGGCGCACGATAAATATTTGGTGAAGGAAAGAATAAATGAGTGTATGGATGACCTTGCACCGTAATTGCAATCTTAACAATTCTCACACATAGAACACTTTACAGGGAGCAATGAGCTTTAATACATTTTGTCTCAAATAATCCTGTGACAGATATTTATTATTCCCGCTTTACAGATGAGGCATCTGAAGCTCAGAGAGTTTAAGTCACTTTCCCAAAGATACACAGCTAGTAAATGGAAAGGGAAGCTATAGAACAGAGACGTAAGTGAGGCTTGCACTTGTAACATGTCAAGAATTGTTTAGGGCCCCAGTGTCTGGAAGCTCCCCTAAGCTCCCCCTTCACCAACTCCCTTCCCTTTCTATCCCATTACCCTTCTTTTCTCCAGAGCATTTCTAACTACCGGACTGTAGTTACTAGTATATTCCTTTGTTACAATCTCTCTCCCGCCAGTAAGTAAGCTCAGGAGGGGGGGACTGTCCCTTCTGTTCACCACCACATGACCAGTGCCTAGCCCACAAACGTCCCACTGAGAAGCAATTCGAGTCTGGCCGAGGGACTGCTGTGGTGGGGCCTGATGGGGGGCTGGGAGGGTGGGGATATTCCTGGTGACACAGCTGACTCTCCTGTGCCCTCCTTTGCAAAGGTTCAGTAAACAAATGTGAGGCTGGTTACAAATTATTTCTGCCATCTTTCACACAATGGAGTTAACAGCTGGCTGAGCTACAATATACCAATTGTATAAATTTCAAGGGCATTTTCATGTTTCAATCTCCTTATGTATTTCAAGCTGACCAAACTTGTTCAGATTGCCATTAACTGCAATCCCATCACCTGGCTCACTGGGCAGGAAGGCAGTGGCTTGGGTTTAACTCCTCAAGGGCCATGGAGGGGAGAGCGGAGAGGGGAGAGGGGAGAGGGGAGAGGGGAGAGGGGAGAGGGGAAAGGTCTGGGGCTATCCAGGCAGAGAGAAGGGGCTGCTGTTAAAAGTTACTTAGCTGCTTTAATCTATAGACCTCATTCCTCATTTTCCTCCGGGGCCTCTGACCACCTTTCATCCAAATCTATATCTGGTCAGATCCTTCTCCCTTGGGACCTTAAAGCCATTTCCTGCTATATTTCCACCCAAACCAATGGCTGATAGAACCTCGCCTTAAATATAGTCCCACTTCAAATTCAAAAGCATGTGGTAGACACAGAGAAGGAGAGATGTTGAGAAAGTGGGGGCTCTGTTTGGAAAAGCTATAATCCAATGGAAGTAGGAGAGAAGGGGAACATTCAGGGCATTTTAGACCTGGCACAAAAACATACTCATCACTCTATTCCTAGTACCTGGCACAGAGGCTGGCACATCGCTGAGACTAAACAATGCTTCCTGAATAAATGGATGAACCAATATAACATAAAGACCATGCATGGGCTTAGAACCAGAGAACCAAATCTTGGTTCCACCGTGTTGTGATCTTGGACCAATCACCTGAGTGGTGGTTCCCTCATCTTTAACGAGCAGAGCACTCAGAGTGGGAAGGTGTCACATGACCCCCCCCCTCCGATTCCCCAGAGGGAGAGAAAATCCTGTATCTGTCAGCAACACGCCAGCACTGCCAAAAGGACATAAAGGAACTACAGAAATTGTGAAACAGAAGTCACAGTTCTATTTACTTTGTAATAATGCAAACTTCACAATTTGTAACTTCCAGATTAAATATGTGTGTGTGTGCGCGTGTGTGTGTGTATGTGTATATATGTGTGTGTGTATATATATAACCCTTCTGCTGCTATATCTCAGAAATCTGTAAACCTCAAACGTTGTAGTCCCACCACCGCCAAGGTCTATGAGATAGACGATGCTAGTGGGGTGTTCGTGACCGTCAGCCTAGCCAGGGGTGGGTGCTCCCTTCCCTGCAAACAAGGAGGGGACATTCAAGGAAGTACAGTTCACAGCTGACTGGGGGAAAGCTTCCTGGAGCACTGGGGCAAGCCCAAGGATACACAGGATTTGACTGCGTGGAGATGGGGTGGGTTGTTGGGCTCTGTCCTATCTCAGCCTCAGCCCAGAACAGCTTTGAGAATAACAACAACAAAATAACAATAATCACTGTATTGAGCAGATCCTGTGTGCCAGGTGCCACACTGATTACATACGTGCAGACTCTCATTTACTCTTTATGACGTTCCCCCAAAATAGATATTATTGTATTCTGAGATGGATCCCAATGATCCCCATCTCCTGGTAGTCACATAATAACACCTTGTGTAACAATCCCTTCACCTTGAGTGTGGGCTGGTGAGTTGCTTCTCATGAGTAATAACAGAATAGGGCAAAGGTGATGGCCTCATGCTTCTGGGACTGGGTTATAAAAGACTGTGACTTCATTTGCCCTCTCTCTCTCTCTGGCAATTCGTCACGAAGCAAGCTGGAAAGGCCCACGTGGCAAGAAACCGAGGGCAGCCTGCAGCCAACCACCAGTGGGGAACTGAGACCCTCAGTCTGACAGCCCTGGAGGAATCGAACGCTGCCAGCATCCTGCACATGGGTTAGGAAGTGGGCCCTTCCCCAGCACAGCCTTCGGATGAAACTACAGCCCATGACATTGACGTGAAACTGCAGCCCATTGACTGTAACAGACCCCGAGCAGAGGACTCAGCTAAGCCACTCCTGGATACCTGACCCCCCAAATCTGCAAGACAATAAATATATATGATTTTCAGCTACTAAATTGGGGGCGGGGGGGGCAGGGAGTGGTATTTGTTATGCAGCAATAGACAACTAATAACATTATTATTCCCATTGTATGGAAGAGGAAACCAAGGCTCAGAGAAATCACCAAGCTTGCCTGGGCCGTCCAGGGAGTAAGTAGAGGAGTCCAGATGAGAACCAAAATTTATCTGACCTTGAAGTCTGCATTCTTGCCCACCACACACTCCTGCCTCCTCTCTGGGGCTGGATACCCCAGAAGCTAATTGGCCTTCCCGTCACACATCCTGAGGCTCTATCATCAGCCCCTTGATGTACCTGTTCATGGCTCCCCTGCTCAGAGATTTGGCTTTATTGGGTTTTGAGGCTTCTGTCACTTCTTGGTGAGAGCCAGTTGATGTACATGGATCCATGACTTCTGGTGCCACCTTAGATGTACACACCAGCCTTGTGCCCTGCCTGGAGAAGGTGATGGGTGTACAAGAGACAGTGGCAAGGAGGGGAGGGAGGGAGGCGGTGGCAAGGAGGCGGGAGGGCCGATGGTCACATCCTTTGTAAAGCACCCCTAGCGCTTCCCTCAGCACCCCCCAAGCAGCATTCCTGAGCATTCCCTTGTGCCCACTCCACCCACCTTCTGGCTCTAAACAGCTTTGCCATAAGCAGCTTTGTCACACACATTTTTGCCATATTTTCACCGCATAACTAATTGGCCATAAGGCAATTTTGCCATCCCAGGTAACACCACAAAAAAAAAAAAAAAGAGGGGTGTTCCTTAAAAAGGACAGGATGATGGGGCACCTGGGTGGCGCAGTCGGTTAAGCGTCCGACTTCAGCCAGGTCACGATCTCGCGGTCCGGGAGTTCGAGCCCCGCGTCGGGCTCTGGGCTGATGGCTCAGAGCCTGGAGCCTGCTTCTGATTCTGTGTCTCCCTCTCTCTCTGCCCCTTCCCCGTTCATGCTCTGTCTCTCTCTGTCGCAAAAAATAAATAAACGTTGAAAAAAAAAATTAAAAAAAAAAAAAGGACAGGATGACACATGAAAAGTGAATACCAAAGTAAAAAAAAAAAAAAAAAACTATTGCAAAATGCAAAGTATTTGAATACATTTAAAATACGTGCAAATAAAAAAAAATAAAAAATAAAATAAAATATGTACAAATCCATAGCAATGCGGTGCGAATAGCTGGTTTTATTTGGTGGATTGTACCTTCACACTTGTCTTCGGGGCCTTTGGGTCGGAGTATTGCACGTGTCTCTTTGCCTGTGGGTTCATCGTTCTGTGCAGCGTCACACGCCTTCGATTCTCCCTAAAATTTCTTCCTTCCTAAGAGAAAAACCCGTTTCCAAAAACTAGGATGCGTGTTTGCAAATGAGGTTCGCATTGCAACATGAAAGCCTTCTGCGCTATTGTTTGTTCTTGGGATATTGTCGCACGTCCCTTGATAGACGTTCCAAAGCTGTCTGGCAGATGTGAGTTCAAACTCTGCACCACAATCCAGACGATCACGAGGGCTGAGATCTCTGTGGTATAAACATGGGGGGACCGGGTCCGCGGAGAAATGAAAACAAACTGTCAAATCAAACCGTCAACCAGTTATCTTCTCATCCTTTTAGGGCAAAATTGCCTTACACACAATTACTTACGGGGCAAAAAAACCGCTAGCAGCCGGGACACTGAAGGCGGAAGTGCTGGACACGCCCCCTTCCTGACCCCACCCTCGCCAGCAGTCGCTCAGGGACCCGCAAAGCCACCTGAGTCCCCAAGGCTACCTCACCCACGCCAGATTGCCGAAGGTCTGAGCGAGCCAGGACCGCATCTGCCCTGCTCACGGCTCTTCTCCGGAGCCCAGCACAGGCCTCGCCAGAGCAGGTGGACTCACTGACATCCCAAGCGGTCCAGAACCCAGGGAGCTGGCGTCAGCCGATGTGGTTCCGATCCCTGCTCTGTGTGACCCTGCGCCACCTCTTCAGCCTCAGTCTTCTCATCTGCAGAACGGAACCGGCGACAAAAATAACGAAGCTCGTAATCTAGTACCCGGCACTGTTCAACGCTTCACAGGTGTTACCCATTAACACGCTTACCAGGATTATTTCCTTAGTTGCAAAATCGGCAGAGCTCTGTATCGCGCAGAACTATTCGTTGGTGTAAAACATGCCGTTGGCGCATCGACCACGAAGAAAGAAAAATGCTCGCCCTTATAACCCACGCCCCGCCCCCGATCAGCACGCGCTTCCGGCTTCTAAGACTGTATCTTAGAATCAATGAAATGCACAGTGCCCACGTCACAGAGCTGTTGTGGGACGGAATGGGGTAATACCACGGCGCTCAATAAATGTTAATGGAACAGGCGGAGGCCAGGCTCCCATCCAGTGCTCTTTCCACTCTGCAGCCGCTGTCCACTCTGCTCTCGCTGCTGCACCCACGGCACAGCAGTACTGACCGGCAGGGAGGTGGCCTCGGGAGCCCTCCTACTGCACAATCTCTCGGCTCTAAGACCCCGTCTTTCCTGCAGCCGAGGGCAGCCGGCCCTGACTGCCCTGAGACTGCCCAGGACTGCCCTCCTGTTCTGCAGCTGTGGCCACAGGCAGCAGCCTGGGAGCCAGCCCGCAGCCCTGTGGGACAGCACTCAGCACTCCCAAGATGGCCCCCTCTGCGCCTCAGTTTCCCTCTACACGGCATGGGGCTGATGACTCCTGCTTCTTGAAAGCTGTGATGAGAAGCCCTCAAGACAATGTCTGTGACACTCTCACCTTGCTCAGATGCCAGGAGCTTGTCCCACCAGAATGAGGTCCCCTAGACCTCTCTGCTGCCCACTTGAGCTCCATCCAAGCCCGAGAAAGTTCAGCAACTTGTCCCTCCCTATCAGGTCAGTCAACCTCCCAAACCTAGGGTCTACTGAGGCTCAGGGCCCAGAAAGGGGACTTTGGGCAGAGCCCCTCCCTAAAGGCCACCTGAGGCTAGGATCACACAGGCCCCTCTTGATGCTTCCTTAGGAAGTTCTTCCCAACATCCGCCTTCTGTCCCTTCAGCAGCAGGAGCCCAGACTGCAGGCTGAGCAAGCCTAGTGAAAAAAGCAGCTGGATCATCCTCCAGGCCTCAGACATCGGGGGGGGGGGGGGGGGGGGGGGAGACGGGGAGTGACGGGGGGAGGGGATAGATCATGGCAGCCCAGCCTCGAGTTTATAGCTATGCATCCCTCGGGCAGGACAGGCATTCATAAAACTCAATAACGTGTCCAATTTTCAGAAATATGAGTTCAGGCTTCTCTGTGTCTTTCTCCCAACCACCTCTGTCTAGGAGTGCCTGTCCCTCCCCTGCCACCTCTGGCCAGGACTGAGATCACCTGGTACAGGGGCCATGGAGGCAGAGTGAGCCCAGGCACCCCCACCCCCAGCCCAGAAATTCTGGCTCACCTAGGACCAGCCTGCCGCAGCTGCTTGGAAATAACAGTCCCCCTCTCTCAGTTATGATGAGCTCCTTATCTCTCTGTGCAAATTAGGAGCACTTCATGGTAATCCAGCCCGCTCCCGCCTCAGCAGACTCTCCAAAATAAAAAAGCTGAAACTGACTCATCAAACATTTAAGCTCCCCCACCGCCCCATACCCCCAGCAGTCACGCCTATGAGGAGAGAGTGATGCTGCCTGTCCCCCTCTTCCTTGATTCTCCTCCCCAGCCTGAGCCCTTCCCCGGGATCCAGGTGTCCAAGAGTCGGTGATCAGCCTCCCCATGGGTCATACGGGGGCCCGTCCCTGAGCCCCGCTCACACCCTACAGAATGCATCAATAATAACATCCACCATTTATGGAGACCTCAGGACCAGCCAAGCCAGGCACCGGGCCAAGTGCTTTGCGCGAGCAGCCTCAGCCAAGACTTAGGACAGCCTTGCGAGGTAGGGGTACTAGCCCCATTTTTCAGATGAAGGGCAATGATGTGTGGTGCTTTGGCCAAGGCTGCAGTGCTGGCAGGTGGTGGGAATGAACTACAGCTCCAACGCTACCTAAACCACCCTGCTAACTGCACCCCCGCCCACCGCGCGCGCCCCCAGGGGTCGTCAGAGCTTTGTGTCCCGATGCAGCTGTACACACGCACTCCCAGAACACGTCCACTACCACACTCATGTACCCAGGACTTGACGTTATATTTTTTTCCCCTCAAAATGGATCCAGAAAGGAATGTGAGGTGGGCTGCAAACCAGGGGCCCAGACTATAAAGGGGAAAATCAATTTGTAATGGAGGGAGGCGTGATCTCCCCGAGGTGCCTGGGACGGCGCGCCAGCTGAGCGAGCCAGCGAGGCACCCGCCTCCAACACAAGGAGGAGCACCCGCAGGCCTTCACTGCTCCCCGCTCGCCTGGGAGGCAGGACCTGCGCAGCCCCGGGTCGTTTCCAGATTGCTGCTGCCAACAGGTACTCGCTTCCGCTTCCTGCTTCCCAGTGGGGGCTCCCTTGCAGGCACAGAATTCCAAATGCCGCAGAAATAAATATTTTAAGGCTCTGTGGCCTGAGTCACCGGAGTTTGGTGGCAGCTAAGGCTCTGCAGCTGGCCCTGCCCACGGACCTGTTTAGCACACAATTAGGATGCAAACTAACATCCCTCAAAAGCTCCCCTCCGGGCCTCTTTGCTTCTCCCTTCAAGGCCCCAGTGGATTAAGAAGATTCAGGAACAGTGGGGAGGCGTTTCTCCCACCATCCTTATTGGAACAAGTCCCCGGCTGGGTTTCCGGGCTTAGCTCAGAGCCCTGCCTGGGGTTGGCACGCTAGCCCTCAGCTGCCCCCTCCTTCTGGCTCTCTGCAAACTTGCCCCACACCACAGCACACTCAAGTCTGAAAAAGCAAACCAGACTGCATCTTTATTTAGAACCCTTCAGTGATGGCCCGTGGGCCTTAGTTTACAATCCAACCAGTGACAGTGGCCTCCAAGCCAGACTACTTGACTGGCCCCTCTTGAATCTGATCTCTGCTCCCTTCACTCACCCTCTCCAACCACTTGGGCCTTCTTTCAATTCCCCAAAACAAGCCAAACTTTTTCCTGCCTCGGGCCCTTTGCACTCTCTGTTCCACTTTCTCCTGATCTGTATATGCTGGCACCTATTTAACCTTAAATATCACCCCTTCAAAGAAGCACTCACTGGGTGCCAGGCACTGCACCAAGTACTTTGTAACAACCTAAGGGTGGGGAAACTGAGGCATGGAGCTCAGCAAAGGCCACACAGTGACAGGGTATTCTAGCTTCAGAGTCTGGGTCCTTACCCATTGTGCCACACTGTCTCTGACTAAAATGGCTTCCTTTCCCCATCTCCCTCCTTGGCATCTTCCCTTCTATCTTTACGTAGTTATCTTATCATTCACTCCAATTGAATGTCATCAGTTCCTGAATACAGAAGTTTCTTCTACTTTATTCTCCCCTGTTTCCCCAGAACTCACAGCAGTGCCTGGTCAGGGTAGGTGCTCAGTACATACCTATTGGATGGATGGATGGATGGATGGATGGATGAAGGGATGGATGAGTTGATGGATGGATGGATGGATGGATGGATAAATAGATGAATGGATGGATGAGTGGATGGATGGATAGATGGATGGATGGGTGGATGGATGGTTGGATGGATGGATGGATGGTTGGATGGATGAATGGATGGATGAGTGGGAGATGGATGGCTGGATGAATGGATGGATGGATGGATGGATGAGTGGATGTATAGATGGATGGATGGATGGATGGATGGATGAATAGATGAATGGATGGATAAGTGGATGGATGGATAGATGGATGGATGGATGGGTGGATGGTTGGATGGATGGATGGATGGTTGGATGGATGAATGGATGGATGAGTGGGGGGATGGATGGATGGATGGATGAATGGATGGATGGATGGTAGATGGATGAGTGGATGGATGGATAGATGGATGGATGGATGGATGGATGAGTGGATGGATGGTTGGATGGATGGATGGATGGATGGATGAGTGGATGGATGGATGGTTGGATGAATGGATGGATGGATGAATGGATGGATGGATGGAAGTATGGATGGATGGTTGGATGGATGGATGAATGGATGGATGAGTGGGGGGATGGATGGACGGATGAGTGGATGGATGGATGGTTGGATGGATGGATGAAGTGTTGTGATTCATACCACCCCCTCTTGCCCGTTTTTCTGTAGCACTTTGGAGTCAAGCCAATGATACATCCAAGTAGCGCCTTGACCCCTGTGTGGCACATAGTAAGTCTTCAAGGCCTGGGGGCTAATGTGGCTCCTAGGGAAAAGATGGGTTGACATTTGTATCAGGCTCCTTAATTTAAACCTTCTCCTACTATAGCTGAGTCCAGAAATACAAGAGAGACAAAGAAGCAAGCAGTGAGTTTGTGGTTCTGGAACCATGGTGGGGTGGAGGGAAATAGGCAGGACAAAAATACAGAGGAAATGCCAAACCTGCTGGAGAGAACACACCGGTAGCCAGCCACCAAGGCTACTGCACAGATCTCTGAGTCAGTACATGGTCAGAGGGGAGGAAGGAGGAGGCCCCACTTATTGACTACAAACCACATTCCTCAAGACTGTTGTGTAACAGAATCGTCACTCACCAGGATAGTCCTATCATAGGAACTTGTGTGAGGCCAAAGCTCTGGTGTCCTTTGGTGACCACAAGGTAAATACGGGCCAGCAGAATGAGACAGTTGTTGAAGAAATTTAGTTAACTTTAAGCTATGTCAATTGGAGTATGAATTACAGATTAAAGGAGGCGATTGCTTCCCTGCACCTGCTCTGGCCAGGCCTCCTTGGAGGGTTGTATGCAGTTCTCATCACACATTAGGGCGACCTTACCAACTTTAGAATGTACAAAGGAGATAGTCCCAAGCCTAGCAGAAGAGTAAACCCAGAAGGCCTTGACTTTTGTTTTTTTTTTCTTTTTTTTTTTTTTTTAATTTTTTTTTTAACGTTTTATTTATTTTTGGGACAGAGAGAGACAGAGCATGAACGGGGGAGGGGCAGAGAGAGAGGGAGACACAGAATCAGAAACAGGCTCCAGGCTCCGAGCCATCGGCCCAGAGCCTGACGCGGGGCTCGAACTCACGGACCGCGAGATCGTGACCTGGCTGAAGTCGGACGCTTAACCGACTGCGCCACCCAGGCGCCCCAACTTTTGTTTGTCATCCCTGAAGGCTGCCCGGAGATAGAACTCAACCTGGTGGGGGAAGGAGAATTTGAGTTCCAGGATCTGTATGGTAAAGGAATGTTGCTCTCTGGGCAGTGACATTCCTGTCCTTAGCAGTGATCATGCCAAGGCTTGTGGCCATTTGTGGGAGGTGGCAGAGAGCATGCTGGATTCCACGGAGGAATGAGTCGTGTAGCTCAGAGTGTGTCCACGACACCATATCGCCCAGGAGCTTATAAGAAATGGAGAACCTCAGCGCCCAGACCTGCAAAATCAGAATCTACATTTTAACAAGATCCTCCGTGGGGAGCAAGGGGTTCAAGGGCTGGGAGGAGGAGTCAAGGCCTGTGGAAAACCAAATGAGTCCATTACCTGTGTGGACCAATGGGCACCAGCAAAGCACCTACCCATGGGCAGGGCTGGGCAGCGGTGGTGGAGGGTTTTCCAGTCTGGTGGAGGCAGCAGGCTCGTAACCAGGCGAGCAGTGTAAGGAGCCTTGGATGCTGAGATGGGACCTGTGCAAGATGTGGTGTTCAGTCCCGGGGGAGGCCTGAGATGGGGAGAGCCACCAGGAAAGGCTTTAAAATAATGGGTGACCTTGTTCAAGGTCACAGTGCAAGGACAAAACAGGAACAGAACTCCAGGTGCCTGGCTCCCTGCTCACCTGGGAGTGTGTGTGTGTGTGTGTGAGAGAGAGAGAGAGAGAGAGAGAGCTATGTGTGTATAGAAGACTGTCTGGGGGTGCCTGGGTGGCTCAGTCAGTTAAGCATCCCAACTTGGCTCAGGTCATGATCTCACAGTTTATGAGTTCGAGCCCTGCATCAGGCTCTGTGCTGAAAGCTCACATGACACCTGTGCTCACATGTCTGTGAGGTGTGTGTAAGTGGGATGGGGGAAGCTCTGTATCTGCGAGTGTGCCTGCACATTGGGGCATTGCCTCCAGCAGAGGTCCAGCCCTTCTGACCAGCACCCCACCATGCACGGCCCTTTGGCCAGACATAATAGTCCATGCAGCCCTGGGTTGGGCTGGCCACTATGGCTGACCCTGGAGAAGCAGGGTCCTCTGGGGCTATCAGGTGCCCTGGGCAGGGAGCCAGGACACCTGGGCCCCTGTTCCTGGCTCACTGCCTCTGGCAATTCACAGGACATCTCTGTTCCCTGCCTTCCACTCCCAAGTGAAAGTGGCAGGAGATGAGACAAGAGCAGGAGCCACCTTAGATGTCTGTTCCATCCCCAGCCACCCCACTAGCTCTGCCACTGGGGAGGGCTCTCTAGCAAAACTGACCAGTCTCCAGGCCCCACTGTCTGTGCAGGACAGCCCTTAGTGTCTCTGCCCTTTGGCCTCTAGCTCATAGTCCCGACCCAGCCCGGTCCTCATGTGTTTGGTCTCTGGCTCAGTTTATCCTGAATATCCCCCCTCTCGCTCCCTCACTTCACCCCACACTAGCCATCCGGGTTTGGACTTGAGACAAGAGCTCCCCAGTGTCTCTCAGATAAGCTTTACCAACAAGCCCCTCCACCCAAATAGATGCCCTGTGCTGGGGCTTTCAGCCAACGTCCGGGACAGGGGAGATGAGCTAGGAGGCACTGGGACAGCACACCTTTCTCTCTCTAGGATACGGACTCTAGATCCCAGGAGATCAGCTCCACTTCTTACCTTGGGCAACGTACTCACGCTCTCCAAGTGTCAGTTCCTTCATGTGAAAAATGGTAACATGATACCAGTGACATGCCATGACACGGTGTCCATGGGTCAGCAGAGTCTTCCTTAATGCCACCAGGGTAGAGCATGAGCCTGAGGGTCAGGGGACGGCATGGGTCAGGAGTGGGTGAGATGGCCCCGGAAATGCCCAGTGCTGCTGGGGAGTTGGCCCTTGTGGGAACACCAACCACCAACCTCCTCCTCGTAAGGAGGAGCTGAGCAGGAGTCCAGAGACAAAGCCCCAAGGAGACACAGGGCAGGAGTCTGGGACCCCACCAGCTCCTTGCTTAGAGTGTGGGGGCAACAGGTGGCATCGAGGGGAAGAAGTGAGGGGCAAGTTCAAGGGCAGAATCTAAACGCCTCACAGCTGAGGCCCCGTCAGCCTTCCCCTTCAGGTGTGGCAGGCTGCCCCAGGGAACAGCTCACAGCCCAGAGCAGCCAGACCACAGACATGTCATTAAGGAGACATTGGGGTCGGCAGCCGGCAGGGTCTGCTGCCCATGGGACCCCGGAGAGGAGAGGGCGAGCAGAGGACTTGAGTAACCTCAACAGCCCAGAAGCCAGCCCAGGGGGGGGGGGGGGCCCTCGAGGGTGGAAGCGGGAGCTCAGGAGTTAGCTCTGGACCTCACAGGGAGCGTGACACCGGGCAGGTGACTTGCCTCTTCTGAGCTGCACTGGCCCATCTGGTAAATGGGGTCCTAGGCCAGCCTTCTGGGCCACTGTGGGGACGAAATGACATGATAAACAGCGAGAGCTTTGCAAGTTCTCCAGGGCTCTGTGCACACTAAGGCCCTGCAGACACTCCTTCAGCACCGCCTCTATTCTGTTTCCCCAGCACACATCACAGCTTGCCAGTAAGTATTGTAAGAGAAGTGTTAACCTTGAAGCTAAGCAGCCCAGGTTCAGAAGTTAGGTCTATTACATCTCAGCTGTGTGACCGACCTAGGGCAAGTTGCTTGACTTCACAGTGCCTCTCTTTTCTCATCTGCAGAATGGGGAGAACAGAGCAGCACCACAGGGCTGTGGGGAGGATCAAAAGAGTTTCTAAGAGTTTGGTCGATGTGAGCTACGATCGTTCCAGCTGGAGTTGTGACCAGCACCGCCCACCTCCCCCCAGCACACACACGTGCCTACAGGTGCACACGTGCACATGCGTGTGCACACATACCCACGCACACACGAGCACTAGACAGTAAGCTCCATAAGATCAGGCTGCAAGCTGCTTGCTTCACCGAGAGGGTACCTTATACACCGCACTTTCCCAGTAAACACCTGTTGGCTGCAAGACAATTAAATATTTGAGGTCAGTGGCTCAGAGGGTTCAACTCTACTCTGCCCTCCTGTGCCTCCTGGGAGCTCTGGCTTCTGACGGATTGCGATTACGCTCCCACTTCCTCCTCCTCTCCCTCCTCCCGTTCCCCTCCCCGCCTCCTCCAGCCTCTGCTGGGTCCTACAGGGAAGCAAGGGTGAACTTCTGCACAAAGCAGAACCTCTGCTTTCTTCTTCATAGGTGTGTGACCTTGAGCAATTTCTTTTTGTGCCCATCCGAGTCCACTTTATCATCTGCACACTGAGGGTAATAACCCCTCATTAGCTAGCACACAGGCTGGAACAAAATAGGCATCACAACTGCTCCCAGGGATGTGGCTTCTTCCAAATCCCACCCCTACTGGACTTCACCTCTTTCTGACTCAGGTCTGATCACAGCCCCTCCAAGGGCCATTTCCCCACCCTTGACCCTATAAAGGTCATGATCCATGGCTTTCACACCAACTCCTGCCCCATCTGGCTGTTGCTTCCCTATAAATTGAGCCTCCCAAGCACCCTTGGGGACAAAAATGGTGGCTCTTGCCTCCTGTCTCTTCCCAGACTCCTCATCCCTCTCTCAGCATCCAAGCGGCTGGTCTAAGAAGGCCCAGCTTCCAGAACTCCTCTGGGGCCCATGGAGTGGTCCTGATCCCCACACACCAGCTGCTGCATGCAGCATAAGCATGGGTCCGGTACACTTACGCACATGCGCACGGGAACACACTCGCACAGACTGGTCTACGAGCACCCAAGGCAAGGACAAATGTTCACACACATCCGTGTGGCTGTACGTGCACACAGGTTTGCCAAATGTGTGCATGCACAAAGTGTGGACTGGAATGAGTTCCTACAGCCCAAGAATGGGACTGAGTGGCCCAGGGAAACCACTGTCAGGGAATGTCCCAACCCCCGCAAGAAGAATGCAGGGAAGGCAACATAGGAATTAGGGCTTCACGGCTGGAGGTGGGCCAGGCAGTGTTTGATGAGGCACAGTCAGCCCTTCTGGCCCCACAGCCCCAGGCTACTATGTTCTCAACATCAAGGAGGCCAAAACCACTGCCCACCCACCACCCCCCAGCAGCTGCCTCTCCTGCAGCCAGTGGAGCTGCTCAGGGCTGGCTCCCTCCCAGCAACATGCTGTTGCCACCTAGAGTCCTCCCTGGGCATCTCCAGGCCCTACGGACTGGCAGCCCCTCCCCCAGCTCCCTGCTGGCTCCCACAGTTTGGGGGGGGTAGGGGGATTTGGGAAGGGAATGGCTGAGGCTAGAAGGAGAAGAAGAGATAAGCAGGTAAGACGGGGGTTTGGAGGGTAGTCGGGGCTGGACACTGTTAGGCTGGGTCAGGAGAGCTAGGTTTCAGCCCTAGCTAGGTCAATGGTCCTTTATGTGCCCTCGGGCCCATCCCTGTCTTCCTTGGGCCTCAGTTTCCCCATCCCAAAAAGGACAAATATTCACATATGGCTATAGATACTCCCAGGTATTTCTCCGGGGAGGGGCGGGGCGGGGAGAGGTCTCTGGGGCTAGGACCTCACAGGGAGTGGGGAGGCCTTCTAATGAGTAAGAGGCCACCTGAGGCCAGGCCAGAGTGGACACCACACCTCATGCTGCCTCTGTCACCACAGCCGAGAAGCCGGTACTGCCTTGGGTTTGAATCCCAGCTCCACCATTTTCTCACGTAGGACTTGGAACCAGGTGCCCAATCTTCCTTCCTGCTCACGATGGATACAGACAAAACACTTGGCATGGTCCCCTGGCCCCAGTGGGCCCCCAGTGGATGCCAGCTGTGTCTAGCTACTATTGCCTCCTCAGGAAGGCCAGAGATGGCTTCACTTGGGACCAGATAATCTGCATGTGCTTCTGCTGTGCTCCATTTTACCTGAGCAGAATCTGCCCGAAGCTGAGTGAAGGGACAACTATTTCCCCGAATTGGAAGAATTTGGGTCACACGGTGGAAACCCTGGCAACCATCTCTAAAAGAATTGGGGCGGGGGCGGTGGGAGGCGCCTGGCTACCACATCCCAACCACCTCCAGGGTGGTCTCCTAGACAACAGGATAAGAGCACCTCCAGCCCAGACCCCTTCCCTCTCCAGGAGGCCAGCCTGGGGCTTCTCCCCAGCTGCCACCAAGGAAGGGGCAGCCCTAGGGACGAGGACTTGACCCACTGCCCCAGTCTCTCCACTCTTAGTCCCTGCGGCTCACCAAGCTCTTCCAACGCCCCGTGGAGGCCAGCCAGGACAGGCTCTCTCAGCCTAGGTGTCAGGACCCACAAGGCTGCGGCTGCCCCCGCAGCCCCTAAATCCTCACCACCGCCCTCCAGGATCTGCCATGGGCTCCCTGATTGCTAATTTAGACTTTCCTGCCATCCCACGCAGGGGAATCAGGGGAAATCAAATTACCGAGTTATTCACTCTTTTTGTACAGCTGATGGGCTGATTAGCTGTCAATCACGGCCCGCATTAACATCTGACACTGTGTGCATAACAATTACCAGTCACATTAAGGAAACCTTTCCCTTTCTCTCCAAAGGGAGAGAAGGGAGGGGAGAGACAGGGGAGAGGAGGAGGCAGAAGGAGGCACTGAAGAGAGAAGGAGGAAATTCAATCAGCATAATTAGCTCAATCAGAGGAGAGCATCACTTCACCAGCTGAACAGAGCTACCGACCCTGCCAAGGCCCCCGGCTGACCGGCTGCTCGCAGAGCCTCCGGCCACCTTGCCCTCCAGCAGGCTCCGGGCCTCTCCCTGCAGCCCCAGCTCTGGCCGCGGCGGCCGCCCTTCAGGTCAGTCAACCAGTTGGCCCCGCCTCCAGGCACTTCTTGCGCCAATCAGGTGGGTCCGTTCCCACCTGCTTCTCTGGGATTGGCTCTGCCTGAAGAAGGGGGACTACAAAATTCCAAGGACCGAGGCAGAGGTGGTAGTCCGGAGGGTGAGAGAAAGGACGTAAACGGAGACTGCCCTTGGAATGAGCCGAGCTTGAGCTTGTCCCGGGCCCACGGACTGATGGGCGAGGGGTTGTGTTTGCAGAGGTGCTCAGGCAGGCGGGCTTCTTGCCTTCTTGCTTTCTTACCACCAGGGACATATGTCAAGAAGGTGGCTCTCGGGGCACCTGGGTGGCTCAGTCGGTTAAGGGTCCGACTTCGGCTCAGGTCACGATCTCACGGTTCGTGAGTTCGAGCCCCGCGTCAGGCTCTGTGCTGACGGCTCAGAGCCTGGAGCCTGCTTCGGATTCTGTCTCCCTCTCTCTGCCCCTCCCCTGCTCACGCTCTGTCTCTCTCTCTCTCTCAATAATAAATAAACGTTAAAAAAAAAAGAAGAAGAAGAAGAAGAAGGTGGCTCTCAGCCTCCTTAGCGCGGCTCTGACCGGGTGAATGGGTCACAGACAGGCCAACTGATAGACCCCCACTGGTGATGACGGTTCAGGCAGAGGGAAGGCTGTCACCCCCGGGGGAGGGAGGGGCTGTGAATGGAATCAGGAATGTCCAGGCAGGGGGAGGCCGTCCCCAGCTGGGGATGTCCCAGAGGGTGAGGACACGGCCAGATCTCTGGGCCTCAGATTGTCCTGACCCAGTGCACTGGTTTGCTCAGGCTGCCATAACAAAGACCACGGAGTGGGGTGGCTTCACCAACAGAAATGCATTTGTTTTCTCACCATTCTGGAGGCTGCAAGGGCAAGATCAAGGTGTGGGCCGGCTGGGTTTCTCCTGAGGCCTCTCTCCTTGGCTGGCACGTGGCCCTCTTCTCGCTGTGTCCAGTCGGGGCCTTCTCTCTGCGAATTCCTGGTGTGCCCATATGTATAATCTCCTACGGGCGCCAGTCAGGTTGGATGAGGACCCACCCTAATGGCTCATTTTACTTAGTTACCTCTTTAAAGGTCTTCTGTTTAAATATAGTCCCCTTCTGGGGCACCTGGGTGGCTCAGACGGTTGAGCCTCCGACTTGGGCTCAGGTCACGATCTCACAGTCTGTGGGTTCGAGCCCCGCGTCGGGCTCTGTGCTGACCGCTTGCTCAGAGCCTGGAGGCCGCTTCCGATTCTGTGTCTCCCTCGCTCTCTGCCCCTCCCCCGCTCACGCTTTGTCTCACTGTTTCTCAAAAATAAATAAATGTAAAAAAAAAAAAATTTTTTTTTTTAAGAAAAAATAAATAAATAAGTAAATACAGTCCCCTTGTAAGGTACTGGGTCAGTGCTTCAACAAATGGTTCGGGGTTGGAAGGGAGAGCACAGAGAGGCACGATTACAGCCTATATAAGACCCAGAGAACTAATAGCAACATTGTGGTTTGGATTTGGCGGTGTTAACAGCCAACGCCTATAGCATTTAATTCATTCCAGACGTGGGTGGGCCTACGTCCTTGCCGTGTGTACTCCTGAAATCCTCACAGAGCCGAGAAGGTCTTACCGGGCAGGTATTGCTATCGTCCCAGCTCTACCGCTAGGAAAACTGAGGCACAGGGAGGTTAAGTAACCTGCCATGCTAGTAAACGGTAGAGCTGGGTTCAAACCCAGGCGTCTGGCTCCAGAATCCACACTCTTAGCAACTGTATTCTCTGCCTGTCTCCGAGGTCCCCGGAGGCTCGCTGGCAGTGCAGGTGGTCTTTCCCGGCCCCGGGGGAGCAAGCCGTCCCCTGGCCTCGGGTCCAGCAGCCTCTACGGCCAGCTCAGGCCGCCTCGAGCCCAGGCCTGGTACGCAGACATCTTCAGCCCAAAGAGCCCAGACACCACCCCCCAGCACTCAGGAGGGGCTCCACAGGGGGCACATCTGAACCTAACAGCGGCCAGCATTTGCTGAGCCCTCGATAATGTGCCAGGCCCTGTTCTAGGCGCACTGCAGATATTATGTCATTCAATTCTTGCCCCAGCCTCTCATCCGGAGTCCACTTCTAGGCTTGTCCTCCCCTTCCCAGCAAGACCTCCCAGACTGACCTCAGCTGAGCACACCCAGGGTCACTTCTGAGCCACTAGTGTTTTGAGGCATTGTACCTGATGTACTCATTCAAAGAATCGTGAGTGAGCGCCTATGTGTCAGGCGCTGTCCTGGGTGTCGGGTGTGAATGGCAAAAACAATAGAAAGGATTCCTGCCTTTGTGAAGCCTGCGATCTAGTAGGTTTCGATGGAAAATGAACAGGCGTGGAACTAAAGAAATACGATAATTACAAAAAGTCACCGATGGAATAAAGAAATAAAACCAGGCAATGGTTTGGGAGCGACGGATTGCGTGCAGCTACTTTCTCTGGAGCAGGCAGGGGATGCTTCCCTGAGGAGGCGACATGTGAACTGAGATCTGAATGAAGAGCAGCCAGGAATGAAGGGGAAGGACAGACGTGGTGGAGAAGACAATGAGTGCAAAGGTCCTGAGGCACATTCAAGGGACAAAATGAAGGCCAGCTTGGCCAGAGTGGAGAGAACCGGGAGACTGGTAGGAGATAATAATGAGGTCTGCACCTGAGTCTAGCTTCACATCATCACGAAGGATCAGACGACAGCTCCTCCTAATGTCTGATCCAAATCCTTCCAAATGGAGTTTAAAAACCTCACTGCCTTGCTCTGTCTTCAGTGAAGCCCAAACTAAACTTTGAGAAAACTCATCAGAGTGCTCCCTCTCTGACAATGCCACCCAAAAGGCAGGAGCCCCCCACTCTTCCCCCAGGCGTTTCCAGGTGGCATTTAAAGGGTGGCAAGTTTGGGCTGGGACCTCTACCAGCGCAAGACAAATCTCCTTCCTGATGTTTTCAGCTGCCTCCCTCCGTAGGCTGTCAGAGCGTGACAGGGAACATTTCTCGCCAAAGGTCCCCTCGTGTTACTGCCTAAACACACCCGTAAATCCTCGCCTGAACCCAGAAGCAAAGCCCTGTGTTTAAAATAAGAGAGGCAGAGAGACCCGTAGAGAACCCTCCACCTCTCTCCATTCCGTTCCCCTCTCCTTTCCTTCCCAGCTCTCAGGTGCAGAAGGTAGAAGAAACATTCTCAGGAGTCAGGACGCCTGTATATTTGTGTCCACATCCCCAACTGCCAGCTACGTCTTATGTAACTTACCAGCTACAGCTACGTCGAGTACCAGTAGTACTACCAACTACTCATCTGTTGACAGATGAGTCAACAAACAGGTTCAAGCATGCTGTAATAAAGCAATGACATGGGAACTGGGGAAGCTCATGGTTAGGTGGGGTAGGGAAGCTCCATTCATTTGTCCATTCAACAGCTATTGATTGAACACACCCCGTAGGCCAGATGCTGTGCCAGGCCCTTGGCTCATTTAGGGTCTGGTTCAGAAAACAGAAACTGGGGAGGGGGCGCCTGGGTGGCTCAGTCAGGTAAGTGTCCAACTTCAGCTCAGGTCATGATCTCATGGTTCATGAGTTCGAGCCCCGCGTCAGGCTCCGTGCTGACAGCTCAGAGCCTGGAGCCTGCATCAGATTCCGTGTCTCCCTCTCTCTCTGCCCCTCCCCTGCTCACGCTCTATCTCTCTCTCTCAAAAATCAATATTTTTAAAAAAGTTTTTTAAGGAAAAAGAAAACAAACTATTCTAGGCATTTCGCACAGTGGGAACTTAGAGCAGGAGACTGGTTACACAGGTGATGGAACAGGTGAGAAGTCAAATTAGCGTTATCCAAAAATTAGTAACAGCAGGAAGCCACCAGCACCCCAGGAATGGGAGGACGGTGAGAGGAGATGGTTTTACGAGATCCCGGAAACAGAGTTGCCCTGCAGGGAGCCAGACGCCCAGGAAAGCTGCCCAGCAGAATCCGGAACCACAGAGGGGCGCACTGTCCGGCAGGAGATGTAGCTGCTGCCGGAGATGTTAGCCCAGGCAGAGAAGAGGTGAGAAACCGTCCGAGCTTCTCCAGGCTACCCTCCAGTCTCCTGCCAGTGCTTCTAATCCTCTAAAGCCAGCCGAAAGACAGATCGCCAGGAGTCCGGAAAACACAGCCTGGAGGAATCAGCCACCCTTCTCTCCAATGGTAACGCAGGGGAGGTGGGTTTTAAAGCATGAATAGGAGCTTTCCGAGCAGGAAAGAGAGAAAGGGGTAAAGGACAAAAAGCAAGCTCAAAGACAGAAAAGGTGGCTTATTCAGCTACCAGCAGAATATTCTGCTCGGCTGCCAGGAAAGTTATAGGAGTAGAAGCAATGAGAAACAGAGGACCACCCTGAAGGGCCTTGAAGGCTGAGCTCAGGGGATTGGATTCTGTCCTGTAAGCAGTGGGAACCCCATCGGATCTCAGTCACAGACAGCTCATTAGTAAAGAGGGACCACAGGTGGGATGAAGGGCAGTGAGGAGCCTTTGTAATGGTCCGAGAGAATGACGGTGAAGTCTGGCCTAGGGCTCTTTCCACGGAGACGGAGGGCAAAGGGTGGATTTAGAGAAGTTTAGGATGTAGAGCCAACAGGCTTGGTGGTTGACTGGCTATGGAGAAGAGAGGGAGGCGGGGCACCTGGATGGCTCAGTCAGTGAAGCGTCCGACTTCAGCTCAGGTCATGATCTCACAGTTTGTGAGTTCGAGCCCTGCATTGGGCTCTGTGCTGACAGCTCAGAGCCTGGAGCCTGCTTGGGATTTTGTGTCTCCCTCTCTCTGCCCCTCTCCTGCTTGCGTTCTCTCTCTCTCTCTGTCTCTCTGTCAAAAATAAATAAGCATTAAAGAGAGAGAGAGAGAAGAGAAGGAGAAGGAGAAATAAAACCTGACGTTTGGGGGGTGTCTCCCTACCTTCTCCTTCTTATTCCTCCCACCTGTGGGGGAGACCTCCACTTATCTCCTAACATCTGATCTCTCTTTTCCACATTATCTTAGAATCCCCAGTTTTGGGCAAGACAAAAGTCTTCCCAGAGCAAAGACTACATCTCCCAGCATCCCTTGCAGCTTGATAGGGCCATGTGACTGAGTTCCAGCTAATGCAACGGAAGTGGAAGGCTCCTGTGGTGGCTCTGGGAGCCTTCCTTAAAGGCAGCTGGCATGTGTTCTTGACTCCCGCTTTTGTCTGTCTTCTTTACCCTGCTTCCCGCACAGTAGGTATGACAGGTGGAACTTTGGCCACTGTTTTAGACCAGGGAGCTAGAAAGAGCCTGGGTCCCTGAGGGCTTGATGGAGTAGACTTGGCAACAGCCTTGCATTGCCTGTATCAGACTTGCAGGTGAAAGAAAGAAATATCTGTTCATCTAAGCCACTGTGACTTTGAGTTTGTCACAACCGAACTTAATCCTGAGTGATCCAATACTCCATCTCTCTGACACGAACTTGAATATTTCATCACGGTTCCTCCTCAACAATCCAACGATAGAGGTAATGTTAATACGCCCAGCTCCCAGATGAGAAGACTGAGGCTGGCTGGGGTCAAGACCCTCGTGCAAGGTCACACAAGGAGCAGGTGGGGCTGGTGAGATCCACACTCTGTGACTCCAAGTCTGAGGACGTCTGACTTCCTCGGAGGCACCTTCTTTTCCCTGCCCAGATGTTTTTCATCTTCCCTCCTGCTTCTTTCAGCCTGACACATGCTTCGAGCAATAATAATGGCCTCAATAATAAGGATAATAATAATCAGAGCGCCTAGGTCTGTTCCTTCGTAGAACCTAACAACTGCCCATTATTTCTGCCAACAAATTAGTCTTAATTGCACTCTGGCATCATTAAGCGGCATTTGGGAAAACATAGAAGGTCCCCAAAATGTCAAGAATATAATTTGATCAACAAAACATCTGAAAGAGAAAAAAATTATCAGTAGATGCTTCTAAAAACAAACAAACGAACAAAAAACCACTGGGCTGAATTTTATCCTCCGTCCTTTTAACTCCTCTCTTTGTAAAAGACAGATTACACCTTGGTGGCTTCTGGGTTCTGCCTCACCAACAGTGCTGCGTGTGATGCTCCTAGCTGAATCTGTTCCCGGTTGTCAGCTGGAGGGAGGGGGTTATTTTGCTGAGAGGAAAAAGGGCTATTTGGGTTATTTCCCTGCTTCCACTCTTGTCCCTCTGCCGTCTAATGAGCAGAGAGCAGCCGGATGTGGCTTTCAAAACCCAACTCAGATCATGACGCTCCTCTGCTCAAAAACTGTCGGTAGCTTCTCATTCTACGTAGAATAAAAAAACGGAGTCTTGTTTGTGACCTACTAGACCCTGCAGGGTCTGGTCCTTGTTCATCTCTGGCCTCACTGCCAAATCTCTGTTCTTCGTTTTCGGTGCTCCTGCCATAACGCACCAGGATGCTCCTGCCTCGGGGCCTTGGCGCTTGCTCTCTCAGCTGGGGATATCTATGTGACCCTTTCCTTCACCTCATTCAGCTCTCTGCTAAGAGTTACCTCCTCAGGGAGGTCCCTCGTTGCTATTTACCTTCTTGCTCTGCCTTTTTCTGTTGATCACTACCTGCCGTCAAAATATAAGTGGATTCGCGTTACTTATTTTATCGTCTGGTTCCCCAAGTTGAATGTAAACTCCATGAGGGCAAGGACTGTGTCTGGTCCGTTCAGTGCCTAGAACAATGCATGACACATGCTAGGTTCTCCAGAAATATTTGTTGGAGGAAGGGAAGGAGAGAAAGGGAGGAGAACGGAGGGAGGAAAGGAGGAAGGAACGAGAGGAGGGAGGAGAAGGCTGGCCAGTGTCCGCAGAAGAAGGCATCAGAGAGGACAGGGAATAAATTGCTCTTGACGACCGAACAAAATAAAATTCAGGAAGAGGATTTGCAGTCAGAAAGTATTTTTGACAGCGAGAGACGGAAGTTCTTGGAGCTGGATGGGGCAGGGTGGGGTGGGGGGTAGGAGGAGTTTTGCAATGAGGAAGTGGGTTCCCAGAGCCAGGGTCAGAGTGAAGGAGGCTCTCTGGTTTTCCGGGGGAGTGTGGGGAAGGCCAGGCAGAGCTGTATTCTCTTCTGCCCTCTTCCTGCCTTCCCAGGGGAGCAAATAGAACAGAAGGGATCTGGGACTTGAGAGTGGGGGTGGGGGGAGGCGGGAGGGGGTAGTTCCTTTCTCTTAACCTCCCCACTAAGTTACAGAAGAAATCTCGAGTAGTGAATCATCCCTCTTTACAATCAAGCAGTTATTTAAAATGGAAACAGGAAAAAAGACACAGAGAAAGAGAGAAAGCGGGAGATTATCCCCCGCCAGCTCTCTCCCAAATTCCCGGCAATCAGCCACTGAGATGTGTCTAATCTCACGATGAGCCGCTTTCCTGATTGAGGGAGCTAATTGCGGGGCTGACACAGCTTCCCGGGAAAGTACTTGTAGACAAAAATGCCGAGTGCTACCACCACCAACAAAAATACACCCAGCACACTCGTAATGGCTCAGGACCCAAGAGGCCCGTGCCGGCTGAGACCACAACCCACCCAGAGAAAGGAAGGGACGCTCTTGAGGCCAAAGGCACCAGGAAACCCTCTGGGGAGGAACTGGTGCAGGACAGAAACAGTGAGTCCACAGAAGTGGAGAGCCAACAAGCCTAGGAAGGAAGTAGTTAGAGGAATGCCAATTACAACAACCACAGGGCCATTTTTGTGGGTGAAATTAGAAAACCTCTGGTGGGGGAGGGGGTGCTTATGTGGCTTGGGTCTGTACAGAGGAAAACACGGGACTCTTGGTAGATTTCTTTGGTGTTCGGGGTTTATCATCAAGACACTTGATGGACACTTGATTGTTCACAAGGGAACAATCTTTTGGGCTGCTATGGGCACAGAGCGCCATTGAAATAGAAAGAAATAAGTCCACCTGCTCTCAGTGCAACTGAGTTCTAGCCACCTGCCTCTGGTTGTTTGTGTGTACCTGAATGGTACCCAGAGAGAGGGCTTAATGGTCAGTCCACCCAACAAGAGCGCCCACCATAGTGTCTTTGGGTCCATATTCTGGTCTGGTTTGGAATCTTCCCTCCATCCCAGAACTAACCCACTGTGGCAGGAGTGACTAGTCTCTTTTCACCCAGCCAGTATCAGAGTCAGAGCAACTTAGGTTTCTAGAGGTGATGTTTAAGGCAAGCGCCTCGAGGTTTCATCGCCTGCCTCACAAAATAATAATACTTGGTCTTGGCAAAGATGTGGTGAGATGCACATTCCTGGGTGTTATTGGTAACGGTGGAAATTGAGACGAGCTTTCTGGAGGACAACTTGACAAAAACCTTCAGAATATTCATTCCCTTTATCTCCTTGGAACCAGGAGTGGGAAGCGACGCTTCAGCCCCTCCCCCTATGCCAGACACCCCTTTGTGCCCAATCCCTTTATGCCCAAGAAAGAAGGGGAGGTTGCATCGGATTGGTCAGAGCATGAGGCATCTGTCAGTCCACGTCCATTAGCAGCGGGGCACTGAAGCCAGCATCCCTGTGG
The DNA here is from genome assembly GCF_022837055.1 of Prionailurus viverrinus. NCBI lineage: Eukaryota > Metazoa > Chordata > Mammalia > Carnivora > Felidae > Prionailurus > Prionailurus viverrinus. The sequence continues at coordinate 185,755,753 of NC_062568.1, read as the reverse complement.
CATGCTCCTGGTGGTGCCTCCTACCCGGTGAGTTGGAGGTAGGAGCACACTTGAGGCTATTGCCCCAACGCTCAGACCCAAGGGGAAGGGAGTGTCTTGGCCCCACTCGAGCCTCGAGGTTAAACCACATACCCCGTGAAGGTCAATTTTAGGTGTTAACTTGGTTGATCATGGGGGGCCCAGAGGTTTGGCTAAACGCTATTTAGGGGTGCTTCTGGATGAAATTAGCATTTGAATCACGGACTCGGTTCAAATGGTTTGTCCTCCCAGTGTGGATAGGCATCATCCAACCCACTGAGGGACTGAATAGAACAAAAGGTGGAGGAAGGAAGAATTCAGCCTTTTCTGCCTGACTGCTTGAGCTGGGACATTGATCTTCTCCGTGAGTGGTGCTCCCGGTCATCCAGCCTTTGGACTGGGACTGAATCACACTACCAGCTTTCCTGGGTCTCCAGCCTGCAGACAGCAGACTGTGCACCTTCTCAGCCTCCATAATTATATGAGCCAAGTCCTTATAATAAATCTCTTCTTACATACATACATACCCTATTGGTTCTATTTCTCTAGAGAACCCTCATTAACAGACACCCCAACTCAGCCTTGCATTAGAGTTCAGAATTTGGGACTTTGGGTGCTCATATGGTTATGAACAAAGTGGCTCTTGATCCCAGTTCTGCCGTCGTTCCTGGTGTATTGCTGCTTTGCATCTTCAAAGGCAGATGAGCCATGATGGGGAAGGCTAGATTCCAGAATTTCTGAACTCCTGGCAGTAATATCATCGAAATTTCATCCTAATTTCTTTCTTTTTTTTATTGAAGGGTAACCCACACAACAGTAAAGCATATAAAGTGTATTTGGTTTCATTGTGTTGCTTGATATTGTTTTTCCTGTTCTCTACAGTCATGTAATCTCCACCAAGATCAAGATAAGGGACATTTCTAGCACCCTGGAAGCTTCTATCATACGCTGTTTGAGTTTGTATCTCCCCCCCAGAAGTAATCGCCATTCTGGTTTCAATAAACATTAACTCTGGGGCACCTGGGTGGCTCAGTGGGTTGAGAGTCTGCCTCATGATTTCAACTCGGGCCCTGATCCCAAGATCATGGGATCAAGCTCTGTGTCAGGCTCTGCACTGAGAGTGGAACCTGCTTAAGATTCTCTTCCTTGGGGCACCTGGGTGGCTCACTCAGTTAAGCATCTGACTTCGGCTCAGGTCATGATCTCACAGTTCATGGGTTCGAGCCCCACATTGGACTCTGTGCTGACAGTGCTCTTTCTCTCTCTCTCTGCTCCTCCCCCACTTGTTCTCTCTCTCTCTCTCTCAAAATAAATAAACATAAAAAAACAAGATTCTCTCCCTCAGCCCCTCCCTGACTCATGAGCGTACATGTGCACTCTCCATCTCTCTCAAAAATAAAGAATAAAAAAACCAAAAAATAGATAAACATGAACTCATTTTGCCTGTTCTTGAAGTTCATATAAATGAGGCCATACAAAGAATTTTTCTGGCTTTCTTTCATTCAACATAATACCTGTGAAATCCATCCATGTGGTTGCCTGTGCCAGTAGTTTGCTCCTTTTTCTGGCTGAATAATCATCCACTGTATGAATGTAGGATGATTTGTTTATCCATTTAACTATCAGTGGTTATTTAGATTATCTCCAGTCTGGGGCTATGAGGAATAGAGCCGCCATGCATATTCTTGTATATGCCTTTTTATGGACACACACTCATTCCTCTTGAGTGTGTACCTAGAAGTGAAATTTCTGGGTCAAAGTGTAAGTGTGTCTTTAACCTGAGTAAAAACCACTTTCCAAAATGTCTGTACCACGTTCAACTGCACCAGCAACGTCTGAGAGGTCCAGTTGCTTCCTCTCTTGGCCAACACTTGACAGTGTCTTTGTGCTTCTATCCACTTGGTGTAGAGCGGAATCTCATTGTGGTTTTCATGTACATTTCTATAATGAGTAACAATGTTGAACAGCTTCTTGTGTGTTTACAGCTATCTACATATCTCATTCCTGATGCGTGTCTTTAAATTGTTTGCTCATTTTTTAACTGGGTGCCTTAATTTCTAAAGGGATAGATATTGAAGGAATTATCCGAGAAGCAGACAGAATTTCACGCGTGAAGACACAGAACACAGCATCGCTTACAATATCAAAAAACAAGAAACAACCTAAATGCTTCACATAGAGAATTAGGTAAGTAAATCATGATAGAATCATGTAGTCCAATGCTAAGTAGTCATTTTAAAAGATGCGTATGATAAATGCTAATAAAATGAGGGAATGCTTATAATGTAATGTTTTGATGGTGACTTTTTTCTAATGTAACCATTAAAAGAAAAACTGGAAGGAAAAACACCAAAATGTTACTGCTGGTTATTTCTCAATGTTTTACAATGAGTACATATTACTTTGATAATCAGAAACACAATAAACATTTAAAAAAAAACTGCTAAGGCTATTAAGTCTGGCTGAAATGGCGTATTATGAACAAACCATTGCCTGCACAGAAACTATTCCTGTGACTTTCACCATCTTTAGGCACAATTTTCTAAGCCTGAATACCTTACAAACACTTTCTCAAGAGAAAATTGTTTTGTTTATTCCACATGCTGTAAAGGTACCTTTGTGCTGTGTTCCGATTAGGTCTCTATCAAAGGATGCCAGTGTATTGCTCCAATTTGAAAAGACCTAAATGGGACTCAGTAATAGAGCATTTAGAAACATGTAGGCCCATCTGCAAATGGACGCAATCTGGATCCTAAGCAAAGGAGAGAAAAGCCACAAGGTTCATGAGGGCAGGGAACTCTATGCCTGTCCTCCTCACTCTTGTGTCCCAGTGCCCGGCATAGGACTTGGGCTCCATAAATATTGGTGGGATGAACGAGTGAACGAATTTAACTATAAAATACTGATTTTCCCTTTCAAACCAACCAGACCTGCGTATCCAAAAGAGTGTTTCACCCACAAAGACCTCCCCTTGGGAGGTTATAAATAGTTCTTACAATAGCACTCCCATGGCAGAAAACATTAGACATTTCTTTTATAGAATTGCTTCCAGAGACTATAATATATTCCTCTGAATAGTCTCAGGGTGGCAAATCAGGAAGAGTAGAAGGAAGGCCTCCCGGAAGGGGGCGTTGGAGGTGAGGCAGGATTCGGGGCCATCTTTTTCTCTTGGGCACTGAGGACACCCCAGACCAGGCAAGACCGTGCAGGAAGTTTAATCCAAACACAATGGACCAGCATCATCATCTCCTCCAGGCTTCTGCACACCCCCTTTCATCATATTAACCCTCCTAAAGCGCATTCTCAGCCTGTCGCTTGCCTGCTTCCAAAGCTTTGATGGCTTCAGAATAGAGGCCAAACCTCTCAGGTCTTTATTACGGTTCCCCAGGCTCTGACTCCATCTGTTCCAGGCTTGTCTGCCACGACTCCCTGGTGTGTACTTCCCCAGGGGAAGAGGGCTACATCCTGAGACTCTCTGTGGTTCCCGCCCATCCTGTCTGGGCTCCGAGAAACACTGTGATGGTGAAAGGCATGGCCACCCAGAAGGAAGTTCATCTGTAGCTCCATTGCACTAGAGGTTGGGCGGGGAAGAGTTGGAACAGCATTCGCATCACGCCATGAAGCTCTGGGCCAGTGGTTCTCAACCCTGCCACGCATTAGAATCATCCAGGAAGCTGTGACAGAGAGGCCAGCTGGCCACCAAGTTTATGATTCCCTCCTAGTGTGGCTAGGAAGTGGCCTCCCTGCCAAGGACGAGATTTCCAATTTCCCTTGCGTAGAGCTGGGACCACTGACCGAGCTGTTGCCAACGGAACGTGGGTGGAAGTCATGTACATCGTGTCTATAGCTGGCGCATAAAAATTCTCCCGAGCAGCCCTCCACCTGCTGACTAGATGTTGAAGTCCACGTGACCCTGGAAGCCATGACTAGATGTTGAAGTCCACATGACCCTGGAAGCCATGAGTTGACGATGACAGAGCCTCCACCAATGGGGACCTGAGTGACTGCGTGGAACGTAATAACCACCAGGCAGGATGAACTTTACAGAAGCAAGAAATCCTTCTCCCACATTAGGCCGTTAAGATTTTAAAGGTTTGTTGGGGCGCCTGAGTGGCTCAGTTGGTTGAGCGACCGACTTTGGCTCAGATCATGATCTCACAGTTTGTGAGTTCGAGCCCCGCGTCGGGCTCTGTGCTGACCGCTCGGAGCCTGGAGCCTGCTTCGGATTCTGTGTCTGCCCCTCCCCTGCTCATGCTCTGTGTATGTGTGTCTCTCTCTCAATAATAAATAAACATTAAAAAAAAAAGATTTTAAAGGTTTGTTAGAGCCACGAAGGCTACCTTGATAGAGGACTTTTTGAGAAATGGCATGCCTAAGCCCTAGCCCCAGATTCTGACTTAATTGCCTGGGGTGGAGCCAGGCTCTGGTTTGTTTTTGAAGCTCCCCAGGTGGCTCTAACGTCAGGGCTGAGAACCAAGCTCTAGGTGCTCAGAAGCATTCGTAGGTCTTCGTACAGTTCATTTAACAACTCACGGACCCCACTCTGTGCCAGGCACTCGGCTACTCACTGCAAATTTTGTCCCTAAAAGCTGGTAGAGACTCATGACCATGGCCCCAAGTCCTGCTGCCTTAGACTTGAAGGCAAATAGAGATCTCCCTCAGCCAGTGCCTGTTTGGGGGCCTGGTAGGCCTCTGTCCCCGCTATGCATCCCAAGACCCTGCCTGCCACCTGAACATAGAGCATAGAGGGCAGAGTGTGGATTTTCCTGCAGCTGGAGAAATGTTGAAGAGTTTCCTCCGGGAAGCCCACGGTGCTACCTCAAACACGCCAGTGCCTTATAGGTCACACCAAACATCGGCTGAGCCCTCCTCTGGGACAGCCAGTCCCTGGCCTGGCATCGGGGACACAGAGATGGTTAGGATGCGGCCCCAGCCCTCGAAAAGCTCACAGCCCGGTTGCAGCCATAGATCATGGTATCGGGGATGGAGCAAAGGGGTCATCCAAAGCCATCCTGGCTTCCCTTACCCCAGAGGCAACTGGCTTGGGAGACAGAGCACTGAACTCAGAGGCAGGAGCCCTGGGCCCGAAAGCTGCTGCTGGCACGTCCCCCAGACAACGTCAACCCCGACTGGCAAGAGCCAGAATAGGTGTTGAACGGGACACACTGCAGGATCCCAGAAGAGGGGACCAGGGAAGACCTGACAGAGGGGTTGACGTTTGAGTTCGCTCTCGAAGGGGACCAAGAGTTAGTTGGACAGGCAAGAGAGACAGGCAACACAGGCAGAAGTCACAGAGGCCAGAGAGCACAAGAAAGCTCTCAGAAGTAAGTTCTACCTGGCAGGAGACAAGGGAGCAAGGGGGTCGGGGCAGGAGATAAAGTTGCAGAGGGAGCTGGGATGGTTTGTACAGAGCCACAAACCTGAGGCTCAGGGGTTTGGATGGCAACCTGGCTCTCAGAAGCCCTACGGGGCTTTGAGCAAGTCAAGACATAGGTTCACGGTTTACAAAGGGGGCTTGAAATGGGGGGTGTACCAAACAGAAGGAGAGAGGGGGAAGGTGGGAGCCCAGCTGAGGGGCTATCAGTCATCCAGAGAGAGGTGATCAGGGTGGTGGTCACGGTCATGGAGGAAAGGGGTCGCCCGCAGGATCCCCAGGGCTCCCTCGCGCAAGAGGCAGGAGCATCGCTTGGAGAGAATACTGAATTTGGAGGCTATACCTGCCATGTGCTCGGTCCAAGATACCCTTCTCCCATCTCTTTATCCCTACCCTTTGGTTCTGTCCAAACACCACTTCCTCAGAGAGGCTGTCCCAGCCCATCACACCAGCGTGGGTGGTGCCTCAGTTTCTCCCCATCACACCCCCTCTGTGATTTCCTCTGTTGCAATCTCATGCTGTGTGACTTCGTTCATTTGTTCACGTGTCTATGGAAGCCCGCGAGGACAGTCACCTCTGCTGTCCTGTTCACGGCGAGTCCCTAGCTCCGAGCACAGTGCCTGGCGCCGAGCAGGTGCTCTGGTAGATTACGTCACCCGCCTCAGCGCCTCGCGTCTTCCTGCACTTGTGCCCTTTGCCGTGAACTTTGCGGTGCCCTCTCTCTGTGGGTGGGATGTATTTCCCCACCTCTTAATTTGAGTTTGGCAACGTGACTTGCTTCAGCCAGTAGAGCAAGGTGCGAGGGGGCGTCTGCCAGCTCCAAGCTTAGGTCTCAAGAGACCTCGTGTGCCTCCGCTTCCCTTCCTACAGCCCGGCCACCGTGCTGGCAACGATGTGCCAGGCTCGCAGACTGGTCTCGAGATGGGGGAGGACAGGCATGTGAGACAGAGCCACCCCCAGCCAAGTTCAGCCCAGATCCGCTGACCCACAGATCTAGGAACACAAATGACTGGGGGTGTAAGCCCCTGAGGTCTAGGAGTGGTTTGCTACCGAGCACTTTCCCCTGCCTATAAAATAAAGAGGCTTCCCGGGGCTGGTTTAAACATCTCCCTCCGAGGTCTCTGGCCTTTTTTTTAACTATGGCAGCTCCCAGCTTCTCAGTTCTGCCCTCTCCCCACTCCTCACACACGCTACTGCCTTGCCTCAGTCCTCATGAATAACCATGCAGCATCCACTTTCCCAGGGTCAAGTTCATGGCTCCTGAGAGCCCCTCTTTACTGCAGCTGCCTCTTCTCCAGCTGCTGCACCAAGGCCCTGGGTTCTGATGTGCAAATCAGAGAGCCGCAGGCAGCCCCGGGAAGAAGAATCCGTCCTTGCCAGGACAGCCCTCCCCATGGCTCAGGTGAGCCTGGGGAGGGTGGCTGGGCTGGACTGGGGACTATGAGGGGCCCATCTGAGCTGGTTGTGAGATGGGAGAGACTAAGTCAGGGAACCTTGGGCCCGGAGGAAACCTGAGAGACTGCCTGGAACCAACCTTCATCCAGCAGATGGGGAAACTGAGGCACGATGCATCTAACGGGGAAAGCGAGGCATGAGGAAGTAAATAGGCTTGCCCAAGTCAGTGATCAGCAGCTGAGTCAGGAACCAGATTTCCTGACTCCCGGCCCAGTGCTCTCCTTCCCCTGCCCCCTGCCGGTCACAGGCAGGGCAGAGCACAGGTAAAGGTCCGGAGGCTGGGATTCGTTTACTCCCCTGCTGACTCATTCAGCACCATGTCTGGTCCACCCCCAGGCCGGGGACTCCCGCCAGGTGCTGGGGGGTGGGGGTGGGGGTGGGGTGGGCATCTCTTAGATGTCAGCGTCCTGTGTTGGGGAGATTATGCCAGGATCTGGTGCTGGGTGAGCAACTGGGGTCCGGCCATGAGCTGGCTGAGCGCCTACTATGTGCAGGCTCTACGCCAGGTGCTGCCTACTCAGTGGCAAATAGCCCAAGGACTCTGCCGCCCCCGCCCCCCGCCAGCCACTCTGCGTCCCTCTGTCTCTCTCTGGATGTTCTGTCTTCCTGTTGCTCTCAATGGGCTTCTGCCCACTTGTTCTCCTTCTCTGGCTTTCTTCTCTCCTCTGCTTCTGAAGCTTTCTGTGTCCCCGTGCCTCTGTCCCCGCCTCCTGTGTGGGTCTCACCCCCTCTCCCCCCGGGTCTCCGGCTGAATCTCTTTTCTCTCCGGGCTCATTAGGTCCTTCTCTCTCTTGCTCATGTTTTCCATTTTCTTCCTTCTCCGTCTCCGTGTCTCTGTGACTCTAGCACTCTCTGTGTCTCTGTCCCTCTCTCCTGGCCTGTCTCCCCTTTCTCCGTCCCCTGCACCTCCACCCCCAGGGGGTTCGGTTTTCCCATCAGCTACAATTACAAGGCCATTTGCTAAAGTAGCCCAGCTCCTTCTCCGTGATGGGGAACAAGAGGCCGTATGTTTGCACTGACTGGAAATACTGAATTCCTTCTCAGCAAAGAAAGACAAGCACCCTCTCGGTTTATAAATATTAATTACGGGCACCCGGTAATGAGAGAACAGGGTGGCTGTTGGCTGTGATCTCTGATTGTTTGACTAATCCTAGAGACAGTTTAAACAAGACAGTTATTACCTGACGGGAAGAGGAATGAGGAACAAGCCTTGTTCATGAGGACCAGCTTGGCAAAAAAAACGGCAAGGGACACGGGCTCACGGAGGACTCCTGCAGAGCGACCTTGGGCAAAGCCCCTCCCCCTTTCTGGGCCTCAGTTTCCCCTCTCCCGCGTGGATGCCCTTCTAGCTCTGACTTATAGGATATGGAGGTGACACTTTGCCAGAGGGCCAGGCAGACCATTTTGGAGTATCGCCAAGCAGGGATCAGGGACCGACAGAGGGAAGGCCCAGCTCAGAGGAGAGGGGCCCCGGGGGTCACGCGCGGCAGCATCTGGTTCCTCTCGGTCCTCGGGTGATTCACGAGGCTGTGCCCGTTTGAGTCAACTCCCCGGCACCAACCAGGGAAAGATCCTGGCCTGAGGCCAAATCTTGAGCAGGAAGTGAGGTGTGTCCCATGTTGCAAGTCAGACTTTCCAGCTCTACCCCCGGCTGGGTAGGCCTTCCAGGTACCTCATTTTTACTTTCTGCAAAATGGGAGTGAAGAGGCATACATTTATGCCGCCCTTCTTGATCCCAGAGTTGAAAGTCGATCTAAATCGAATCTGAGACATCCCAGACTGGCCTTGTCTGCCAGAGGCCATTTCAACAATTGCCCTCTCTCCAAGCTCACGTCTCAATTCAATAGTTATTGACATGATGTGCAAAAGCAGAGAAGTGATTCCCAACGCACAGCCAGGACGAAGGTTTGGCGGAAGAAAAGGAGCCGCGTCTAGAGCGGGGAGCGTGCCCCTGCGAGGTCCCCTGGTCAAGGTCCCCACAGTGAGGCAAAGTGCGCTAGTCCTTCTAGAATATTCATTTTCTAAAACCCCCTCTCCTCTGGGGAGGACTTTACACCTATAGCACAATAAACCATGGATCATCTTCTTAGAACACGGGTCAGCCTACAAGAGCACCCGGGGGAAGTGTGTGCTCCCCGTGGGGCAGAAGCAGAACCCGAGCTAGGAGGCATCCTGATCGCTGGCCCAAGGCCACGCTCACGATGGCGCGGTCTGTGAGTCCGAGCCCCAAGTCTGCTGTCAGCGCAGAGCCTGCTTGGGACTCTCTCTCTTTCTCTCTGTCTCAAAATAAATAAATAAACATTTTTAAAAAATTGTCTTCCCATGCTCTGTCTCACTCTCTCAAAAATAAATAAATGTTAAAAAAATTTTTTTAAATAATACATTTTATTTTTTTTTAATTTTTTAAAACTTTTTAAAAATTTATTTATTTTTGAGACAGGGAGAGACAGAGCATGAGCAGGGGAGGGGCAGAGAGAGAGGGAGACACAGAATCGGAAACAGGCTCCAGGCTCTGAGCTGTCCGCACAGAGCCCGACACGGGGCTCGAACTCACGGACCGAGAGATCATGACCTGAGCCGAAGTCGGCCGCTTAACCGACTGAGCCACCCAGGCGCCCCTAAATAATACATTTTAAAATAACGTGTATCCGGATTCAAATCTGAGCTTCAACACCTTGGGCAAATTAGCCTCTCTGGGCCTCGGTGTTCTAACCTGTAAAATGGCGATAGCATTGGGAAGGACTTCACTTGCAGCTAGTGTTGTGTCAGTGCTGGCTAGACATCCCTTTTGCCAGAGCTGCTGAAGACACCACCCCACATTTCACACGAAGGCCAACGAGGACGGAACGTCAAGTTGCTCTTGGTATCATGTTAGATGCGCTCCGCTACCTTGGTTAAGGAGGTTGGAGAGGGGGGTCTGACCTACCCCTGGCCCTCCTGAAGCCAGCAGCAGGCGGAGCGGCCACCCCAGCCTAGGGTCTGTGGAAAGATGCTGCAGGCCGCTCCCGGTTGACCTTGGACAAAGTGGCCCTGCTTTGCCCTGGGCTCTGCGTTTCGCAGCTCCTGCCCTATCCCGCAGGACTGGGAGGGGCCGGGGGAGACAGTGACCGGCTTGAAAAAAAAAAACAGAAAAAACAATGTTCAAGCGCCCCCACTGCACCCCGCAGGCTCTGGCCCAACTGAGTGCTTTCTGAGAACCCTTTCAACTCCAAGTACAGACGCTGCGCAGAGCGGGTCCTCCGGGAGCCACGGGCTGGGCCGGCACAGGAATCAGAGCTGCACAGGGCTGTCAGTAGAAAGGGGCTGAGTGTCTTCCCCCTCTTCCTGCGCTTTCTCTCCAAGCAGCCTGAGAGGCTCCCCAGCCTTAAATCTTTCATGAGGCCTCAGGGCACATCAGCCCTTCCTGGGGCCTCCAGAGCAGTCAGCAGTCGGAGCAGTCGCAGCTGGCTCTGGGGCGGAGACGCCAGCCCATTTTCAGGCCGGGCTGCTCGAGGCCCCCGAGGCCCCCGGCCCTCCTGCCTCGGGGAATTCCTGACACCACTGGGGAGTCTGCAGCACCAGTGAAATGTGTTTGCACCTCCCCCATGTCTGTGTCCCCCCCCACCCCGGCCTCCCTCCTTCCCCCCCTCCCACCACCCCTCCTCCCTGCCATGCCAGACTTCTGCCTGCAGCCCAAGCCCTCACAGCTCCCTCTAAAGACTTCCAGGAAAATCCTCCTCCTGCAGATTCAGAAGGAACTCAGCACCGGTCACTCACGTTTCCTGCCTGAATCCATCCGTGTGCACAATTCACTGAACTGATATCCATTCCATTAACTAACTTTTTCATCTTCGGCCAGCATCGTGAGCCCTTGGAGCCTCGGTTTCTTCATCTATAAGATGAGGGAAACAATGGTTCGTACCTCCGAGGGTCAAGAGCAATGATACCGCGCACAAAGTGTTTAGCCAAGTGCCTGGCACATAGAGGGAATGAAGCGTGAGCAGAAGCTGTTACCATGTATATTTCTTACTCACCGAGTACGTGCTACGTACCAAGTCCTGGAGCCACACAGGGGAAGCCAAGTCAGCATCCCTATTCTCGAAGAGCTCACTAGGACATGGACGAGAAAGGTAAACAAAAATGCCAATATGGTGGGATATGTTAGCTTAATAGAAAAATGTACCGGTTACATTACAGGGAGGCATAAAAAAGAAATACCTTGAGAGAGGGACGTGGGCATGCACGAACGGGTTCTCGAAGTCTGACTAGGAGCTCACCAGGCAGTCAAGGGAGGATACACATTGTAGGCAGATGGAACAGAATCTGCAAAGACTCGAAGGTAAGAAACAGGGCCTTGGAGAATGAGAGGCCCGGAGACAAGACAGAACGGGCCATTGGAGGCCAGGTTCCTGAAGGCCCCAAGGCCACCGGAGAGCCTGGACTCCACCCCGCCAGCACCGAGGTTATGGTGTACAAAGGGTCTAAAGCAGGAGAGTAACATGATCACAGTCAAGTCTTAAGCTACGCGCCCGTTCAAAGCTGCAGCGTTTACGTAACTTTCCTTTTTCTTCTCGAGCATGTAGCCAGCCTAGAAATTTTAGAGCAAGCATTTTCCCTTATTTCTATTCAACCTGAAAGCGGCAGTCGAATCCAGCTTGCGTGGTATTGAAATGCAGGTCGCCTGTGCAACAGTGTTGCTAAAATTACCAAAACTAACCACAGCCAGGGAAGGGCCATTATCGGAAACAGATTTTATTACCATGGAAACCAGCAGATAATGCCAAGTCCGGTCATTTTTATTCTCCGAAAAGAGAGAGAGACGAGGAGAGAGAAAGAGAGAAAGCAGCAGGAGAGAGAGAAAGGGATTGAAAGGGAGTGAGACGCAGAGAGAGGCAGGGAGAGCCGGGGGGTCCGGCCCAGGCTTTCTGGCCACACATGCCCCACCTCAGCCGTCCGCGTTCTCGGCTAACATTCGCGGAGCGCACACTGGGTGCCGCAGCCGCCAGGGAGCAACCAGAGAGGGGTTTTGCAGCGTGACTTCCACTAGCGATGCAAAATGCGGGCGGAGGTATAAATACGGCCAGAAAGAGCTGCCCCAGAGAGATCTCAAGGCAACCCGGATGGTCTCTACCACTAGCACGGGACGGCGGTGGGGGTGGGCAGAAGCCCTGACTTGGAGTTAAGGCTCTGGCCAGAGTAGCTCGTGACCTTGGGCAAGGTCATGGAAATTCTCAGAGCCTCCGTTTCTTCAGGGGTTCCTTAGAGGGGCCTCCTGGGATGGGCATGAGGCTCTGGTGTGCAAGGCCGCCAAGGCATTTCGTAACCGCACAGGGCTATGGGCAAGGGGCGGGGTGGGGGGGGAGGGCCTCCAGCCCCCAGGGTTCCTGCGTCTGTGCCTCTGTGTTGTTCCTTGACTTGGAGAGCTGCTTCCTCCCGTCACACGACTCCCTGGCCCACTGCAGCTGGGGGATCCAGCCCATGTAGCCCCAAGCAGAGGGGGAGCAGGAGAGTCGGGGACCAGGGAGGGTTTCTCAGTGGGGTTGATACGAGGCACCTGCTGGCTCGGTCCAGGAGAAAAGCAAAGACAGAGGGGGTGGGGGGAATCGGTGGGCGAGACAAAATGAGGTATGCCGGGAGACCCCAGGGGAGGGACACCCTGTAAAAACTCTGGGATCCCGGAGAAGGAGTGAGTAGGAGGTTTTAGCCGCCAAAGCATGTAGTCCAGGGGGAGGGCGGTCGAAAGGAAGCCTCAGGACACGCAAAAAGGTCCATGACAGCACTCTCACTACCCAAATGTCACCAGACGAAGTGTCCATCCCCTGGGAGCTTGTTCGAAATGCAGGCTCTGGGGGCACCCTGGTGGCTCGGTCGGTCCAGCGCCTGATTTCGGCTCAGGTCGTGACCTCACAGCTCGTGAGTTGGAGCCCCCCTGCATCGGGGCACCTGCTTGGGATTCTCTGCTTCCTTCTCTCTCTCTGCTCCTCCCCCACTTGTACTGTCTCCCTCAAAATAAATAAATAAGCTAAAAAAAATAAATAAATGCAGACTTTCCCTGGGGGCCTCCTGGCACTTCGTCTCTACATTCCACTTGGAGAGATGCTGAGTCTAAGTCACTTCTCTCCTCTGAGTCTCAGTGTCTCCATCTATGAAATGGGGATAAGAACACCCGCCCGCACACACAGGGCTATTGGGAGGATTGGAAACAAAACAAAACAATGAAAAGCACCCTCTGCCTGGAAGACACTGCTTTCGTGTTATGTAGTTATTGCTAATATATACACGGGGAGACCAACCTCCCGGGGTAACAAGGCACTTCCATAACAAAACGACTTGATTAGACTGTTCTCGCAAACACGCTGCTCCCCGGCTAACGCTTTCCTGCCGGCGTGCCGCGCCTCGTCTTGCGGCTGCATATTAAATCTTCATCCTATCAGCACTTGGCTGAATTTGTAGAAACAAAATGGAAGAGGGAACTCAGGCATGAATTAGCAGTTTAAGACAGGAATGAGATTACGATAAAATCCCCACTCTCTCCATCCATCAAAATGTAATAAGAATAGAAAACTAATGTGAAAATATCAACATGACCTATTGCTTCCAGCCTGTCATCACCATCCTTTACGAGCGAGCCTCCCAAGACGCGAGCCTCTCGTTTCGCTGGAAACATCGCGCTTTCGGCAGGAGACACAAACCGTGTCCGGAGCAGGCTGCACGCTTGGGCGGCGTCTCCGGGGGAAGCAGGGAAGGGACCGAGTGTGACAAGGTTCCCTGGCTTCCCGAGTCGTGGAGCATGAGGACGAGTCGAGGTGGCTGGGGACAAGGGGTGTCTTGTCCCGTTTCTGACGCCGTCTCTGGGTGGGGAGGCCCCAGCCCTAGCCAAGGATCATGGCTTCTACCCTAGCAGATGTCCAGGGAAGGACATTTCCTAAGTTCTGAATGCCCCCTTTGCAGCAGCAATGGTGGCCTCCAGAAGCAGCCTCACACCCTCACTGCTGGCAATCTGTCTCGCTGTGCGGGCACCACAGGATACAGACCCAGTTCCGGGGGGGGGGGTGCGGTGATGGCAGTGGGGGGGCGGGCAATGGTATTATCATTTGTCCCTATAGCACCAGATGAGGGACAGGCTCAGAGAAGCAAAGGGACTTGTTCAAGGATGCACAGCAAGTGAGGGTTAGACTCCTGGTCCTTGTCCAGTGCTCTCTGCATTGCCAGCTAATGTGCCAGGACTGAGCTTGGGCCAGAGATATACGAAGCAGGGGCTCCCAGCCTTGTTCCCATCCTGAGCTTTGTCCCCCTCCAACCGCCTCCCCCTCCTCTCTGCTCTGGCCACCCTGGCTTCCTATGACTCTCTAAGAGCCCAGAATTGTTTCCCAATCAGAGACTTAGGACACTTTATTCTTTCACACTGGAATGTTTTTCCCATCACCGTTCACTGAGACAACTCCCCGTCCTTCAGGGCTTGTCCAAATGAACACCTCCTCAAGGAAGCCCTCCCAGATACACCTTCTCCCAACACTCTCTCCTCTGCTTCAGGGCCCTTGGTTAGCTCCCTGTCCTATTCGCCTATGCCGCGTCCCCGTAGTACATCTCTCCATCATAATTTTATCATTTTTGTTGTATTTAATGCGCATTACCTTCACGGGCTAGCAAAGCTCGAAAGGTCTGAGACCACTCTCCCTTGTCTGCTCTTACAGTCGCCAGCACCTAGCAGTTACCTTGTTTTTATTCACCCACGCATTCAAAACTTTTTTACTGAGCACATACTCTGGCCAGGCACTGACAGTATGCGAGCTCCTCACTCTAGTGGAGGAACACGTAAGATAAACGAACACATATCACGTGGTGGGGAGCGAGAAAAGAAGACCAGAGCAGGTGTGCTAGGTTTAGACATGACCTTCCGGAATCCCCTGGCGGAAGGTGATGTTTGAGCGGCGCCGGGAACAGCCACACCAACACTGTGCCTCAGGGGCAGTAACTACAGATGCCCTGAGTCTGGTCGGTGCTCGGCATACTCCCGGACAGGGGAGGGAGGGGTCGGGGGAGGAAGAAAGGGAAACGGAGAGCTCTTCGTCAGTCCGTTGGGTGTCTTAACTCTTGGTTTCGGCTCAGGTCACGATCCCACGGGTTCATGAGATGGAGCCGTGCATCAGGCTCCGCACTGACAGCTCGGAGCCTGCTTGGGATTCTCTCTCTCTCTCTTTTTCTCCCTCTCTCTCTGCCCCTCCCCCACCCATATGCCTGTATGCGCTCGCTCTCAGAATAAATAAATGAACTTTTTTTTACAAATAAAAATAAGTTTAAAAATCTTGACTAATGCAGAGACTCACAGGCCAGAGGTGGCTGGGTAAGGAGTGGAGAGGAGGAAGCAGATGGGGGGACAAGGAAGGTGCCGGCTGGGATGCACCAGGACACTGGGGTCTCCGGACAGAACAAAGAGGACTCGGGGCTTTCCTCCGCAGGTGCTTAGGAGTATGGCAGCCTCATTGATGGGACGTACAGGCTCCCCAGAGTGTAGACTTTTCCTCCTTAACATCTTGTCCGGTAGGTGCCGGCTGCTGGAGCTCCGCAGAGAGCTCGGGGCTGGAGACAGATCAGTCACCGTTTGTGTGCCTGCAGGGGACCAAGCCCCAGGCCCGGCTCATTGTGGGCTGGTTAGTACACCTGTCACGTTACTGGCAGGTTAGTACGCCTGTCTCCATGTTACAGATGAGGAAACAGAGGCTCAGAGAAGTTATGGGGGCTTGCCCCAAACCGTGCAATTGGGGATAAAGATGTGGGAGCCTCCCAGGAGAAACAAAGCCCTTCGACCCTAGGTGTCGTTATGAACCGGGACTGGAGGTGAAGAGACGGGGTCCAGCCCTAGCTGGGCCACTCACTCTCCACGTGACCTTGAAGGAGGTCCCCTCCCTCTCGGTGCTCACCTTCCCCATCTGGGAAATGTGCAGGTTGGGTCTGATGATCTCCCGATTCCTTATGACACTTACTCCTCTCATTTGGACTTCAGGGGACCAGGTTAGGCAGAAAGAGTCTGCCAGCCGGGTTGGGCACCTGGTGTATATACAGTACCTCCTCTTGGGAAGAAACCAGAAGAGGGAAGAGCTGTGGGCTTGCTGTGGTCTGTCACGGGTCCCGGAGCCCATCCTCAGAGGGCTCCCGGTGTGGAGGGGGCCGAGCACATTGGAGCCACAGCAGACAACTCTGCTGGGAGGGACTGGGAAGCCAAGCCAAGCTCCTGCCCACGACCGCTCACAGCATATGCTCTGCATTTCACCCACCATTTGCAAAGAGCTGCCACCCTCTTCAAAGTCTCTTCCTGCTCCAAGAACATTTGGCTCCTGCCTCTTCTGATCCAGCTTCTGCCCTTTACCCTGTCCCCTTCCACTGCCACCAGCCCCTGGGGACAATATTTTCCTGCAAGTCTGGGAGATTCAGGTAGAAGCGAACGGAGTCACTTCCACCTGTTGGGTTCCATATCGGGAAGCGTGCGTGTGACCCAGCTCCCGGGGGGTACATGGGGCAAAGGTCCGGCAGTACTGAGAGGGATGCATCCGGGAGGGCACCCGGAGTGATGAGCATAAGGGAGCACGCACTGAGGAACATAAGCGATGGCCACGGCGGGCTTTGCTGAGAAATGCAGATACTGCCAGAGTCTGGTCTTCACGTGGAGCTGCCATGATTTGCTAATGTGGAAGAATGTCCCCAGCCGGGTCCACTGTTCTGTGAGGTCGGGTTTTAGCAAGCGCATCGCTGTGTCAGAAGGTGGGGGGGCAGGGGGGGGTATGACTGAGTGACAGCACCCAACACTGTGAGGGCTTCTCCCAGCACTGCTCCCGGGGCCTGCCCAGGACATCGTGGACCACAGATACAACAGGAAGACGTCATCTGAGGAACCAACCCTATCTCTCCTCTCTCTCTCTCAGTCTCTGGTTTTGTGGCTAGAAAGAAAACAAAGAAGGGTCCCCCCATCCATGCGGAGACCCTCCCACCAAGCCAGAGCTTCCCAGAGTCTACCCTCTACTCTCCTTCCAAAGCTAGACCAGCACCTCAGCACCTAGGACATGGAAAGCGGACCTTTGGGCTTCACCCACCGGCCTCATCCCTGCATCACGACGATGGCCACGGAGCCCGCGGGGCCAATGTCAAGCTCCAGTCTGGCAGGATACACACACATCCCCTCCCTGTCCTGGGTTGCCCTAAACCCTCAGCCTAAGCCCAAGGAGGACCAAGATGGCCTAGGGAGCCCTGAGCAGCAGAGCGGCGGAACCTCAAGCCGAGGGCAGAGTCTCGTTCTTTCCCGATTCGTTCATTTAACAGAGTCATCGAGGACTTGCTCTGTGCCAGCCACCTACCTCAGTGTTAACGGTGCCACGGTGGCCGAGCTGAAAGGTCCCTGGCCTTGTGGAGCTCACATTCTCGTAGAGAAGAAAGCCAGGAAACAATGAGCCGGCCAAAGAAATCAGATTATTTCAGATGGCGATGGGGACACAATAAAGGCAACACAAAGGTATGCGGGGCTTTCCGCTTCTTCCCTTGACCTCGATTCCATTCTCTCCCCGCTCACCCCCACTCCCAGTCGTCTCCGTGCTGTGAGGCGCTGAGCCCCGTGCCTGCCTCCCTGGGCTCCCGTGCCAGCCTGCTTCTAGCTGGGCCCAGACAATAGGAAACCTGGCAGGAATGAGAGCCCCAGGAAAGATAGGTCCAGGGATTTCTTCTCTGCTCCCCTGTGCCTTGTTGCCTGGTTCTGGAAGGGGCTGGCCCTTCTAGGACACCCGCCCCAGCGATCTCCAGTCTCTGACAGCACCCTTTCCTCCAGAGCCCCCAGGCCCATGGGTGCCAACAGCTTCCCATGGTTGCTGGTCCCTGGCTTCCCTTATCTTTGTCACACCTCTTCACGTTGCCAGCTCAGCGTGCCCTGCCTTTCCGCCTGGGCCCCTGACTGATACGGGCAGATGCTGTTGAACGCGCCAGGAGACAGGGGAGCTGGGAGAGCAGGTTCAAGCCTGGGTTGTTCAAGGTGGTCACTGTGGCCGGAACGTACTGAACGAGGGAGCGAGGAGAGGAAGATGAAGTCAGGGGGGCATTTCAAAACATTTAACAGCTGGCGCAGCACGGCCCCCATCAGTCAGAAGGGACCCCCAGCTATAAAGGACAATCGTGCGGGATGATCGGACGGGTGGGCAGGGGTGTACCAGGGCCCAGTGGAACCAAAATGGCACACGCAAGCTGGGTCGTGTGAGAACTGTTCGACAAAGGGACTCTTTATGCAGGCGTGTGCAGGGAGGTCACAGGACGGTGGGGATCTCTAGGACCACAACAGCCCCAGGCGAGAGGGTGGGAGGACGCAGCAGCTACCAGAGGCAGACAGCCGTGTCGAGAGGATTGCCTTGAAAGAAGCCGAGGCAGAGCCACAGAGACCCCATGGGGAAAGTGCCATGAAACCAACACCTAGCTTCTTCCCTGTCCCCGCTCTCCTGCTGCTGACAGCCGCTGGCCAATGCCACCTGGGAGTCAGAGAACATCCCCACGGGATGTCATCCTGAGACCTGGAACAGCCTGGAGAAGAGCGAAGCCTGGGTCTTAGGAGGCAAATGGAAACTACCCAACCCTCTGATCCTGTAGGACCTTGGAAACCACAGTGAGAAGTTTGGGTTTCAGGCTAAGCATCGTGGAAAAGTACCGGGAATAAAAGCAATAGAATTATCACTTGGATCCTTCGCCTCCTTCCACAGGGAGGTAATGGGACAGGCTCTGCTCTAGTCAGTCTGGACCAAATGCCTCCCAGAAGCATTTTGTCATGGGGGTTGGGAGGAAGGAGGAAGTTAAGAGCTTGTCCTGGGGACTAAGCCACCGGGGCAGGCCTGTGGCAGACAAACCAGCTCAAGAACCCCAGGGACCACCGGCCTGCGGGACACAAACTCATACATTCAGCACACACAGGACCGTCCTGAACATGAATGGAATTTGGTGTCCCTAAGAACCCAGAGAATGCCCGCGGCTTTCCCAGGGATGCTCCCCAACCTCCAATGGCAAGAGCCTGGGCCCTCCACCCCCAGCCCACCCCCATCTATAGGGAGCAGGATGGCGCCCCAAAGCCTGGGCTCCATCCACAGATTCTGGAGTCTCTGTAAGGAGCCCAGTCCAACGCTCCTCTTCAGCCTTGCCTTCCAGAAGTAATAGATTCCTCCTTCCAACTCCAAGTGTCCTAGTGACACTTAACTTCTAAAAGGGATGCCCAGGGGCGCCCGGGTGGCTCAGTCAGTTGAACGCCCAGCTCTTGATTTCGACCCAGGTCGTGATCTCACGGTTGGTGAGTTTGAGCCCCACCGTGGGCTCTGCACAGACAACGCAGAGCCTGCTTGGGATTCTCTCTTCCTCTCTCTCTGCCCCTCCCCTGCTTGTAGCTCTCTCTCCCCAAATAAATAAACTTAAAAAAAAATAAGTAAAAAAGTAAAAGGGATGCCCAGCTGGGTTCTGGCTCCACCCCCAAAGATGGAGTCAAGCTAAGCCTTAAAAAGATACAATCCAGAGAGGTTACACAATTTGCCCAGGGTCACACAGCCGGCTAGAGGAAGCACAGGGGCTTGAACCCAAGTCCATGGACTCTTTCCACTCTACCACACGGCTTCAGTGGGTCCTGCACGGGCCCTGGGACAGCTGCCACATCACCTGGGCAGACATACCTGGCAATGGCACTCACCGGCGCTGTGATGGGGGCCAAACCGCCTCACTTGTCTATACCTCAAGGCTTCACACGTCGTACGGGACGTCGGGCCACTGCACACCTGGGATGCGGTAACCAAGCGACATGGCTCCATGCGCCGTAAGGTGGGGTGCACGTGTGGGCCTAGAGCTGTGGGGAAGAGGCAGCCCGCAGCAGATCTCGGGGAGGGGGCTGGGGAGCGGCAGAGAAAGCCAGGGCGGGGGACATGGGCTGGGCAGGGGTGAAGGAGCCCCAGCAGGTTCCGGGGGAGAGGAGCACACGGGGACCTGTGCCGGAGGAGTCGGGGCCAGGCGCAGGGAGAGAGGGGGCACCCTGCTTGGGCCACACAGGGCAGAGCCGGGGCTGGGGGATCCAGAGGAGCTAACGGCGAGGAGCCAGGAGACCACACTTCTCCAGGACAGAGCGAGAAACGGCCATTTATTTATTTATATTGAGAGAGAAAGAGAGAGAGAGAGAGAGGGAGAGAGAATCCCAAGCAGGCTCTGCACTGGAGGCACAGAGTCCGATGCGGAGCTCCAGTTTCTCGAACCGTGAGGTCATGACCTGAGCTGAAATCGAGAGTCGGACACTCAGCTGACTGAGCCACGCTGGCGCCCCTCTGAGGGGAATAATCAGATTTGTGCCACAGCATCCTCGGGGAGCTAAAGGTCATAATCCATGTGAGGCCGCCAAGCACAGGGCCTGGTGCACAGTAGGTGCTCAACAAACACCAGTCCGATCTCCCCTGTCCTCCTTTCTTCAACCCAGTGACCAGAGATGGAACCTATAGGTGGACTCGTAGAAACAGAGCTCTCTGTTCCCCCCTTGAAAGATAGTGAGCTCCCCATCCCTGGAGACATCCAAGGAAAAGTCAGATGACCCTGTGTCAGTGGAGGCAGGTGATAAATTTCAGACAGGGGCCTGGATTCAAGGCCAAAAGCCCTTCCAGCCTGCAGAATGCATAATTCTGTGACTCTGCCAGCCCGGGTGTAATCAATCCTCCCCGCCCTGGTCTTTAGTAACCACGGCCTCGAACTTGGAGTCAGGAAGGCTGGAGACTAAATCTTCGCTCGGCTTCTTCCATTTTCTCAGAAGCTGCCCCTTACCGAGAAGCGTCTAAGGTACCGCTGAGTGGCACCCACAGCTCCCCCCGCCCCCCACCCCAGGCAGCCCCCCGCCCCGAGCCCACCCCCAGCAGGTGTGTTTAGAGAAGTACATCCCAAGTCTCACCCCGTACATGTTCCCCAGCTCAATTACAGGCTCAATTTTCTTTTCTGTGTAATCCCCAAATCAATATGTGTTCATACATATTTAATCGGGCGGCTGTTTTTATTAGAGTGGGGATTAGTTTTACATCTTTCTCCCCACCGCTTAGAAGGCATCCGCCACTCATGAGGAAGATGAGCAGATCGGTGAGGGAAGGGGTCTAACCGAGGGTCGGGCCTGGCACCCCGCCCAAGCCAGAGACCCTGAGAGCACCGCTCTGGGACCTGCCGTCCCTTCTGCGTGGGGCTGGGGTCCTGCCGCTTCCCAGCTTCCTCTCTCTGGGGCAGCCCAGCCCTCACCCTCAACTCCTGATGGAGGTCCCCACCCAGGGCAGCTCCCTGGGGTCCTCCCAGACCTGCTCCCCACCTTCCCCCAGCCGAGAAGCCAGGAGAACAAGGGCCAGCCGCCTGTTAGAGGTCGGAGATCGGAGGTCACCTTCAGCCTTGCCTTCCAGAAGTAATAGATTTCTCCTTCCAACTCCAAGTCAAGGCTGAGTAGAATAAATTATCACCCTTCCGCTGCGTAATCACTGTCACACTCAGCCCCAGCTGCCATCTGCTTCCTCACCAGCATCCCCACCTAGCCAAGCTGGAAGGAAGGCGAGGGCACGAGGATCGGTAGGTCACCGTGCTGGCCAGAGAAGGACAAAGGCAAGAACACTCTGGGGGCTGGAGCAGGAGAGAGAAGGGCGGGACAGGTTCCTCGGTCCCCACGAGAACAGGGCCGTACCAGCGCTCGGGTGATGTGTCGGGCCCTGCTACACGTCGTCTGGTCTCATCCTCACGGCGTTTCTAAGAGACAGAGCCTACTCCTCTCATGTGCATTTCGTTGGCATTTCACCGAGGAGGAAACTAAGGCTCAGTGGCCTCACCAATAGGAAGCAGCAGACCTTGGATTTGGGCCAGCACGTGTGGCTGCAGGGTCTGTGCCCTTAGTAGGTGGCCTGCACTGGTACCTCCCTCCCTTATGCAGTAGTGTCCCCTCCCCAGCACAAGTTGGGGGCCGTTTACAGTGACATCTAGAGATGAGAATACTGTATTTGAGAAGCGCTAGTTATTGGCAGGAAATTGCCAGCTGCGGAGGAACCTGGGGACTGTGGGTGGGGTCCACACCTCAGCTCCGGCCTCCACTTCTCTCCCCCTTCATGGACCCACGCCTAACGCCAACACCCATGAAGGCCTCCACTGGCTCTGCGCCCACAGCTGGGTGGCACGGATGAACGAGGCCACGCACGGTCCCAGGCTCACGCAACAGGCGGTTTCACGGGCGAGGCTGGCATCGGTCAAACAGCAACACCATGGAGATGCACCAAGGGTCTTGGGACCGTGTGCCGCCACACGGCGCTCTCTTCCCGTTCCCGAGCCCCGCCCTGTCTGTCACCTCGCTCCTGCAGCTTGCCCCTCTGCCAGGGCAACCCTCTCCTTCCAAGAACTCACTCCATTCGTGATTATTCAGTGGCAGCGACCAGGTCTGTCTTGTTCACCCTCGGGTCCTGCTCATCACTGTAGGAGAGTGATAAAAATGGCAGGAGGAGGAAAGAAGGAAGGCAGGGAGGAAGGGAAGATACTCGGGCCACTCTTGAAGACCCTAATGCTCCCCAAAGGCCCTACGCTTTGCTCTCATTCTGGCTGGCATTCGACCGGGTTCCCAGGCTCTTGCGAGGTGGGCCACGGACCGTGAGGAGCACAGCTGCGGAAGGAAAGGGTTAAGGATTCCAGGGTGGCCCAAGAGGGCAACTGTGGCTGAATTAACCCCTCCACAGAGGTCAGGGTTCCTGCCTCTCTCCTCAAAGCTGCCAGAGGCAAAGGGAGGGGGGCGGCCTGACCGCCGATCATTGACCTTATGTCTAATGTCCCCGTGAACTTGACAAAGGATTGGGGCAGAGCCACCCCCAGAGGGGCTTTTCTGTCCGCAACGCCCGTGGCCAGTGCCCAGGGACAGGCAGAGCTTCTCAGAAAGCTGGTATGCCTCCTTGCAGGTCGCCTTGTCCCAGCAGGTGCCCGGGACCGCCAGCTGGAAGGGTCCCCGGTGATGTCGAGCCGTCCCGGGCGGTGCAGCGGGCTCCGCTCACGGGCAGCCCGTGTTTGACGACGGGATTAATTCCTGAACAAAACAGATAACGTAGGCAATGTGATTCCTCATTTAGCTGTCAGATCGGGATAAAAAATGTGTGAGAGAGCACACCCAAGGGAAAAAAAATTAGGTAATGATAAATTGTTAGGGAGCGCTCTAAAGAAATCCAAGCCGTCTCTCTCATCATGTTGTGCTTGCTGTCACTTGATTTGAAAATAGTCTAAGCGTGCAGGGCCTTCCCCCTTGGCACTTCGCAGCCCTTTCCGAGAAGAACCTGGTGCCCTTTGGTCCACAGTCCCGTGTCCTCCCCGAATGCAGAAATGCATCAAAGCCCCGGGCAGAAATGCCGGCCAGGTCACCCTCCTGCCTCCGCGGCCCCACGCAGCCACCTCCCCTGGGGGCCGCACGTCTCACTGCCACTCCCCAGAGGAGAGGCTTTTGCACTGCGGACTTTGCAGTGTTATTACGATGCACACTTGGAAGGGAGAGGGAGGAAAGAGGGAAAAAAAAATGTTTTCACTGTGATAAGTGTCAACTCTGCCTGCGTAGAAAAGAGGCTGTTGTTTTGCAAAATGGAACATTATCCAAATATGCACGAGAAATACATTGAAGCAAGAAGATTTCTCAGATCAGAAGTTGTTTGACTGCCCCGGGGGTGGGGGGAGAATCAGAGTGAAAGTTGTCTCTGGATGTTTCATCCTACCACACAAGGGCCGGTTGAAACCTCAGCAGCCCTCAGAACCTCCTAGGGGCCTGGCCGGTGCCCTTTCCTCCCCCCCACCCACCCGGGGAAGGGCCTGGAAGCTCCCAGTCTCCCCGATAACTTCTAAGAACAGGAAGTCACCTTCCAAGCAGAGATACTTTGGGTCTGAAGGCAGAGGGTGGGACGTGGTGACTTCAGAGAGTCAGGCTGCCTGAGGATGTGTCGGTGGCTTCTGGGACACCAGCAAGGGTAGATGACAGGTCCTCTCCTCCCTGAGTGTCTATGTGCCCATCCATGGGCAGGTGGCCCGCCTGGATGACCTCAGGGGCTAAAACCCCAGGCTTCTGGGACCAGCACACAGTGCACAGGTTGCCCTGGGGGGTAGGTTAAGGAACACCCACCTGGGGGTAGATCCGCCCAAAACCTCCCAGCAAAGAACAGTGGGAGGGTAAGAACAGACATATCATTGCCAGAGGTGGGGGGGGGGGGCCTCCGGAGGTGGTCAAAAATGGAAACTGAGTCAAATGGCCTCACTCCCACCCTACAAAGCAGGAATTGTCACCCACATTTTAGAGATGGGGAAGTTGAGGCTGAGAGAGAGAGAGAATAACTTGCCCAGCAATGAAAGGTCACGTTTGCCCCTCTCTCACCCCGGTGTCCAGCCCTCCTCTCAAATACCTCTGGACTCAGCCCACATCTCTTCATGCCCACCACCATCCCTTGTCCCAGGGGGGGATCCAAGCCACAGCCATCCCTTCCTGGAACTGCTACAGCATCCTCCTGACTGGCCTCCCTGCCTCCAGTCCTCCCCACCATCAACCAGAGATTGCCTTATAAAAATGCAACATCGTATTACCCCCACCTGAACCTTTCATGGCTCCCCCACTGCCCTTGAGGTGAAATGCAGCCTCCTTAACAGGGTATTGGAGGCTCTCCCCAGTCCCCCCCCCCGCAACCTCTGTACCCTCATCTGTCACCCCTTCCTTCCTCATACTCCAGCCCCAGCGAATTGAACCACTCTCAATTTCCCTCAAGGGACAAGTCCATGCTGTCTGGAACCCCCACTGGCCCGTAAGGTCAGGACTCGATCTACCTTCTTTACCACTGAACCCTGAGCATCCAGGGCCATCCCCGGCACACAGTAGGCATACGAGAACTATTTGCCGGGCCTGTGATTGGACGGATGAACGTGATTGGACGTGAGTGAGAGAATGAATGATGAGGCCAGAGTAAGCTCTCCTTCTCCGTATATCCAAATGTATAAAACGCACAGGCGAGTCCATCAATAAGGCAAGCACTCGCTCCTCGAAGCCTGTCCTTGGCTGGGAGTCGGGTGATGGATTTCTGGAGGTGATGCATGGGAGCGTGAGAAGGGCGGAGTGGACGCATGGAAGAATAGAATATAGATTTCTATAGATTAATCATTTGTCATCCTGCTGCTTGGCACGCTCACGCACACACACCCCTTCCCTCCCGGGCCTCCCTCCTCCCCTGAGAAAGCACAACTCATACTGCCCTTGGACCATGCAACAGGGGTGCACACACACACACACACACACACACACACACACGTCTTTCATTGCCTTTACTGTTCTCACCTCATTCCCAAGTGCCCCTGCGTCTTCGTCACGGAGTCCCTCATGTCTGGGGTCAGCAGCATCCCTCACCCCTGGCTCTGTGGGGGGACCCCAGACTCTGCCTCTTGGAGCCTCCCCCAAGGGCAGCTCTCCCAGGTCCTGAGTTTCTCCTCCCCAGGGCCCCTCACTCCCCAGTGAGTCCAGCATAATGCCCCGTATTGTTGTGTCCGGTCCCCCACCTCACAGGTAAGGGGCAGAGGGGAAAGCTGAGCAGGCTGGGGCCAAGCCCTTTGGGTTCCCCCGCTTGCCCTGCCCAACCACGTGTAGATGATCTCATGCGTGCCCCACAAAGCCACTTCCTGTCTTACGCAGAGTTGCTGAGGAGGTAATTGAAAAGGAACAGACTCTCTTTCATCCCAGCTGAAGGGCAAAGAGCCCCCTGCCCCAGCCTGTCCTTGGCCAGCCACTCTGCTTAGTGCTGGGAAGATAAGGGCCAAAGGAACACCTCTTCCCCTCAGCATCCCAGAGGCGCTGCACCAGCCCTCTCAGAGGTCCCGTCTGCCTTCCCTGGCACCCCAGGAGCCCCAAAGCCCCACCTCGCCTCTCAGGGCCACACCCTCTACTCCAACACCTCCCAGAGACACTCCCAAATGCCTCCTGTGGTCCCAGACCAGAGTCTTCATGCATCCTTCCTAACTATAGAGCCACGACAACACACACACACACACGCGCGCACACACGCTTCCTGTCTCCAGACCCACCCACCATGTGCGTGCTCTGTGCTCCCTGAAGCCTGTGGGATAATCGTGGGGCTCCTTCTGCCTCGGTAGCACCTGAGGACTCTCAGCGTGCTCTGGTCACTCTCCAAGGCCCTCCTAACCCATTGGTCCCCCACACTTCCCCTCCTGGTCGTCTACACAAACGCTGAGCAATTACCTTGTACCACCAGGAACACAGCCTTTGGCCTCCCTCCAAGTCCCCATCCTGACTTCTGGTTATTGGAAACTAAACCCTCCCCAAAGCCTAGGGACCTAGGGGCCCAGTCCCTTGTCCACTCCCAGTGAAGGCTACCCCTTCATTGCACCGATCACAGCCCAATGAAAATGTCACTCATTATTTATTCACGTACTCCCTCGTTTGTTTACTAAGCAAACACTTATTACTGGTTGCTCTGAGCTACGTCCCAAAGGATGGGCAGTACCCCAGGGAGCTGGCCATCCATGGAGACCCAGACACGGAAGCACCAAATCCAAGGGCAGAGAGATACCTCAAAGTAGGAGCAGGACAGTGCTGGCTACAAGTCAACAGGCGGTGCCCTCTGCCCAGATCCAAGGACCCCATGGAGACTTAAGAAGAAGAGCTTGCCACAAGACCACTTGGCCATGCCCCTGCCTCCAAGCATGGCTGATCTCAAACCGGCCAGGCAAGGGGAGGACAACCTCCCAACTCTTAAGCAGTCCCAGAGATGCATCAGAAAGAACCAGCCCTTCCTGACCGTGTCCATCCATTCCCATTTCTATGCTACATACCACTGCCAAGCCAACTTCTCAACTTTCCAAAGGACTGGATGAAAACCTAGAGCGCCTGTGCGCGCATGCGCGCCCACACACCCATAGAGGGCGCCATAGAGGCTCGAAGAGCTTGTTTCCTCCCGGGAGTCCCTGACCATCTGCCAGGGGGGGTTCTGGGGCATCAGACCTCGGGGACCCTGAGCTCTGCGGACAACCCCCCCCCCCCCCCCCGCCAGAAGGGCCGGGCTGGGCTGCGCTGCAAGGGGCTTCTTGTGCCCCGGCAGCTGGACTCAGTTTCCCCCCCTGGATAGCCCTTCCGTGCCAAAATGTCTGTGGGTGCTGAGACCCGGAGGGGCACGTGGAAGCACACTGTGTTGCCTTTGATCTCAGCCACACTCAAGTTGCTCCGACACCCAGCTGCCTCTCTCTGCCCATGTCCCTTTGAAGTCGCTAAGTAAAAATGGCTGTAGATTACAGCGCTTTGAGCTGCCTGGGGCAGGACCTTCTCAGGCTGCCCTCCCTTTGCCATTAGCCTGTTTGCTCTGTCCGGTGTGTGTGGGGGGGGGGGGGGGGGGGGGGGGGCAAAGACCCTGCTCCAGACTGGCCAACCCCAGGGCTCCTCCCGATCGAAAGTCCTGGGCATTCGTGCGGGACTGACCCAGCATCTCTGTTTACCACGATCCCAGAGACGGCTCTGCAGTGACTTTACTGGCTCTGCAAGCACTGAGCGGGGCATCCCTGGGGATGCCACCGAGGCCCCAGGTGCCCCTAGGAACAGCTTGGTGTGAACTCTTTGTAGTGTTGGAGACGGGTCCCACACCACCTCCATCTGAGAATCTAAACTCCGCCCCCCGCCCCCCCCCCCCCCCCATGATGGTCCACTCAGCACCGCACTGAGCGGGAAGAGGGCCAGCATCTCAGTTCCCTGCTAATGCAGTGCTGATTTCCTGCCTGCAAATTGCCTCTCCCTCCACCCTCTTCCAGGTTCGGTCTTCCCTCCTGCTGTTCCCTCTCCATTCTCTCTGCCGGCTCCACCACCCTTCCCGGGCACTCAAACCTCCCAGGGCTGCCTCCATCGCTGGCGGCCAGAGAGAGCTTTTCAAAGCACAGGTCACGTCACCCCACTGCTGTAAACCCCTCGGTGGATTCCCATTGTTCTTGCACTGAAGATTAAATCCCTTAACTTCTTGACACGCAAGGCCCTGCACATGCCAGCCCCAAGCCACCCCCCACCCCAGCCTCATCTCAAGGGCCTATTTCCTGTCTCACTACTGTTCCTCCCCCCGCCCCCCTGGGGCGGGCCTGGCCTGAGCCCACCCTCCCCTCCTCTCCTCTGTCCCAGGAATTTATTCTGCAGGCTCCGCTCACGTGTTGCACCCCCTGGAAAGTCTTCTCCAGCCCCACCATCTGAGCAGGGTTCTCCAAGCCTACGTTCTTAGAATTGCTCTTTTCTTTCCTACACTTGCCTTGGTGGTAATTAACCACTGATCTGTGTGCCTCTGTGATTGGGATCCACTCCACCACGAAGTTCCATGAGAATAAAGACTTCACGCATGCTGGGGCGTCCGGGTGGCTCCGTCCATTGAGCGTCCGACTTCGGCTCGGGTCATGATCTCGCGGTTCCTG
The DNA here is from genome assembly GCF_022837055.1 of Prionailurus viverrinus. Lineage (NCBI taxonomy): Eukaryota > Metazoa > Chordata > Mammalia > Carnivora > Felidae > Prionailurus > Prionailurus viverrinus. The sequence continues at coordinate 185,727,471 of NC_062568.1, read as the reverse complement.
GGTTCGAGCCCCGCGGCGGGCTCTGTGCTGACAGCTCAGAGCCTGGAGCCTGCTTCGAATTCTGTGTCTCCCTCTCTCTCTCTCTCTCTCTCTCCCCCTTCTCCACTCGTGCTTGCTCGCTCTCTCTGCCTGTCTCTCAAAATTAAACATTAGGAAAAAAAAGACTGTGCGATCTTATTCAAAGTCATCACCAAGGCCTAACACCAATGTCTTCATCAACATGGGCACACGATGCCTGTTTACTGAGTGAATGAATGAACGAATGATTTGACTTTGAGGGAGCTAGCCGCCCTCAGCCAGGCCATCGCAAGGCTCAGATCCTGGCATTTTAGCAGACGAAACGTGAGTTTGGCTCCTAGGGAAAGAAATAAGCGACAGGCCCTTCCTGTCAGCCCCCACTGGATTGCTCAGGGCGATGTCATCGACTGCTGGGTGCACGGATGTGGGTTTGGGTCATGACTCCAGCCTTTCCTGGGAAACCCACACTTTATGCAAACGAAACACAGGAATTGCAAAAGGGCCTGAGCTGGTAACCCCAGAACTTCACAGACCAGCCCTCCTCCTGGTGACACTCAGCTTAAACCAACCACCTTCTGGTTTAGAACCCAGGCCAGAGAAATACACCAGGAAAATTCTGGAAGCCACCAGAGATGTTGTGATGCTAGAAGGGGCCAGAACCTGGAAATCTTGACCCTTGACTTCACTCTCCCAGAGTGTGACCCGGGCTGTCTTCTTGCCCCCTCGTTCCTATCCTCGTTCCTGTCCCCAAGCCGGGCCTCAGAGGCTGCTTCATCCTGCAGGGCCCAGCATGAGGCCTTTGGCTATTGCCCCACCTCCTTGACGGACAGCGGTGGCCTCTGTCTTTACCCTCTTACCCACACCCCCACCCCACCCCATCAAGCCCTGGGTTTTGCTCTGGAGCAACCACACTCTTCGGTTCTGCTAGAAATTAAGATGCACCTTTCCTGGTTAGTCATCCCTGCGTCACTAAAACCAGGAAAGAACCTGCTTCTTGTCTCCCAACCCTCTCCTCCCAAAGCCTTTTCAAAGGAAGGGGGAGGAAGCGCACAGTGACACCCCCTTGCTGCTCCAGGCGTTTTAATGAATTCCAGCCTTCAGGGAGAAGGACGGCTGTGTTAACGGTGCCGGTGAAAAATGAGGGGAGGAACAGTAAAGCAAATTTCTTTTTATTGACTTTTAGTGAGCTATTTAATCCAAACAGCTCATTATCTGCAATATAAATATACTATATAATGGATTTTGCAATAAGAACAATTAGTTTTGCAATTAGCATGAGAATAAGTTCTCCCCAACTGCAGAGAAGGCAAGGCCCAGACTTTGGGGGCGGGGGGAGAAGTGTTGGGGGGGAAGAAAGTGCCTTCCAGAGGGAGAGGGCAGGACCACCCTCGCCACCCGTCCACCTCCCAGCGCGGCCCCAGGCGCCCAGGGAGGGACACTGCCGGTAGACAGGAGAACAGAACCACGCTGGTAGTTGTTGCAAGCACAAGCTTTCCGCAGATCTGGGCTCGAGGCTCAGCTCCATCACCTGTCAGCTGTGCAACCTCGGGCAAGTCGCCGAAACTCTCTGAGACTCGGCTCCCTCACCTGAGAGAACGAGCACCATTCTGCGACCTCTTCGTGGAGTTGTCACGAGGACAAGGGGAGGGGGCGCACCCGTCCCCGGCAGAGTATGTCCTCAAGGAACACCTGGAGGGTGCTGAGCTGGGACCTCTTTGTATCTCCTTGGCTCACCTCCAGGAAGGAACAATCGTGCCTGCCTTGCTCACCACTGAATCCCAGTACCTGGCCAGTATACGGTGGGCACTTAAGAAATATTTGTTAATAAATATTACAAAGCAGATGAGACCCAGGGGCTGCTTGGACCAGTGCCTGGTACACAGTAGGCGCTTGCTAGGCGTGCCTTGGACAGATGCTGCTCAGTAAATGAGACCCCATGGCTGGGTCCTTCCTGCCACAGGGCAACAGGCTTGTCCCTGGCGGCCCTGCAGATAAGCATTGTAGCAGAAAAGAGCATCCCCTGAAGGCCCCGATTCTTGACTCGCCCCACCCAGCTCGCTCTCTCTCTCTCTCTCTCTCTCTCTTTCTCTGCAGTCTCCTTGGCTAACTACTCAAGAGTCAGGACCCCCCACTTAGGTCCCCTCCTGTCTGTAACCCCAGAGCCTTCCTGGACATCTCTCGAGTTGAGCCCTTGTCCCTCCCCTGCCCTGAACTGGAATGTTTTGCACACTGGTGCCCAAAGGCAATGGGGAGGTGCTCACGTTGTGGTCCAAAGCCAAAGAGAACAGGCTTGGGGCTTCCCAAATGTCCCAAACAAAGTATGGTGGGTTAAGGCACAGACCCCCAGCCACACGGCCTGAGTTCGTATCCAGGAACTTCATTTTCTGACTCTCTGACACTGACCAAGCCCCTAACCCCACCTGCCTCATCTGTACAATGGGAACAAAAATGTATTACTTACGGCCCAGAGTTTGGGGAGCAGCACGCGAGAAATCCACGGGAGGCATGAGTGCCGGCCACACAGTAAGACCTCAACGAACATTAACTACCATCCTTTATCACTGTCCTGCTGTGCATTATAACCACGACCCCACACGGACCGCACTCTTGGGACCCGACTCAGCCACCATCTGGCCTCTTAGGAGGCAGCTTCGCCGAAGGTATTTTTCATCTTGGCCAGTCCCAACCGGACAGCAGGCTCACCTTGGGATTCTCCACACATGTGATACCACCCAAGCTCCGTGAGGTAGGCTTCGGTATCGCCCAGGTGAGGAAACCGAGGCTCGGGGAGGTGGGGAGGCTTTGTCCGACCGTCTGGTGCACGTAGGGGAAACTGAGGCCCGCAGAGTTCACCACATGCGGGCCCTGTCCTGACTTCGTTTTACTCCCTGCCTTGTCCCAGAGCCTCACAGCCAAACATCAGCGACAGTAAACGCTTCCAAGCTTCCACCTTGCTCCAGGGTCGCACCGTTGGCAGGTGGTGGACCCAGGACTCAACCCCAGACCCTCCTCGGTTCCGGTCTCTCCCCCAGGCACTAAATGAAGAAATGAACAAAGGCAGGGAGAGAAGAGTCCTTTTATCCCTCCCACTTGAGTCTCCAGATGGTCCAATCGGGGCCCTGCCGGGTAACGGCCCCAGTGGCTTGAGCAGGAGCGGCATGGAGCGAAGGGGATGGTGTCCCAGGGTCCCGAGCCCCCGGGTCCCCCGAGGCAGCCCCAGGGACACACAGTCTGGGCTTGCAGAAGACTCATGACTTTGGGCCGCGGCTCAGTGACCTTCAGACCCCCACCGTGGCTGCCTGAGGGTCGCAGGTGAAACATTTGGCACACACGGTTACTAGGCAGAAAAACTCGAGGAGCCCCAGAGGCTGATGGGAGTATCTCCGGACATAACAGCCCAGGACCCGGGGCTTTGGAGGCGCAACAGCGTGAGGTCAAGTCCCAGTCCTGCCATTCACTTGCTCCAAGACCTCAGGCTAGTCACGTCTTCTTTCTGAGCCTCAACTTCCTCGTCTATAAAGTGGAGACAATGATAACACCCTGCCTCCCAGGGCTGGAGCGAGATAAAGCATAGAAAGTGCCAGATGGATCCTGGCACCCATCAAATGGAGACTCTTACTGCCATGAGCGCCCTGCTGTAAATGTGAGGCTCTGTGACAAGGCACAGAGTAAAATGAAGTCAAGACAGGGGCCGTGTACGGCGACCTCCGCAGGCCTCAGTTTCCCCACCAGCACCAGACAGTCAGGGCAGAGGTTTCCGGTGCCCGTCCTCCTCTCCCTGCCCTTGCCCTCGCTCTCCCGGACTGCAGCCACTTCTCGTCGCCACCTGCTTCCACATCCCAGCCGGGCCCCGTGGCCTTTCCACAGGAGAGCAGAACCGAGTGCTGTTAGTCACGGTGTGGAGAGGAGCAATCCATCCGGGAGGCCAGTGGGACACAGGAGAGGTCATCTCCATTACAAACTGGCTATGATTAAGCCATTACTTACCGTAATGGGATCCTTTCAGTGGGAGGTGATGCCTGCCACAGCCGATAACGCCTGCCACGGCCACCGCAGCCGGCAGGCTGCAATAACGCAGCTCTCCCCTCTGTGACAGGTTCAAGCTCTCACGCTCATCGAAAAGTCCATTTTCCAGCACAACTGGGTACACTTCCCCGTGACAAATGCCTGTTCGCCTTTAATCTGTTACAAGCCGAAGAGGCCCAAAGGAAGCACTCCATCACGGGGAAGAATGTTTTTATAAGCGTGCTCTTCGAGGGCCCCTGAATGAGAGGGGCAGTGCATGGGCAGGCCATCCGCACACTTACAGCGGCTCACGGGGTCCAGAGCCAAATTTAGGGGGAGGGGGTGTAGCGTGTGGGTCTGGGGCAGGGGGGGGTTCACTTTGTTTCACAAGCCTCTGTGTGTCTCTGCTTGGGAAGGGCGTGGGGGTGTCCTTGGGAGGACTCCTGTCCTTTGTGTGTGTGTGTGTGTGTGTGTGTGTGTATGTGTGTGTTTGTGTCTGGGCATGTGTGAGTGCAAATGTGCGTCCACGAGCGAGAGTGGGAGACGGCATAATATCTACAATGTGTGACGAAAGAGAAGTGTCTGGAGGTGTGTGTTCAGAGGCACGTGTGGGGATACCCAGAGCTTCCACAAGTGGGCAGGGGCGTGCAACAGTAGCTCCTTGCAGGGGTGTGCCTGGTAAGGACATGGGTGTGTGTGTGTGTGTGTGTGTGTGTGTGTGTGTGCTGAGGGGCGAGCCTGGGTGTGAAGGCCGGCTGTGTGCATGTGCCTGCACAGAAGCCCACACAAGGGCCTGGGCATGGGTGGGTATGTCTGGGTAAAGACCTCTGCGTGTACCTGCCTGAATTCTCGTGCCCATGATGGAGAGCGTATGCGTGTGTGGCCCGTGCGTGTGAGCATTCACGTGTATACCCGGAGGGACAGAGTGGGGTTTAACAGCATAACCAGCTCTCCCAGGCCTCCTGGGAGGAGGGATGGGGGTGTCGAGCACAGGCCCCTGGGTCCTCATCGTTGAGGTGTTGTCCCAACACCTGGGAGCTGCCTGGGAGGTTGAGGATTCGCACTGAGCCCGGGGCTTGGGGACGGGAGTAGAGGGGGCTTCCGAGGCCAGAGTTGCCCTCCCCCAGCCTAGATCTTGCATGTAGAGTCAGAGCCTCAGAGGGGTGCTCGGGATGGGGACTAAGAGCCCAGATCTGTGGCAAGAGCCACGTCTGTCGGAGGATGGCCATGGGGTTGGGGGAGCAGCCCAGGCAGGTCGCTAGCGATGCCGAAGCCACCCACGCAGCCTGGACCCAGGAGGAGGAGGAGCCGGACCGGAGGGAGCACGCACGGTGGAGAAGAGTGTCAGCCTCGCCCCATGCCCACCCCTGTACCCGCCATTTCACCACCCTTAGTACCGATACCTCTTTGCCCCAGCCCCTAGTAGGCAGCAGGCCCGGGGACACCTGCTTACACTTAGAATCCACCCGCACGTTCCAAACCACCTTTCCTGAGGACCGACTCGGAACCCGCCCCTCCCGCAAGCATGCGATGTGCAGTATTTACAGTGAGCCTGAGCGTGATTATCACAAATAGCTACTCTGCATCGGGGATGGGCATGGGCTTCACGCACATGCTCGCAATTATCAATAGCAGTTAATAGTGAGAACAATGGCTCGTTGAACCCCTGATGTGAACGTCCCATGTGTCACCGACAACAACAGGGAGACCTCACTGAGGAAGGTGAGGGTCAGGGCGGGCAGCCAAGGGCCGCCAGTCCCACCACCACCAAGCAGCGGACCGGACACCGCACGGTGATCTGCCTCCAAGGAGCCTCCTCGAGGGAGGTTTCCAGCACAGACATCCCCCTGCTCCCGCCTCTCGCCCTGGAGCCTCACATGTGCCTGTTCGCCGAGTGGCGGAGACTGTGCTGAATTCATGAGACAATCAGACGGGTGGAGACGGCTCAAGTCCCCCACTCCGACAGAAAGCAGTAGAAAAGTGCCAAGGAAAACCTCCTGGCCATAAGCTGGTCCACAACGGGTAGCAGCACTAAAGTGTTTCCCACCCAAGGTCACACAGCTGGGAATATCAGAGCCAGGATGCGGGCCACTCCCCCAGAGATCCCGGGCTGGGGACCGGTGCGGACTTGTCCTTCTCATTCCAAAGAGGACGTGCTGGAGAACGTAGGGTTGTGTCCTCTGCTGGATGTTTACTGTTTAAAGAGATGTGTGCAAACGGAGCGGTCAGGACGAACCCAGGTTAGGCTGAGGATGGAGAGGTGGTGCAGGCATGATGGGGGCTTTGACCTTGAGGATGTCCCTTGGGACCTTGAGGGCTTGGGGCTGGGGAGGGGGCACAAACTGTGGGCTGGTGAATGTGAGGAGACCGAAAGGCAGGAACTTTCAGAGAGAAGAACAAACTCAGACGTACGGGACGCTAGTCACAGGCCAGGCTCAGTGCTAGGCTCTTACGCCGACGCCCCCGCGGAACCACCCCGCTCTAGAACCCAGAATATAAAATGTCCATCTGACAAGGAGGGTGCTGAAGCCCAAGAGCCAAAGCAATTTGCCCAAGATAGCACATCCAGGGGGAAACAGGATATGAGGTCAGATCTGGCGGGTTCTTTCCCCCCACATCAAACCAGGGCAACCATGAACCCCATTTCTGAGCCCTCTGGGCAGACCTGTGGGTCCCGAGCACCGTCACCCTCTGTGTCCTCCGCACGCAATTCCACTGTGAGCACCAGTCACCATTCTGAGACACCAAAGCTGGAGCCTGGCATCTCCCTGCCCCGGGAGCCAGCGGCCTGGGCCTCCATTCTCTGTCCCGTCCTCCTTCCCAAAAAGCAGGTCTGAGACCCTCTCTCTTGTCTTTGAAGAAGTTATTTGCTCCCTCCGGTCCCCTCCAGGGCCTCTCCTCCACCAGCCTGGGTGACCATTTCTCCCACAGCATGTGGCCCAGGCTGGGGCGGAACAAATTCTCTCTCTCTCTCTCTCTCTCTCTCTCTCTCTCTCTCTCTCTTGCGCGCTCTCGTCTTACCGCTAGTGGGTTTCTGCTCCATCCAGTACATTCCACGGGAGTTAAATAATCCAGCACTGATCATCTGGGGCTGCTTCCTGAGAAATGGCCCCTTCTCCAGATCACGACCCTGTCTCCGGTAAACCCTCCCCAGGGGGCACTTAGCTCACCTCTGAAGGAGGAAGTGACTGGCCTGGTAAACAGATAAGATAAACTCCGATTTATCCTCCAGGCCGCAAACCAAATGTCACCCCCTCAGGGAAGCCTTCTCAGAGCCATCCCCAGATTCTCATCACACCATCCTCCTGTCCCTCAAGTAACACAACAGAGTTTTCAACCAAAGCCTAACTGGCGGAATGCCACCTTGGGTACGTGTCTCCCCTCCGAGGCTGTGTGCTCTTCGAAGGGAGCACTGCATCCAGAAAGCCCCAGCACTCAGCACAGACCTCTGCACACAACAGGGAGGCAATAAATACTTGCTGAATGAATGAATGAATGAATGAATGCGTGTGTGCTCCGGGCAGAGTTGGGGCTCCCCTCTCGGGGCTCCCGCTGTCCCCTGGACACAGCTCTTCGCTGCTCCATCATGCTGAGCCACTGGCCTTTCTGTCACTGTCTCAAACCCACAGCCCAAGAGTCAAATCTGGCCCAGGAATAGATTGAAAGTAAGTGATTTTATATAAAAAGAAAAAATCAATAGGGGCACCTGGCTGGTTCGGTCAGTTAAGCATCCCGACTCTTGATTTCAGCTCAGGTCACTATCTCCCCGTTCCTGGGTTCGAGTCTCACATCCTGCTCTGTGCTGGCAGCACGGGGCCTGCTTGGGAGTCTCTCTCTCTCTCTCTCTCTCTCTCTCTCTCTCTCTCCCTCTCTCTCTCTCTCTGCCCCTCCCCCACTTGCTCTCTCTCAAAATAAATAAAAAATAAACTAAAAATTAGATTGAAAAATGAATATATTAATTCTCTTGAAGAAGAGGAAGATCTGGCAAATGCCAAGCCACCTTCCCACCTGGCAACTCAGTGGAGCTGAGTGACAGCTGTCACCCTTTAGACGGGTCCCAAGGCTCCAGATGGCCAACGCCCCTCAGCGCCCTGTCCTTCTTACCCCAGACCTGCTTCCCACATTTCTGCTCCTGCCCAGACACTGTGGGCATTTGGGTTTGTGACCTCCTGCTCTGTTCCCGTCAGCCTGCCCCTGCTAGACTCTAGTTCTCTAAGGTCAGAACACACCCCGCACGGGGGGCTGGCACAGCGTGGAGGAACAGCAAGTGTTGGCCGAAGAGGTGAATATAAGCCAGAGCAGAAGGAAGCGGCAGCAGGTGGTGAGACGAAGTGGAGCAAACCTGGGTGTCAGGAGAAGAGAAAGGCTTCTCTGAAAGGATGCGAGCAGCGGATTATATGCTTTATAGGGATTAGTTAAGAAAAGATAATTGAGTGTACCAAACACTTTGTATTTTGTCTCATTAGCTGCTGTGGCGCTTGCCATGCTTCACGTTGGGGGTGGTGAGGAGGTTAATCTCATTGAACTGGTTTAATAAATAGAAATTCCATTTTTGAATATCTCCCAAGGATGGAAATCCTGTGTGCCGCGTCCTGGCTCCTACTGCCAGGGGCTCTACTGCCACCTGGTGGTGATGAGTACATATTGCAGGAAGAGTATTCTAAAAGGAAAATCCTGCCAGAAGCAGCGCGGACATTTTCAAATACTGGGACGCCCCCTCCCAGGCAGAAAAAATCTCGACAAAGGGAAGGAACAAAGTAGGGCATGCACGACTGGTTTAAAAGGGAAATTAAATGCGTGTACTTCAGGGGGGCCTGGCTGGCTCAGTCGGTTAAGCGTCCGACTTCGGCTCAGGTCATGATCTCGCAGTTCACGAGTTCGAGCCCTGCATCGGGCTCTGTGCTGACAGCTCAGAGCCTGGGGCCTGCTTCAGATTCTGTGTCTCCCCCTCTATGCCCCTCCCCTGCTCATGCTCAGTCTCTCTCTATATCTCAATAATGAATAAATGTTAAACAAAATTTTTTTAAAAAAATGAATGTACTTCAAATTACAATTACTGAGTCTTGGAGGTGCCTGAGTGGGCTAAAGTGAACCCCAACCCTCTGGGAGCTCTTAACCATAATCAAGACAGACATTAATAACTAATTCTAGGCAAACTGAGGCCCAAGTTCAGAACTGTCAAGTCCTCTGAGTGTGGGCACTACAGCTCAGCGTGAACGAGCCACGAGAGCTGGCAATATAGACCCGACATCAAGCGAGGTGTTTTACCTATTTTTCTCCAATCTCTTTTTTATTATTAAGTTTTGAATTTTAATTCCAGTATAGTGAACATAGAGTGTTACATTAGTTTCACATGTACGATAATTCAACAAGTCTAGATCGAACGCTAATAGGATTCAACAACTGTATACATTATTTCTCCAGTAAACCTTTACCAAAAATCTTTTGGAATAAGCCTTATTAGTATCCCGTTCTGCGGATGAAGAACCTGGGCTCAAAGAGATGAAGTCACATGCCCACCGTCAAAGAGCTGGTGCATGAAAGAGAACGGATTCAGACCTCAGTCAGACCCGGTCTGACTCTGAGTCAGACCTGATTCCAGACGGCTATTTCGTTGTAGTCTCCTACGTGCTCTAGACCCAAAGTGGCCCCTTTGCAATTCCAGGGCCTACCTGAAATAAGCATGTCCCCTCCCAGTAACCCTCAGCAGGTGTCTGGAAGGACTAGATAAACACAAAGAAGTGTTAGCACTGCCCGCCTCATGCCTCAGTGCTCCCCCCAACCCAGCCTCCCCTCAACCCTCCAGCTGTTCTCTGTGGCCCTGCCTGTCCTGTCCCGAGCCTGGAGCCCCGGCTTCTGCCACCACCAGGCCAAGTCCACAACCCGTCTGGGCAGCGTGGAGCCTTGTTTGCTGATTGGCAAGTTCGCAATACAGGCCTGTGCGCCTCAGAGAAAAATACAAAACCATAATTGTCCCCAGATTGGCTTGTGTTCTTTGTGGAAAGAAACAATACACAGCCTTTGTGTTAAAAAAAAAAAAAAAAATTACTGAAACAAAAAATTTCCAGTTCACACTCTTTTGAATTGAGAGAAATAAGTAAACACTATTTCCCAAATCTGTGTTCACTGGGAAGCCTCCTTTTATTATATTTATGCAAAAACATGAGCCAAATCTCATCCTACGCCACTATAAAACACATTCGATAATAAAATGCAAACGCTGTTTGCAAAGAATTACAGAGGATCAAGTTCTGGCCTATTGTGAGGAGTAGTTTAAAATTAAGAGTTTTAAGCTTCGTGTATCCCAATTTTATTTTGCAATAATCCATGCCTTTAACTTACCCTGTTTGTATTTGCTCCGAATAATGTAGCCAAAAATCCACTGAACACTGATTGTGAAAAGGGTAACTCATTATCTGCTTTCGCCCAGAAATAACAGAGGAAGAGAGGAAGGTGTTTGCTTGTGTTCCCACAATTCTTTGGAAGTATTTGCTTTCAGACATTTTGTAATATTGCGAGGTGTGCGTATTTCTGCATGGGAGCTTTGCAATTTTAAAAAGATACCAAAAGGAGCAGACAGGAGGCCAAGGAGGTTTGCACCTGTAGCCAGGGTCACGGTGGTGCCTGATCTGCACGCCCACCTGGGGAATTCTGGGACGTTGCCCCCCTCACTGCTCTCCTGGGAGAATTTACATAAAGCGCCAGCGGAGAGGATTTGGGGTGCTTGCTAGAGGGATTTCATGCACCAGACCCCACGGCCATGAAAGAAGTATGGAGAGCTGATGCTCAGTGTGGAAGAGAACGTTCTGGGGAGGATGGCAGTTGCAGGAAAGCCACCCTACGCCAAAGGAGTCGATGAGTAGACGGCTTACTGTGACAGTGATCAGCCAGCAGCCTCTCCAGGGTTGCGGGGGAGGGGGAGGGGGGGGAGGAAGGGGAGGGCAGGGAGGGCTTGGTCACCCGGCAGGAGAGAATGGACAGTCCCAGCATGGCAGGATGGCGTCCAGCTCCTGCACCTGCTGACTGGCCCCCAGGGACAGGGTCCCCAGCAGCCCACAGAAATCCCCTGGGAACTACAGACCACAGAGGTCTCGCGCTCTCCCTCCCGGGGTCCTCGAAACCAATGAAGGGCAAGGAGATGTGCCCAGGAAAGGGTGGACAAGGTCCAGGAACCTGTGTGATGGGAGCCTGGCCCGTCTGGGATTTGCATTCACAGCCTGCCTCCCACCCCCGCATCGCTGCCCCATTCCTTCTCTTCCACCGGCCCCCGCCCTCTCTTTCTTCTTCCTTCATCCATCTTGCTCGCCATTCCTCTTCCCATTACTGCCAACAGTCACATTAAAACTCTCTGACCTTTATGTAGCATTTTTTTTTGCTCTTTCAGAGCACTTTTCTTTACACGAATGCTTCTTAAACTGGGGTGCACACACCCTCGGGGCTCCTGTCCACGGGCCAGGGAGTTTACAGAGTGACGAACACGGCCCATCTCGCCGGCATTAAAATTACCCAGCGGTAAGTAACTGAAAACACTCCTTGTGTTAGAAGAAACAACGCGGGCATATTATGGGGCGGCATGCAAAGTGCACCTAAAGTGCCTCGTCCTCGGTGCCCAGTGCAGTCAGGACAGGTTTGCCAGTTCCCAGGCGTCTGGGCCCAGTAGGGCCCAGAGTCAGGGCTCGGGAGTCAACCAATGGTCAGCGAGAGGCAGGATTCAAATCCAGGTCGGGCTGATTCCCACACCCACCTCCTTCCCACACAGCCATACTACCTGGGCTTGTGAGGGGAGCCCCATCCTAGAGTCAGGAGGCCCGCGCCGCAGCCCAGCTGCTCCAAAAGGAGCTAGGTGACCAGGCAGGTGTCTTCCCTGCCTGGTCCTAGTACAGCAGGGTCACTGGAGCACCGGGGATGCTAGAGTCAGAGTTCTGGGTTCCAATCCCAGTGTTTCCGTTCTCTGGACGTGTGGTCCCGGAGTGTTATTTCACATGCTCGAGCCTCAGTTTCCTCTTCTGCGAGTAAGCAGGCAATCTGGGCCCGGCGCACAGGGTTGCCGTGAGGTCACTAAATGAGCTGATTCAGGCAAGGCGCTCAGGAGACGGCCCGGCACAGAGGCGCCCTCAGCGCAGGTGCGATATGACCGTGCACAGGTGAGGGTGAAGAGGGTCGAGTGGCAACCCCAAGGACCCCCGCCCTGAGGGAGGGTGCCTGACTGGCAGGTGGGTGGGAGCCACACAGTCTACCCCTTTTCCTAACTCCTGCTGTCAGACTTAAGAGCTGCCCCTGGTCTGTTCACAGCAGGTGGCAAAGTGGGTGTCATTAGCCACTGGCCCGTCTTTCTGGGGCCCAGGGTTTGGGTGGGAAAAGCTGTTATGAGAAATTGCCAGGGCCCCTGGCGTGCCTTTGCTGGCCTCCATTCAACAAGTAATCCCTGAGCATCTCTCTTGGCCGGGCATTGGCCGGGGTGTGGGGGATGGCTCCACGGTGAGCAAAACCAGACTGAGTCCCTGTGCGTCTAGAAGAGAGACAATAAACCCACAATGCAACGACAGGTTCATAAGTGGTTACTTCTATGAGGGAAAATAAACCAGAGTGAAGGGATACAGTGGGAGAAGTGTATTCGATAAGGTGGCTTGGGAAGACGTCCCTGATAGACAAGGAAGTATTCCCATTGACAAATAATATTTGGCCACTCCAAGCCCCGAGCACGACTGTTTCCCTGGCTGGGGGCACCACTGGCGTGGCAGTCGCCCAAGTGACCCGGCAGCCTGTGAGGAAGACGAGGAGGAGTTGAACATGGCTGAAGGAGACACCCTGACATCAGTGGAGTATCAGATTTTTGGAAAGGTGCTAGAGGTGTTTTTCTGCAAGTAAACTCAGGTTGAGGATAAGAAGCCAAGATTGGTAGGGTGGGTCCAGGGGATGGACAGGGGCCCAGCGCAAGGACAACTGCACGGTGCAGCGTGACTCCAAGGTGCATCCTATGCAGGCGTGGTTTGAGAAGAAGTCCCGAGTCACGCAGACAGAGCAAACCGCAGGAACGAGACATCATCTTTAAGCTGATCGCTCCCTTTCCAAATTAAGATATAATGGCTTGTTCACATTTCCCAAGATAAACTCAACAATTTTGTTTTTTTACTGTTATTGACAGAAAACCATTTTGTGCTCAACATGAGAATTACCAGTAAGTCAGGGTGCCTGGGTGGCTCAGTTGGTTAAGCGTCCAACTTCGGCTCAGGTCATGATCTCGCGATTCGTGAGTTCGAGCCCCATGTCCGGCTCTGGGCTGACAGCTCAGAGCCCGGAGCCTGCTTCGGATTCTGTGTCTCCTTCTCTCTCCGCCCCTCCCCTGCTCGCTCTCCTTCTCTCTCAAAAACAAACAAACATTTAAAAATGAAGAAAGAACCATCAGTAAGTCATTTTAGAATCAGGCATTTGAATGTGACTACATAGTACATGTATCGAAGAATTATAACTGCGCACAATTCTAATCAATACAAACACATTAGGACCTTTAAGTGACATTTGTAACATTGTAATATCATAAACAATACTTATTAGAAAATAAAGAAGTGAGTTTAGAGGATTATCTAAAGAGCGTTCCCAGTAGACGAAACAGCAAGGGCAAAAAGCCGTAAGAATGGAACAAGCTAAGGGCTCTGGCTTTTATTCTCAGTGTGAGAAGGCAGATTTGTTCTTTAGAATACACGAGGTAATGGATCATGACTAGTAAATTCAAACACACTAACCCAGGAGTCCAGAGGGTTGGCCCACATTGTCCCAGGTCACTCACCATTCTAGTTTCCCCCAAGCCCACGGAGACAGACAAAAAACAATAGATTACATCGTAGCCCGGTGCATGTGAAAAGCCCTGTCTTCATTAATAGAGAGAAAAAACGAAAAAAAAAAAAAAAAAAAAAACCATGAATGAGCACAGCCTCATCCTCACACTGAACAGTTAGCTGTATTTAATGTACAGATCACAGAGGCAGGTAACTCATACGTGGTTAGTAGCAGATGGGAAAATCAAAGCAAAGTAAGTTAAAAAGAGACACAGCAACGAAGAGAACACGCCTCCTAAATCAGCCTTCCAGAACTGCTTCAGGCACCCCGGAGGGCCCTGTGAGATGCCAGGCTCAAGCTCGCCAGTATTTCTGAGGCAGGTGTGGCCCCACGAGGACAGCCACAGGTTCTCCGATGGCTCCTGGGAGCCCAGGTGATCACTATCCAGAGATGAAGGAGGTGACACGGAGCAGGTGCCACAGGTCGGCTGTCGTGCGAGGTGCCTTATCTGCGCTGTCTCCTTTAAATCCTCCCCCACCCCCCCAAATCCTGGAAGGTAGGGATTCTTATGCCCATTTTACAGATGAGAACACTGAGACCCAGAGAAGTTAAGAAATTTGCTAAAGGTGTGAAGTTTACAGTACTTTGAATCCTGGCCAATTCAGGAAATGTATAAGCTCTTGGTTGAGAGTAGGAGGTCGGAAGCCGGAACTGATAAGAGGCAGAGGGGCTGTACTGTAGAGGCATCTTTCGCCGGCATCTCACTCAGACCTCGTGACTGCTCTGTGGGACAAGAATTGTGAGTCCCACAGTCAAGCTGAGGAAAATTCAAGCTCAGGGGGCTTGATGGGCCTGCCCAAGGTCGCTGGCCAGGAGCGGAGCCCAGATTCCAGCCAGGAGTGGAGGGCTGCACGGCCCACGGCTGCTGTGCACCTGATCATGGACCTGGTGATGGGGCCAGGCTGTCCTGGGAATCACAGCACCTGAGATGCGGCCCCAGCTTTTCCAGTGACTTCCTGTGTGACCTTGGGTCCATAGCTCCCCTCTCTGGGCCTGAGTTTCCTCATCCATAAAACGAGGAGGTGGGTGGGGTGATCTCCCAGACCCTCTTGACAGTAAGCCTCTGGGTCTGTGAGAATCAAAAGGCAAAACACAGACCAAAGGCGGTCAGTCGCTGACCCCTCCTGCCCCAGGGAGCACGCGAGAGAGGGCTGCAAAATCCCTCCTGCCTTGACTGTGTCCTGCTCTCATCCTGACCCTTCTGAGCTCATGGAGCCTCCCACCCTGGACAGTCAGAGATCTGCCCCCATCCTTGCCTCTCCCCTCCCCTTCTCTCCACCCCCACATCTGCCCCACACCAAACCCAGCCCCCTCGGTCTCATTAGCTCCTGCTCCGTCGGCCCCCAAGACATGTGCCTGAGCTCTGTCCCTCTCTGTGTCTCCCGCAGGCCATGCAGAGCCTTATGCCTGGTCCCTGGCCCCCAGTTTCTTCCATGACACTAGCCAGAGGGATCTTTGTTAGACCAGATCTTTTGCACACTCCAACCCCTTCAAAGGCCTGCAGGGTAAGGTCCTTAGCGTGACATCTGATATTCCACACACTCTTCAGGCCCTCATCAGTCTTAATCAACTCATCTCCATCCACCACCCTCCTCCTTCTCACTCCCCCCTACACGTGAGCCATGCGAATTGTTATATGTATATGCTATTCTGGAATTTCCAGCCCTCCCCTCCTCCCTGACCTGGTTCAAATGCCTTCCTCCCAAACACCCCAGAGAGGTCACAATCCTCCCCTTCTCTGCGTTCCCATGAATCTTTTTATAACACGGTGTACAGGCCATGATTTATTCGTTTCTGTATCTCCAGCGCCTGGCACTGAGCCTGACATATGGAATGGATATAGATGCGTAGTTGATGGATGAATGGAAGTTTGACATCTCATTCTCTCGTGGGCCAGGGATTCGTTCTCGTCTAGAATGTCAAGTTACCCAAGAAAGCTCTGTCCATCACCCGGAGCAGTGCCGTCCGTACAAGCAATGCCTCCCAATGTCCCCTTCACCCACATCCGGGCGTCCTGCCAGCCTGGCGCCCGGAATGCTCTCTCTCCCTCCCTGGTTTGTGAGGACACTGAGCGTCTCCTTTTCTTCATCCACCTTGAACCCTAGGGCCCTGAGTCCAGGGGCACAACAGGAAAGACCTATGACAGGGGGCCATGAGAAGTTGCCATAACTAGTTCCTGAGACGCACACATCTGTGTGTTAGGAAAGACGTACAACCAGTAAGATCTAACAAAGTGATGGTCCATCCAACCATGAAAGACCATGCAGCACGTCAAATGACAAGGCCGATCTATGGCTATTTCTGGGACATGACCATGGTCTGTTCTAAAACGAGAAGTTCCAATGGAATCCAGTTGGTATCATCCGACTCCATTCTGGCAAACACGGAAAACTCTGAGCGGCTACACGCCAAAATGTCAAGGGGTCTATTTCTGGATAGTGGAGATTACGGATTATTTTTATGTTTGTCTTCACACTTTTACACTGTCTGACTTTTTTCACCAAGAGCATGAATTTTTATGTTCAGAAAAACAATAATGTTATCTCCGTAAGGGAGGAAACGGGCAGAGGGAAGAGGAGAAGAGAAAGAAAAGCTAAACCAGAAACAGATGAAGACAAAGGTAATGTGCCCCCAGAAGACCTCCTGAGCTTCTCCTCCCAATCCATACAGGGGGGAGCCCAGGGCCCAGGAAAGACCCCCAGAGCTTGATTCCAGCAGTTGACAACAGACCCTGACCTCCTACCTCCAGCCCACTCCTCCAAGACTCAAGACCAGCCCCACCTCCTGGCTTCCGCTGTCGCTGATGAGTCGGAGAGCTCACCAAGACTGTTGGCTCAAACCAACCTCTTTGTTCATCTCACTCTGAACAAAACAGCAGGGCAAGAACCCAACCCCGTGCCCCGGTACCCACAAAGGGGGGACTCATGCAGAGACACGGCACCAAAGCCCGGCTGGGCACCACCTGAAGACGTGTTCCTGTAAGGCACACGATGGCAACCCTCAAGGCAGGGCTCGAACTGCTTAAACCTGGATGTGAATCTGCGGGCCGCTGGGATTCCCGACAGAGGCTGCGGTCCTGGCCCCTCCCCCTGGTGTCAGCATTGCACTGACGGTTAGTTCACTCCCCTGCACCTCTGTTTCCTCACCTATAAAATGGGCCCAATAGTTATACAGGCATCATGGGACTAGTGAGAAGGCTGAACCAGACTGCATATGTTACACTTATGCACACTGCCTGTTCGGGGGCACTCAACGGATGATAGCTTTTATTACTGTTGGCAGGACTGCTCTAACCCTGCAGTGGGTAGGTCACAGACATGCCGAGGCCACTGGCAGGCCCGCTAACAATGGGAGCCCGATGTGTCCTCATTGGTTACCATTAGGAGGCTGGCAACGCCTGAGGGATTCTGACGGAGGGAAAATCGATTGGGGTTCATGCACGGGAGAAATAACTGCATTTGTCAGGGGCGGGTTGTTGCACAGGAGAAATATGAAGGACTCCTTGTAGCTCATCCTCTTTCCTCCTTGAGAACATCTAGCCTTATTAAACATATAATGAGGAGCATGGTTGCCACCTTCATCATGGCCAGTTGGGAAGCGGAAGATGCCAAGGCAAAGGAGAGAAGAAAGGAAGCCATCTGTCTGCTGGGGCCGATGCTTCAGGACGTCTCTGAGGAGCTGCATGGAGAGAAACCCAAGTGTGTGCTAAGTAGCAAGAGTGGTCCAGCCAGGAATCAGGTGCAGGGACCCCAGGTGGGTCCTGGCCATCTGGGAGCCTTTCATAGTCCTGGATCATCTTTTTGGTACCAGAACCTCGCCTCTTGCTTCCCGAATTCCACATGTCCCAGCCTATAGCTCTCAACTCATAGCCACACTGATGTTTCCAGCCCACATTGGCCGGTCCCATCCAGGGGTCTGAACCTGTTTCTTCATTCAGTCCACAGATCTATGGGGATGCCTGCCAGATGCTGGGAAAGACACTGAGATGAAATTGATGTAGACCCTCAGGGGCATGTCCTCTAGTCAATGAGATGTGGCAGGTGCACAAATAGACCCAAATCATGTCAACCCATCATGTCACTCTTCAGCTGAAAAATCTTCCAGGGCTCCCTATTACCTACATGATGGCATCCAAGTGCTTGAGCATAGCCTCTGACACCTCTCATGATCAGCCATAATGGACCCACTCCATCTCAACTCTGGCCCCACACCACTTCCTCTCCACCACTCAGTCTCCTCTGCTCCGGTCTTGCCGAACACCAGCCTGGTGCTGCCTTGGTGTCTTTGTCCACGCTGTACTCATCTCCCTTTGACAAACTTCTACCCCTCCATCCATACCCTATTCAGGTGTCCTCTCCTCCACCTATCTTCTCACGCAACCCCCAAAACTCCCGGTCTCTTTTACTTCCAGTTTCCAGAACATTGGATGCCATACTTACCATATACCTCTTCATATATTTCTATATGTTCCTCTTCCCCACAGAGCTGTGAGCTCTTTGAAGACAAGGTCCACTTCCTACTAATATCTTAATAATCTAAAGTACCCAGCACAGAGTAGGAGTTCGATAAATGTCTAATAAAATACAGATAGACGATGAATATTAGGGAAAATGCTCAACCTCCCTCGTAGTGAGAAAAATGCAATTGATAACAAAAATGAGATGCCATTTTCACCCACCGGAGATGCACAAATTGCAAAAGATTGACAACATTCGGTTCTGATGGAGCTGGAAGGCTGTGGGCCAGTGGGGGCAGGAATTGCTACAGTCTCTTGGAAAGAACGAGAGCTCCACAATTAGAATGTGTGTGCCTGTTGACTCCGCATCACTCCTGCAAATTTATCCTACAGAAATTAAATCACCAGCATACAAACTGTGGTAGCCGTCCATTGCTGTGTAACAACTTGCCCCAAGACTTGGCAGCCTGAAACAACACACATGTATCATCTCAAAGTTTCTGTGGGTCAGGAATCTTGGCTGGGTCTCTGGCTCTGGATCTCTCGGAGGGCTGCAGTCAAGGTGTCCACCGGGGTTGCGGTCATCTGAAGGGTTGATTGTGGAAGGGTCTGTGTCCAAGCTCGCTTATGTGGTTGTTGGCATAATTCAGTTCATCCAGGGCTTCTGGACAGAGGTCCTCAGTCCCTCGCTGGTGGGGGACCAGAGGCCACCCTCAGTTCTTTGTCAGGTGGCCCTGTCTATGAGAGCAAACCCATGAGAAGAGCCAGAGAGAAAATACCAAGAAGGAAGACAGCAGCCTCTGTTGTAACCTATCACAGAAGTGAATCCTATTAACTGTATCCTCCTCATGAGAAGGAAGTCACTAGGTCTGGCTCACATTCAAGGGGGAGAGAAGACATAAAGGCATAAAGAGAGGAGGTGAAGGCCGTGGGGGACCACGTCAGAAGCTGCATGTGCATGCGTGTGGATGTGTGTGCGTGCATGTGCGCGTGCAAGCATGAATCATGAAGAAAGCCGTGCAAAAAACACTCCAAACCCTTAACAGGGGTTACTGGAGACAGAAGCAGGTTTGGAGAGGTAGGAAAAGTGGGAGAGGCAGATTCTTGGTTTTTTAAAACAAATCCTTGTTTTGTTTGACTTTTTTTTTTTCAATGTTTATTTATTTTTGGGACAGAGAGAGACAGAGCATGAACGGGGGAGGGGCAGAGAGAGAGGGAGACACAGAATCGGAAACAGGCTCCAGGCTCTGAGCCATCAGCCCAGAGCCCGACGCGGGGCTCGAACTCACGGACCGCGAGATCGTGACCTGGCTGAAGTCGGACGCTTAACCGACTGCGCCACCCAGGCGCCCCTGTTTGACTTTGAAAATAAGCAGGCATTTCTTTTCTAACTTAAAAATTAAATAAATAATAATATGAAGTAACCAACGCCAACAGCTGTCCTGGAGTGGAAAGAGGGAAAATTCACCGTAGCGTGGAGAGAGGTGGGGAGAATCAGGGAAGGCCTCATGGAGGAGACAGTGTTTGAAGTGAGCTTTGACAGATGAGCTGGGTTGGGTCGTACAGAAGTGGCAGGAATGACATGGGGAGAGAAAAGTACGACAGAAGGCGCGTTAAACTGTCCCAGGGCCAAAAAGGGGTTGAGGCGACACGGAGAGAGCACAGGCACACAGCTGAGGCCCCCAGGCCAAGCTGGCGCATGCCCACCTGCTCTCCTCATCTCTGAGTCCAAGGAGCTGCAGAAAGTTCTGTAGAGACTTTAGCTGCGACTGAACCCCTGCGTCTCTGCAGAAGGTTCTAGACCTCTATACCTGCTCATGCTGCTTCCAAACTCAAGCCACAGCACCGGTCCCATTCTGAGAGGCTCCCTTATGAGTCTGAACCCATCCGATTGGGTCTCCCCAGAGGGACACAGCAAGGGAAGGAGAAATGGCAATATTATCTTTCTGTCTCCCTGGCTCCACGTGAGGGGCCTCCATTCATCTGAGAGACAGAGTCCATGCTGGGGTTGTTGTGTAGAGCAAATCCCTTTGTATCTCCCTGGCCGTTAACTTCATTCAATTCGCCAACCCACCTTTAGAGAGAACCACAGGGCTGGGGCCGGCCCTAGTTCAGCTCTCCCTTCGACAAGAGAGAAATTAGGACTCCAAGGCTGGACCCCAGAGAAGGGTTTTGGTTAGTGCGTAAATGTAAGCGAAAAGAAAATTCGTCCTTCAAAGACTCTCCCTGATCACCTGCTTTGGGA
This sequence comes from Prionailurus viverrinus, assembly GCF_022837055.1. NCBI lineage: Eukaryota > Metazoa > Chordata > Mammalia > Carnivora > Felidae > Prionailurus > Prionailurus viverrinus. Next base: position 185,706,910 of record NC_062568.1, on the reverse strand, counting down.
CAGGCCACATGCCGGACCCCAGGGAGGGGGAGAAGCTGAGACCCAGCTCCCAGCCCTAGTGCATCCTTGGCCATATGAGGGTTCAGAGACGTGGATCAAACCATTCCAGAGCAAAAGGGAGGTGGGGAATCCAAGATGGTTTCACAAAGGGGAGGAGCTGCACGGACTGGGTTTTGAAGAGTGAGCAGGAGTTCGGTGAAAAGAGAGGACAGGCACTTCAAGTAGAGCAAACAGCACAGGCAAAGACATGGCATCTGTTTCTTTTCTTTTTTTTTTTTTAACATTTATTCATTTTTGAAAGAGAGAGAGAGAGAGCGCGCACAAACGGGGGAGGGCTGGAGAGAGAGGGAGACACAGAATCCGAAGCAGGCTCCAGGCTCCGAGCTGTCAGCACAGAGACCAACGCGGGGCTCAAACCCACGGACCGTGAGATCATGACCGAGCTGAAGTTGGACGCCCAAACGACTGAGCCACCCAGGCGCCCCCAAAGACATGGCATCTGGACTAGCAGTTCAGTGTGGCTGGAACTTGAGGGGCGACAGGGGAGGGGAGAAGAAAGGATTGACAGAAGGTGAAAAAGGAAAGGTAGGCAGGGCCAGCCGGTGAGGAGCTTATAAGGCAAAGTGTGACACAGCTTCTTGACCGTGACCCAGGGGCTTGTGACTCATTAAAGATGAGTGTAAGAAGCGTAACCTCTGAAGAGATATATGGGGGTGGGTGGAGAAGGGAAGACGAGCCAGGGAAGACACTTTCATTTACATCCTCCAGAGTTTTTTTCTTACAAGGCCGTATTACTATTATAATACATTTTTTAGTCTTTTAAACTTTCTCTCTTGGCTAGGATCGCAAAGAATTCACACTAGCTGCCATTTATCAAGGGTTTCTGCACATTATCTTGCTCATCTTCACGCTGGCTCTCTGAGAAACATACTATCATCCCATTTCCCAGATGGGAAACTGAAGGAGAACAAGCCAGAATGAGCAAATGAACCAGAATTTGAACCTGGGTCTGCTGACCCCAAGCCTGCCCTCCTAACACTTGGTTCCGCAGCCCCCTGGGAGCACACACGGCAGGGAGGCGAACGCATCACTTTCACAGATGCCGTGGAGCCAGAGACAAAGCACATACCCGGGACAACAGAGCCACATTCAAACCATCTGGAGAGGCTGGTGCCCTGGGCATGGAGCCAGAGTGCCAGGATGGAATGTATCAGGTGCAGATGTGAAATCCTGGACTTGGGAGCAAAGCCTTGCCCAAGAACAGGCAGGAACCGTGTGTCCTGCTGGGGATTTGCACGGTCTGCCAAGATGCGCACACCCGGGGGCTAGGCCTGCATCCCACTGGAGGTCGGAGACCGTTGGCTGACTGGGGACGAGCGCCAGGCTGACTTCAGCCCACGCTTGTAGGGACTATCCGTCTCCCTCTCTCTTTTGTCCTCTCGCCATCCCTGATCGTGTCTCCTCTGGTGGCCCCGATGAAGCTGGCGCCCAGCCCTGAAGCACCCCAACCCAGAGACAGGCTGAGACAGGATTGGGGCTCTTGGGGAGGTGAAGGAGACCACGGAGTGACTTTAGGGAATTCCCCTAAGTAAGTGATTTTTACGGGGTTTTTTTCCTAATGTTCATTTTTGAGAGACGGAGCGGGAGTGGGGGAGGGGCAGAGAGAGCGAGGGAGACACAGAATCTGAAGCAGGCTCCAGGCCCTGAACTGTCAGCACAGAGCCCCACACGGGGCTCGAACCCACGAACCACGAGATCATGACCTGAGCCCAAGTTGGACGCTCAACCGACTGAGCCACCCAAGTGCCCTGATCTTTAAGTTTTTTAAGTGGAAGACCCTTCTCCTGCATTGAATCTTATCTTATGTGAACTAGGTAAGGAAGGAGTGTCTCTGGTTGAAAGCAGGTGGGGGGAGGGGGGGAGACTCCCTGCTGGTCTTCCCCCCTTCCCCCACTCAGGGTCCCTGAACAAGGTGTGAAACCCACTGAGCTTGAGCACTTGGAAAAGCCCCTGGCTCAGAAAATGCTCTGATCCTTTAAGTCCTGATGAATAATCATAGAACTAACACGTATTAAGCACTAACTATGCGCCAGCCACTAAGCTACAGGCTTCACACAAACCTTGTCATTTAATCCTCATCGGAAACCTCTGGAGCGGGTTCTATCACCAGGCAGAGACTGCCCGCTGCCCACCAAACTCTCCACCTTGCTCTAACGAAACTCGAAGCCAGAAGCACCGCCAGACTACATTTCCCAGCTTCCTTTTCAGCGAGGTGAGGCCACGTGACCAAGCTCTGCCCAATAGCACGTGAGCAGGGGCGACTGCGCCGCTGCCAGCCAGGGCGGTGAAGGGAACGAGCGGAGCCCCCACGCTCCCCTCCACCTCCTGCGCCTGGCGGGGACCGGGGCCTCCAGAGCGGTTGTGGGAGCCTGGCGTTCAAGTGGCGGGTTGGGATCCCTGAATTTACCCTGCGTGGCAGCGCCCTCTGCCGACCCGGAGCCCACCCACCTGTACCACTACCTGAGAGAATCTTCATTGGTTTTCAGCCACCGCAAGTGTAGATGTCCACAGCCCCATGGGCTGGCCTTCCAGATCCTCAGTGCTTGGAGGAGGAAGGCAGAAGAGATGAAATAACTTTGTGAGATCATCTAGCCAGCGGCAGAATCCGAAGCCCTTGAGTCGGCCCCGAAAGAGTCCCTGCCCTCAAACCATGACATCCCCCCCCCCCCCCCCATGTTACAAAATTAGTGATGCCAATACTCGGGGCCACCAAGACTCAGGAGAGTAGGTGAATGGATAAACAAAGCGCGGCACATCCGGACAACGGAGTGTTATTGGGTGACAAAGAGGAAGGAGCCATCAAGCCATGAAAAGCCATGGAGGAAACTTAAAAGCATATTCCCAAGTGAAAGAGGCCAATCTCCAAAGTCTACCTACTGGATGAGTCCAACCCTCTGACCTTCTGGAAAAGGGCAGAACCAAGGAGACGGTGGTTTCCGGGCATTCAGGGGGGCGGTGGGAGGGGTGAATAAGCAGAGTACAGAGATTTTGAGGGTGGCGAAACTACTTTGTACAATCCTGTAATGGTGACATTTGTCAAAACTCACAGACTGTACAACACAGAGACTGAATCCTAATGTAAACTGAGGACTTTCGTTAATAATAATGGGTCAGCTTTGGTTCATCAGCTGTAACAAATGTAGCACATGCAAGATGCTACATGCAAGAGGTAAATAATAGAGAAAACTGGGGAGGGGGGGTATATGGGAGATCGCTGCGCTTTCTGATCAATTCGCCTGTAAACCTAAAACTTCTCTAGAAATAAAGTCTATTAATTATGTATGAATTTAAATAAATATATACGGCTTCAAGAAAAACTCATGTATGAAAAAAATTAATAATAATATTTTGCCACACGCAATACACTCTGATTCGCACCCAGTGAATCTTCCCAGCAAACGATGATGTAAGTATTGTCATTATCCCATTTTTCAGATGAAGAAACCGAGGCTCAGAGAGGCCAAGAAATTTGCCAAGCCAGGACAAAACACCCATTTCTTTGACTTCTCATCAGCCTCCCTCCCTAAGACCTGCCCCCTCCACCTTCCACGGACATGTGCCATCATCAAACCAGGGCACCAGTTCCCCAGCAAGAAGAGCCTGAAGGTGACAGTGTGCCAGGCCCTTTGTATGTAAGCCATGTGGATAACGGCTCACAACAGCCCTGTGAGGGAGGCTCCAAGGTCACTCCGCAAACTAGACCCCAGACTCCCTGTGCGGTGCTCGTTCATCCGCAGAGCACTCACTCGGAATAGATCAGCCCCTGCGCCCCAGTGCCCCTGCACCACTCAACACACACACACACACACACACACACACACACGCAGACACCCTTGCACTTTGTCAATGACTCTCAAACATACAGGCTTTGGCTATCCAGGGGACATGAGGCCCTTCGGCATGTACACAAGCCAGCATTTCTCACCAAGAACAGAGGGTCATTTGGGGACATTTTTTTTTCCTGGAGATTTGTCAAGACCTCCTTCAAAATGCATAACCACACCTGCACATTAGCTCAAGGCATCACTTTCCCTGCTCTCTGTAACCCCTGGAGGGGAACTGAAGGAATGTATCAAATTCTTAATTTAAGAAAAAAAAAAAAAATCCCTGCCGCCTACATGCGGCGAAAGGGCCATTTCGTATGTTGGAGGCGTTAGGAGGAAAGTGCTGCCTGAAAAATACTGATCTGACTGCAGTTCCTGGGATGCTGGGCCTCCCCGTGAAAGAAATAGGGCACGATCCAGTTTTGGTGTTTAAAGAACATAAACGCAGGCCAGGGACAGCATGATGTCTGACTGTCAGGGCTGTGGACTATCCATTACCTTACGACAGGGTGAGATGATTCGGAACCTACCGAGTTTTATTAAACATGCAGGCTCCATTCCACCTTAAGTGGCGGGGACAGCACTGGGGCCTGGGGCGAGCCGCCCCAAAAGCTGTCAATGCCTCCAAAACTGAGAGGCACCCAGTCTACCATCCCCTTCCTCTGGAAGGGCCCACGAAGTCTCTGGGATCAGAGAGGCTCCACCATTTCCTAGCTGTGTGATCCTGGGTATGTTACCTAACCTCCCTGAGCCTTTGTTTCTTCCTCTGAACAAGTTTGACAAATAATGATAGGATCTGATGAGATCGTGCAGGCAAAACACATGATGATGATGTGAGAGCCAGCCTGGTTCTTACAGAGTATCTCATCCAATCCTCTCACTATGCAGATGGGAAAGCTGAGGCCCAGAGAAGGGAAGAGACTTGCCCAAGATCACACAGCAAGCTGGAAGACCTGGGACTAGGACCTATGTCCTTGTTTCTTAGACCAAGGCTTTCTCCGCTGTGCACACTGGTCACATTCTGAGACTATCTCAGGAATGTAAGGACTATGCCAACAGCCATGTGAGTTCTATAGCAGAAGCCAGCCCTGGGACAAGGAAAGGCGGGGGTATCCCCTTCCACCGGCCAACCTGGGGTTCCCATTCAGCTGCCCTAAGGGCTGGGGTCTGCCTCGGCCCCTCTGTGTAAGCAAGTGGTTGACAGAAAGCAAGGAGAGTGAAAGGGAACCCTTCTCCCTTATGCCAAATGTCTCCATTCCTGGAGAGGCCAGCAGGAGGAGATCTGGGTAGGTGATCGGCCCTGCAACCCAACCCCACCTTCTTAAACTCCATTCTGGAAGTCAGGCCTTTGCTGCTTAGGCTACCTGGTAGGTGCCTCTGGTTTCCAGGACTCGATCAGGCATTGAGTCTTTTTCAGGTGTTCTGCATAGACACTGGAAGGTCATGGCCACGAACCTACCAGAGGAGCCCTGTCTGAAGGGGTGGCATTGTCTAAGGTCCCCCCAAACCGCTCCTTCCTGTCCCTTTCTGGGTCCCTCTGAGTGGGAAGACGGCTCTATTACCCTCCTATCTTGGGAGCACAGACGCGTCAAGGCCCCGGCCCCGTGAGTAGATGGGGATGGGCTCCAGGCACGTGCCCTGAATGGGTTTGGTAGGGTTTGGAGACCCTAAACAGCCCGTGCTCCTTTCTTAAGGTATCCATCATTATCAGTCTCCCATAGCCTCTACCAAGTAGAACCAGCCATGGTCCACGTCACATGACCCCGTCACCACCCGGCCACAGCTAACGCGTCAAAAAGGTAACACCTGACTCAAAGACAGCTCATCCATTGGCTGACCGGCCATCCCCTGAGCTGGCCACAGCCCTACGTGGAGGAATTTGAGCTAAGAGATTTGGAGTCAATGGCTACGGGGGTGGTGGGGAAAGTTAGTATGAAGAGAGGGCAGCTTAGAGTCATGTGACCTCAAAGCCGAAAGAAGGTGAATGTTTTCACAGGGGTGTCGGGGTCTTGGCCCTGATGAAGGTGAGGAGGAAGAATCCCAGAGCCACCTCTGCAGAGCGCCGAGACAGGAATGCAGGCCAGATGCTCAGATTAATGGAAGTCAATATTGATTAGGGTTCCCCTTTCCAGCAAGGTGGGAAGATTCCCGAAAGAGTCTAGAAAGCGACGCCAGAGGGAGAAGCACTAAGTCCACAGTGGTGTCCTCAAAGCAAGGAAGGCTAAAGGTATCCTTGAAGAAGGGTGGCATGAATCCCTAGGAAAGGAGATTCCCACCAGGCATCCAGATATAAGAGTAGGTCCCTGAGGTTGAGAATTGATGGAAACAAGAGACATTCTCTTGAACCCTGAACCAGAGTTCACCCTGTCCCCCAAATTCCAGAGTCAATACGGGCAAAGTGAGGAGCTATCCTGTGAGCCGCTGATAAAGAATCTACTCGGGTAGCTTGGATAGCCTGGTTACTCCTTCCCTGGGCTCGGTAGGGCCCTGAGGGGCCTGGGGGATCAGCGGAGAAGGGAGGCCATGACCTGTAGGGCCACAGAAGCGATACATATGAACCAAATAATTTGGTACAGACGCCTGCTCCCCCTCCCTCTACAAGGTGGCTTGGGGCAGGAGGTGGGGACGAGAGAAGAGGCAGACACAGTTGACAGGATCCGTGGAGGACATGGAGGGGAAGGACAGGCGTCTGCAGAGTTCACAAGCTTGGGGGACAGGCTGGACTTTGACACTTTCCTTGTTTCCGAACATTAGGTGCAAACCCTCTGTGAAAGGTCACCCTGGGAAGAAAACAGGAAAAAACCCTTGTCTCTATTACTCCTTCTTCATGTGCCTCGCGTAAAAAACGCCTTAGCCTGAATCCAACCGTCCCCAGCACCAGTTCTCCCCAAGCAGATTGGCTGCAGCCTTCACCAGGCTACAACCACATGCCTCGTTTACACGAGTGGGCCCCAGGTATACCTGCGCCAAGCACCTGCTCAGAGGGGCACGGGAGGTTGCATTATTAGCGCTTAGTGGCCAGCGGGAGCAGATTAGGCGCCACTGAGCTGTAGGATTATCCCTGGATCTCACTGTCCATTCACCACTCTGGCTGTGTCCGTGGGAAAGCGATCTGGAGAGGCCCAGAGAAGTCGGGCGCGGTGAGGGCTGCTGTATACGCGGTCTGCCGAGCAGGGCCCGCCAGTGATCAGCAGCACGGAACAGACATGTCCGCGACCGCTCCCCGCAGGCACCGACGGTCTCTCTCGACACCGTGAGAGCATCCCCCACCGTGTGCTCGGAATCCCATTCCTGACCACCCCATCCTCACCGGATTCAACCTCCTTCGGGCTTCGGGCCTTGCGTTCACATGTGACTTGGCTCTATGCTCTCTGACAAGCGCCCACCTAAGCCCAGAAAGGCCGACCTTCCCCCGTCGGGGAGGTTTTTTCCAAGATCTGTGCCTTTTCCACTTTCTAAGTCCACCCATCTTGGCTAGAAATAGACCCAAAGTAGCAGTTCAGTGCCCTCAAACCAGAGGCAGGCAAGATCTCACGGAGGCTTCTCTGTCCAACCAAACGAGGTGGCCAGCGAGCATCCAGAGCTTTGCGGGTTCGGTCTCCACGTGGCCCACCTTTGGGCCCACGTGATGATTTGCACCATGACACCTCCCTCATCTTCCCCAGGAGGCCATGGTGCGTCGGCTTTCCCCCCACCTGCTAATGACCCAGAAAGCCGTCACTTCTCAAAGGGCTGGGACAAGCCAGGCACCGTGTCAACTGTTTCATATAACTATCTCAGAGAATTTTCACAACTACCCTGAGGGTAGGTGTTTTCCCATTTTACAGGGGAGGAAACCGAGGCCCAGAGATTTACCACACAGCTAAAAAGCAGCAGAACGAAGGTTCTAACTCACACCCATTTATCTCCAAAGATAGGGCTCGTCAGCCCGGTCTAGATGTCCTCCAATGCCCTGAAACCCCCACAGAAGGGGTCAGGCATTTCCACGCCTGGAGCCTCCATGGCCACTTCCTGCCCCTTCAGACCTTTGCCTTAAGTCAAAGAAGATCCTTTCCCTGTCCCATCACTAAATCTTGGGGTCTACATTCGGTGCCAGTAGGTGCCCTACAAACATCTGAGAACAGAGGAACGAAGGCGTTGGAGAACCCTTGCGTTTATGTTGCAGGTTCACGCATAGGTCTCGACCTCTCCATGGCCGACAGGACTGGGCCCAACTCCTTGTGTAGATGCTTTTCCCCGAGGGGGCCTCAGCACCTTCTCTCCGGGCACCCTCACTCTGGTGTCACGTCAGCATTCTTCCATACATCTTTGGGTTTTCTTTCCTCAAGTGTTTGGTTCAACAAGCACCTACTGAGACCCCCACTGCACGCCAGGCTCTAGGGAATCCAAGATGAACCACAAACCACCTGCCCTCCTGAAGCTCACGGTCCAATGGCCAGGGAGGAAGACCTAGGCGTGGCAACGGAAACCCAGGCCGAACTAAGACAGCACCTGTGAGGCTTGGAAATGCTGTGAGAGAGGCTGTCCGGCCAGGATCTGAGCCCTCATGTGGTCCTGAAATCAAACCTCTGCCTTTATCATAAGCCCCCCAATCAGGCACCCACCTGCCACTACGTCCTTTCTCTCTTTAGTTCCAAGAAGGGGTGGAAAGGTCACCAAGGCCCTTATGGCCTCTCGTAAGCATCATGCCCAGGATGTCACAGGGGAGTTTGCAGGAAAAGCTCGGGAGGTTAGGAGATTCTGAGCTCAGCATGGAGTACTCAAACAGCTGGAGCCCTAAGGTTGTATTAACAGAAGAATAGGCCCACTCATAGGAGGTGATAGTCCTTCTAGACCCCAGGTTGAAACGCAAATGCCCAGGTGCCAAACAGCGTGTGGAGCAAATGGGTGAGGGGGTGGGTGTAAGCGTTGGGAAGGAAGCACAGCCTGGCCTGGTCGGGACTGCAGCAGGCTGGAGAACACAAGTGCGCCCCAATAGGGGCAGCCTCCCTCAGCCCAGAGAGAGCTCCGTCCCGTGGGAATGCGGGACCAGTATGGCCTGGTTGTATTCCGAAGTGTTCTTCTTATTCTCCAGTGCTTCAGTTATCTACTGCTGTGTAAAAAAGCAACCCCAAAGGGAGGAGGCATGGGGAGGATGTGCGTAAGGGGGACGGAGTCTCAGGCTGGGATGACGAAAGGGCTCTGGGGATGGATGGTGATGACAGTTGCATAGCCAAGTGAATGTACTTATGCCGAACTGTAGGCTTCAAAGTGGCCGAGAAGGGAAATTTTATGTTAGATAGATTTAGCACCTTCAAAAATGGTGAATTTTAGTGGCGCCTGGGTGGCTCAGTCAGTCCAGCATCCGACTTCGGCCCAGGTCATGATCTCGCGGTTTGGGAGTTCGAGCCCTGCGTCAGGCTCTGTGCTGACAAGGTTGGAGCCTGGAGCCTGCTTTGGATTCTGTGTCTCCCTCTCTCTGCCCCTCCCGCACTCACACCTCTCTCTCCCTCTCTCAAAAGTAAATAAACATTTAAAAAAAAAAAAAAAGACCCAAGGAAGGCAGTGAGGAGCCTTAGAAAGCCAGGCAGACCCAGGTTTGACCCCAGCACCTTGGCGTACCAGCTGTGTGAGTTGGGACGAGTTGCTCAAGCTCTCTGAACCTCAATCTCTCTGTCTTTAAAATACGAAACAAGAGCCCCAGCTTCATGGAGTTGTACCTGGCGCGGTGCCTGGTGCCAGAGTTGGCACTCATCACACTCAATTTCCCTTTCCCCCGATGCCAGTGAGTAGTTGTGACTAACACGGGCCAGGTGCATAATGGAAAGCACAAGAAATATCTGCTTACTTGTGCAATTTCGGAGAAGGCAGATTTGGGCTGAAATAAAGGAGAGCTAGCACCAAAACCATTCAATCCTGGCAGAGGCTCCTTTTGGGGTAGGGAGCTTCTCATTGAAAGAGGTGTGCAAGTCCACGGGGAAATGAGCTGGCCTGGGTGAGTCCTAAGAACTCCTATAACTCCAATAGATGACAACTCTACGAAATGCTCAGTGGATTTATGGGGAAGCATTTTCCCCATCAATTTCAGGAATGTTACACATTTATTATAAAGTGCCCACCTCCATTCACTGCTAATGGGATTATAAATTGACACAAACTTTCCGAAGGGCAATTTGACATAAGGCATCAGGACCCTTAAAAATATCTACACCATTTGACCCTGTGGGAATTTGTCCCAAGGAAATAATCTATAATGTGCTCAGAGATATAAGTACAAGAATGTGGTTTGTTATTTATAATAGCAAACAAAAAAAGTGGAAATAATTGAACTGTCCAACGAAAGAGGAATGATTAAATAAATTAGGGCACAGCCAAAGATGGAAAACAGTGCTTCCATTAATCTTGAGGATTCTTCCCACAATTGTCTGTTAGAAGAAAATCTCTTTAAATTCAAGTTCTTAGAAAGAGTCTCCTATTAAGTGCACTCTCTCTTAGTTACTCTGTTTTTAAACAACAAAGTACTATTTGGGGAAATCACATTAGCCCTCCCTGGCCTCAATCAATGCTACTTTGGGATGTTTAAGGAGGTCACCTGCGAGAACTGGCAAAAAGGAGGCAGAAAATTTTAACAGGGATTTAGTAATTATTCTGAGGGTTATGACCTCACAATTGCAAGTCTTGGCTATCATTGTAAACCAGCTTTTCCAGCTTTTATTTTTTTCAACGTTTATTTATTTTTGGGACAGAGAGAGACAGAGCATGAACGGGGGAGGGGCAGAGAGAGAGGGAGACACAGAATCGGAAACAGGCTCCAGGCTCTGAGCCATCAGCCCAGAGCCTGACGCAGGGCTCGAACTCACGGACCGCGAGATCGTGACCTGGCTGAAGTCGGACGCTTAACCGACTGTGCCACCCAGGCGCCCCGTCCAGCTTTTAAAAGCAATACAGTAAGAAGTTACGTTGTAGAGATCACTAATACACACTCATGGGACAAATCAAGACTATCCTAATGTTAAGTAAATAGGTATTTGTGGCTTGGAATACAATTTCCAGAGACAACACTGCACACAGATTTTAAAAGAGTTGCATCTCAATCTCAAACAAGTTCGACAAAAAAAATGGAAATGATGGGCTCTGGACAGCTATGCTGGGTAATTCACAAAACAGCTCTGGGGATGATAAAAACACAGATGTCAAAGATACTAGGAGAGTCAGTATAAAATGCGAAAGTGGGGGGGGGGGGAATGTAATCTTTCTAAATATAAGATATTTTGTGTTACACGGCTTTAAATATCCATATGTAACTACGTTTATAAATTAAGCATTATGAATCAGCATTTGATGATTTCTCTAAATATTTGTATACTCAAGTTGACCTCAAAACTTTTTGTTGACACTTCCATTTGGGAAAACTAGGTGTTCTGTTCTTGGCTACCACATATTTAGGCTCAGAAGACATACAGCCATGAAAGAAAAGATCTGTGAAATAGTATTAAATAGAAAACATAGTTTCTAGTGTATAGTCTGATTCTAATTTTATTTAAACACACGCAACTGTGGACTTTTGGAAAAAAAGACTACAAAGAACTATACCAAAATGTTAACAATGGGGGCGCCTGGGTGGCTCAGTCGGTTAAGCATCTGACTTCAGCTCAGGTCATGATCTCGCGGTCGGTGAGTTCGAGCCCTACATCGGGCTCTGTGCTGACTGCTCAGAGCCTGGAGCCTGTTTCAGATTCTGTGTCTCCCTCTCTCTCTGACCCTCCTCCATTCATGCTCTGTCTCTCTCTGCCTCAAAAATAAATAAACGTCAAAAAATTTTTAAAAAAGTTAACAATGACTGTAACTGGGTAGTGCGATTATGAAGCATACATGGGTTTTTCAAGTTGTTTTTTTCTTTAAAATATACTAATTTTTAAAAACTTTGTGTAATGTTTATTTACTTTTGAAAGAGAAAGAGACAGAGCACAAGCAGGGGAGGTACAGAGAGAGAGGGAGACACAGAATCTGAAGCAGGCTCCAGGCTCTGAGCTGTCAGCACAGAGCCCGACGTGGGGCTCGAACTCACGAAACGAGATCATGACCTGAGCCGAAGTCGAATGCTCAACCAACTGAGCCACCCAGATGCCCCCAAATATACTAATATTTTAACCAAGGGAGATAATTTTTTTTAAGTTTATTTATTTATTTTGAGAGAAAGAGAAAGAGCAGTGTAGGAGCAGAGAGAGAGAGACAGGGAGAGAGAGAGAGAGAGAGAGAGAGAGAGAGAGAGAGAGAGAGAGAGAATCCCAAGCAGGTTCCACACTGTCAACACAGAGCCCGCTGCGGGGCTCGAACCCATGAACTTCGAGATCATGACCTGAGCCGAGATCAAGAGTGAGTCAGACACTTAACCAACTGAGCCACCTGGGCGTGCCCCAAAGGGGATCATTTTTTAAGTCTTTTGTAAAAGTACCTCCTTTCTTAGATTCTCCCTTGGGGCCATTAGAATATCTTCTGTTCCTGTTCTGTCGTACGAGACAGATCAGGAGGATTTTAATAGACACATATGCACTGACATAGGAAGATGTGCCTGACACAATGAGAGGGAGAAAAAAGCGGACTACTAAGCAAACATCAATAACTCATATGTGATATGATTCCCCCTCTGAAAGAAGGGGAGAGGAGTGTGGGGAGACAGAGAAAGGGAGGAGTGTGGGGAGACAGAGAAAGGGAGGGAGGGAAGTATAACAGACGTGCGTGTGTGTGTGTGTACACGTGATATACACAGCCATAGGGGTAGGTCCAGAAGGAAACCCACCAAACTGCCCAAAGCCAGGGTGAGAAATCCCATACTCTTCTGTATTGTTCATTTTTTTATTTGCACAGTGCCTGTTCATAATAGGATTGTAATCGGCTTTTTGCTGATTCCACTGGAATAGGGGGAATGCTGAAGGCGAGTCCCATCCATTTGCATGGCTTCACTACTCCACAAAAGAAAAAAAAAAATTAACCGGCATTTCCTAGACCCCCTAAGCCTGTAGGGCACAAAGGAGTTTACGATTACAGCAACAAGCTCCGTTTCTGTGGCCCCATCTGCTATGGCAGGACTTCTCATCTCTAAGAGGACACAGAGACACAATTGAGCATGAAGAGCTGTTTGCTGAGTGTTTTCTAGGAGCCAGGCACTGCGCCAAGTGCTTTGCATGCATTAGCTTAGTTAACCCTTACCACAACCTTCTATCCATTTTACAGCTGAAGAAACTGAGGCATGAAGTGGGCGAGCTTATATCGCTGGTCAGTGACAGAGCTGAGATTTGACTCAGGCAGCCCAGGCACCCCTTGGGTGACTCACATGTACCCACAAATACACCTCTCAAGCCACAGCCCTGCCGTGGCAGCCAGGACCCACCGTGGAGGGCAGCGGTATAGAGGCCAGGGCCTCCAGCACCCTTTACCGCCACCGGGTTGGGGCTGCGTGGCCAGAAAGCTGAGACTGAACTGCTAGGATCGCACCTGGACCAGTCCCAGAATTTCCGGATCCTGCCCTGGCCCAGCCTTAGGGAAAAGGTCCTTAGGGAAAAGAGCCCACCAAGGAACCACGCGGGGCCAGCACCCTCTTCCTAGCGTGTCTCCAATCCAGCTCCGATGCGAGCGTGCTGGGCTGGCCTGGGAGAAGTCCTTTTCCTAAACCAGGCTGAGCCACCCGCTTCCCCAGCCTAATCTCAGATCTCAGGACCCCAAGGCAAGACGGGCTCCAGTCCCACCCTATCCCTGCCACCAAGGGCCAGAGAAAAACAGCAGGGAGACAGGCAGTAAGAGAGAGTAAGAGACAGTAAGAGAGACAAAGCCGGCGCCAGGGTGAGCTGGCTACACCCGCATGAAACCTTATTAGGTGTGCACAGCTGAGGAAGGTGGGAGAGAAATCCAGGCAGAGAACTGGACCTTCTCCCATTCTGGAGAAGCCCTAACCAGTGCTCCAACCTGTCTCCTGCAGGAATGGAAAAGAGAAGAAGGAACACACTCACAAACCCTAGATGTGGCCTCCTGAGATCCTTAACTTGGACAAGAAGCATCCTTCTTCCCTTGGGAGGGAGGGGGAGGGGCACCGTTTCTGGCCGTCAGTGCTGACCCATCCTCGGGGAGGACTGTCACGGGCAGTCAGGGGAGAGGGGACCCCCACCCCGGTGCCTTAGGGCTCCATCACTGCTGCAGTGGTGGCGCTGTCGCCGTCAGGTCATCAGTGAGACAGCCTGGACCTTCAACACAGCAAGGCTGCTCCGTGTTCTCTGAAGCCCCCATGCTGAGCCGAGCACAACTGCCCCCCATCCTTTTGTGCCACACGGCCTGACATAGATGGCCCATGCTGGACCCTAAAAACACCTCCTGGTTTCTACTTGCAGACCAGGACTCAGACAGGATTGCCATATGAGGACAGAATCGCCCTTTCCCTGACACAAAGCTAGTGGGCCCACTCCCGCCTCCCCAAGGACACTTTCCCACCTTGACAGTGCCTGCAGACGGCCTCCGGCCAGTCTACACTCTCTCTACCGCAGTCCTTGCCTGATGGTGCCTAACCCCACGTTAGCATCCAATAGAAACAGCCCTGCCCACATCCGCAGCTCCCCCTCCCCCTGGTGACACGTTCTGAAAAGGTAACAGCTTCCCCTCCCTCCCCGCCCAAACCTCCATCAGACAGAAGTCCCATCGTTGGTCAGTTTGCCCCTGATTCGGCACAGAGCTGAAACAGACTTGTCCGTGAGCTTACAGAAGGTCAGAGGAAATATGCAGGACAGTGCCCTGCAGGGGCTGGGGCTTCTGGTCTGCGACCCCCTTTGGAAACAGAAGGACCTAAGAGCCTCTGGAAACCACTATCCATTTCTCCTCTCAGATTTTATCTCCTCCTCGGTCTTCCTTTTGATCTTGTTTTCAAGCCAGAGATGAGCATTTCCACGTTGACTCAGGCTTGATTATAACTGACTCTGAACCTTTCTAGTGATTAAAGTAGCCGCGAGGCGATGTTCTCCAGAGATCTGTACTGCAGGTTGAATAATTCAAGGATCCCTTCCAGAAGGCTTAGAAAACTGGGAGAAAAAAAAAATCAGAAAGCAGGAAACTTTTTTTAAAAGAAAAGAGTAATTTCCCCCATGCCGGCTACACAATAAGTACCCGATAAATGTTGGTTAATTTTGATTGACGTAAACACTCCAACAGAAATCCAATGGAGAACTGGCAGTAATGAGCCTGGAGCAGGATACTGGAAGCTTCCAGCAAGTGGGGCACTTCAGGCGACTGCCTCCCTTCCCACCATAGGATGATATGCTTGGGAGCTTCTGGTGCTTTGCAGACTAGGACAGAAGCTTGAAATGAGGACAGGAGGGGAGGGGGGAAGGGGGCATCTGTCGACCTGCTCAGCCTGATGGGCTAAGGTTGAGCCAGCGGAGGAGGTTTCAGCCCGGAACATGAAGGAGCTGTTTTCATGAAGGCTGACTGCGTGAGACTGTGGGTCCAGGCTGGGCTGCTTTGGTGCCCCTGTGGCCGGGTGTGACCTGGTGAGGAAGAGGGGAGGGGCTTTCTCTCCACCTCAGTTCTGGCTTCCTGTGGCAGAGTTAGGGAGACGGGACGCAATGGTAGAGCAGAACCAAGCCATGTGTAGCAGGTAGAGTGCCGGGGAAGCGGTGTTCTCGAATTCCCCTACCTGACCCCTCATGGTACAGAAACTGAAGCCCAGAGAGCCTGGGTTGCCCCAAGTCACACAGCTAGTTAGGAGCCGGACAGGATCCCTCTTGCCCTCATTCCCGGTTCCCAGGATTGTGTGTGTGAGAGAGAGAGACAGCCCAGCAGACAGACAGACTAACTGGCTGAGATTCCGGCCAACTGACTGAGTCCACAGCAGCGCCTCACCCAGCGACTCCGGCCAGTGCACCGTCAGCACGTGGCCGAGCTGGAAGGCCAGCTGCCACCACTCCCTGAGCCGGCACAGTCAGCATCCACAGAGCCAATTCATCTACCTGTGGTTTAATGAGCATCAGATGCTGCAGCCAGGGACCTGAAGGCCCAGAAAATTCCAATTTCAAGCCCACTCTTTATAGTCAATTAGCTTCACAACCCCGCACCCTGGAGACCCCAGGGCCAGCGGAGCCATGGAGCCGGCAGCTGGGGCATCTCCCCAAACACCGAGCCCGGGCCCTTGCTGGACAGCGGTCTTGGTGTTCTAACATCAGAAATGCCTCCACTCCTGGGGAAAAGACTATTGGAAAACGGGGCGTAGGGCCGGTCTGGAACAAGAGGAGGTGTCTCAACAGCTCCGGGCAGAACAAATTCTCAAGGAACAGGCACACATTCTGCTCTCAGACCCTCCCTCCAAAGTCGCTTCAGATTGACCAACAAGCCTCCATGAACTCGGGAACAGCCCAGGGAGGTTCAAATAGGTTAGCTGTGCCACACCGGTTGGGTTCTCTGCCCGGCCCCCCATTTCCACCCACCTCCTTCTCCCTCCACCTGCTTGGAGCCAGGAGCACTATGACTCCGCCCCTATGACCACTGGTGATTGGACAAGGAGTAGGCATCTGGTCTGACCTGGACCAATCGGAGTCCCTTCGCTGAAAAGTCGGGGACACTGGTGTTGGGGGTGGAGAGAGAGGAAGGAAGAGATAAGTCTCAGGTGCCTGGGGCTAGAAACTGTACCAGGGGACTTTTCCACACACCCCGTGGGCCAGAGAAGCGAAGAAATCCCGGCCTCAGAGAAAGAAGCATGAAGCAGAAAGGAACAGAGGACATCCAAAATCGAGCCCCTGTAATGTCCCCTCCCTGGTCCACTGGGGCTCACAGACATATTTGCTCTGTTGTCTGCCTTCGTCACTACATCATGGCACGCAGCTTTGGAGTCAGACACACCGGGATGGAATCTGAATTCTGCCAACCAGTCGTCTATAACCTTGAGAAACCTCACTCCCTCTCTGAGCCTCTGTTGCCTCAACTATAAATCGGTAATAAAAACAACCTCCCGGCAGGGCTGTGGAAAGAATTTGAAATAATGGCTAAGGCATCAAGTGCAACATCTGTAGGAGCCTATAAAGTGCTTTGTAGGGCTACTAAGGTTTCTAGGCATACCTAGAAAATTCCTATCCACATATCAAGACCCAGTTTAAGGGTTAGCACGTCCATGAGCCCTCTCTCCCCCCAATCCTGGACTCTGACAGAGCTCCTGCCTCTGACCTTGAAGCAACTTAAACATATGCTCCTTCTAAGTGTGTGTTATCTGACTGATGCCCAGGGCAAGGACTGGGTCTGATTTCTCCCTGAAACCCCCGGTACAGGCCTGGCATGCAGAGGAGATTTGTAGATACGTACTTAACTGAATCACATCAGATCACTGAAATCTTATTGAATTCTGTCACCTAGTATACTCACCCAGCTTTTAGAAGTTGGACTTCCTTCTTCCTCAATAACAATAATCGTAGCTAAACGCTATTGATCGCTTCCTGCCTTGCCAGGCGCTTTCTGGGTGTGCCTCTGGTGGTTATCTCATTTAACCCTTCCGGCCGCCCGTGAGGTAGGCACCGTAATTCGCCTTGTCTTCCAAATGGGGAAACTGAGGCTCAGAGACTTGTGTCAGATGTCCAAAGTCAAGCAGCCAGGAAGCAAGAGGAGCCAGATCCGAGTCCATGTGTTCTGTTTCCTCTTTTTGCCTCTTTTGCCTCTTTTTTTAGCTTTTTATTTTTAAATAATTTTCGATTCATGGAAGCGTTGCAAACATGATGCAGAGAGTCCCCATATGCCCTCCACCCAGCCCCCGCTAGCGTTGACGTCTCCCGTAACTGTGGTATATGGATCAAAATCTAAAATTGGGTGCCAGGGTGCCTCCATCGGTTAAGTGTCCGACTCTGGTTTTTGGCTCAGGTCACAATCTCATGGTGTGTGGGTTCAAGCCCCTCACTGGGCTCCATGCTGACAGGATGGATGGAGCCTGCTTGGGATTCTCTCTCTCTCCTTCTCTCTCTGCTCTTCCCCTGCGCGCGCTCTCTCTCTCTCTCTCTCTCTCTCTCTCTCTCTCTCTCTCTCTCTCTCTCAAAATAAATAAATAAACTTTAAAAAAATAAAAATTAACCTTGGTATGACAGTATTAATGAAACCACAGACATCACTCGGATTCCCCCCGTTTTTCCATGAATGGACTTCTTCTGTCCCAGAATCCAGTCCAGCACCCCATGTCCCATTTACTCATGATATCTTTCCTTAGTCTTCTCCAGTCTGTGACGGTTTCTTGGTCTTTCCATATGTTTCATGACCCTAGCGCTTTGGGAGAGTAACAGATACTTTATAGAACGTTCCCCACTTTGGACTTGTCTGGTGGGTCTTCGTGAACGGTCTGAGGTTACAGATTTGGGGGAGCATACCACATAGGTTCAGTGCCCGGCTCCTCGCACCATACAGGGGGCACATGATATCAACATGACTCATTACCAGTGATGTTAGCACGGATCACTTGGTTTCTCCTCTGCAGAGTCACTATTTTTGCACATTTGCCTTTAACCAGCACGCTCTGATGCCCCTCGGTCAACATCACTGGGGCCGGAGAAGAATAGTGCCTGGCCTGGCGGGATGCTCCCAGAGATGAGAGCCCAGAACAAAAGGATTCTGGGTCACCCAAGGGAGGGCCAAAGTGTCAGCTGCCCCGCCTGGCATCTAGAGCACCAGGAAGGGGCATTCTCCCCATGCTGGAATCACCAAGAAAGGCTTCCTAGGATCACAGCACTTCGGAGGGATCTGTAAGGCAGCAGGGAAGGATGACCGTTCCAGGCAGGGAACCGGCACCAGCGCGGGCATCCTCGCAAGGAGAAGCCAGCGGGGACGGGATCTAAATAAGAAGGCAGTGACTAGACTAAAATCACAAAAAAAAGGTCACCATAGCCATCCCTCATCTCCAGGCAGGATGACTCTGTAACCCTCCCCAGTCCCTTCAAAACGTCTCCACATTTATAGCCTAGAAACTCAGAGCAATGGTTTCCAGATGGGAAAAATCAAGCCAGTGGAACATCCCCTATCTCTCCCCGGCCCCCTCCTGCCTCTGTGCTCCCACCGCACTTTGACACTCCCCCTGGCATTGATCACAGCCGCCTTTGCTTTTAGATGCAAGCAAGTGTGCTAGTCTGAGCACCAGCCTCCCCACTGGACTGCAGCAAGGTGGGGGGGGGGGGGGGGCGGGGTGCCGCACCAGCCTCCTCTGCCCCTCCCCCTCCAGGCACTGAGCCCCGAGCCCCTTACACACAGTAGGGGCTTAGCAAATGCTTGCGGGAAGGCAGGAAGAGAGCAGACTCACTTCTGCAAGAAGCTTCGAGGAGACTATTCTGAAAACATCCTGCAACTCCCACCACCTTCCAAAGCTCAAAAAATCATTTTAAAAACTGACGACTGTGAAATTTCAATTATATTCACAAGGAAAGCTAGAGTGAACCGCAAGCAGCACAGAATAGTGGCTTTGCGTTTGAGAGGCCACAAAGGGCCTGAGAGAAGGGCCAGCCTTGAAGCCAGACCTATCGGTTTCCAGAACCCAGCTGTACATGAGCAGTCCTGAATTTATAGTCTTTGAAGGAGGGGGACAGCTCCAGGGAAATTAGAAGTCTATAAGGATGGGTAGGTAGCCGGCATGAACCAGCTACCAAAAACAAGTTAGTGCTCGAGGCTGCATTAATAGGTGTATAACATCCACACCAAAGGAGGTGATAGACATGTTCTGCTCTATGCTGGTTAACCCACCATCAGAGAATTGGGCTCAGGAAGACAAATTGGATTTTGTGCAGAGGTTGTTCTTCAGAATACAGACAGGTCTGGATTTAGCCAGATGGAAAGAAATGTTCCAGATAAAAGAAAAATATGCATGAACAATCTGAGACGAGGCTGACTGCTCCTGAGGACCTTCAAGAAAGGCCAGCACGGCTTAAAGAAAGAAAGCAAGCTGTGACCAGACTTCAGACTGGAGAAGTGGGTGATGGCCAAGCCCTGCAGGGTCACATGGGTCGTATACAATTTGGATTTGATCCCAAGAACAATGAGAAGCCCTAGTCTGTCTTTGCATGTTGGCCAGAGACCCAGAGCAGGCTAAGTCCCACACCCTCCTTCCCCCCCCCCCCCCCCCCCCGCCACATACACCATGGAGGAACTGATCATCTATGTCCAGTAGGGACACTACACTGGAAGAGCTTCAGAGGAGCAGGTGGTGGGGATCCCTTGAGCGTTGCTCATGAGAACATGGCCCCCTGGAGAATGTAGCCCCTGCCTTCACATTTGGACCTGGCCTTCAGGGATCTCAGAGAACCAGCAGCTGGGAGAAAAGGCTTTCTGCAGCAGAATTGCATGAGGTCGATCTGACTTTTTTTTTTTTTTTTTTTTTTTGCCTCTCCCTGCAGAAAACTGGGCACCAGAGCTGATCTCTCTCCTGTGCTACTTCCCTTAAAGTCAGAAGAAGTCACCACCTACTAATCCACTCTCCCTGCGGTACGTGCAGCCAAGCCTCCCAGGCCGGTGCACGGTGGGCACACCCCTGGGTCCCCAGAGATACCTTCGGAGGCATTTCACTGCAGCAAACACAGACTCTTAACCCCCACCCCTGGACGCAGCGCGTCCACACCACCCCCGCGGCCCCTTTCTGCATAGTTCCCAGATGCCTCGACCAGAAGCTCCACCCTCAACGCCTCCTGAAATCAAGTGCAGCTGTCACTGTTGCCGCTGCCCTCAGTAATCACCCCCCAGTCAAGGTCCAGGATGGGTGTGTTTGACTGGTCCCCAGCCTGTGCCCTGACGGCGAGGCAACCTGGTCTGCTGAGGCTGCCTGGTTCCAAGACTCGAAAGCTAGAGTTGGCAAACATGGGCAAGTGGTTCCGATGCGAGAAGGCCAACAAGAAGTGGCATATGCCCACTGCAGGTGGTTTCGTACAACCCAGATTCCGACACCAACGTCTCTCCTTGGCGAGGCTTTCTTAGTTTTAAGCAGCAGCAAGCCCAAGACCGGGAGTGATGGGTGGGATTATAAAGCATCTGTGAGGCTCAGAGAACCCAAAAGGCAGGGGTTGCCCACACAGGCAAATCCCTTAGTCTCTGTGACCCCAGGACTCCGTGGGACCCAGGATCCCCAAACCTGCTGCTAGCAGCACAGGGAAGGTATTTGTGGGTCCCACGTGGCTGGACCCTCCATGATTAAACCCCGTGTTCGCTCCCAGCGAAGGCAGAAGGTCAAAGCCAGAGGCACAACCTATGTGATGAGCCCAGTTGCCTCCCTTTCTGCAAGGCGGTCGGTCTTGGGGGAGCAGAAACCAAAAGCTGCACAGACTGTCTCAAAGCACAAACCAAGGCTAAGAGGGACCCCCTGTCCCCTGCCTGCCCCTAACAGGTCCCCGAAAAGTTTCTGCTTCTTTATTCACAATCCCACGAGAAGACACAGGACGCGACCACGTCTGTGCCACCGTGAAACCGACTGCATCCTCTTCCCAGAATCCTCGGTGTCTGACCCCTTGGAGCCAAGTCTCTGCACCCCTGCACCCGTCAAAGATGCAAAAACCATCCAGTGAGTCCAAGCCATCCTCCTTCCGGAAAACTCTGTCACCTTATAACACCCTTTCCTGAGATTCCCCAGCCCAGAGGACCCCACCTGACAGCAGCTGGATACAGATACCAATGTTCTGTCTCCATGCCGGCATGGAATGGGGCAGGGTCTGCCAGCCAGCACCCCCTTTCTTTCCTTTCCCAAGACTCACCTAAGAGTAAGCAGAGGCTGGAAAGGAGAGCTACCCCAGGGATACGTGTTAAAATTAAACTATAGTGAGAGCAAGATGACTAACCACCCCCCCCCCCCCCCCGTGACTAATTTAGGACTCGTCACACTGGCCATCCCTTCCGGAAATTAGATGAAACCTTTAGGGAAGAGGAGTGATCTGTGTTGCATAATCACACACGTGGGACCCCACCCCCACCCCCACCCCCCACTCCCACCCCCTCCCCTTTAGCCTAGAGGAGAGAATAATAATAATAATAATTAAGCTGCTCTATTTATGGTTCTGAAAATCAGCAGTTCTGGGCCACACCTGCTAGGGTCGAGCTGAGCCATGGAAACACTCTGCGAGACGTCCCCAAGTCTGCCTAACAGTAGCGGGCAAGACGCAGGAGCCGCCAACATCCCCCCTTCGGGGAGAACACAAGGGCTATTTAGAACAGCTCGTTGATGGGGTCAAGGAGAGGAAGCTGGAGACTCTGAAGGGCATTTCACGTCGTGAAATCCAGCCGGCGGCCCAGGCTCATCACTCAGCATAAGCCATACAGATTTATTTATATTTTGCACGAAAGAGGGAAATTACTTAGCCGTGGGGATCAATTCTTCAATCCAGTGTTTCTAACATGGCAATAAATTTATTTCATCATCTCCCTTTTTCTTTCTCTTCTCGAAGCTTAAAGAAATAAGCCACGCTCTGGGGAGGCCCCGGAACGGGGGACATGAGCGGGAGGAAGGCCCGCGAGAAACAAGGTGTCAGGCCAGGAAACCACTCACTGGGCCGCCCGGCTCTGTGGAGCGAGCTCTAGAGTTGGAGTCCCGAGACCGGGGTTCCAGACCCTGGTTCTGTCACTTCTCTGCGGTGGGAGTGACCCTGAGCAGGTCCCTGAACCCCCAAAGTGAGGAGAGCTATTCCAGGGCCCCACCAGGCAGGTGTGAGAAGTAGATGAGACCAGATATATTCAGGCTTCCGTTCGGCTCCCAATACATCAACATGACTGACTGAGGATGAATTGTAACATTTGATGATGTGACCCGTCATTCTCTCTACCCAAGCTGCACAGTCTGTGATGTCACAGAGACATCACAGCTTGAGTGAGGTTAACACCCAGGCCATGTCCCAAGGCCAGAGACTGCTTGGACGTCCCTCCCCCCATGGGGACAGCTGAGTCTGGGATGTTTGTGACAGCTCTGGCCGAACGTGCCCCGGAGTCCAGCGAAGCCTCCAGCAGCTGGACAAGTGTGATAAATGGTCCCCCCTGGCACGCCACACCCCTCCACCGGAGATGGGCCGGGGCTGGTGTATGGACCACGTGAATGCAGCTGCTGGGTAACGCAAGACCGTGATGGAGAACCATGAACGTGGGGATGAGGTCCAGGGAAGCGACAGGAAACCTTGGTGCTGGGAGATGCTTGCAGGCG